>NC_049173.1:25985475-26634763 GCF_009769625.2 Cygnus olor
AGCCCGGGGCTCGCCGTCCAGTGCGGGGGGGAGGCGGCGGCGGCACGGCCGGGGGGGGCCGGAGGGAGCCGGCTCTGCCCTTGCCCCTGGGCGCCGCCCGGCAGCGGGAGGGCGAGGGGGAGCCGGAGGAGCAGGAGCCGCATTCCCGAGGGCGCGGGGTGGGGAGCGGGCGGCCCGGCCCCGGCGGAGCCCCCGGTCCCAGCGGAGCCCCCGGCCGCGGCGGGCTGTCGCATCCAGGCGCCCCCGGCGGGGCTCGGCCCGGGCAGGGCGAGGGGCGTGCGGGAGCCTTTATTCAGCGGGGCCGGGCCGGCCGGGAGCCGGTCCCGATCCGACGCGGGGCGCTGGGTGGGAGCGGGGGCACCCCGGGACCCCCGGCTGGGCCGGGCTGGGTGGCGGGGGCCGGCCCGGGGGCGAGGGGCTGCGGGGCTGGGGGGCTGCGGGAGCGCGGGGGAAATGAGCCGAGCCGAGCTGCTGAAAGCGTGCCGCCTTCTCCCTTGCAGTCTCCCGCTTCATGGCGCCGTCCTCGGGCATGAACATGGGCGGCATGGGCAGCCTCAGCTCCCTGGGGGACGTGAGCAAGAGCATGGCCCCGCTCCAGAGCACGCCGCGGAGGAAACGGAGGGTCCTTTTTTCCCAGGCCCAGGTTTACGAGCTGGAGAGACGTTTCAAGCAGCAGAAATACCTCTCCGCCCCTGAGAGGGAACACTTAGCCAGCATGATACACCTCACCCCGACTCAGGTCAAAATCTGGTTCCAGAACCACCGCTACAAGATGAAACGCCAGGCCAAAGACAAGGCTGCGCAGCAGCAGATGCAACAGGAGAACGGCTCTTGCCAGCAGCAGCAGTCTCCCAGAAGGGTGGCAGTGCCAGTGCTTGTAAAGGATGGCAAGCCCTGCCAAGCAGGCTCCAACACACCCACAGCAGCGATCCAGAGCCATCAGCAGCAGGCAGCTACAACAATCACAGTGGCTACCAATGGCAACAGCCTCGGACAGCATCAGAGCCACCAGACAAACAGTGCGGGGCAGTCTCCTGACATGGGACAGCACTCGGCCAGCCCTTCGTCTCTGCAGAGCCAAGTCTCCAGTTTGTCTCACCTAAACTCTTCTACTTCTGACTATGGCACTGCCATGTCTTGCTCCACCTTGCTATACGGTAGGACCTGGTGAAAGGATTAAACAAAGCAAAACAAAAAAAAAAAAGGAAAAAAAAAAAGAAAGCAGATATTCCCAGTCACGCAAATCTCTGTCCTGTCCAAACTGCTGGGTGTTTTTCTTTTCTTTCTTTTTTCTTTATTTTTTAAAGCTTTTTTTTTTTTTCCATTTTACTGAGTGGTTCTCTGAGGACCCATAAGAGAGAAAGGGAGAGAGAGTGACTTAATTTTTTTGGTTTCGTTTTGTTGTTGCTGTTGATGGTTTTGGGTCTTTTTTTTTTTTTTTTTTTTTTCCCAAGGTTATTGTACGGGGTGTTAAAAAAATTCTGACTAATAACCACGGAGCAGTCTGCAGAAAGGGGACCATCGTTAGGCATGGTCTGAAGACTTGGATTTCAAATGTACACTTCGCCAGCGTCTAGGACTTGCATGTAAATATAGAGATTTTGGGGGATGGGGTGGTTTTCCCCAAAAAAACATTCGCGTCACCCAGACACAAGAAGCAGCTTCCCCCCTCCCCCCGGTCTCCTCTCCCAGCCCCGCCGCCAGGGCCAGCGGATGGAGACGTGGAGTCATCAAAGGCTTGGCTTTTATTTTCCTCCTTACGTTTGATGTGAACCTGTAGCTGTATAATGCTGTCAAAAGTTGGACTAAACCCATAGTTTTTAGTAGCCTGTATATTTTGTTGTAAAAAGAAAAAAAAATACAATCAACCAAACCAACCCCCACCTTTTTTATGGACACTGATCGCCCCGTCGTAAATCCTCTGGCAGTTTGTAATTTGCGCACGCCGCCTTTTCCTGTTGTAACTTATGTAGATATTTGGCTTAAATATAGTTCCTAAGAAGCTTCTAATAAATTATACACGTTACGAATATTCTTTTTTTTTTTTTATTTCCCTTTGGTTCCTCCTCCTGATCATCCCTTCCCCGCATATCGTTACTTTTTTTTATTTTTATTTTTTGTTTTTTCTTTTTTTTTTTCTGCTTGTTGGAAAAACAAACCGGGATGCTGCCAAACCCAAAAAGCCCCTACCCCTCCGGGGCCCGGACCCCGCTCCCAGAGGGAGCATCAGGGAGTTAACGGGCTACAGGATCTGTCCTCAGCGTGCAAAAGGGACACGAGCAAACGCATGCGATTCACAGCCTCGAGAGCGAAGGGATCGAGTCCAAACTCACTAGCGTGATCGGGGGGCGGGGGGCACCTCGGATACTTTTTGCTCGAGAAAGCAAAGTAATCCAGGAGGAGAAATTCAAATGCCAAAGGCACGGAGGAGAAAGAAGGTAAAAGTCTAATGCCACTAGAAACAAATTAACGAAGAACTTGCTGACAGTATAGAACATGCGGCCGTTTTAAAGAGCGTCCAGTTTTAATACCTTGTAAAAGAGAAAAAAAAATCATTTCTACAAGGTTTTCCTATGTACTTGTATTTTAAGGAAAGTACAGCAACCTTATTTATAATCAAAATAAAAAGATAGTTTATTGTGTACGAAATGTAGTTTGAATTAACTTTCTTTAAAAGGATGCATTTAATTTTCTACACGTACACACCTCCTTACACACAACCTTGCAGTTTCTCCTGCAAACGTCAACCTTGTTACCCAGGCAAGAGGTTAGGTGCAGACTGCATCTCAGTTTAATGCAGGTTAGTTTTTTTTTTTCTTTTTTTTTTTCTCTCTCTCTTTCTTTTTTATTTCTGTCTCTCTCTCTGTGTGTGTTTTTTTTCTCATTTGTTTTTCCTTTTGTGTGTGTGTGTTTTTTTTTTTTTCCCCTTTTTTTTCTCTCTGTACCGATCTGGGAAGCTTGTAAAGAAGCAGATGAAGAAAGCGTGTGTGCGCGCACGTGTGTGTGTGTGTGTGCGTGTGTGCGCCTAGCTGAGAAACCGAGGTGCGTTTGTTAGTAAGGTAAATATTATGGGTACTGCAAGACAGTTAAGTATTAACTTTGCTGTAAATATATAAAGCATATCAAGTTAAGCAGCTTGTATTGGACAACACAGAACTACATGTAATTCTCTATCTCTCGGGTCCAAAATATCCCTTTTGTGAGTGTAACAAAATAAGAAGCCCCCTATCCTAAAGGCTCTCATCGTATGTTTCCCTTCGCATCTGCTGCTCGGTTTCGTTTTTTCCTCCAGATCCCCTCAGTTAAGCCACGGAAGCGAATCACAGTCATTGAAAGACCTCTGAATTACAGAGGTATTATGAAATGCTCATATTTTTGAAGAGAAAGAAAGCAGACTGCCCGGAATGAAAACAAACCAACCTCTAGTTTAAGTAGCAGCTTTCGAAAGCTCCAGCCTTTTATTTATACAAGATAACTGGTGTTACTTGGGCACCAAGTGCAGGTTTGGATGAAGAAAAAGGGAAATAGTCAGAATAAAAAAAAAAAATCGGATTCTTTCTGCACCCCCCTCCTTTATATCTAACTAGAGAACATCACGTGCGTTAACAGGAATTTCGAGACCTTTCATTCTTTATACTGCGTCCTGCTTTATACATGGACAGTCTCAACTAACCCAAAGCATATTCCTTTTTCTTTCTTTCTTCTTCTTCTTCTCCTTTTTTTTTTTTTTTTTTTCCATTTTCTGCTGAGAACATAATCGTTTCGGGTATATAACATCATGTTAAACTTGGCACGGAGGGGTCTGGAGCTTAGTGCTGTTATTTCTGATGCAAGGAGAAAGTGTTGGGAATTCCTGGTGCGTGTCACAGCGCTGCCAGCTCCCGGCACAGGGAACAAGGGCAGGGTAAACTCTACGTATTTTTAAATTCAGGTTAGTTTCTCACGGAGTTAATATACAAGACCGAGGTAGAAAGTGCTGTGGTTACGTCGACATTTCCCCTTTAGATATAATTAATGTTTGCATCCTTTCAAACTGAAGAACATTTAAAACTACGGAGCAGTGAAAGGCATTAAAATAGCCGAGAAATACTATTTTCCCCCCCCCTCCCCGGAAAAAAAAAATATATATATATATATTGGAGTTAGCATGTTTGATAGACATCCAGCCAGTGACTTTTCATTATAGACCTCGGGGGAAATAAATGAATTTTATTGTGTCTCGACAACCTCATAAACACATATTTGGTGGTGGGTGTAATTACTGTAATGGATTATTATGTACACTGACTTATCTTTCTTAAACTAGATTTAGTTTCGATTAAATAAACTCGTTTCCACTTTGTCTGATGTCGGCTTAGTTTAAAGTCTGTTTACTTGTTCCACAGAAAGGTGAATTCATCTCTTTATTAAGCACTAGAGACCGAGCAAACAAAGTTCAAACTGTATTTACATATCAATCAGGAGAAATGCAAACAAACTCCTCTTTAACAATTTTATAGAAGTTTTTTATGACATTGTGTTATTGCTTTTATCATAAAATTCTTTGTACAAGCCAGTTATGCCTTGAATGGGATGAAGATATTTCGCTTTTTTTTTTTTAATGTAATTTAATCTCTGCTGTCCCTGGAGAACACTCCCGAGAAGTTAGTCACTGTGTAGCTTTCCTAAATTAAAACACGTGCCTCCGTCTAAACGCTTGCTCCTACCAATATGCTGATTTTCAGCCCTCTCGGTAATCAATGCAGAACTTGGATAATAGGATGGCGGGGGGCATGGTTCAAATCTGAAATGATGGAAGAAATGCACGTTGCACGATATAGTTCTTTTAGCGACACGAGACCGTGGGCACCCCATATTTTGGGAGGTAAAGGGATGCAGTGACGAATGGCTATTCCCTTCCACCCCCCACTCCCTGGCACTGCCTGCAAACGTGGGAGAATCGCGGAGGACATTTTTTCCTGCCGTAAATGGGAGTTCATGCTTGAGTGCCATGAAGTGTGCGCGGAGTGGCACAGCAGGCAGTGGGGGAAAAAAAAAAAAAAAAAAAAAGGAAAAAGAGAAAAAACAACAACAACAACCACCAACTCGCCACCCACCACTACCACCACCGCAACAACTGCAACAATAGCAGAGGGCTTCTTCATATTTGCTGTTTCATACCCGAGCGAGTGAGGGGGGGGGGGGGGGGGGGGGCTTTGTGTCCCCATTGCTGGAAGGCTCCGGGCCAGCGCTCGGAGGAGCCGGGCTGGGACCTGTGGAAGGCTAGAGCAGCTCCGGGCCCTTCCCATCCCACGGGAAAAGCGATGGGAGCTCAGCTAAAAGTGTAGCCTTGCCTGCATGGCAGTTCAAAAGGCAGCGCGCTGCCCTAAGACAGTCCTCAAAGTGCAGGTCCCAAACACTGTAATCTGAGACAGCCCCGAGATGACACCGGGACAAGTTGCCACAGGGGGGGAAAAAAAGTATTTTAGCAGTTTTGTGGCAGAGCGCAGGTACGGAGGCCTCGCTAGGAAGGCAGCCCCGGCCCAACTGGTGACGGCTGCTTTTACAAAGGGGACCCAGAGGTAAAGGCTGAGTGACTTCTGAAGAATTGCACTCCTTTCATGGCCGTGTCGGGAGCAAAGCTGAGAAATATTTTTTTTTTTCTGCCTGACTCTCATGAGCCCCCTCAGTGAAGAAAAAAAAAAGAAAAAAGAAAAAAAAAAAAAGGAAAAAAATCTCCAAACCCTAAGTAAATGGTAATACTACTTATATGTATCACATGTGTATAGAGATCTGTCCCAGTACGGCTGCTGCTATGAGGTAGAAAGATTACCTTCTCTGGCAAAGGGGTGAATAATACGAATGACTTTTTTTTTTCCTTTTTTTTTTTTTTTTTTTTTTTTTTCTGGCTGCAAGCACATTAGGGAGCAGGTAAGGTCAAAGTTTTCTATATCCTATGTCTTTCTCTCGAAGGCTTCTGGTCAGCTATATAAGTAAGACGGCGAATAAGATGTGTTGATGTAAAAAGAAAGTGAAATTCGTTTTGATGCTTAAAACGACCTACTGTGCAGAAAAAATCCTGGGAAACTTAGAGATGAAAACGCTAATTATGACATTTAATATTCGATTTAAAGGTTTTTGGTAGGGGGAGGGGGGAAGAGGGAATTATTATTATTTTTTTTTTTTTTACAATGACAAAGACATTAAGAAGCGAAGACATTTACAAATGGACAAATGCATTACCTACGAGAGATACGAGGAATTCACTTTCCCGAGCCGTCATATAGAACTTTAAAAAAATGTTTATTCTAAATATATTTACCAGCTGACTAACGATACTTCAGTCTGGTTTTACTGGCTAGCCACAAATCTCACACTAAATCTGAATATGATGGTTACTGTTTCCTGAGATCTATTTCTGCCCATTGTACACAGCGGGACGTTCCGTGTAATGTTGAACCAGTTTGTAGGCTGTGTTGCTTTAGCAAGTGAATTTACATCGCTGACTTTAGTGGACGTGTAGGACTTATTGCAGCTATTCAATGGGAACTTCCAGTACCGTTCTGATTTGCGCTTCATCCATACGGTGATTCCTTACAGGGGACAGGAAAAGAATAAAGCGCGAGTACACGTGAGTTTAGAAAAGAAAAAAAAATATAGTTACAATGCAGAAAACTAAACGAGGTATGAGATCTTCACTTCTATCTGTTGTTTTGGTGGATTTCACCGCAGTCCTTCTCCTCGATCAACTAAATTTACGCAAGTAGTAATGGGCTAGAAGGCGACAAACTCACACACACCTGGGGTCTTGGAGGGAACAGACTTTTTTTTGCTTCATATCAAAGGTGTTGCTGAAGTGGCTGAGTTCATCTCAGTGTGTTAGTGACCTAATAATGTGACTCTAGGACACGGTTCTTCTGGAGTTTCTCTCCGTGCTTTTGTTCCATAAACTTTTTGTTGCCGCTGCCGCTGTTCCTCAGAAAAGCTCTTAAAAATACAATCTTTTCCTTGCGCACCTTCTTGGTCTGGGCATTTGCTCTTAACCTGTGCGTTACTTTACAAACGCGCTCTTGCTTCTGCGAAATGGAGTGCACGCAGCTCCCCGTCCCTTTCACCTCTTTCCGCATTAGCTCATCGCAGAGAGGGAAGGAAAGGAAAGCAAGTGGATGACCACTGCCTTTAGGCTATGTGTGTGCGTCTGCCTGGGGACTGAAGCTCCAGCCGCCTGCATCTGCACCGCGGGCGGTGCGTGCAGGGTTCGGGGCGCCCGGCGTTCCCCGAGGGGTCCCGGTGGCAGAGGCTGCCTGCAAAGGGAAAGCTCTTTCTTAGAAGATTGGAAGCTCTGACCACCGGCCTGTGCCGCCGCTCGGCTGGGGAAACCCTCCCGCGACTTTCCGCCGACGCCCACCCGGGGCTGCCCCGGCCGGCGGCGCCACCCGGCCCCGGCCCCTGCCCGGTTTTGTCAAACGGGCAAAGCTGTCGCCGGGGCTCAGGTCGCTGTTCTCAGGGTGACGGGCCTGATTCTGCCCTCCCGGCCCCGACGGGAGGGTTTTGCCCTGAGTTTCTTCCAAGCAAAGAAATTGTGCTGCCGAGGGCAGCGCCCGTCTCGCCCTTTATTTCTGAAATGCGGGGCCCTGCAGGGACGGGCTGGGGTTCAGGAGACAGCCCCAGAGACCCTCGTCCTTGGCACCCGGGCGATGCCTATCCGGCACGGCTGCAAATGCGGGGCCGGGACCCTCGGACTGCCGTCCTGGGGCTGCTCCCAAACGCCCCGACGTGGGGCTCGGAGCCGCGGTGCTGCCCCGTCACTGCCACCCACACCACAGTTGTCCCATGGGGTTAGTGGCGGGGTAGTGCGTGGCACCTCCGCGGTAACTCCAAAAAAGCCCGAGGACGGGATGCGGCCGGATCAGTTTGTGTCTTCCCGAAGGTACCGTGTAAGTGCGGGTGTCCCGCACTGGCAACCTCAGGCGTGTTCCGTGCGGCCCCGGCCGGCTCCTGCCTGCCCGGCCCCGGGGGGCTCCCCGCTCCCTGCTGGGGTTTCGTTTGCTGGGGTTTGGCCGGCGGAAAGCAACCCCCGAGGAAGCGATGGGAAAGTTTGGACGCGCTCCACTCCGAGGGGCAGCCCGGGGCGGGCTGCGGGGTCGGGGCTGCCCCGGGGGGCGGCGGGGCCACCCCGGTGTCTGCCGCCCAGATCCGTGTCCCCGTGTGCGGCGTGGCGAGCCCGGGCTGCCCGCTTTCGGCCCGCTGTCCCCCTTTCCTCTCCTCGCTTTTTAACTGTCCTGCGGAATCTGAACGGATTATTTTAAAGACAACCCCAGACGTGCCGTTATCCCGTGGGGCTCGGGAGGTGCTGGCGGGTCGCGACTTTAGTACCCGGCTTCCCAGGGGTGCTGTGCGTGGTGGTGCCGGGGTGCTGGGGCTCCCCGTGATGGGGTGGCAGAGGCAGGGGAAAGGCACGGAGCCATCCCTGGGGGGGGGTCGTGTGTGTGCCGTGGGATTCGGGCACGACAGGGGAGGCTCCGCGGTGGTGGCTGACGGAGTGGGGGTGCGTGAGTGCGTGCGTGTCGGGGGAGGGGGTGTTTGTGTGTCGGTGCATCGCCCTGCCACAATGGCAGCGCAATTATCCAGCCGAAACATTCTCAAACCGCAAAAAAAGTTGCAAAATAGATCGACCTCCCTGAGATGAGGAGGAGACAGTTTCAGAGCTGTGCAACCATCATGCCTTTTTTTTTTTTTTTCAATACGTTTTAAACAAGAGGATCTAGCGAGTGATTCCGATTCAATACACATAATCAGTTTGGAAGTCCTATTTCCATTTGAAAACAGGCCTATTTGCAATCATGAGGGCCGGACATGCTGGAAGATACAGGACGCATTCAGAGTAGGTGGTAGGTGAGAGAATCTACAGACGAGCACCAAATATTTTCTTCCCGCTGCAGACCTTTTTCACGGTGCTTTAATCATGATGTGTTTTTAATCTAATTTCTCTTTGAAAATATGACTTAATTGCTTTAGAAAGCAAGGTTTTGACCTACAACGAGACTCCCCGTTGGGGAAAGAAAAAAAAAAAAAAGGGCAAGAAAAGAATGGTGATTGGAAAAGCATGTTGATTGTCCTATCAGTCTCTTAGGGTTAACAGTCATTTAATCAAGAATACACTGGGTAAATGATTCTGGAGAAAATGGTAACTTGTTTTTAAAGTCGGGCCCGGAGGAAGGACCCTTGCACGGGGGAGCAGAGCGGAGGGAGAGCCCTCGGGGCCGAGAGCCCCGTCCCCCGGCAGCATCCCCCGTCCCTCGGCAGCATCCCTGCATCCCGTCCCGCCGCCAAGGTGGGGAAAGGATGCTCGGAAGCCGCCGCACGGAGCGCGGGGGGCGTTTGAGCCCCAGGGAGGGCAGACCCCCTCTGTCACCTCGCCCCCCCAAGCACTCCCTGCTCCGAGCAGGCACCGCACCTCCCCGCCTCTGCCTGCCCTGGAGCATTTTTCTTGTTCCTCAAGTGCCCGGAGCCCCAGAAAGCCGGGAGGCCTACGCGTCCTCCATCGTAATTATCCTGCAGGAGAGGAGCGGGCAGGGAAGTTGAGGCTCTCCTGCGGGTAACCAATAGAGAAATAAAGGATCTCCCAACACCTCACGGAGCATATTAATTGGCATTTCCGATTTCCCTCATTTACTTGTTTACGTGCCCGTGTGCACTGCTGACAGTGCGCTATGGCTGCAGTCAGCGTCCCAGCCCCGGTCCCAGCCCTCTGCTCCGTTTTCTGCTCGGGGTTTGAAAGCAGCCGCTCGCTTCGTGCAGCTAAATACCCTGGCCCGTCCCAGTCACAGCAGTCCTGCTTTTCCCCGCTCCCACCCTCTGCCACCCAGTTTTTTATTCTCTTCCACTTCAAAGGGCCAAATCAGCTCCTGAGAAGGGCGGGGGGGAGGGGGGGGGAGTAAATAAATAATTATTTGAATAAATAAGTCAATGTCGCGGAAAGCCGAATCAGCCCTAGGAGAGGCAGAAACTGTTATTACTGCCTTGCCAACCACCCGCACACCGACGAGGATGACAGGCGGCTCTGTGCCCCGGGCTCCCCCCACCCCGCTCCGGGCAGGGCTCACGGTTCTCGCCGCTCCCCCCGCCCCGGTTCCCAGCTCCGTGCCCCCCCCCCGGCAAGGAGCGCGTCCCTCGGCGAGATGGAGAGAGGGGGGAGCTTCTCCCGGCTGGGTTCTCCACCTCTCTCCCCAGAGGCCCCCAAGGGAGGACCCCACGCTCCCTTTTCCGCACCGGCTAATTAGGTCTGAGCCCTAATTAGGGCTCGGGCCAGACAGTGTGGGAGGCCCCAAAAGGCTGCGCCTGGAGCTTTGAAGCCTTCCTTCCCCGGCCCGAGGTACCATAGTGACAAATCTCTCCTGTCCCGCCCCCCCTTCCCCAAAAGTGGGCACTGGTTGCTCGTGGGACCCGTCCTGTGTCCACCCGGGTGCGGGAGCTCCTCCAGGCTGGCATCACCGATTTTGCTCCGAAGCACATTTTTGGGGTGGAGGGAGCAGTATGGGCACCCTCTGGGGGGAAGGAAGGAACGGGCTCTGCCAGCTCCGCATCCTCGGGCACCCCTCGGAGAGGGATGAGCTGGCTGGGCAGCAGGAGAAACACCACCGTCGCCGTTTCCGAGGGACAGCAGGTTCCCCACGCTCCCGGCCCCACCGAGAGCCGATTCTCCCACGCAGATGTCGGGGTGGGCGTGGAGGATGAAACGGGGAGAAAAGGGGGAGCTGCTCCCCTTAGGGAAAGTTATGTCCCAGCCCAGGCACTGGCGGTTTTATTCGCACGAGTTGCCCCACCGGGATCTATGTGCTAGTCACGGAGAGAACGGAGTAGCTTGGGGCTCCATGTTTTTTTTTTTTTTTTTCTCTCACCGCTTGGGATAAAAACATCCCAAGGCTCCGAGCAGAAAAAGGAAAGAATTCCGATCCGAATCCCTTACTATGCAATCGCTAAAGAGCAGCCAAATTCAGTGGTGTGGGGCATCAGCATATGGAGACACATTACCCGAATGCTGTTGGGAGTCCACATCGGTAATGTAGCCCCGAATCTGAAACAGCGATGTCACCTCCAGGAGTGTCATCTGTTCCGTCAGACAGACTCTAGTCCCCCGGGTAATTTAGGAACACTCCCCCCCCAAACACACCCCTCCTCGCTGCGGTGCCCACGACGAATATTTGCGCTCCACGAGGGCACCGAAAACTCCACTTTTCATAAACCCCATCAACAAGTGAATCGTTTATTTTATTATCGGTGATTTTCAAGGGAGAAATAGAAGGTCTAATCCAATCGCCTTTAGGCAGGCAATATTCCCACTTAACCCAATCGGCGTGTTGCCATCTCATTTCCTTGCAGTACTGGGGTCCAGGCTGGGGAGCTGGGGGCCGTTCCTGCTCACAAGGAACAGGCAAACATTTGACGAATGCCAGTGACCTAAAAATTAGTGTTGCTCCAAGTGCGTGGGGACCATCGGTGTTAACAGAGACCTGCCAAATTGTGGCATATGCATGTGCAGCAAGACGCGCGTAGATGTGCGTTTGCAAATGTGTTCGTTCGTATAGAAAAGTAATGACTTTTGTGTATGTTAATTTGAATTATTCAAAAGTAAAATAGAGAGCCTTATTAAATCACTCTGAGATTTTCCAAGAGATAGAAGTTATTCATTACATAGCGGGGGGGGGGGGGGGGGGGGGGTAGGGGGGAGCTGGGGGGTGGGCACGATCTCATTAAAAACAAAACTTAGGAGAGGCGAGAAGAGGACAGTATCCTACAAAAGTCTGGTGATTGCTACGTATCGCTTGCCAACGCACAACGGGATTTTTTATTTCTCTTTATATATCTATTCGTTTCATTTAAATATTCCCTCCTGGTCGCTGGTCAAACTGCCGAGGGGATGGAGAAATTTCAAGGTATTTTGGCAAGACACTGACCGCTGTTCTGGGTGCATTTTTAAACGAGAGATACTGGGGAAAAGAAAGAGAGAGAGAGAAACGGTACCCATCTAAATGACTAACATTTTCTTTAAATTTCTCTTGCCAATATTTTAAAGAACAAAGAGATAGATAATTCTTTTGCTCAATGAGTGCAAACTAAACACTAAAGAATCTTTAGGAATAACACTAGCAGATGATAGATTTTATTAAATATTTCACATACCAAAAATATAGATACCTTTTATATGTACTTGTCCTTAACCTTTAAAAGCAACTGCTGTAAATACAAGATCCGTACTTTCTCTAATAGATTTTACTAGGAGCTGGTGACAGAGAACTGATTTCTTTTCTATTAGGCTTTAGTACATCTTTGTTGAAGGCCTGCAGAATGACCAGGGATTAGATTTGCATCTCTTAGACTCCCTGTGTGGTCTTTGTAAGAAGCTTGTAACTGTTAAAAATGACTTGTTAGGAAGCGTGTGGGCTCTCATCTCTTTGCTTTTGACAGAATGATTGTGAAATTCAGATTGTTCTTATAGGCTTTAGCCTGCGGATTCCACCTGAACCTTAAGCAATTAGAGCCTAATCTCAGTGCAATCATATTTGAGTTAGGATTTGTTGCACTTTGTTTACTTCAATTAAAAAGCTGCGGAGTATTTCGGAGCAGTTTTTCTGTGATATTCTCGAAGCGTGAGCGAATTTTTCCAACCTTGAATTTTCTCAGCACCGCCCCGTTACTCGGCGGCTCGTAGTGCAAAGCACTCGTCGGATTCCGCGGGCAGGACTGAAGAAGAAACAGCAGGAAAGAAAAAACAAGCTGCGATTCTTTGCTGGGCGGAGTGGAGAAGATGTCCTCTGCATCCCCTGCTTCCCGCAGCCTGCTGCCCGCTGCCGGACCCTTCGCCTAGGAAGCAGGCTCCGGAGCCGGCACCGGCTGGTTTTGCAGCGATTTCGGCGGCTGCATTTGCAGTGTTTTGCCGAAGCCCGGGGCCGGTTTGCTGCGAGCGAGCAGCTCCCGCTGCCCACCTCCCACCTCCGGCTGCCAGGGAGCTGGGACGCGCCGGCCCCGCGGCTGCCGCGCATCGCCCGGGGAGCGCGGCTTCGAAAAAGCGAAAACTATAACCGCGCCACCTGCCTGTAGCTGTCCGATACTTGAAATGTATAGAAAATATAAAGTATTTTTATATCAAATGGTGTAAAGGGAAAATATTTACTCTGAAGGATTCCTTTCCCGCTCGGGTGCCAAGTTCCTGTGCTCAGGTTTCTTATGGCCAGCTTCAGAAGGATGAGTTTTACTACTGACATTCACATAATTACGGTTTTCAAGTGCCATCCTTTCACATCAGAAATATTGTCGTTTATCTGAAACATTTTTTTTTCCAGTCATTAGGACATTTCAGAAAGTCTTTATCAAGTCGCTGTGAATCAAGTACGAAGCTTCCTCAAACTTCGAGAATTTGGGTTCATCTTCTTTAAAATTTTGGGATGATTTTTTCTCCCACGTGAGATATTTGCTATCAACATCCTATGTTAAGACTGTCTGGGCCCGATCCTGTTCCCACTGTAGTTACGATGCGAGACCTCCTCCGGCTCCCAGCAGAATAGTATCAATCCCCTCCATGCTAATAGAGGTTTAATAGCATCAGCACATGCCCAACAACCACCATTATAACCTTGACCCGGTCAGGTACAATGATATTACTCCTCCTAAAGTTATCCTGCATTTCCTTGGTGACAGCAAACAGCTCTTAATCACCTCTCACTTCCCACAGTAACCCACAGGCAGTGATACCAATAACTCACTGCTCTTTTGTCATTCTTCTCCCTCGGAAGTCTACTCCAGTAACTAATAAAATAATAATAATAATAATGTGTGCATTTTCTAGATCCGCCAGCCTGTACTGCTCAGGATATTTCAGCCCGATCGTGAGGGTTGAAATAAAAAGTCACATTTTTAGTGGTGAGCTAGTTACTCGCTGAGTAATCTCCGTCCTGCTGTTGAGTGCGGAACTGAGCACTGGAGTGGAACATCAAGAGCTCCTGTGCGTATCCTGCCCCTCAACCGGGCTTCTAGGCTTGCTAAGTTTGACCTGAAAACCTCTTTTCCACGAGTGTTGGAGTAATCTATCACTTCAAAAACTTTGTTTCAGGGCTGTAAGAGGCACACGAGCTAGACTTTAAATTTTATTTTATTCTTATCTTTTTCAGAAATGCCAACTTCGGATCAGTCTTGCAGGATTATTTTTAAACCTCAGACTTTAATTCCTTCCTTAAACCTGCAGTGATTTATAGTATGTCTTTTCCTTTCAGTTCATAAACACAGACACAATTTTTCCTTGCAAAACTTGAGGTTCACCATGATATATCTGTAAAATAAAGTGCTCTTCAGTCCTTTTCTATCACACTGTGGAGATACATTTGCCAAGTAATTGTTGATCTAAGAAAATAAAATAGTAAAACTCAAGGATACTCTGCAGAATGTAGGATGCACCAAATCCACTGATTTTAGTGTTAAGAAAATTATTCTTATTAAAATGGTGTCATGCAGGCAAATATGTTCTTTTCCTGTAGTCTGAAAGAATGGGCAATTCTTCTTGCTTTAAAAGGCTGTTTTACAGATGAAAGCATCTCAGCCCACAACTTAATCTGTTTTAAATCAGGCTTGAACAGGGTGAATGAGTGATGGAATGACAAGATTTCTGGGGCTCCAAGCGTCACACAGTATCTCTCCTGCCCCTCCTCTTTCCCCTGCTTGCAGAGCCTGTGATTGCATGTATGTGGGATTTTCACAGAAAACAGAAGACAGAAGCAGCTGAACAAAGGCAAAGTTACTACAGCAAAGGTTCTACTTTGACAAAAGAAACTGAAATGTACAATATCGTTCATGCTAGATGACCAGAGAAGCATTAAAGGAGAAACTAAAGCTAGCAGGTAGAGCTGATACTTTTCTCAACATATTGGTAAACCTATGCATACACTGAAAAAAAAAAAAAAAAGACAGACAAAAACCTGAGAGAAGCAAGCATTTTATTTCTAGCATTATCTCAAGCAAAATTAGGATAATGAGAAGAGCTGACTTAAGAATGGAGAACAAGCATGAAGAGACAAGACAGAGCAATGCTGGCATGTGCAAAGCTCTGCAGAAACAATGTGGAAGACAAGAACAATAATCCCATTCTCCAAAGATTCCTCACCCAGTTCTCATTAGAAGCAGGGGGCAGCTGATCAGGCTGTATACAAGTGAGCCAATTCACAGTCTGTTTTGGCAGTTTTGGCAGTCTCTTGTCTCTAAGGGAGGATAGGTTTTCCAAAACAGTAATGCAGAAAAGTTCTTTGCTGAAATAAAGGGAGAAGCAAAGGGGTAATGAATGATAAATCTATGAAATATGCGGAGGCCCTTTTGACCTGAAAAGTGAAATAAAACCTGCAACCTTTCCTGGGTTGTAAAGGTCTTTTCAGCTAGAGACCGGGTGAACACAGTGTCATCAAAAACAGATCTATGGAAAAGTTTGAGATAGAGCTACAAAATCTGAAGAATGGACTTTTTTATTGTTGTTTTGTTTATGCTGAAATTACTATGTCACTTCTCTAGTGAACATTTTTGGGGAGCTCAGAAGTGAGAACAGATTTAACTGTTGCAGAAACTAGCAAGGGCCAGTCACAGAAATCCTCAATAAAGCTGCATAGATAATTTTTTGGTATTTCATTGGCTGAAGTGAAAACAACTTCTGCCACTCATTTTCAGTAATGATCTACAGCAATAAAAGCCTGGCACTAAAGAAGGGGATAAGGCCTGTGGGGATATATGAGGGTATTACAACACAGACAAAAATGCCAGTACTACTGTGGCTATAGGAAGAAATGGGAATGGTGTGAGTGTTCAGTTCACAGATATGGGAACTTTATCCATAAAGCAATGGTTAGGCTTAGAGAAAAGGTTATATGGAAAAGGCAGGGTCAAATCAGGCCAGTAACTTGTATAACTCTCTATCTTGTCTTCTGTTGATAGCATTACCTACTGCTTCTAAAACAAGGTGCTCAAACTGTGTGAGTATGGACTAATTGCTTCACAAGAGAGCTTTCTGAAGCACATCCGGTAGCTTTCTGAACTTCAACATTGCTTGGACTCTCCCAGGGGTCCAATGAATTACACCACTAAACCATGACATGATCCACCTTTGGTAGTTTAAGCTCCCTCCTTTCCAGAGCTCTCAGACAGGCAGACTCTTTAGGGAAACCTTTGTTCATGGTGTTATATTAATGTTAGGATTGCCCTTTCTCGTTGTATTTTGCACCCTGGAATCACTTCCACCACATTCTTCCCAGTTAGTTTCTAATCCAGCCCTTCAGTAGAAGATGCAGAGAGCAGGGGGACCAGAAGAAGCCCCTCTTCTTCCTGTTGACTCAGTAAGCAATGCTGTAAGATCTGAAGATCCAATTTTACTTCTTATGTCTTCATTGCTGTTATCTCAGTTTAGAACATGAGCTACACACCACTGTTTTGAACACGACTGCACAAATATTATTCTAATAGTTAATATGTATCCTGAAACAAAAGAACGTCAAGTTTTAAGGAGTCTTTTCACAGTGTGAAGAATAACTTCTGCTTGTATAATTCACATAGCAACTGGAAACAAAAATGTGCTGTGATCCAGACTCTTCTTTCCCTTCATGACACTCTTAGGAAGTTTGTTTTGTTTTGTTTTGTTTTGTTTAAATTCTTTGTAAATACAACCAGTACCTTCCTTTCTGTTCCCTCTTACACACTCCATTTCTAACCCAATCCAGAAGTGATATTTAAGTTATATTTATTTAAGGAATATGAGAGGCTTTTCCAGTATACAAAATCAATGAAGTGTGCTTTTCCAAGGCAGTAGCAAAGAGGTTGAGACGACACAGTCACAGTCTACATGTAACAAAGAAAAGGTTTCCTGTACAAGATGTTTTTTTTTTTTTTAATTTGGTAGAGAAAAAACATGACACCCTGCTGTTGAAAGCTTAGGCTAGGTAAAGTTCAGCTGAAATAAGGTGCAAATCTTTAACAGAGAAGGCATAAGGGTGGTATGATAGAACCTTCACTATGACTGAAAGATGTATGTCCTTCTGGAGCTAATCCACTATGACTGAAAGGTGTGTGTCCTTCTGGAGCTAAATTGGAGTGTGGACAGAAACCTGATGCAGAAATTACTGGTTGTGTAGGCAATAAGACAAGAGATCTGCAATGGACCTTTTTTGCCTCTATTTCTGTGACACTGAAGAATCCTAGAGATAAGTATCTTTGTCCTTACAAGGACACAGTAGTCTCCTGTTTCAGAAAGGGTATTACCGGAGATCAATCAACCACCAAATTGCAAACTTAGCACTGAAAATCCAAGATCTGCATTTATGCTATATCCAACTTGAACTCCATATAGAGAGAAATCTGCAAAGCACTTACCTGCAGAAGACTGTGAGACTTTGAATGGCATCAAATGTTTTCTTCTGAAGAAAAATACTTCTGTCCCTATGTTAATGTTCAGTATATTTAGCAACGCTGCTTCTCTATACTTATTCTCTGATCCATCTCATATGTATGGTCAACAAGACAGTAAATCAATTCTCCAGCCAACTGCCTTCTCACCAAGAGGCGTTATTTTCTCACCTTAGAGTGTCCTATTGACAAGTCCATCATTACTAGCCACCAGTAGTTCACAGCATGTGAAATCCTGGCGTCTTTCCAACCCCAAGAACTAAACTTGGGTTTCTAAATAAGACAACCTAAACCTGCCAGCACAAAGGCACATGAAGGTATTGTAAGCCTAATTACCAATGAAAAGTCCACATTAAAATAAAATAATAATAATAAAAAGAAATAATAATAAAATAAAATCCATGATGTTTATTATAGTCAGCAGTTACATATCTTCAGTGCTCAGTTCTCAGACATGTTCTCTGATGGTCTAGGTCTGCCTGGAGAAAGCAGACACATAATGGAAACACAAGGCAGCTCCTCTTTCATAGTCTCCATCAATGCTAGGGCTCTTTGGGCATGTGATCCAAGAGGGGTAGCCTCCAGAGAGCTTGTTTATTGTTATCACCACCTGTTTATTGCTAGAATTGATACTTCTCCTGTGCATTGCCACAGCTGCTCTGCTTTTCTTCTCCCTGTGTATCTTCTGTGTGATTTCTGATCAAACCTTTTCAGTAGGCACTGCAGGTTGAGAGGAAGGGAGAGGGCACAAGGAGCCAGCTCTGCTGGAAGTTCATGCTGGTGTACCAGGAGCTAACTGGGGCTAAAAAAAGTCTACTTTGACAGGCTGCTGCAATAAGCCTTTAGCAACACTAATAGAAGGGGTTCTTCAAACCCAACACAGTCAGGGAGAGGAGAAATGCCAATTAATCTGAAACATAATTTTCACTTTATCCTGCTAAGCTAAGAATCAGACTAGTTTTTCTTTGTTAATTCTAGCTTCACATCCAGAACAAGATTATTGAAATAAGATTTGAAGACTGCTTTTGGGCCTTCTTGTTTGACAGCAGTACTTCCAGTAAGGGGACATCTAAAGAAGAGCCACATGGTGCTTTCTAATGGAAAAGGTATGACCTGCCTTCAAGGCAGAGCACTAGTAGCCCCATGTTAGTTAAAAAAAGCATGTTTTGGAGACCCAAGATGTTAGAGGTATTTCCTATATAATTTTCCTAAGTGATACAGGTGGTATATTCAGACAGCACAGAAAACACAGTCACATTTTTCAACCCCCAGAGTCAACCAAATGTAAATGTATCAAGGAAGACCTAGTCAATGCCTTCAGAAAATGTGGAGCTGAGCACACCTGCTCTTCTGGTTGCAAAGATCATTTCAGTTTTATCTACTTTGTTGTCAAAACCTTAGATGATTATGAGAGGAAGGAGACAGGGTGAAAAACACAAACAAACAAAAAAACCCAATGCAGGTGGTAGTAATGGGAACTCAGCTGCAGAGAAAGAGGAAGGTGGAAAAACACAGGTAAAACATAAAACATGAGAAAATATAAAAGTGACAGGAAGATATGAAGGAACTGGAATACAGGGGTTTGTCCTGTAGAGGAGAATTATTCTTTTGGACTATTTAACACTATAGAAAGAGATTTAATGTAAATAGGTCATTGGATATTTATTTATTACAGGCAGTCTCTATTCTCTTCTTAATTCCTGTGGAAACCTCCCACGAAGTGGGATCTCACTGTGTTTTCTTCTGTGGACCAAAAAAGACTGGAAAAATCACTGTGATTGGCACTGGGATGGATCTCTGCTTTCTCCACTGTGTGGATGGCCATTGTCACACATAGAGTCTGCAGTGTTTCCTACTTTCTGGCACAAAGGTGACAATAACATGATGTGGAGCTTAACCACCTCACAGCAGTGCCTAAACCCCAGAAAATACCCCAGCCTCATGCAGAGAAAAAGATGGAGAAAAAGAAGTTAGAGAGCAGCAAAGTGACAGACTCAGGGCTCCTCTGGATGTCTGTAGCACAGTGGGGAGCTAGAAAGCAGCCTGCCAAACTGTGCAGCTAACATTGCAGTCACAAGTCTCTCCTTCCTCTCTTTGCTCTCAAATCCCTAGAAGCAGCAGGAGCAGCGTAACAGAAACAAAAGATGCAGTATGCTCTCACTGACCCTGAGCCTGAAGAGGCCTCTCAGCTCCAATTCCACTTTATAGAAGTGTGATTTCATAGGGGTCTGAGAATATGTCATGGTTGCTTGACAGGCATGACAGGGGGAGGAGAGAACGGATGGGGGAGCAGCTAGGACCTACCTGCTATTAACATAAAACCTATGCAGTATTTTGTCTGTGATTGATTTTTTCCACAGCCAACAACCGAAAGTCTGTTCATTCTGGATCCCTAGAAGTTTCTTTTTGTGTGCTTCATCCAACTATCCATCCCTTGCCCATCCCTCCCCTCCCCACAGCCCTCCCAGGCATCAGGAGAACCTCATGCCCCAGAGGGGCAGTGAGTGGTGAACCCAGGCTGATTACAAGACATGAACTCATAAGATGCAAAGTAGGATGTAGCTCCCCTTGCAGACTGTGGAAAAGTTCTCGTGTGTTGCGGAGTTGAACTGTTTTTGAATTTAAAATCTTCAGATGACTTGGTTTTGGACCCTCTTTTTTTATGAGCGTCTTGTTCTGACTTTGCTTCTTAGAGTCAGTGGGGGCAGGAATGAAGAACCCTTGTAACAAAAAGGACTTTGGAAACAAGGATAAAGGACTTTGGAAGTAGAATGAAGAGGTAAATTTGCAGCTAGTCAGATGAGAAATACGAAGATTCTTTGCGTGTGTAGTCAATGGAATATACAAGATGTTTTTAATCGAACTGTTTAATAGAGGTGGTTCAGTGCATCTCTGCACTGAACTTTCTCTAGATGTTAAAATTCCAATGGCACCAACTAAAGGCAGATCATGGATTCTTATGTATCTTCAATATTAAAACAATATGATTTACACAACAAAATGCCTGCTTCTACAGCACTGAAAGAGCTTTTTAGTATTCCAGCTTCTACCACCCTGAATGTATGTATCTCTACAGATACACAGATGCAAATGTAGCATGTAGAGGGTAACAACATTTATGTCTGATTCAAGGTTAGCTTGTATAAGAGGGAAGAAGGGGAAATCAATCATTGAGTTTCTTTCAGGATTTTCTATGTCTAGGTTAGTTTTATTTGTATATATTCCTTCTGATATATATACAATTCTGATTTGAAAATGCAATCACAAAGTAGCATGTTTCACATGTGTACTGTACTAATAGAAGGGCAAAATCATACAAGAAATTTATCAAATAATACTTTATTATTAAATATAAAAACAACATGTCATAGGAAATATTTCTGGTGTACCTACTAAAACATTTTAAGAAAAAAAGTGTTAAAGTTGTACAGATATTGAATTCATCTGTGTTTAAGTAAAAAATCTATTGAACAGCAAAATAAAAGGTATTGTTTAGCGTGTTCCTGCTTAAAACTGAGAACAGTGGTGGAGCATCACAGTTAATTAGCTCCAGTCAACATAAGATGCTTTACAATATTTCTCACATCAGTTCTTCATCTGTGCTTTGGAATAAACATTTCCCACACTCTGCATGAAGAAAATAACTAGAAAATACGCAGCTTAGCCATACAAAATATAGAGTTATTTCAGACAATATTTCCCAAAACCAGAGAAGAGATTTTAAATCATTTCCATAAAAACAGAGACTAAAACCAGTGAACAGTAGGGCTTGTAATCCTATTTGCTTAGCATTTGGGGGTTTAATATCTATTCTTAATCATCAGATAGTACATATATTTTTTAATAAGATCTTTCAACCTTTCTGTATGGATTGTAATTTTTGTGTACTTTAGTTATCTGTTGCACAAGAGAACTGTCTGCTCTCTAAAGGCATCATATAAAAATCTCCATTTAATGCATTATAAATAATGAAGTGCTACATTATAATAATTATTTCCATATTAACTGAATGCACAGCTAAGTTACCTGTAGTAAACATCTACACTTTGCTTAATGCCTTTAAATAGCATCTGATTCTCTCTTCTTATTGCAACTATTCAACTGATGTTCTGGCCCAGAGAAGGCTGCAGAGCTTACTTCTTAGAGATCTGTATAAGGCCAGTGACTTCTCAAGGAGAAGCACCATACTTAATGAATTTTATTCATTCCATTTAAATGTGATTGTGCAACATATGTATTTAAAGGGCTCAGATTCTTTGCACTTCATGTACTTCAAACAGACATGTAAATTTTATTGTTTTTGTACCATGTCAGAAATGCACTAACCAGCTTCCATTTTACCCAACAGCTGACATGAACTGTCTAAACGGCTTTCTTTCCAAAGGACTGACTGTAATTTCACTTCTGTGGAGAACACCAAAGCTTGTCCATGGATTACTGCTAGTAACTACATCAGAATAAAGTATTTGCATTATTTTACATTTTGGGATTTACCATTCACTCTGTACATATTTATAAATAAATACTATTCTTGAGATCAGAGGCTGTGCTTCAAAGTTTGGATGACTGTTTTTAAACCAGGATGTTTATAAGAGAATGCAAAAGATAAAAAAAAAATCTTTTGTCTAAAAAGCCATGCTGACTAGAACAGCTTTCTTCTGAACTTTCTGAACCCTGACAGCTTGTTTTCCTCAGACATTACTTATTATTTTTACACTGGTTTTTGCTCTTCACTTTGTGACAACAAATAAGTAGCACTAAGAACTTCATTTGTAAATATACCAGAGACAACTGAACAGGGCCACCTTTATTGCAAAAGTGAAAGGGGATTTTGGGATGGGATTAATTAGGAGGAAGGAATGTAAGGGCTCCTGCCTTAAGAGGCAACTATGTTGTATCATTAGTCTGCTCGGTTTTGGGAAAAAAAAAGCAACTAACAACAACAACAAAAAAACTTACAATGAAAATTCAAAGAGGAATTAAAAGCATTTTAAAGACTGCTCTTCATCCTCTCTGAAGTTTCATTTTTGTTTAAAAAATGACAACTACAGCAGAGCATATGACTTCAAATCATTTAATACTCCTTTTACAGGAGATATTCAAAACTGACCAGCAGAACAATTGTGCCATTGACACTCATATTTCAATTAAACGTTTGTGAAAGTGACACTGCTTGCTTGTAAAGTTGTCAATGTTCTTAACACTAAGGGCAATTTTATGAACAGCGGACAATGAAAAAATATGGCTGACATTTGTATTGCTTTTTAGTAAATAAAATGTCAGTGCTTTAATGCCAACTTTGAATATTAAAGTAGTCACATGACTGTCTCTGGAATTGTTGTTTCTTATAGCAAATAAATCTTACTGAAAGGTCAAATGGTTTGGGCAAAATATTTTAATCCTATAGAGAGAAAAAGTTGTAAAGGGAATGATGTGAAGTTTGGAAAGATGAGATCAGACTTTGGCTCAAGAGGATGTACTGTAAGAGCAATTTTTAAACAGGGGCTTCAATTGCATCATTTGTTATCATTTTCAATAGGCAAAACTGTCTTCTGCTTAAGGGGAGTTAATTTGGTGCAATGTGTACAACTGAAAAGAAAAACATTTGAAGAAAAAGAAATCACAAGCACAGAGCAGCCGATCAAACACTTCCATCTAGAAAATACTGGGACTTAATTCTGGTCTTCTTCATGCTCCTTGGCTGAGTATCAAAATTCTTATTTGGACAAAACTCTCACAGCTGTCTTTCTCTAGATTTTTGCCTAGCAGAAGTGACAAGAGTTTGCCATTTTGTACACCAGCCTGGTTTTCTGCTCTCTCATACAAATTTTAAGCCACTGGCTTCAGCTGAATTATTTTTGGTACACATTATTGAATGTGAAAGAGCTGATCCCTTGGATTACACATTTTATTTACTGAATGTGAATGTAACTCTAAGTCTTTTCAAGAAATTACAGCTAATGAAACTTAGGAAATTTATTGATGGACTGGGGAAATCTTTCTGCCCTAATCTTCTCTTTTGTCTGTTACTTATTGTAATAGAATCAATAAAAACAACAGAACTGGAAAAGGAAGTAGAAGAAAACACCGAACTGCAGGCAAGTCTATTTTTCCATTAAGGACTAAGCATGCAGGCACAAGGGCACAGAAGACAGCAGCACAGTGATGAAATATTCTACATGGAACACTACTAGTCAGAATGGAAAAAATGAGACATGGGAAATCCTGTTTCAACTTTCATAATAGCAGAGAGAAAACTACTTTTTCAAATTATCAGAAGAAATGTGATAATACATAAATTTTAGTGTTACAAGTAAACAAATGATTAAACAGTGAAAGAATGTTATATGAAATTCTGTTTAGAAAATTTATGTAACAGGGCCTGGTCCCAAAACCTGTTTTGGGCAAGATTTCCATAAATGTGGTATCATATTATAAGAGTTGCAGGATTTGGATCCAACAGCTGTGCCTCCAAACCTTAATTAAAAAGATATATGAATATGTTTCACTTTTATTATTTTCTTAAATAAAAATCTCTTTTGCCATAACAAGCTATTTCTCTTTCTGGGAGAAACATCTCCTTCAGTACCATACTTTTTAACTTTTGATGTCTTGAAAAGATTTCTTGCTCAACTTCATGAACAGGTGCCTAAAAATGACAGGGAAACAATGACAGAGTGCTGATAAAAGGTAGATCTTACCCTTCTTACCTGTAATTTTTAACAAGAAACATATGGAAAAATCCTCCAAATCCCCAACAAGTTCACTGAAGCTACCTGCACTCATCAGGAGAGTAGAATTTTGGTTAAATACAGGCTCAGCTGGAACTTCAAAAAGAGCACAAAAGGGGAGAGGACTCTAAAGGAGAGTTTCCCATGGGGAGACAGTGTTTTGTTGCCAAAGCAGAAGCAAAAAAATTAACATGAAATATCCAGATCTTATGGATTCAGATGAAGTCAAAGAACTTCCCTCACACTGTGAAGATGCACTTATATGCAGTAGCTGGTTGGAGAGGGGGTGATGTGTATCTTTTTCTCCCAGGGATGACTGTGAATGAAAAACCCTCTGAAGGACCCTTTGTTTGATCTCTGGTGGCTGCATACCCACCTTGGGCTTTCTCCTTACGTGTGGATCTATTGAGATGTGCTGCTGCTGAATTCAACACAATTGAGCCCTAACTGTGATTGGGATATGAGGACACATAATTAGCTGTGTTAGAAAACTGACCCTCAGCCTTTCATTAAGATGGAATTTTACCCTGTAAAGTATGAATGAGTAAAGACATTTTAATCAGGAAAATAAAATAACCAAATGATTTTCCTCTGTTGTTATTTTTACACTGCAGTGAGACAATGGTAGGGAAACTCACTTTAGGTGATATCACTTAATTAGGAAAAGCATCCTAATCAGATCCCCCTCCAATTGCAATAACTGTAGGGAGTCAAGTACATTTCTCTATCAAAGTAGCAAGCTGCGGTGAAGTATAGATATTGATATTTTAAATTGTGATCCAAAAGCAATAGCAAAACAAGCACAAACACTAAGAAAGCAAAAACACATTCTCTATATCTGGTATTTCAGAATTACTTCTAAAAGATGTAAGTCATACCTCCTACAACATTTCTGCACCTCCACTTACTAAAATAGTTCCAGGATCTGTACTTCCATAGCCAGGACTAATGAAGGCCAAGGCACACAGCCTATTCCCATCGGTGACTCAACATGGGTAAACAGGATTATCTCAATCCTTGCATTTTCTTGGTATTTCAGCCCATCTCACTAGGTATTATACATGACACAGAGCAAGGGAAACCTGGATCAGGATGTGGACACAGAGAAGATCTCTTGCTGGAAGGAGAGTCCTCCTGCAGTTAGCAGCTGTGCTGCCTGGTACTTTTGGAAGCACAGTATCCACACATTCTTTGATTCAATGTAGTTGTCTTGTTTTTTCCACAGTGATTGTGAGTTAATAGTACATTTAAGTCTTCTATATTTATAAATATGCTTGTCTCTACATTTCTTTCCAATACTATGAATGCCTATTAAGGATACCATTCCACACCACTCAATTCTTTGCATAGGAAAAGTTGCTTTGTCTTACAATGCCTGATGCTCTGCCTTCTGCACAGGATGATTGCAAACCCCAAGAACTTCAGAAATCTATTTCAGAGTAAATCTTAGGGTTTATTTCAGTAAAATGGGATTCTAGTGAGGCACCTCCTCCCTAACTACAAGTAGCCATGCATAATGAAAGACATACAGCGCGGGAAGGGAAATAAATATTAAAGTACTACCAATTATATGCAATTAGTTGCATTGCCAACACCAAGCACTGAAAAGTTACAAAACAGGCTTTAAAATAACAATTTTTAACATATGTGTAGGATCCTGCCTATGCATTTACTAAATTTGCGTGTTTTTTTTTCCTTTCCCATTTTTTCTACATAAACAGCAGTTAGTAACTCCAGGATTGCATTAAAAAACAACAACAACAGCAACAATGCTCATATGTTGGCTACACAACCTATAACAGATTTTCAAAATGTTTTTTTCGAGGTTCTTCACCAAAGACACTAAAATGAAACTGTCCTGATATAAGAGTGAGGTTCTCTGCTTAAAGGACAAGAAGGAATAACTGTCTACCATTTACCATGCTGATGAAAAATATGGCAGTATGTTACCAGTGAATTCTGTCTAGAATATTCACAAATGACAAGAAAAAGGAGGTGGGATTGTGTGTGGGATGTGTGTGTACTGCGAGAGACAAAAGACTGTTGTTGACATTAAAAAACTTAAGTTGATTATGGAGAGTTGTAGAAAAATCTCAAGACATTTACGTATTGGCCATTAAAATGTCTGACATTAATGGGTACTGATACATACCAGCTCAAAGTGGTACATGATATGTTAGCAATTACTGCAGGGGATAGAGAAGAAAACATGAAGCATCTCCATGCCAAAGAATGAATCCATAGTACAGCTACATATTTAATAATAGCCCTATAGTGCACCCACCACAAAGGAATATAGAAAGTCTACAATAGATTCAGAAAAAACATCAGAACTATCAGAAGAAAAACATAGATTTTACCAAGACTTGGTTTAACACGTTAAGATTCTTCAGCATGGAAACCAAACAAAGATGTGGAGAAAGTAAATAATGAAGAACTAAAGGGCATCCAATGAAATGATTAGGTAGCAGGTTTAAAAGTAACAAGAAGAAATGCTTCACGGTCTTATTGTGAAACTCATTGATGCAGGAATTTTCAGGGCCAGAGTACAAAGGGTTAAAAAAAAGACAAATTCATGTGAAAAAAAAGGGTGGGGGGGGGGGGAGATGTGTGGCTATTAGAAATAACATGACTCCAGAACAACTTTGTGTTCAGGAAGTCATTAAATAATAGATTGCTTAGATGTGGAAGTAACACCACAGTAGGACCATGCTCTACTTCCCCTGTTAGATTGTTTCCTTTAGAGTTTGTTGTTGACCATTGACAGGCACTGCATCCTGGATTAGCTAGATTTCTGTCTGATCCAACACAGTCATTCTCCAATTATGTTCTTCACATGAGAAGATTTTTTCTGAAAAAAAAAATATATATAAATTGAAAATTGTATTTTCTCGTATCAACATTCTTATATATATACCTTAGATATTAAGAGCTTCTTGATAAAATCACAAGATGTGGAAATGCACGTGTGAAAGCCTAGAGAATCTGCATATAACATATAATATCTCATTGATTTTATTAAACCACTATGCCATTTCTTTATCTTAAAGGCTGCAGAATCATCTATTTTTCACCAAGACTCCGCCATGTATCTACCTGATGATCAAAAGTCATTTTGAAGGAACGGAATGGCTGTATACTGGATGGAATTATTTGCGTCCAGCCTTTCTGAAGAATTTGGAAAGAGAACCGGAGCTAACATGATAACCTGTAAAGCACAGTTTAAAAGACTGCAGATCACTCAATGGTAACTTAGGCATAGACAAAGGATGCTGGGGCAGAGCAGGTGGGTATGCACCCAAAGCAGAATGCTTCTGTTTAACTGCAGGACCAGCTGAAGGGAGAAGAATATGGATATATCAAAGCAAAATGTTATGATTCAGGGAAAAAGCTTATGAGGACATGATAGGAAAGGCAAAGATGATTTCTTCAGAGGTACTAATGCAGAGAACACACAAGACCAACAAGGTAAAGAAACACCTGCAAAGGTTTATTATTTTTTTCTACTGCTCTATTAGCTAACGGTAGTGAATGATTTTGAAACATTCACAAGCGCTGTGTTGTCTTACTTTAACTGTTACATATGCCTAGGAAGTGATAAACTAGAGCTTGGAAGCAGGAGCTCAGGGTACTCACTGTAATGAGCAGCCTGGTAAGCTGGAGCTGCTCTTGAAGGCTCATTGCAGGTGGCCAGCAAGAACCCATTCTTGTAAAGGGATTAAAGACCGAAAGCAGATGCCTAGGATACATGTCAGAGATGTCAAGGAAAGAAGCAGTGCTGCAGCTTACTCAGACTAAGGGAAGCTTAAGAGCAAACTGATCCAAAAGGCTAGGGCCCAGTCATGGGGTGCCTGGCAGGATGGGCTTTAGGAGGGCTGAGTGACAGAGTCAGCGAAATAAAGGTTTGCACAGGGGGAGAGCCGAAAGGTTTGAGGGCTGGAATTCAACTGCCTGTTTGTATACAGCCTGACAGGCTGTAGTACTAACCTCCTCTCACCTACAGACTGAAGGAAGCAAGCCTCTGCTGACTGCTCCTGGGTTCAGTGGCCACCAAACCTGGGAGAGAGCACCCTGCTCTCCAGCTGTCAACGGGCAAACAGTGGCTGCTGCAAAGCAATTGCTTTGCTTGCTCTCCCTCTAAGTCCCAGACCCGGTCATTGTAGGAAAACACACCCCTTGCATTGCAGATGCTCTACAATGAATTTGGAACACATGTGGGGTTTACTGCCGTAATGTCAAAAATCACATTCTATAATGCCTGTGCTACCCATGCATTTTACTGTTAGCATGTATCAAATAACTGATGTTTTGAAGTTTTCCATCTAATAGAAAATTCTAATTCTACAATTGAATCCAAACCCAAATCTGTTACTCGGATATGCCTTATTTAAAAATACTGAGGTGTTTTATTTTTTTATTTTTTATTTTTTTTTTGGTCAGCTTTTCTTAACCTGGTACATTCAGAACATCTCCTTAATAAGTGGATGTTCTAAAATATCTTTGGGGCTTCATTTCTAAACAGACCATCATTTTAACATGTTAATTTATGAGGGCTCACTAGTTTGGTCATCTGTATATTCTAGGTCAACTCAAACATGTAATGTTAATGTTGTTGTGGACATCTAAGGGAGTGAGAGCTGGGAGAGCTGGGAAAAGCAGAAGGCTTCTAAACATAACACCTTGAATTGTCTGCTTTTTTCTCAATAGTGAGTCTGATCAAATATACTTTCTACACATATATACACAAATATACTTTCTACACATCCCACCTCACACATCACAGACCTGTATAATGCTAAACTGAGGAAAACATACTTTAAAATAAGTAATCTTTCATAGCTAAGATGCTTGTGTATTTTCCTGCTCCTTTTTGCTGTCAAAGAGATGAAACCATAAATAATATTTTAGATCTACGCTAATCTCAGTAAATATATTTACTGTATTCTATGAAGTTACTAGAAAGTCTTTATTTGATTTTATCTAATTATCACATAAATGCAGGAACATTAAGTGGGCTGATGTCAGCAATCAGGACTGCTTGTTACACAACATCAGTAACAGGGGCTCAGGTATGAAACAACTGTAATTATAGGTATTTAGCCAAAATGTATGTCAGTTGTAACTGATTAGCTGTGTAAGTCTTTTAAAGTAATTGAAATACTTCATAAATAAAAGTCGCAAACTTAGCAACCAACAATATGGCCATATATAGAAGTTTGATTGATGGTACAATGATATTTAATTCTCAATGTCTTTTTCTTTACTTTTACTGATTGTTGCAAATATGTTTCTTCTTAGAATTCTTAGAATGTTTCTTAGAATGTTTCTTAGAATTTCCTTATTGGATATTTTTGTCCTCCCCATTATGTTTCTTTTCTTTGTTCATTTTGGGATTAAAATGAAGGTTGAGTGAAGACAAGTCTGGAAATTACTCAGCATTCACCTATCTTGCATGTACATTAAAACTTGATTCTGATATGGCAAGCATAAAAATCATGTCTCAAAAATATTTCATCATGGTTTCCTCAAGCTCTCCTGTGCAACGCCTATAATTTTCAATGGACCCTTCAGTGTGTACATCATTCTGTCAAGCACAGTGTTGCTAGGGCGTTTGCCATTCAACAGCATGTTGCAGCTATTGCCAACTGATGTAGCTGGCTTGTCAGGCTGCAAACCAACCTTCACCAGTATGCAAATAATTCTACTCTTTCTTTGGAGAAAAAGGTAAACTGATGTTTTCAAACCAGGGATTCTAATGTTCAGAAAAGACGTGATGAGATATATGCCATACTAGAGTGATATATATATACTGATGCAGTGTCAAATATTTGTTTTCTGTCAAGACTGGCCACATCTCATTAACTATGTGATTGCATTATCTGACCTACAAAAAAAAAAAAAGAAAAGAAAAGTTTTCTGTGGAAGGCACATGGAAAATATCTTTTGGTTAATGTAAGTCGCCTTAAACTTTATAACCACATTGAATCAGTACATATCACGTGGACCTCCCAATGGGTGCCTAGCAGCAGAAGCCTGGAAGTACCTATCGTACCATACATAAAAATCTCAAACTTAAAGCCCCGATTGCTACACTGCAATCTGGTTAGTCCTGCCTGTGCAGCAGAGCTGGATTTCTCTGCTTTGGCTGCCAAAAGACATAACCATCGTGTACTTGCAGCAATCTAACACTACACTGAGAAGAACGAGCTAAAGCAGCTGCAGTCTGTGGCCATGGTGAATATCCCCTAATTTCTAACTAATTTCTAATTAAGCAGAGGATGAAAACATTCATCACACACTGCACCCTGACATCACCACCTAATACCATTTGCCCACAGAGAAAGGACATCCAGCCTGTCAGTCTCATATATTTGTTTCCCTGTGTTTGTTTACAGCTCGTTCATAAGATCTGACTTACAGCTAAGGCAGGCAGGGCTCTGCCCAGGTGCTGAAAGGTTTGCCATCAGACGCTACTGGTTCTGCCAAGGCTGAACCACTGGCCATTCATGGGGAAGTATCAAGTTGCCTGACCTGAAGTGAGCTGTCACAAATTTCAGTATGGCAAAAAGCATGACTCACTGCTACGTGCAGTTCTGAAAAGCCCTTAGTAGAGGAAAACATGTGACTTTGCACTTGCTAAAGCAGGGCCACTCTAGAGTTTACAGCTGCTATCAGCCCTCAAAGCTCTTCCTCTTCACAAACAACAGTGCTTTATGCATGAAGACTGTCTCGAGAGCAAGACAGAGGAGCCCCGCTGGAACCATATTCCATTGAAACGTGCGATTTCATCAGTTCACTCCAGAATAAAAATTCTGCTTTGTCATTTACAGGACTTCTCTCAAGCACCTGAAGCGCATGTAACTGGAGCTGGGATTGCATGGGGATAGCGCGAGGTCCATACACTCACCGAAAAACTCCCTGCCCCCACCAGTCCCCTCCCTCCCCATCATTTAGCTTTAGTTTCCTGCTGTTACTTGTCTTTCTCCCTCTTACCATGATCCTAGCACCACTTGTGTTTCCAGGACAGCGCTAAAGACGTGGTGCCAGCACCACTGGGAAAAAGAGAAAGGAATAGATATGTGGATTGAGAAAAGCAGACTGAAGAGGCATCAGATGTGTTGTCACTCTTTGCTATTCTTTACATGCAGACTTTGTGTTTTTTTTGTTGTTGTTGTTTTGTTTTGTTTTGTTTTGTTTTGTTTTGAGGGGATATATTTTCACAGCCTGAGGTACCCATTCACCATGTTTTCAGTCCCCATCAGAAACCCATAGCTAGGATTTTCTCTTTACCAGTTGTGTTGACTTTGGACTTCACTCTTTCATCACTGGCTGTGACAGAGGATCAGGTTATGGCAGCCATGCCCTGAAGGGCAGGCGGAAGACATACTGCATGCATAAGTCAAAATCACGCCCACTGGTGCAGAGCAGGAGTTTAATCCTGTCACACCTGAATTTTTCTCTACCTCATTTTATATTTCATTGAACACAAAGAGATAATACACATCAGAAATACTCTGGTAAGCCTTAGAAATCCTGCAATTACAGTAATAACATGACCTTCAGGACTCTGCCTTGCAGGCCCAAAGCTGTCCCATGGCATGGCTGGCCCTGCGGATGTCCCCAGCACCTCCAGTGGTGGGTGGGGGGCTTAGCGAGGGGCTACTTGTGAGGCAGGCCATGTCCTCCTGGCAGACTGGATGAAAAAATACTGTGTTTTGGGGGCTTGCCCCAAAATGCCTCTAGTCTCCTGGCCCTGCATTGTGGTACAAAGCCATGTGAAGGGCTCACCCTGATGGCAAAAAACAGCAGCCCCCTTAGGTACACGGTGAGGAAAGCTGGGCAGGTGATTCCCCATCCTGAGCAGGACGCAGGAGGTTTGGAGTCACGTTGCTTCATCAGCTCCAAGCTGGACCCACGAAGCATCTTCGTGTCCCTCATCCTGCCCAAGTCAGGGGCCGGCGTGCCCCACTGTTTTCCCACGCTCCCTTTCCTGGGGAAGGGAGGGAAAAAAATATATACATATATTTTCGGCCAGTTGAATTTCAGGTTATCCCAGCGGCTCGGGGAGCACGGGGGGCGGCGAGGAGGCGGGCGGCAGCGCTGCCCTTAGCACCGCGGAGACGCGGCAGTGCCCGGGCGGGCGGCGGCAGCTGGCGGGGAGCGGGCACGCCTCGGCTTTCCCCAGGCACTCGAAAGATACTTTAAAGCCGCTGAAGAGACACTTCGCGGGGCTGATCCATTAATGTCGTTTTATTAGCAGCTTGACACGAGAAATCCAAAATTTTCGGGGCGATAAGTTTATGTTTGTTTGTTTTCCGCGCACAATGAACTCCAGGCAATTGCCGCTCTCTGGATTGCCAAGTAGGGGGGTGTGAGCTGAGAGCGCGGGGACGCGCTGAGCCCTGAGCTCTAATGGAAGGTTCTGTTTGTTTCCATGATTACAGCTATAAATAATAATAGTTAAAAAAAAATCCCGACAACTTCGGGTGTTTTCATTCTCCGTGTCCCGGGGGTTTCCCCGGCGGCGTGCTGCTGCTGCTGCCGGGGCCGCGGCGCTTTTTTCCATTTCCCGGCGAGCTGCAGCTAAAAGGCCGGCCCCGGCTCCCCTCTGTGCCCGGGGCCGTGGGGATGCCGTGGGGATGCCGCAGGGATGCGGCGGGGATGCTGCGAGGATGCTGCGGGGATGCCGCCCCGCTCCGCCCCGCTCAGCTCCGCTCTGCGCCCCGGCCCCGGCCCCGCGGCCGTCGCCGCCTCCCGAGCATCCCCTTGCCGGGCTGGAGCTCCATCCCCTTTTTAAGCCGTGCCCCACTTTGTATTGGCTGGCGAGCAAGCCTGAAAATGGATATTACAGCTTTTTATGATATAATATCCCTCTAATTGGTGCTTCATAGGGCCGTGCCTGAATTCTTTTCAATTAAGCCCTAAACTACAGTAACTGTTTCTCTCAGTACATGCTGGAAAAGCCATTCACGAGAGAGGCGACTGGTACTGCACAATTCCAAAGTACCTTTAATGTGTCAAAAATGTTTTGTGAAGAAAGCAACACTGTAAATGCAATCACCTACATTGGTGTCCCCATTGTTAAGCGGGAGCCAAAGTATTGCTAATTGTCCTGCGTTTTAGCTGGGTTTTTAGAGCATTATGTAGTAAGTACACCGAAGGGTCAATTTGTGAAGTGAAATACTTAGCATGCAAAGCGTAATACAAGATGCTGTGTAATACTTGACCTCTCAGCATAATAAATGTAGCAGTGAAACGCTGTGCATTCAGGATTCGCTGAATAGAGCCTCCGCAGAGGAACAAAACCAGAAAATGTTCTCTTCATTCCTTTTTTTTTTTTTTTTTTCGCTAAGCGAAAATTATTCTTTATAATGGCCATTGCAGCAATTAGCCAGCATTTGGGGAGAATAAATGTGCAGAAATAGCAATTTCTTATTTTAAATGAGATTTTTGTATGGAGCCTGCAAATTACTTGGAGGTATATGAATAATTGTTGCCTTAGTTTTATGCTACAGAATAGGGTGTGGGTGGGTATAAAGATTTCCTATTTGCAGTTAAATGTTTAGACATTTTATTATTTTAATTTCACTCTCAGTCTGTCTCGATTGACCCTGCTTTCCCCACTGATCATTTTATGTATGCCAGGAAGCAAGTACTCAGATGATGGAAGCTTTCCAATTAGAGCTTTTTGGTTTGGGTGTGTGTGTGTTGGGGGTGGCAGTGGTGTCTTTCCTTACTATTTATTTATTTGTAGCTTTTTTTTTTTTTTTATGAATGTGACATGTAAGTACAATCAGTTTTTACTTTGGACATTACTATGTTGTTTTGAATTTAGCTTGCTAAATCAAAACATTTTAAGAATGTAGCATATTTGATGGACACTTCTCATTATCCTCCAGAATGGTAAACCTAATTGGTTCTTTATTTACACATTTTAACGGTTTTGTGCTCAGGAAAAAAAAAAAAAAAAAAAAAAAAAAAAAAAAAAAAAAAGCAAAATTCTTTCTCTTGGGCCTTACAGATTCCTGCATTGAATTTTTAAGTGGATTGAAATTTTTGTGCTTCACTTGCTAAAGTGGGAAAAGTTTTGTGAATCTGAAATGAAAACAATTTCAGAGAAAGCACTAAAAGTTCTGACAGCTAAAGCCTTTTAGGAATAGTTCATTTCAGAAAAAAAAAAAAAAAAAGTAATCTTTGTTGCATAGTTCACTAAAACAATGCACAGTAATAGGAGTTTGTACCCTGAATAATAGGTCTTCCTTTATAACTCTCTAACACTGGACCAAGAAAAAAGCCTGGATAATTAATTTAGAGTGTATAACTTCCACTCCCTTGGTCTAAAACTTTCCTCCACTACATATGTTACTTCTTTTCACTCTTATTCCCCTAGACACCTATCCTCACTTCTGTAAATTGCATACAACCTGGATTGTCCCTCAAAGTGTGATTTCTTAGGTAGTAAAATGACAGAGTCTGAAGACAAACACTGTTTTCTTACCTGATCCATAAAACTGAATGGCCCTAGGAAATAAGTATTCTTTCCCAAACTTGTTCCTGTTCTTATAATAGCAAATGTTTTTCATGACTTCTGCACTTTAATATTATTTGAGACTTTTGCGAGGTAAGTAAATATAGTTCCTTTTTGATTATACACACTAATATGTTAAAATTACTAGTACAGTCCTGATCCTGCAGCCACTGTGTATTTCAAAACTCCTTCCATTTCATTAAGGTGTCACATCTGCAACAATTTTTGGTTGAAATCCTGAGGGAAAAAAAAAAAAAAGCACAAAAAACATCCATGAACAAATCTGTAGTAGTTTTACATCTTGAGGAGCTTCTAGAATGAGCAATTTGTAAATTTAAAATGTTGCTATTAATGCTGTATTCAGATTTTTTTCTCTTGATTTCTTAATAGTAGAAACAGATTCCATGAGTTTATGTGCTAGTAGAAGCATAGGATTAACATCAATGATGTTTATGATGTATTACACTGCAAAGTCATATTTAACCATGATTTTTTGGCATCCTGACTTGTTCTCTGCCTACCATGATATTTTCTTTGAAAATTCAGGTCATCTTTGTACTTTTAAAAGAAACTGATCTACCCCAGAAACAAACCTTCTAACACAAAATTTGTACTCCTTTAAGTAACAATTTGTCCTCATTTCAATTGGAGAGTGGTCAAAGCTAAGCATCCTCTAAGTTAGCAGTTCTTATATTGCATAAACATCTAGAAAAAAAAAATCTTTGGCTAGCTTCTCTGCTGAGTTATAATCTCTGAAGCCAAATAATTTGCATCAGCTGTGTTTCTCCCAGAGATTTATGTTGTTGGAAAATAAAAAATATAGCTGTCCCAATGGAATACATGGGACAAAGTTCTAACTTTCAAATGCCCCTAAATATTACATGAAATCAAGTGAGTTGATTTCTATGCGAACCATATACTGTTCAATTTTTTGAGGTATACACAATTACATTCACAGTATAAAGAAATCCTGTCTTAGAAGGAGAAGACAGAGAAGGCAGCAGATTCAGTAAGTTATTCACAACTTCCCAGGATACTTAAAACTTCTACATTTCATAACATTCATTCAACAGATTGAGCAATAATATCACACCGCATAAATACACATAGTCTATGTTCTGTATTTCACTTTTGCCTTTGTCACATGCTGGGGAGTGAGATTGTACTGGTTATACTAGAGCATTCATTGGTAGTCTGCTACATTTAAATGAAAAGTTCAACTTATTTTTCATTATCCAGTTGAGAGCAATACCTTCATGGTACTAGTTGTAAAAAAACACACTCTCTTTTCTTTTATTTCCATGCAGAATGTTCCCGGGTAACATGTTTTCAATATACATTATAAAAGCTCCAATGTGAGAAGAAGCTTGTAATGGACTTTTGTTTCTATCAACTTAGGGAAAGGATGATCAGTGGAGCAGTAAAGAACATGTCACTTCTTCAGCATCTTTATTCTGTGGCACGTGTTAGTCTACAGTGCAGTATATAAGGAGAAGCGCTATTGTTAAAAACATATATTTTAAAATCATTGCTTACCTAGGAAAACTAAGGGCTTTGCTAAGAGAATCCCTGACAGCCATCTAAAGTATTGCTTGGCCAAAAGCCAGAAGTGAAGAAAATGTAGCTTGTGTTGCCTTAGCTACCTTTATGACAATATTATTTACACATTTTTGTGCTTCAGTGGTTAATTTTCTAAATAACCCCAAATAATCTAAACAATAGTCAAAGTCCTTAAACTTGATAAGTGCTTCTAGACATGCTTTCATTAGTCATTTATTAATCTAAAAGCAACTGAAAATAAAATTCTTTGTCTTAGTTGCAGCATGGGTGTCAATGATAAGCTTCAGAGGTACAGGAGCCTTAAAATTGATACGGGGCAACCAACAGACAGATGTAATTTTTAGCAATGTGCATGCAGCCAATATTTTCAAATTCCTCATGTAGACCTGATTTTCAAAGTAAACACACACATTTCTTATTTTGTGGGAATTTTTTAACTTATTGCCATTTATACCTTTAGGGGTCTAATTTTGGACAAATAATTATCCATTTGTATATGCATACCTAGAAAGAGGAAAATAAGTGCTTTGTTGAGATTAATTTATTTGTTGGGGAAAAAAAAAAAAAAAGCTCTTCAGCTATTGTAAGTCAAATTTATCTGCCTTGTAAATTAAATTCAGTTTCTTTCTCATGATATGCAAGAATGAACATGGTCAAGCATTGCTGATAATATCATAGCTTTGATTACAAAAATAGTGAACAGAAACTTTTTTCCTCATCTTTCTTCTGGTAATTTTTCTACACTTTGAAAAATTACTTGATTCAGTATGCTTTATTCATTAGTGGCCTCTACTCCTGGTAAAACAGAGAGTTACGGCTGGTAGGCAAGATGGGGTTCTTTGGTACATGAATTAATGTTAGATGCTGATGAGGAGTTTAAAATTTAGAAAGTGAAAAAGACAGGTTTGCACGTACTGTTCATAACTGCCTCCCCTTTGGTGTTCTTGTAGATTCAATCTCACATGTAACTTTTTCCGATGAGTAGAATTCATGCACATAGTCAATTAACAGACCAAATCAAGTATTCTATTCACAGGAATAACCCATACTTTGTGACTTCTTAACCGTTTCACTGAAGAAGATCCATAGCTTAAAGAAGTGTAATTGATGGTGTTTTTAACACTTCTGATTCAAATTTATCAGAAAAAGAAATCTAATCAGGTGTTGGAAAATGGCATGACAGAGCACTGATCCAGCCTTCAGAGGTGACCATATGATGTGTATTTTAGAAGACAGAAGATGGAAGATTGGGAATATATTGGGAAGGCTGGCATGAAACACATTAAGGAAGATCCACCAGGCTTGTCTTTTGTCTTCCACTGATTGTTTTTCTGTTCCGAAATCTTTCTGTAATTTACTTTTTTATTATTATTTAGTTCTTCTTTTTCTTTTTTTTCCCGCAGCTGTTGAACTGTTGAGTTGATTCAGTCTGCACTGAATTATGGAATACTCAATCAATGTGTGTCAGTCCCTTTCTAAATTTATGGTGTATTAATACCATACATGATATATATATTTTTTAACTTTTCTGGTACCTTCAAACATAGTCTGCATAGTTCTATGAGAACAGTAATTGATTATACAAGAGGCCAAATTTTACTCCCATTTTATAGTTTCAGTTCTGTACAGAACCAGCAGAAAATGTACCTCTATGATTGAGAATGGAATCTCAAAGGCTGGATTTTACCCTTTGTGTAATGTCTGGCCAAGGGAAAAAATCCTCTAGATGTCAATGTATATGAGAACAAAGGAGACAATGTAGCCATATATATAAAGAAGCCCTTGCATTAAAGTAAGATTGTCAGTAAAATGATATATTTTGGAAAAAATATAGAGTAGTATAGAGGGTGATTGCAATACATTAAATGAGAAAAAAGTCAAAGGCACTCAAAGATGATGATATAAAGTGGCAAAATAAAAACAGGACACTTCTGGAAATTGGGGTAGTTTTATTTGCCACATCACAATGCGCATAATGAAATGTATGAAATTTGTCACTATCAACCTTCTCTTTTCTTTCAAGCCAAAATTGTAATGAAGCTAAAATTACAAATGAATGAGATCTGGCTGATGAACGACCTAATGAATTAGGTCTGGCTTCAGGCTAAGATGGAGTGAAACCATTGATAGATTATTAACTCACTCTAAACACATAAATAAGTACAGGTTCATCCACTAAAATTTGTATATTTATGAAACTTAGAAAACTGTCCAGTACTGTTGAGTTTTTCATGACATCAAATCTGTGCAAGTTTCCCTTGGCTGCAGTATTGACTCTGAGTACTTCATATAACTTGAAAATATTAGTTTATTTCCCCATATGTATAGATATATAGATGTATCTATGTAGGCATACGTGTATTTATACAAACTTCTCAAACATATTTCTCACATTGATAGTAACCAAATCTGTGAAAAGTGCTATATGTAATATGGTATTCTTTATATACTAATATAAAAATAAATTAAAATAGGTAATGGTTATATTTGTAGCATTACCTTTCTATATATTAATTCATATTATGTAATTCATCAGTACATTTGAAGAAAAATGGAAGTATGGGGCTTTGGTTGAGATCTTTTTTTCAACACTGAAAAAATAACAAATGTAATACGCTGTCAGATTGAAGCGTAACTTTAACTTATTGAAATAGGATTCAAAGCTGTGTATTTACTGTCATAGCTACTAAAAACCTTGAACTTTAAGTTAAGTGTTTTCACTATGAAACAGTAAGCATTGCATGGGTTAATTAGCTGCAGACTTCATTTTCCTCACAGATTTCATTTTGAAAGCAAAAATTAAGGATCAAGAATTAATTAGCTATGTACAAACTATGAAAAATTGTTGAAGCAAGTGCTGTCTTGGTAATTCATGACTATATTTAGACATTGTAATGATTAGATTTTAAAAGAAACAAGCTAATTAGAACATTTTTCCAAAGTCACACAGAGGTCAGGGATGACAGCAACCTTATGTAAAATGGAGACTAAATATCTGCTATTCTGCACATTGTATGGAACTGGTACAGTAAGGCTAAAGCCTTTTCCTGTTCAATGAGTTGGAATTAAACATGCTAATTTGAGATCTTCTTCAAGTATTTTATTTAACTACTTTGGCCTTTAATTCCTTTATATTGCAACATTTAATGTAATATTATTTATATATACGAAGCACGTTATACTTATTAACCAATGTGCAAAAATCTAAAGTACAGATTTTATGTAATGGGCTAATTACAGGACTTTAAAGCCACCTACTGAGTTTTGCTAAGCTTAACAACAGGTTCACTGAACTGGATAAATTTATTCAAACTTGTGGAAATGAACCCCATTCTATGTGCAACCGTACTGGGAAAACACACAAATTATACCTCAATACCAGTTTAATGGGTCAAACAGTGAACCTGAATACCAAACTTATCTACATCTTGCAACAGCAGAGAAGCTATAGGCCCTGGGTGAGAAGAGGAAGTGCCCATTCATAGTTTCTTCCTCAAGTTTGTAAATAACTCAGACTCAGGGTATGGGACAAGCCAGACTTTCAGTGTACGTAGAATTGGGTTAATTTTTATGGTGTTGGTCTTTGAAGCCACAGTCTTAAAGTGCAATATATGTATCATATGCAAGTGTAGAAAAAAAAGTAAAATATATGATCTTTTACTCTATCTTCCTATTACAGCTACTCTGTACAGGTTCTATCTATTTATTTATTTATTAAACATGCTTCTAAAGGCTAATTTACTTCAACCAGTCATTTTGTATCTATCCATTATTTCTGAATTTCATCTAACTTATGTGTTTCTGAATTGGGTCAAATTTAGTCAAAGATAGGCCACTGTGTCTTTGTCAGAATGAATGAGAGTTGTGTCAAAAAATCTCTTATGACTCTACTTCTAAGGTAGTGTTAAACTTTTTAATTCTCTGAAGACTGTACAAAAGACTTACATTTCTTACATATTGTTAAGTTTCAGAAAGGTTCGCAAGGCTTCTACTTTCCTTGGCTATCCAGAGTCACTTTATTGTTTTCCATCAAGTTAGCCTAGTTTTATGTCATTAAAATTCAGCAAAATATGTCTGTTAGTAACCTTTTCTTTTCAACTTTGAGCAGCATTCAGATAAAAGTAAGATGGAACGGCCAGCTTTCTTATACTAGCCATAACACGTCCTTCAAAAAAGACAAAGTGTTTATCTATTTTAAACACTACTGTAGTGTAAGGTTCATATGTGATTTTTTTTTCATTCACATTGTTCTTCAAAGGTATTGTGCAGATTATCTAATTAAAATCTTTCCTCAAGAATTGAATATTCTGTTGCTGAGATTTTATGTATCTATATGCTGTTTTGGATAACTATGCATAATCTATTCAGTAGCTGACATTTGGGTCTTGATAGATACATTCAAGCATGTACTTTCAGGAATAATAATGCCAGTGCACTGTGTTCTACAATGTGTGCAATGAAAATGTGCCTCATAAAGCCCATAATTGTTGCTTAAGTTACAAAGATGATTTTTTTTTTTCCCCAGTAAATGAGGAACAAGCCACATAATCTTGCTAACACTATATGCCCAGGAAAGAAGAGTTTAAATAAGAAATGCATAAATTTAGCAGACTGCTGTAACAAATGAAATGGTGTAGCATTGAAAACATTTGAGGCAATTAATCAATGCTGTGTTTGCACATATCATTAAATATATTATACTAAGTTTAGATTTGATTTCTATGCTTCTTTTATAAAGAGTTAAAAGAAAATACATTTGAATTCATGCTGATACTGAAAACATGCTCCTAGCTCCTAGTTTCTTGGATTTCAAATCATTTCCATTAACAAACAGCTATTTGCCCTCTAATAAAATATGTCATTATGCTTTATTCACATCACACAAAAGAATCACTGAAAAATCGCCCCAATGATGGCCAATAATTACACATTTTGCTCCTGCACGAGCAATGAAGAAATCTGTTCATTGGAGAAAGCAGGTGCTGGGGCATCATGCTAATAGTCAATGTGTGCCACAGTAATTAGCCATTGCAATTGCTAAAATTAACAATTAGCTAACATGCAATTCTCTTTTTGCAGGCTGCAGTTTACTTTGTATAATCCTTGTATGTTCTTAGTAATTATTCTGACAGCTTATTATTTTTATTTTTTCTGGTTTGAACACAGCTTTAACATTTGAATCAGTCTACCCAAATGTTCAACAGGCAGTATGAAACAACTGCTTCACTAGGCAATTTCTAAGGAACAAATTTGTTTTTATTCTCAACTTTGCATTGTTCAGGAAATACATGATTCTTTTATAGAGTAAGTATTCCTCATCTTATTTGAGGGCTGGGGAGCACAGCAAAGGTATTAACACTTTTTGACAGTGGTAGGCCATAGGGTCATCACAACTTTTAGGAAAAAGTCTTATGAACTATTCTTTGTGGATTTGTTCCCAGCTCATGGCCACTAGTTGCCTGTGGAGCTCTTGGCGACAGTCTATGGAAACTTGGCAGGTTACAAAGTTCTAAATCTCTTTGTCACTACTGTCAGCTAAATAATGCAAAAAGAATCATGGAATATACCACTGTTTTTCATGTGAGCATGCGGTGGTATTAGTCCTGGAGTTGTTAGATATACAAGGGCCTTCACAATCCTACTAGGAATCCTACAGAATTGTTACTGGCCTATGGTCTTTATAGTGGACACAAAAAGAAAACAGAAGAGTAAAGGGCGTCATCATGAGACTGCGGCATAAACTGGCTGTGTACCCTCCTCTTGAAAACTGTATGTTGGTTCGGCAACCCACCTCAAAAGAGAATAACAGTAGACATGGAAAATAAATTCAACAAGGATGAGCAATGGTGAGGAATGGCATTTGTATTGGGAAAAACTATCCAGACTCATCAGGATGGAAAAGATGACTGACGGGAATTTAATAGAGGCTTCTACATTTACTGGTTGTGTGGAGAAAGGGAGTGAAGGAAACTTTCTGCATTTTCTTAAAGAAAAATTGAGGGGGTCTCAATAAAATCATCCAGTTAAAAGGTTCAGAAACAATGACTTTTTCTTATGGTGCATAATTCAGCTGTGGAACTCATTGCCACAGGATGGCTAAATGAGCTGAAAGAAGAAATGGCTGGATTCACAGTTGGCAAGTCCCAAGCAGTATCCAAGATCACTCATTTGGTATCAGGCTAAAAGAGCATTTGAAAATGAATGTCAGGATATGTAACTGTATGACAGGAAAAGTGTCTCTGCACATATACTGCTTTTCCTTTAACATCTCACTCTCTATTCTAAGCCACTGTTCCAGAGCTAAATGAAAGTTTTGTTTGACCTGGTATAGTCATATTTTATTATTTTTTTTAACAGGTTTTTAACATTATATAAAAATGTTAATAATGAGCTACTTCAAAGAGTTTTTTTTTTTCTTTTTTCTTTTTTCTTTTTTTTTCCTGCATATACAGGTCAAAATTCAGCTCACGTGAATCTGTACAACTCAGCTCAAATCATTGAAGAGTGAAATATAAGCATAGACAGATTATACCCTGCATGTCTTACTTTGTTTTTATATTAAAACATAGGTAAAGATAACTGGACTTGAAACACTGGTAACTTGCTAACCAGAAGGGCCGTATTCTTCTCCAGCACTTGCTTACACCTGTGTAACTTCCATGACTCCAGTGGAATTTTTCACATTTTTAAAGGTGTAAGTGACAGGATAATAAGGCTTGGGGAATTTATGTAATCTTCTGTAATCAGCATGGCATCTGTAGCTGGCACAAAACCAAATGCAGTTTTTTAAACAGTTTTTAAAGCTCCTCCATGTTTTTTAAATATTTTAAAATGTGATTTGCTCCTGTGCATACTAACAAGCAAAGCCATGTTAGAGAGAAGTAAGCTGTCTCAACAACTGTAGTTTTTGACCTTATTTTTCAATCTAAAAGCTCAACACAGAGGCAGTCAGAAAGAAGCAACAAAAACATTCTTCAAGATCAGTGTGATTTTCCAAAAGAAGACAAAGTGAGGTATGAGGGTGAGACTAAACTTGGAGTCCAAGCCTTTAGTTATGGCAGTAATGATAGAAGGATAGAAAAGTAAGGATCTCTGGCATGTTTTGACTGCACCTAGCACACTAGGCTTAGTAATTCTGTGGTTTGTGGGCAATATTTCAATCAGAGAACACCTAATAAAATTCAGAATGGAAAACACATTTCATTCTTGAGGAACTATCTCATATTTAAGGTAACATTCCTGATGACCATAGCCTCTGTGGACTTCAATGAAAATATTTTTACATACCTCACCCGATAAACTATAGTTTATAGACATAGAAAGAATTAGTTATTCATCAGTTCATGAGAAGATGTGTGTCAGAGACAAAAAACTGAATAAGTGCTGGCTTTTGAATTTGGTTTCCACAGATAGATGTCTACTCTTTGCACATTTTTGCAGGTACTTCTAAAAGCTAGGGAACTTAACTAGTCCTAAAAGAGGAGGCTTCAAGATATTCACTGAATGGTATCTGTTGGATAAGCTGCATAAAAGCCCTTGGGAGGAAGGAACTCAGGAGTTCTTCTACCTGTGAAATTATTCTAAGTACTGGGTTTAACTGTCATTCATCTGATTTTCCTTCTCTCTGTCCCAGCAAATTTTCAATTCCTTTCTAAAAAGCAAAACACCCTCAATGGGGGAATTGACATTACTTCTTTTGTAGGGCCCATTGCCTTTCCTAGGTGCTTGGAAATCCCATTTCAGGGAGAAATATGGGCACATGAAGCTGTCTTTCATACACAGCCCTTCGTAAGATCAGAAGGGAGGTGGGACTGTTGGTAGCCAGGTTTTCACAGGGCAGAAAGAGGCCAGAATCCTGGAGCACTCCACAACATATGCACCACTGTAGACCTAGACACAAAGCTTGACTATTTAGGCCCAAGAGAAGAAGATTTAAAAGGAGATTCAGGAAACAGAATTTCCCCCTGGAAGTCTCCTGATGAAGCAGATAAAAAGATTTCACTGGAATGTATAAAATTCATAATGACCAACTAACAACAATATGTTGGTGCTTGAACTTGTTAAGTAAACTATGTTAATTCTTATGCATCACATGCCCTTTGTTTCACAATGAGCCCTACAATTAAAGGCAAAAAGCAGCATCACTTCCCACCATTGCTTCATTGTTGCATTTCACATCATTTTGTGGAGAATTAGATGCCAAATCTCAATCCCAGTGGGAACAAAGTAAAGAGAAGAAATGAAAAGCTTAAGCTTGCATAGCAATAACACACTTAACATAGCACATAGATTTCCCTGAATTGTGGGATATTCATAATTTAATGTAGCAATCCACTTCTGTATGTGTGTACTTTATTGAAAGAAATCAGCTCATATCACCCCCATTAAAATTTTCTTGCATTTCTCCAATAGCACACAGTGATACAAATGATGGGCCATTTAGAAAACTTTGTGTCATATCATGTTACAATAATTGCTTCTATACTGCTTACATTTAGTTTAATCTCTAATCTGGTTGTAACTGGAGTATGTTTGGACTCAGATGTTAGTTTTTGATATCTAACGATACCTTTTCCTGTGAGCATTCTTGTTTGAAAATGTTTCTTTTCAGGTTTATCTTATTGAATCAAAGGCTAGGGGAAGGAGTAGATATTAATGTTTCAACTTTCTTGCAGTGTCTCTGCAAGCTATCCTCAAAACCTGTGGTCCACCATAATTACTGAATGGTTGCATCAACTTCCTCCCATCCCCATCTTCCCACAGTAGAGATAAGATTTAAAGTGCAAACACAGAGAAATTAAAATCTCATGGTTTCTCTTACTTTACAACTATATTATGTCACCCATGTTGTATAAAATATATTTAATTACTAATTTGACATATACCTAAGCACACATTTTGTATGGCTTGGTTATGCTGATGACAAATAAAAAATATATATATATATAATTTAAAAAAATAGATTATAATCTGCTACATTCTAAGGCATATTTTGGTATACATCTGGTACTTGGTATACATTTATTCTAGAACAGTTCATCATTTGTGAACAGGGTAGCAGAAATGAATTACATAGGGCATCCAAAACAGTAGACAATTAGACAAGTAGACAGTAGAATTCTATATTCTTACCTAGTGCATACCAAATGAGTGCTAAACATTACACTAAAATATTTTTTGTAGCTTCTGTTATTTTCGTTTCCACTATTGAGACTATTTTTTACGGTTCTGCCTGTGAGACCAAGGGTTTCACTAAGCTCAGTCTAACAGAGGTTTGAAAGCATGGGAGCAATTTAATTCAGACATTGGAAATGGCCTGAAATTCAGGATGAATTCAGGGTAAGATGCAGCTGCTCTATCTCCCATTGCAAACACTTAGAAATCAGCAATATCTAGATCATGAAAGATCATGAGTTGCCAAGGTTTAAATTTATTGTTGGACTAAGCTGAACATAATGCTATATTTCAGAGATCTATCATAGTCCTTTTTCAAAAAAAAAATCATACTGTGCAGGAAATGTACTGATAATCCTTATAACAACTCAGCAAAATTACCTTTACAGTGTTAGAAGCTTCAAGGAGCAAAAACCAGATTTCTGAGATTGGTCACTTGGTGCCACTGGTGCTACCTGGGCACCTAGAGCACTGCATGGCAGCAATGAAATGTAGGTTGCTTGTTGAAATGATGTATTTGTTCTCAAGAGATGAATCAAGAAAATTGATGGGCTCACTGGCAAAAGCTTCTGAAAATCAATGAGAGGTTTACTGTTGACTTCAACAGGCTTTGGATCAGGCTTATGCAGAGATCTTCAGATACATGAATGTTACATGGCTGATCCCTCTGAGAGAGGAAGTGACATAGTAAGTACTCAAAATCATGATTCCTTAGACCCTGTAAGTAATCTAAAGACCTATATTTCATTTCATTTGTACTGGCTGACAACACAGGGTGACAAAACATAAAGCTAAATAATCTCCAGAACCACAATCATTTTTAGAACAATGAAATCTGCTTTATTTTATCATACTTGTAAAAGATGTGCTAAGGATTACATTCTTAGCTATGAAAGTTAAGAAACCAGAAATTAATTATACTGCATTACACATCAACTATATTATAAAAGATTGTCCAATGAAATGAATAAAGCTGTTAAATTGAAATTGAATGATTTCTCTTTTTTTTTTTTTTATCTAAGATAGACTTAAAATGTGCAATGACATGCTCTCCAGAATATGTGTGCTATGAGTAAATCTCTTACAGCAAAAGGATAAGTATGTTAGAAGCTTCCTGAGTTAAGATGTTGCTGTATATAATCTGGGGCATATAAAACTACAGTGTGTTTCCTTATATAGAAACACATAATCAAACAAGAACAAATCTACCACCAACTGCTTCATACTGTGTTGTGCTTTGATAGGGAAGGAAAGCCAAGTTTCTAGCCTGGGTCTAGCCTGACTCAGGCCATAACTTGTGAGTCCTGCTATTCTAACCCTTTCTCTTGATCTGCTTTTCAGCATGTCTTAGAGTACACAGCTCAAAGCAGCAGGGGAGTTTCTTAGCAAAGGGCCACCCACTTGCATATTATTCCTTCCTTGCCTGTGACATGACACAAGAACAAAGTAGACATTAACCGCTACATTAAACCCAGAAGGAAAGTAATCAGTAACCTGTTATTCCCTTAATAAAGGGAAACACATGCAGTGTGAAATCCAGAAGACTAATCAATAGCCCCAGACAATGCAATGTGCCAAACAAATTGCAAATCAATTAGAATCCTTGTTTTCTTTGAAATGGTTCACTATACCTAAAGCAATTACTCGTTCATTAGACCTAATTTAACAGCATGACTGCCCTAGCAACAACTGGCAGCGTCTGGCTATCAAATGGAAGAATGGCAGCTTATTTCTGTCTGTCTGTGAGTCTAACGCCAATCAAAAAAAAATTCCTTTATATAAGACAACTTTTCATTAATGGATACAATATTTTCTGTGAAGAAAGAATTAAGTACCATATTTGATTTGGTTGAGTTTAGTTTTATCAACTAAGTAAAGGAAGTGACATTTATATAGACTATATAAAACAATTTTTGGAGTTATTTAAATGTTTAGTAAGTTGCAATACTAAAGTATGCAGGAAGGAGGGGAAGTTTTAGATTTGCTTCAGTAAATCCTTTGGGATTTGGAAAAAAAATGAGTCTGATATATGTTTGCATCAGCTGCATGTTTACTGCAACTGAAATGACACAATAAGATTAGCATGGTCCAGCACAGGGTGACAAAAATTCGTCAAATGGTCCATAATCCCTTTGATGGGCTCAGAGGGCATTCAGTATTTGGTACAACCCCACCCCCACATTATCTTCACTTGGCATTGGATCAGGCCCCTAACACCCTAACTCCGGGTTTAAAGTAATGGTTTTATACTTTGTTTCCTGCTCTATTCAGTGATATGGTAATATCACTGTAATACCACCATTCAGTGATATGGTAATAGCCACATGGGCCTTAAGACATTTCTAAAAAATTGACAAGTTTTTAATATATGCTCCTTTCCCTCCCTGCAAATCTCAAATTTATGAAACTGCGTTTTTTTTGTTTGTTTGTTTGTTTTGTTTTGTTTTTTTTCCTCTGGGGTATTGCCCTGCAGTGTTACAATGAGAGGGATGCACCTGGAATGGGGTCAGCTGGCAGGGAGCCACCTCCAGGAGAGGGGACTAGCTGCCTCTGCCACGCTCTCAATGTAGGCATTTCTTGTCCTTACAGCGAATAAAGGCAAACAGGAATGTTCCACAGCTTTAATGGCTGATATAAGGGGTGTTTCCAGGACCAGAGCAAGCTCCAGAGCTACTGGCAGAGTAGCTGGGGCTTTTCCCTTTTCAGTATTGCTAGGGAAAAGGTAACATGCTGTCAATCTGTCCAGGATTAAATCCACCACAATTTTGGCTTGTCAATTTTAACCACATGGGAAAAAAAGGAAATGTTTCCCTAGAGGGTTATTTTTAATGGGGAAGATTTGAAACCCTGATATTGGTTATTGACCTTTAAAGACAGGACGTTCTTCTGTAAACATCCTTGCAAATTCTTCAGTGGATACACAATGTGCATATATAAAAATATGCATGTATATCCTAAATATATACATAGCCTGTATATAGGGACTAAATATATATGTATGTATTTATAGATTATACATATATATATATATATATATTTGTAGCATGGAATATATTTTTGTATTAATTGAAGTAATTTCTAAATTCCAGCAGATAAAAAACCCTTCAAATTATTTTAGAAAGCCTTTAAATATTTTTGGGCCTATATTTAGTGTCAAGTTGATCTAATTACTTTTAGAACAGCTGCTGTTACAGGGAGTTGGAACTGTTAAAGTGACCTTAGTATTTATCTAAAGATACTCAACTTTGATGTTCAGCCTTGCCAGGCCTGGTAGAAGTTTATCCGCCTGGTTCTTGTTATCTTTTCGTGGGGTATAATACTCTCTTCCCTTGCAGAGAGGAGTACTGAGATGATATTTTAACTCTGAGAGGAGAATATTTTTCTGGATTTTTTTTTTTTTTGTGGCAATCAAGGGCTGCTAACAAGGTAAGAACATAAGAGGTAAGTGCAGTAATCACAGAAGCATAATAAACAATCACAGTTCCATATTTTACTTTGTCTGTATCCACATCCATGTTGATATTTGATGTTATGCTGAAAATGCAGAAATCATAGAATCATAAAATTATTTAGCTTGGAAAAGACCTCTGACATCACCTAGTCCAATGACACCTTTCCTCACATCTCACATAAACCCAGTGAGCTGATCTTTGTATCAATCTGGGATTACAGACCCAGGCAATGCTCAGGGTTGCAGCTTAGATAGCAGGCACAGATGCTGAGATCCTGTCTGAAAGATTCTGGACCACAGAATCCAAGTGTTCATGAACCTTCTGGCCCTTCTGCAGGCTTATCTTTTCCCTAGAGTACAGACTAAGGAGCCATGAAAGGCACCATAAAAACCAATAAAACATGTCATTAAGTTTTATCCTGATGTTTTAATATATACCTTACAGTTCACATGTGCTATCCAATACTGAAAAGATGTTTAGCTTTTTAAGAGGGTAAGAAATCTGACATCACTTTATAACTCAAAGGGTCTCAAACTGAAGTTCACAATAATCTCCTGCAGTGGCTCTGCCAACATTCAGAGTTCACTAAGAACTATTTTTAACTCTTTAGCACAAATACGTCAATAGATGAAATGTGTTATTAAGTGTAACTTAACAATGTTTTAAAATTAATTGGAAGCATTCATCACCTTTTAAATCTTAGAGGAAATACCATGAGGCACCTTGAAGATATTATGACCTTGAAATTAACTACAAATTACCTACTGTCTTCTATATCTTCTTTGGATATATTCAAAACCTGCCTGGATGTAATCCTGTGTAACACGCTCTAGGTGACCCTGCTTAAGCAGGGGGGTTGGACTAGACGATCTCTGGAGGTCCCTTCCAACCACTTTGCGATTCTGTGATTCTGTGATACTAACTTCTGCTCATAACATATTCAGCAAAGTAGGTCAGCCATTTATGCCTTCACTATGGTAGAAAGCTTAAACTTAAGTTCATGTCCATTCTTTTTGGCAAAACTGAAGATAGTACTTATTATTCATCTGCTTACATCTCCTTAGTGCCCAAATGCCTTAAGAGTATGTACAAGCATTCTGTTATGTAGGTATGGCAATCTGAATCATGCCCTAAACTGGATATAATTTCTCTTTGTTATTCACATTTGCAACACAACAGCATTTGCAACAAGCCAGAGGACATTTTAATACTTGCAAATGAGATATAACCATAATGCAGCTGTCACAAAATAATGAAATTAACAGGCTTAGACATACAATAAATCTCATCTTTTTGTTCCGTGGGATTGTTTGCAGGTGAGCTCCATATGTTTTTACATTTATCAGATTTTAGTGCAGACCTGAATTGGAACTAAAGTCAGCTGTAGGCAGCTTTCTTTCTTTCTTTTTCTTAATTTTGCACAGATAAAGTGTGCAAGTGTTGATTTATTGCAAAGCAGAGCACATACTTTAAGTTATCTTGAGGTACAGTAAAAAAGTATCTACCTAGTATTTGCACATCATGGCATTAAGGTAATGATCCTGTTTGCTGGCCTACACCTGAGTTCCTTCACCAGCAAGGCCAAGATCTGTCTGGTGGGGGACTCCACCTGAGCCAAAGGTGGATAAGAAACCCACTGTGTATCTGATTTTGTGAGGATGCTTCTGCATGCAGTGCCCTGACACCTAGTGGATCACACATAGACCTTTCAAAAACCGCTGAGCAGATGACACTTTGGAGTCTCTCCTTTGCATATGAAGGCAGAGGCACACATTGGTGTAGATGATGAACACAGTACACGCAGAAAGCACCCACACACAAACATAAATGATCATTATTGCTGTTTCTTATAATTTTAATAACATATGTTTTCTATTTTACAAACATGAGTAGGAATAAATACTTTTTTCTCTGCAGTTACATCTGCATCATTAAGGGTTGTGCCAAATAAGCTGAAATAATTACAGTATTTTTGTTCAAGCTCTCTATGCTATACCCATAAGCAGGGCTTACTACACCAATTCCCATGTCAGGGGTGACAACCCCTTAACAGGTAAGTCAGGATAGGATGTATGTTTGTGCCTCAGTCCGTCTTAGCTTACTGCTTCGCACCTTAGCTTAGAACATCAGTGAACTACGCACTATTTCTAAAGACAGGATTTATTCCAATGTCTTTCAGCTGCCTAAAAGTGAGGCACCTAAGCTGCCAGTCATTTAGGGTCCTTTTGCAGACACTGAAGAGACACAAGGAGTTCTGGAGACTGTAAGACAGTTAAGCCCCTCACTATGCAAACTGTGCATTTAATATTTAGCTTAGTAGCAGATAACACTTACTATATCCAAAGATTAGCTATACGTTTCTGATATATGATGTCTAGTTAGACTTAAAATTGTATTAGACTACAGCTTCCTATAAAAAAACAACACATTCCTACTTTTATTTAGAACATTTTTTTTTTCCTTTTTGGCAAGAATGTGGCTGGGGGGATACCTCTGGAATTCTTTTTTATCTTCTAACATATACATTTTCTCTAAGGTCTTAAGAGTAGCTGAAGACTGCTGTGTTTTCCAAGCTATTTTCAAACAACAATGCATTTGTCTTCTTTGGCTGGCTCTTGCTTGTATAGTTAAAGGTAATTCAGTAGCAACAGCTAAGTATCACTTTTCTGATTCATGTTTGGCAATGCAGGACATACAAGCACACATTGATGACAAACAGATTTCTTTGTTTCCTATTTATTGCAAGCGTAACATGGCTAAATGGGATCTCGAGATGTCATCACATTGATCTTCCAGTCTCAAGGCAGAATCGACTGTATCTTGAAGCTGATTAAGGGAGGAAATGTAATCTGTGTTTTGTGTTCTGGTAATTAAGCATTTTATAAAGATGTGGCTGTGGCTAATCTCAAGAATGACTATGCATATACATATGTATGCCGTGATGAGGCATCTCTCTATGCAAGGAAAAACTAGTCCTAATAGGGCTGCACATACCTAAGCATTATATTGATAATGTACGAGTCAAAAGGGGATGGGATTCATACTCTCATAGTTGCACTGGTTCAACAGTGGGAAAAACTTACTTCAGTGTCTCAATAAATGTATGTAAAGAAGAATCCAGAGGGACAGAATAAAGAGTATTCAGAAAGGAACTCTCTTTAACACTTTCCATATAATTCCACTCTATAAAAGGCTTTTTCCAGGCTATTGAAAGGGCTTCTTCCAGGCTATTGACAGGGTGATGAGAATCACCCAATTGTCCTGTTGAACAAATTCCCTACACTGAAACTATTTATTATTTCTTAGTATGTAGCTGTAATTTGAATAACAAGAAGTTCATATTTTTTCAAAGCTTTTAGGGTGTGATTCCTTTTACATCTGTTGGAATCTATATCACAGCCTGTATCATAGTGAAGCCATTCTCTGTCATCTTTGAAAAGTGACAGAGACCAAGGGGAGCTCCATGATGACTGGAGAAGGGCAAATGCTGCATCCATCTTCAAAAAAGACCAGAGGGGAATATGGGAAGCTAAAGGGTCCAGGACAATCATGGAGTGAGTTCTTCTTGAACATGTTTATGTGTGTATGAAGAAAGTGGTGACTGGAATGTCAGTAGATAAAATCATGCTTTACCTGATGCTTTCTATCATGAAATGACTAGAGCTGCAGATGAGGGAAGTGCATTGGATGTCATTTACCTTGACTTTAGCATGTTTTGGGGCAGTCTCCATAATGTTCTTGTATTCAGGTTGGTATGTTATTGTCTAGACTGTTGGACAAATGGATGAGTAAAAACTGTTTGGATGATCAGGCTCAGAAGATAGTGACAAATGAGTTGTGCTCTACCTGGAGGTTGGTAACAAATGAAACATCATAGGGGTCTTGGAAGTTTTTAAGACCTGACTAGATAAAGCCCTGAACAGCTTGGCCAGGCCTCAAAAATGGCACTACGTAAGTGGGAAGTTGAACTGGCGACATCCTGAGAGCCCCCTTTCCTACTACACTTTCCTTTACTACACTTAAGTATTGTGTAATCATCTGAGTTTTAGACTAAAGTGAGAGCAAGTTTCCCTACTGATGAAGTGATGTATTTGCTCCTCTGGACTGACATACTATCTTTACCTCAGTACCCTCTGGCTTGAGCTTCAGGAAGGAGAGCTGTGAGCCATGACTGTGGCTTGGGAAGGTCATTCAGCTGTGTATAGTGGAGGTGGAATTTGGGTAGCGCTGCCACACAAGCAAAAGATTATCCTATGGCAAAACCAATCAATTGTACAGATCTGAATTAAAAAAAAAAAAAAAAAAAAGAGAGAGAGAGAGAGAGAAAGAGAGACAGGAAAGAGAAAGAGAAGGTAATGATCAGTGACTAAACAATATTTTAGAAGAAAAAACAAACAAACTGTAATTAACAAGAAATGCAGAAAATTTTGAACCCGTAGACATGAAGAGAGGTACTTTCAGAAATATCAAGGTGAATTAACTCATAACAAATCCAGAGTAGCCACCACTTCAGGACATTGCAAACCCTCAGTTTGGTGAGGCTTCAAATGCATCTTAAAGTATCCAGCTCTATTTATTTTTCATTTTCCCCTGTTCACTGCAATCAATGGAAATTAAGGGTACTTAGCAATTCACAGAACTTCCCCAACAATCTGAAGGATTGGCATAATCACAAGCTCTCTGAGAGACTCTGGGCATCTGGGCAAAATTCTTATTTGAACATCTCCCAAAGGTGTGGTTTCTTGCCCAGGGCAAGGATCATTTGAAAGCTCTGGAAATTTATAATCCATATTCCAAGTGTGCAGAATATGAACACATACCACAAAAATATCTCATAATAATAATAATAATAAAAAAAAGGTAAATATTACCAAGACAAAAACAAGAACAATCTTTTGTTCTGTGTTTGTGATGTTCAAGAATATCTGGGCCCTAAATTCCCATTTGGCATCTTCATCATTATTGCAATAAGAATCATAACAATATAAGGCAATTAACTCCAGATACTTGAATAAAAAGTGAACAATACTTTCAAACTAATTCAAACAATTCAAACTAATACAGATTACATCTTAGAACAATAGCTTAAAATACTTGGCAACGCTCTAGTCACATAAATAAAAATCAGTTTAGAACAGCTATTACATTTTATAGCCTTGTAATTTTAGTATATAATTCCAGTAAATAATTTCACTGTTTTTACAAAAATGTGTGTATGTACATATAGGTATATGAAAAAATGATTTATGTAAGGGACTTCAACATAACTAAAAAGATCACAAGAACAACTTTCTACCCCTAAGCTTGTGCAATTCAATTGCGTTTCCAATATTCATGCATGTTTTTTTATTAAGATATTCTATTTTTTTTTTACAAAATTCAGTTTTTAAACATAGGTTTAAGCTTTAGAATGCACCTCACATACACTTTTTTTTGGTCAAAATGTTCATAGAGAAATTCAGACAAGCAATTTAACTGCCATTGTATTTAAAAATGTTGTTCTATAACTGACTATTAATGAGCAAGTTTATTACAGATATTTTCATTGGTTTTGTGAATTTTCTTTTACCTGTAACATAATATGAAAACCTTTTAGCCCCTATGAAAAATTCAGAGTGATTTAAGACAACTGCCTTATGAAAGATTCCAGCTTTTGAGGATCATCTTATGCATTAAAAGGAAGGAAAAGTTCAGCTTGACCATTATGGTGAAAATTAAGAAGTAGGGAGGTTATAACCTTTTTATGAAGATAGAAGCAATGAGGTTTTATGTATACGAATCATTATTTGTTTTCCTCCTGAGGGAATCATTCAAATTGTCCACTAGCTTTCCAAAAAAAAATAATAATAAAGGAAAAAGAAAGAAAAAGAAAAAGAAAAAGAAAAAGAAAAAGAAAAAGAAAAAGAAAAAGAAAAAGAAAAAGAAAAAGAAAAAGAAAGTTAGTTATATGAGTCTTAAAACAATAAATTTAAAGAGATTCTTTCTTGTTATAACTCTTCATGTATTTCCAAGACCACTCAATCACTATTTTTGACAGATAGCATGTACGGCACCTATCAAAATGTTTTAAATGGCTTTTGCTAAGAGACTCACCAAAAAATATTAAGGAGATTTTCTACATGTGATATATTTCCTTTTACTACAGCACATGCTTCAAAGTCTTGATTACTGGTAAAGCACAGATAAAAGCTATAACAGAATGGTGGTCAAACAAGTGGAGCCTATAAAGTATGCACTCCTCTTTTGTTTGCTGCTATACAAAAAGTGAATAGACAAGCCCTTTTGCAAACTTGCAGAGGACCAACTTTTTCCCTACCCCCCACTCCTGGGAATAAGCCATTTTAATTATTTAAGTTTTTTTGTTTAATCTTCCACCAACAAGTAATATGAATATTTTATACAACACTGATGAATGCTTAACTAATACAGTTCTTCATACAAATGCAAACTTCCTTTTTACTGGCCTCTGGTGACTATGCATCTAGTGCCAGAGTGGCATCATTCAGCTCCAGTTGCTATAGCATTTTCAAGAACCTCTCTGTTCTTGTCATAAATTATCTTTAAGTGAAAAAAGCTCCAAGGAGGTCTGCAGCAAACTGTATCAAATAATGAATTTCTAAGCTGTGGTAGAAAACACTCATCTTACTTATATTCTTCTACCATCGATTGTTTAGTGACCCTTCTTTGGGATACAGATGAGCATAACCCTGAAAAATGTTTGTGTTGTCTTGCTGGCAGCCTGCAGCCTGCATGATCTAATAAATATTGGCAGGACCAAATGAAATAATATAGAAGAGCTTCTCTTCTTTAAAGTCCATAGACCAAGAGACTCTTGTCACTTGTTAATATCTCCATCAAACAGTGAAGTGTTAACATATGCGATACGACCACGCAATCAAGTAAGGACCGATTTGTTGACTAATTAAACCAACACAACAAGCTCTTTAGCACCTACAAGTGACAAGTTTAGAGCAGGCAAGTGGAAACTCTCAATTGAGTCCCCTTTTATGAGACTATCATGCCAAATTCAATTCTGACTGAGTAGTATTTGAATGTACTTGACTTCCACTATGTGCTGACATGCTTACAATAATTCATCATGTGTGACAATAGCCCAATATTAGAGATTTATGATATATACAAAACAGTTACAAATGAAATGTAGCCCTAACATGTGTCTGCTTTACTTATCCACAGCCTATTGATATTATAATTAATGGTCAATTACTTAGGGATAGAGAATAGAAAATAGTCATTACCAGTTTCAGTCATCATCTGTTTTTGGCAAATTCTGGAAGTAAATGAAACCATTTTCATAGTGTTTGGCGGTTGCTGGAAAGTACACTATTGCTCACTACAAGAAGATTGGGTTTGCTATCTGTTCTACAGCTGAAGAATTATTTTAGGAACATAACATTTATTTTATTATTATCATAATGTAGGTAAGATTTAGAAAGTGTATCTGTGAAGAAGAAAATACAGTGAAAATTGTGTACAAATGTTTCAGGAAGATTGCTAGCACTGGCCAATTTTACAGACATACACACAGAACCAATCCCCAATACAATTTAAAAAACTTAGATTCAAACAGAAAATCCTTTAATGGGGAAAAAAAAAAAAAAAAAAAAGCATGAAACTATGCAGTTGCTGTTAATCATTCACAGGTTTAGATGCTGCCTTAATATTGACAAGATGGCTCATAGTCTAATAGTCCAGTTCAAGAGGGAGCTCAAACTACTTGCAAAAAGGCATGGCACTTTTAGACCACTGATTGTGCAAATGATGGTGAATACTTTCCTTTTAACCATGAATAGTTCAACTGAAATTGGGCTATTCACATGCTGAAAATTATGTATATGTGTCTTTGCAGTATTTGGGCCCTTGTCTTTAACAAACAGCAACCAAAAGTGCAGACCTTTAAAGGTTCTTGGAGAGCTAATTCAAGGTTCACCTTCTCCCTGCTAAGCTTTCTGCCCTGAAGGGGCAGGAAGGCTTTCCAAGTTTAGGAGAATATTTTCAGGAATCACCCAGCTGGCTGGGCACCTCCCTCAGCTCCCAAGCAGCAGAATGTGAAGAGGCACTTTACTGGCTCACCTGTTGCAGTCAGTTAGTGGGCTAGAGAAAACAATTCGCTTAGCTCAAGATCCTCAGCTGTACAAGTCTTCCCTGGAGTTAGGTCACAAAGATGAACTACCCTCAGGGATCTGGTTTAGAGGAAACCATATCTTTTCCAGCATGAACTTTTTGATAATCACTCAAGCATGGAAATGAGGTCAGGAAGAAGAAAAAAGAACTCAGACTGAGCAGAAGTAGCCTGACCAGTGTCTCCATTTTGAAGACGTATTTAACCAATGACCTGACATGGAGGGCACCTTTTAAACATATGGTTGTAGTAATACAGGAATGATATAGGCAATGTATTGGTTTGGGTGGTGGCATACCTTTACTTGAAAGAAATTGAAAGAATGAGAAATAACCTTGGCTTTATATCTGGCAAATTACTCTAATTGTTAATTTCACCACTAGTGTTTACTCAGTACTTTGACATCATCAGTTGGAAGAACTGCAGAATATTTTTTTCTGTCTTAGAAGCCAGCAGTGACAAAAGGAGTTCTTTCCAACGGCAGGGGCTCGTAATTATAGTGATCCCTTTCATATGTTACTGCTAAGCTTCTATTGCTAACCAAACTTTTAATGTGAAATTTTTAATGTCTCTAAGAGCAGAACATTTTGCCCTTTGATGGAAATATATTATTTTTCCAGTATTCCCAATTTACTTTAAAATTATATCAAAATAAGTAAATATCCCTAATTCATCAAACATGTCAAAATAAATTGTCAGAATTTTATATAATAATGATCTAGAATCTAGATAAGTATGTTTTATTTTGTAAGTACAATCTTGGAAAAGAAAGGCTTTGATTCAGTTCTCAGTGATACTGGTGCAAACAGAGAGCAATAATATAACACTGAACTCATGCAATTTAACTCCAGGTTTAACATAAAAATTCATTTAGATATTTTATTAACTAAAAGGCTAAAAGCATTAAATAAAAATGCAATTATTTTAGTAACCTTAAAGGAGACAAGATCTTATAGACTTGTGTTGATATCTGCATCTCTAGAGGAATCAATGCAATTTCAACAAAAGAATTGTACCACATTGAGTTGTTTCATATAATGCCATTGAAATGAAAGAGGTTCACGAAGGGTTGATTAAATTTAAGTGGAAGAAACACAATGAGCAAAATTCATCGCTGGTATAATTCTGTTGTCTCCTGCAGTTCCAGAATGGATAGGGCCCATGACAGTCTGAGTTTTTTCTGCACTTCAGCAATTGAATTAGCTGAATTAGAATATTTTGAATTGTAAAACAAAACAAAACAAACAACAAAAACACACACCCCTTATATTATACAAACCAAATTCAGTTAAAGGAAAATACAAAGGAAGATAAGCACTTGATTATATATAAAGATGAAACTCGGTCATTAACATGCACTATGGTCACTATTGATAGTGTAGGTCACATCAGAAATATTTCACATGAGTCTGAAGATATGATGTGCATGACAAAACTACAGCTACTATTCAGACAGGTCTGCCTTTTCTTTCTTTCTTTCTCTTTCTTCTATTTAGGGAAGAAGAGAGCAGGGGTCCAAGATAGACTTTAAACCAACTTCTTAAAACTGTACATGAAGATTATTTCTAAACAATACTGAAGTCAACAGGAACTACAAATAGTTATTATCTCACAGGATGAGGCATTAATTTCTTTTCACAATTAATCACATGTAAAACTCATCAGTTGCAGTAGCAATTGAACAGATGAATCAGTAAAGAATATTTAAGTACTCTCTATACAATTTATATTTATACATGTAGACATATGTTTAATAGGTGAAGCTTTTTGAAATATAGTTAGCACAAGAGCTTACGCACCCGACCTGTACTTATTATGACAATGATTTTCCACTCCCAGGTACCTCAGAATTCAAAGTTATTTTTCAAAAGGGAGAGATGAACTTAGTGGCTACTGAAATTAATCTAACCTACATCTTTCTATTTCATACAAAAGGAATGAAATAACCTACTTTTATTGGAATGGAGTTTGCATACTAACTCCATCAGTGTGGATGGAGTTCAGTAGTCATACAAATAAATGTATTCAGTTATCTATTAATTTAGACACTGTAACTGGGAGCCTAGAAAATCTTTCAAAAAGGAGAGGTAAAATGCCAGGAGAAAAACCTTGGGTTTCTTTTAAAACAAAGTCACCAGATTTCTAAATTTGTAGTTATATAATTAGATTTGAATGTAAAAGCTTCAGAGTAAGAAATAGCTCTGTGAATATCAGAATTATGAACCCATGTTCTACAGTCTCTCTCCTGTACTACCCTTGATGTCTTGTCACATGTCTGATTTCATACCACAGCCTAACGGGCAATGAGTGTGCTTAAATTTCACACCACTGCCCAGCTGTCTGCTTTCCTGTATCTCCTACTCACCTTGAATCTGAAATATTTCTTCTTAACAATTCCAATCTTTCTGTATAATACCACTGAAATTAGACTACATATTGAAGAATTAGTAAAGGCAGTGGGGACTAGCAGAAGGATAGACAGAGCAACTCCAGAACCCTTTTTCACTTTTAGAAATAAAGTTAATAAAAAATATTGTCTTCCCACGACCTCAAAAAATCAATTTCTTTCCCTGTTAAGCAATAGAGTAGAATGAGTATTGGCATATTTTAGGATTATTTTCATCTCAATGTTTAAAAAGGACTATAGAGAAACTATTTAACCCATCTTCAGCTTGCCATACAGAGTTTCCCTGTGGAATGGAAAAACTGCAATATTAGAGCACATAGAGCATGTCTTCTAGCATTTCTGGGATTTTCTGGAATCTTGCATTTCAGCTGGGCTTTTTTCCAGTTCTCATGAAAGTAATCTTGGGATGTACCTCAATAAGGAATGAAGAACTATATCAACAAGATTATGGCTAAAAGGGTATACTGGGCCGTAGCTTTGCAATTACAGTGATCTCTACCTTTGAGCGACAGATCATTTGAGTCTGATCACATTTGTATCCAGTAAAGTTTAATCAAAGTAAGCTTATGTTAGATGTGGACCAGATGTTTTATTTCTGCTCCCACCTTGACCCAGAAATATTGCAGTCTGTTTTATTTTACCTCTCTAGAAAACATTAAAAGATGTTATACTAGATTTTTTACTCTATTTCAAATACATAGTGCCTTCTATTTGTAGAGTTGCCTTATTCCATTTACAGCACTTTTGTACTTGAATAATTCATCAATTTCAATGAAGTTACATGTGTTTTCTGCTGATAAAGATTGATTTCTGTCTATGCTGACAAGTGCCACCAGCAGCCACCACCATAAGTCAGTGGAAAAAAAAAAAAAAGGTATTAGATCAAACTATTCATAATTTCGCTTATCTATAACGTGCCAGTCTCTGAATTTGAACTTTTTGTAGTTTCATTTATGAGCATATTGGGCATTTCTGCCTTGGTGAATGGTGAGACCCATGAGAAGGTTGGAGTAGCAGCAGTATTAGTTGTCTCATCTTAACGTGTTACTACAACTCTGTTGGAGCCCTAAATATCTTGGATATCTGCCTGCATTCCCACCTTGCTCTCTCTTCCCATCCCCAGGGTCATGTTTTACTTTATTATCCTCACACATACCAGCTCTGGACTTTGGTCCATGTGGAATACTTGTAAGACTCAGGCCTACATTCAGGGACAAGGAAAGTAAGAGGAAATAGGAGATGTAGTAACTCTAAACAACACAGTTTGATGGCTCCAATAAATTCACTCTCTCTTGATACAGGTTGAATAGTGTTGTCACGAGCTGACTGAAATAGGTCTGCGCACAGGGTCAGGTCCAACAGTACTTTGGCTGTTCAGACCACTTATTTGCCTTGCCCTTAGGTAGTCTTACACACTGTGGTGTATATCCACAAATGCCACTGACATTACATGGGAATGCTGTAGGGTGAAATCTTGCCTGCCTTGAACTCAAAACCAGAAACATGATTGACTTAAATGGTGACCACGGTCTCTCACACAGACTTAGCTCTAACTCCCAGAGATCACAATCTACTGCAAGCCATGGAAGTCCTGTTGATTTGAGTGGAGTTGTACGTGGTGGATCTGGTCTAGCCATATCAGTGGGTTACCCACAATGCATTAAGCTAACTGTATAAAAACTTTGAAAGAAGCACCTGGGAAGAAGTGTTCTGCAGAGATTAGGATCGGTCTTGATCTATTTTAGTCCTTATTAAAACAACTGCAATTACATTTAAATAAATAAAGTGATCATATAAATGAATAAATCATATTTGTGATCATAAGTGATTTGTAATCATAAGTGATCATATAAATAAATAAAGTGACCTATAGGTTCCAAATGTTATGTCTTTGACAATCTCACCTCCTGAGGCATCATCTCCATTGCTCTGTTTGGACTTATCACCTCCACAGGAAAGGACACAGATAGAATTTCATACAGTGATCTTCAAATGTAAGTATGTAATCTTTTCTGCTGCTGACATTATTACAGCAGCAGCAACCTTTGATGGGAAGGCACAGCAAGGTGTGTGCAGTTACATCTTAAAACGTGTTGGTTAGATTTGCCAGTGATATGCCCCAGCACCTGCAGATATGCTTCTTTCACTAAGCTTCAGTTCACTTTTGCCTCTGAAAAATAAATAATGCTCATAGAAATAACAATGATATTTTAAGTGTTGTGGTTTTGTACTTGTTTAGTTTCTGATTATAGGGCCTTGCAATTGAATAGTAGAATTCCAGCAGCCATATTTTTTTTCTTATTTATTTTATTTTTATTTTTATTTATGTTTATGTTTATGTTTTTATTAGTAGAGGTAACCTGTAGTTTAAAACCCTTCACCTCTGGAATCTTGATCTGAAATATTATTTATGCCACAAATGAAAATGAGTACAGTGACATGAACTTAATAGCATGTAGGCTGAGATTACAAAGCTTTCCCTTTCTTCAATAGGTTTCTGTTTAAGCAAAGGCCAAGGACTTGAACAGTAGGGATGTTTGAGCTCAGGACTCAGGTGCATTAGAATAAATGAAGAAGACTCAACAGTTTCCATCTCTAAAAATATTATTAGAGTTCATGAGACAAAGAAGCCAATGTAAGACTCCAATCCACAAAACAATTAGCATTCCAGCTTTAATACTGCAAGACACTTAAATAGATGCTGCTCCTGAGAGAAAAAATGTATGTTAGTCTGGACTTAATTGCTCCTATCTTTTTAAATGTATTTAGTTCTTAATAATGCTATCTCCCCATTTTGCAAAAAGAAAGTGAGACAGAGCCTGAGGGATCCACTTCTGTACATGAAAGTAATCAACTATGGTAGTTTAAGACATTTCTTGTCCCATCTATTCTCCCTTCTTTGCTGGAGGTTGCAGCCACCACTGCAGGAAGAGAGAGATTTGAATCAAATCTGTGCTCATTCCCCAGCTGCTGTATTTCATAGTCCAGTCTCTCAGTGCAAACTTCAATAGCCCTGGGCCCTGAAGTTAATATACAGAGTTGTGAGCTAGAATGGCTGAGGTGCCACCACATATTCTTTTTTGACAGTTTTGCTGTAGGATTAGTAACTTGCAGGAGAGGGATGAGGCAGGAAGCTCACAGTAGTGATGTCTAAAACTGCACCAGCAAGATTCTCCAAAATGTACTCTCAGAGCTTGAAGATCTAACTCTACAAAGGGACAGCTATGATTCCATTAAAGCCCAAGACTAAAATCCTCAAAATGCTTCTTTGTCCATGAAGATGGTTAAAATCCACCCAATTTTTAAGTTTTCTGTGTGTCTAAGTGCTGGGATACCCAATATATCAGTCCTGATAGAGGTGAACTACTCAGTAATTGGTAAGGCTTACCCTTGTCTACAAAATGTTCCTCTGTCTGTTACCTCTAGATCTTGATCATATAAATGTCATAGAGCACGCTTATTAAAGTAGGGTCTGCACAAACTTGAGCAGGAAAGAATACAATGCCTTTTATAAGATAGAGGAGTCAGTAAAGGATGTTGATAAACCATGGGAGATTTTCATTTGTGTCACTGTCAAGCTGAAGTCTTAGAAAGTCCATATCCAAGACCATAATACAGTTAGCTGTTTTGGGCGTAGAGATCTTACAGTGACTGGCAGAGCTTTGATGGATAGTCACCAGTTGAAATCAGTACATAAAAGACAGCATGCAATTCTTCAGCTAAATTAATAAGGCAACAAGAATGGGAGAGGGAGGTGAATAGTAGTGTTCTATTACCCCCACTTTTGGCTATTTCTGTATTTTATTTGTGGAATTTGCTGAACAAAACAAAACACATTCTGTAAATTGACTTCTGCTGAGTTCCTGAAGTTACAAGTAAGGTCTATGGTGGACATCAGTAAGAAGTGTCCCAGTTCCTCAGCTAATGCCCCAACCACTGGCTTGTCTTTTCTATCTGAGTAAGTTTTTTAGATTAGGAAGACTGTTCACTAACTTCAGTAATTTTCCAGAGAATGGCCAGCATCTTCCAAGATGAAGGTCTTGATTCCTAAAGTGTAGCTGGAAAAGAAGAAAAACCCAACATGTTGTTTGTTTTATCAAATTGGTATCAGAGCTGACAGAGGATACAAACTATGGTCTCAGTCCTGCAAAGGTATTTGTCCATTTCCAGGATTAATGATTAAATTACCAGTTGTTGAAAATCAGTCTGTCCTAATTGAAAATAAAGAAAAGCATGGTTTCCTACTTTCAAGCAGAAAATCACAAAGCAAGCTGAAATGAAGGGGCCCAATTTAGAGTGAGGTGAGGGGAACAAACCAACACAGTTTGTTTCGTTCTAGAAAGTAACATCAAGACTATTTTTGGTATTTTGAGACCCTGCCTAACTCATGTGGGAAGACTGCTATATGCATATGCATATTCCACTTGGCAATACATTCACTATGGCACACAGCCACCTACTAAATAATAGAACTTAAAAATGGAAAACCAAATGACAGAAAAATCTGTTTCCAGGTATTTAGTCAAAGGAAGGATCAGAGTACAAAGCTCAAGACAGTCCCAGCACACAACTCTGGCTGAACTGTCACTCTACAGCGGGTTTTAAACATCTGCATTACTTTGAAATACCATGAATAATTTATAATAGAATAAAGAATTTAAGAAAAATAGATTTTTTAAAAAAATTAGTACCCCACAGTAATCACCTGGCTTCATGTTTATTAGTGAGGTGCTTTGGGGATAGAAAACATCATTGATTTTATGAACCTTTTGGGAGGTTTCTTTTTAAAAATTAACATTTCAGCTTGATATTATTTTAGTATTTACCACTCGGTATTGTCTTAGATGTCATCTTGGCAAAGGGCTCCTAAACAACTGCCACTTTTAGCACTGCTGCCAAAAGGCCCCCTTTCACAATAAAGCATGCTGTGCTTTGGCAGGAAATCAATAAAGTGAAAATCTGTTCTCATCATCCATACATTTACCATCACAATCAACAATCAAAGGCAAGACCTGGGTTCTTTATCCACAGGCTCCAGCCTCCCAATTTTCTGCTATGAAAGGCAGCATAAATTAGAACCCTTGGTTCCTGTTAGCTGGGCTTAATGGGTATGATTTATGAACCATTAAATGAGGTTATGTAAATTGATCCTTAGCAGAATGCTAGCACACAGGTGACAGGTGCAGTACATTTGAATGATGAGTCCACAAGGGTTCTGTACAAATCAGATTTCAGTGACATTCAGTTTTAGGAAGGAGAAATATGTTGTCAACAAGGAAGTGATTTAAATAGTGCCCTGGGTTTGTCAGCAATTATGCTTTTCTTCTTAATTGCTGCAAACTATATAAATTCTAATAGGAAATAAATTACTGATTTACCAGTTAATGACAAGGGGGTATAGACAAGAATGGTTTAAACATTAAAAAAAACATTTGCCTTGTGAGGCCATATTCAGTGATGATTTCATTTATGCTGTTAAAGTTAACAGATGCTTTAAAGTCACACGATAAACTTTGACATGAGCTAAGTAAAATTGTTTTTATTGATAAGTTAAAGGAAGCTGGTTTTATGCTAAAGCAATGGTTGTTCTTGAAAGGATGAAATCACATACTTACGTAGAAATAAAGATAAATTATTTTTGTAATTTTTTGTGTATTTGTTAGTGTTTGTTTGTTTGTTTGTTTGGTTTTTTGGTCTTAACCTTTTCACAAAATCAGAACAAACTACATTAACTAGATTTAAAATATTCTGGCTTAGCGTGACAGGATTTTTATACTAATATTGAAAATGATCACACCTAGTGATCTGATGTTTGACTCATTTCCTTCTCACTGCTATCCCAAGTGACCATAAGGATTGACTAACTTTGTTATCGTAAGGTTTCTATAGGAAAAAATAGTCTTACTATTGTAACACATTTAAATCAGTGCCACTGGTATTCAGGCTGCTTTGGTTTTGGTAGGAGGGCTTCTGGAGAACTAAATGTATTTGTGTGATATTTAAGTTCTGCTTTTCTCTAGCCTCGTTAATAATAGCATGTTCCAACCAGTGGCCTGGCACACCTCAATTTAATGAATATTTGCATCTTTCATTGGAAAGAAATGAAATAGTAATAGGAATGGTTGATAAGGATTGAATAGGAATGATGGATAAGCCTGTATGAAACTCAAAGCTGCAAGGGCAGCAGTTCTGGCGAAAAGATTATACAGGAGGGTACTCAATATACAGATAACAGAATGGTATGAAAATACTTCCAGAGGCTTGGCGATATTAGGTCATTTTCATCTGCGGAAGAAAATACAGATGATGAGAGGGAACTGGGAAAAACAAAAACAAACAAAAACAAAACAAACAACAACAACAACAACAACAACAAAACAGAAGCTGGGAAGCCTAATAAGATCTAAGACAAACTGAACAAACCTGAGATATGAACGTGTCTATTTTGCCAATATATACCTTGGCTATGTTTTTCCTTTTTTTTTTTTTTCAGAATTTGTTGAAGTTTGTTCAAGAAACAAGCATCATTTGCTAATTGAATTAGCTTTTCCTATTGTATTTTACTTCAATGGAGGTTCCCTGCATGGTTCAGCTGTTTACTCATTGTATTGATCTGCTCAATGCAGAATGTAGTTCTCTAGTTCTCTGCAATACTTCCCCTTTCATAGAAGCTGTCACTTTTATTTCTGTGAAGAGAAACAACAGGAGAGAGTCCAGAGTTTGCAGTGCTTTTGGGGGTGTGGAATGCAAATTAAAAGAATCATGAGGTTGCAATGTGGCTAATGCAGAAAAAGCATGATGAACATTGGTGAGGTGAGGTGGGTTTTACTCCAGGTATTAAGGAAGAATAGCCTACCTATCAGTATCTCATGACAAAGCTGCACCAAAAGACAAGCACCCCAGAGTTAAGGGAAACCTCACTGCACTTGTCTATGTGAATCTCATTCAGTATCTTCTGTGACTGCATTACAATATAGCCTTCATCCTGCAGGATAGTGCTTTGGAAGGTCCAGCTTCACGCCTACAGCAGGGACTGTGTATCCAAAGGTAAATCAGTTATTTTTAAAGGCATTAGCCTGAACTAATCAGTTATCCTCTCCCACCACACAGCTTGTCTTAGATTGCTGTCACTAAATCACCATTGCTACCACAACCCTATAACTTGAGTCACAAATAAAACTCTCTGATTTTTCCTGATGTCAACTTGCCTCATTCAGTGTACAAAGTGGTCGGTCTTTGTGCAATAGGTTGCTGCTCTATGCTTCTCTGTATCCACCCTGTCTGCTGCATATTCCTTGCCCTATCTAAGCTTTACTTTAATACAGCATTACTCATTTCTCCATATATCTTTCTCCACATATCTTACTGCCACACTTTAAATTCAGTGTCTTAGGAAAAAGATTAATGTGGAAGCCAAAGCCCATCACCTTCTTATATAGAGAGGTGAGCACATCCTTTCTTAAAAGGTTGATCCAACTTCAATCTTTCATTTTAAAATATGTCCATTGTCCTTTTTTTTTTTTTTAACATAATAGCTAAGTGATTATAGGACTTGTGTAGAAGTCACAGAAGAAGTAGATTCAGCTGTGTCCCTCACCTGAGAAGATTTAAGCTTATGTTTTGTTTGGTTTCTTTCTCAGGAGAGTTCCCCACTCACTAGGCTCCTTCAAATGTAGGCAACAACAACACTGACACTGAGTCAGACCAGAGCCAGCTAGCTTACTACCTTGCTCTGTGACGGGGGCAAAAAGCAGACGCTGCAGAAAGAGTACAAGAACAGGGGAAAGATATGTAGTATTTCTGAGTAATCTTCCAGCCTCCAGTCATTTTTCATTTAGGGGATTCCAGAGCTGGATGTTATTTCATTATGCTTATTAACTTCCAATGGATTAACTGTCAATGGATGTCTTCCATACGATTGTACCATCTTCTCTTAAACTGACATAAATTTTAGCAACAAATTCCAGATGTCAGCTATTCACCTCTCCTTTTGTTTGTTTTGAATTTGAATCTCAGTGCAGAAAAGAAAGTGTTGGGAAAGAGCAGGAGTAATAGTGAAGGTACTGCAATGGATCTCAGTGCAAAGATCCCTTGACATGAACTTGTACATCCACACAATGCTGAACAGCTTTACGCAGACTCAGCTTCTCAGGTTTGAAAGTATTCTGGTTGTGCTGGTGCAGTGCAGCAATGCAAGGAAGCCAAAAGCCATGAATTAAACAGCTATGTCACAGAAGCCAACTCCTCTAAATTCATCTAAGATGTCTTTGCATCATGATAGGGGGAGAATCATCTGGTTTAGATTCCTTTCAGATCTAGTTCTGAGTTCTTCAGGACCTGAGCTACTCCTTCCCTGAGGGGTGGCATTATCCTTCCTGTGGTCCAGATGGGCAAGAAAAGGGAGGGCAGGGAAAACACAATCCATGGGTACAGTCTGTCCAGCAAGGGAACGTAGCAATGTCTCCACTTACAGAAGATCTCTTTTGGACCAAATTTGTGGGTTTATTTTGAATAAATAAGAGCTAGGAAAAAGAATTGATGCTGCAAGGAGTCATCCGGTACAGAAGCCCTCTGAAATTCAGTAATACAGAAAGAGCCACTGACATTAAAGCCCAAATTGACAGAAGTGGCAAGTAAATGTGGGTGACTGTTTTGAAAGACCAAAGGTTTAATTTTGCTGTATCTTAACCTGAAAGCACTTAATTTTCACAAAGGAGCTTGCAAGGGCTCTAAAACACAGAGGTCAGAGATCAGTACCACAGTGAAGCACAGCCATGATATATGGAATGTGACAATATGAAAATAGTGGCCCTTTGTAAAAATGGCGGCTCGTGACTTCCCAGCATCACACAGGATCTCCATGGCAGAATTTGGGGTAGCAAAGAGTTTGCTCGAGCAACATTTCATTGCTTTAGTCATCAGGTCACGCTATGTCCCTTCCTCACTAAGTGCACACTTTCTCAGGTTTCAGCAATTAATGAAATAGGGATACTGAGGTGGTCATATCCTGAAGCACATAGCACAAATTATCCTCAGACTAGCCCCTACGTACAGTGAAGTGAGGTTAAGATCATGCTGAGAAAGGTTACAAAATCATGGAATTAAAGAGTGCATCATTATGCTTTTATTAATTAATAATGGCTGTCATTTCTGGTAATTCTTTTGAGTGTTTGACTATATGACTTTTTTACAACTCTTTAAGTATGGATTAAAAAAAAAGAAAAAAAAACATTTTTTTTATAACTTCTTAGATTATAAATCTTAGACTTCGGAAACTCAAGCATTTCATGTACCATTGCAACCCATTGTACATAGGTTTGTTAGTAGGACTGAAATATCTAAGGCCACAAAACCTTTTGGAGCTGATTGAAAGAAAGATAAGAAGGTCATCTGAAGTTCTGATCCCCTGAGATTCTGTCCCTTTCCTGCAGCTTCTGCACCTATTGCTCTTTCTCATGTCCCCAGATTCTTCCTCTTTTGCTGTCCTCACTGCCTCATCCTCACTACCAGCACTACTCACATCCTCCTGTCTCTGATTTCTGCCCTGTTTCTAACTTGTTCCTCTTCTCCATTTCCTCTCTTTTTATCTGTCCTCTTCTTCATCTGGATTTCTTCCTTCCCAGACCACATCACCACATCATAGCCCCTCTGAAACACACTGGAAACGCTTAGGACTTGCTGCCCCCAATGCTGAGCATTGCAATGGACACCTCTCCCAGCCTCCTCCAGCTCTGCCCCCCAGGTCTACTGCAGAGAAAATCTAGATCAGGACAGCTTACAAAGAGTCCCAAAGTCGCAGAGTGCTTTCACTATGAGATGGGGCTACAAAAGTTATCTCTATCTCCAAGTCCATCTTTCAGGTATAAAGGAGTACTGTCATAGGGTTGGGATCCTAGATCCTGGGCATTTCTGCTGGAGTCAGGACTAGACCTTTCAGCATTATCCTGATCCACAGTTGCCTCACCCAGTTTCACTGTTAAGTAACTGTGTAGAAAGGTTGCTTCTCCAGCTGAAAGAAAAACAGTTTGTCAAAATTGTTATATGAATACAATGACAAAAAAAAAAAAAAAAAAAAAAAAAAAAGTTAACAAATTTGATTCCTTAAAATACCTTCAGTTTAGTTTTCTGAATTATTTCCATTTACTCTGTTCTGGACATAACATTGTCTCCCATGGTGAGGCCCAAAGACTACATCCCCACGAAGAACGAAGGACAGGCTGATGCAGAAACTGGGCTGTTATGAAACCGTTGCAGTGGGAGCGTTTCAGTGTGGCTATGGGAGAGCAGGAGATCAGGCCCATTGTCTCAAGTATCATTAACTGGCTTTTCTTGAGGACTGATTGTAGTCTGGAGTAAGTATCCATTTAGCTTGTCTCTGACTTTTGTCTCCTCATATCTGTTTCTGTTCTTATTCCAGATGATTCATGGAAGAATCTATTTGGAGAGAAGAGGTTCAGGTAAGAAGGGAAAAACCCTTCAAAAATCACTTTCTAAACTGCTTTCCCCCATCTTAGCTTTTTCAATAGATTTTTCACTCCTATGCTCTAGGGGAACAGGAAGTATATACATATTGGTTATTAACATTTATTTAAACACTGCTGGTGGCTGAATTGAAAGGAGTTCAGACCCCATGATTATTTTATCTAGACATATTAGTTAGAATTTTTTTTTTTTACCACCATGGTTCATACAGGATAGATCCTTATATGTAAAAATGGTGACAAATCTTAGAGTGGTTTGTTGAACTTTCATTTTTCGTCCTGCTAGAAATCATTCTAAGGTGGTAGGAATTTCCTTTAGCTTTTTTTTTTTTAAATTTATAGTATCAAGTTGTATCAGTTTCCTGCTTTTTCTTGTTATGTCTAAAGTTGATTTTTTTTCCCAAATGCTAAGAGATGCTGTGGACTTACTAATTTTAAAAGAAGAAAACACAAAACTATGCTATGAAGAGTCATGATTTTCAGATATCTTAGGCAGCATATTGGCACTAATCACATGGTATTCAAAACAGTGAACATTATACACAAGGTATTATTTTTATATTTACATTCTTAACAACCAGTTTTTTTCCTGCTTTTCTGGAGACCACGAAAAGTTGGTGGTATGATCTGCTCTGGTTCTTTGTACCCCTCATTACATATCTCAGAAAAAATAATAAATATATCAAAATGGTAATATTTCCTTTTGAAAGGAAATGCAAGTTGTGCCAGTTACTAGTGCTGTGCATCCTGCCTTCTCCTTCAGTAAAGATTACACTGGGAAAAGAAAGAAATAGCTACAATGGACACTTACAGTATGGCCTTTTGCTATTGATACCCTCTTTGGCACAGGATCAGACAGGAATCCTTCATCACTAGAGAAATCAGGGCTACTAGAAAACAAAGGGCAAATTCAGTAAAGACCAGTCTCCACCTCCTGCATGGTGGAGACTGCAGAAGTCTCTGGGTAGAAGTAGGGAGAAGAGGTTCAGTAACTGACGCCAGGTCACACTTTGCTGCAAATACAGTTGAAGAATGCCAAGTCAAAATGCAAATTTCATTTCCATTTGGATTTTTTACTGACAAGTTCAGAAAAGACCAGAAAGTGAAACTGGGAATAATTCATTGGAAAGCTTGTGCAGTAAGGTTAATTTTATAAAATAGAAAGATTCACCTCAAAAAGTGATATCTACCTGGAAGCACTTCTGATGAAAGAGTTAGTTGTGCCCTTTGTAATTTCCTCAGTTTTAACCAGACCTTTACATTTCTGCTCAGATTTAATATTATATTGTGTTAAATTTCTTTCTCCACCTCTCAGTAGTTTTACAGTTATTTTTTGACTGTCTTGGGCCTGATCCTTACTACTTTGGCAAATGTTTTATCAATTCAATTGCAATAATATTAGTAGAATAACTCCTGCCCAGCACTTGTTCCAGTGAAGACAGGTTTTGGCTTTATATTTCAGAACTTCTCCAAATGACAAGTTTTTATACTAAGCATTTGCTTGAATCTCTAACAAGGATAATATATAAGATAAATGCCTCCTTTACAGCCTAATATTACAAAGCAATGGCCTCTGTGAGGGGAATAAAGTTGCTCAGTAGGAAAATAACTTCCACCTAGTGGCTTTCCAGAAAACTGCCATAGTAGTGAATTTCTCATGGAACTCAAATTTCTATTTTTACATAAACTGGGGATAATCTTGTCACCACAACGCGTATTCAGTTTAAGTGAACTCAAATGTACTACCCACACGTATATAGTACTTAGTATACAGTTCACAGTTATTTTAGCATCACCATGCTTTTGAATTTATCAAAACATAATTCTGACAAACTTTAGATTAAAAACTCTTACAATTTCTAGTGGTAAACAGACTTTATTTCAGCTTTGCTATTTCACATTGAAAACATGTTTAAACACTAACTATACTAATATCCCCATACCCACTTCAGAAAAAGCTCTCTGTATTATCTCTGTACTTAAACAACCAGCTCATCAAAACTGTATATATAGCTATTTTGGGTAGTAGAGCTTACTGAAATATAAATGAATAATAATTCTGATAAGATCTGAATCCACCATTTAATTTAAAATTGAATTATTCAAGAGTTTAGTATTATACATCTGGCATAGCTGAATAAAGAAATGCCTGGAAACGTGTGTCCGTACATTATTTCTCATGCTATTGAAACAACTATTCTGTATCAATGATTCCAATGCTCTCACTAGCTAAGAATTTGGCCACTAGGCTACTCTGAATGTTTTCTTTTTATTCTGGAACACAAATATTAAGAAATTATTTTTAAATTCGGGCAGAGATGATTTTCTCTGCTATGCAATTAGTGTTACATAGCATTCAAGTTAAGCATCAAAGATATATGTATTGGTTGAAAATGGACTCTGATGAATAGCATTGCTTGATAAATAATTTTTATGGGACTCATTCAATTGCTAGCTGTGGGCTAAATTCTGAAATGTAATCCAAACTTATGCTTTTATAACAGTAATTTTTTTCCAAACAAAATAATCAGTAGAAATATTTAATATAGCAAAAGTATTTGTTGGAATCTGAGAAGCTAAAAGGAATCTCATAATAAGCTGCAGTGAAATTTGTTTCATAATTTAGAAATTCCAGTGAATTTTGGACTTTTTTCCATTTCAGTAATGTAAAGTATTTAGTAATACAAAGAAAGGAATAAACCATCTTCCTCCTGCTGTTTTGCCCTTTGTACAACCTCATATTATTTTGCAAAATTATCAGAAACTGAAGGCTGCAAATTCTTTGCATATGTGTGTAAAATTATGTGCGATGCAAAACGGACAGTAAGACTGTACTTTTCAAGTTAACAACAATTCTCCATACTATTATAGCACGTACTTAATTAATTTACAATAGTTCTCTTGGCAAGTAAATGCAGAAATGTTAATCTCTTAATATTATCAATTTATGTGCAATTGTATTTGTAACTTTATCTTAAGCTAGCTGGTTACCCTGTATGTATCTACTATAAACTCTGATTGCATACACCGCAACTGAGGCTTTGCCAAAGGGAAAAATAAGGATTAGAGTCAGAGCAGTAGAATTTAGTTAACATGTTTTGCACTGATGTTTAAAAGATCCCATTGTGTTCTTCATTCAGAATGCTTATCCCAGATAGAAAAGTTGTTTATATTTGGGTTTTGTGTGAAATGGGTAGAAACCGAGTTCAGAATAAACCAGCTGTGTGCAAACTGATTAACTTTGATTCTTATGATTTCTAATGGTAAACTGATTTTATTCCAGCTTTGCTATTTCACATGGAAAACATGTTTAAACACCAGTTATAATAACATATCCATATCCACTTCAGAAAAAGCTTGGGAGCTGGCGGTATGCAAATATTTTTTGTATTTGTGTGAGTGGTTAAACTAGTAAATTAAGCTAAATCAACATTATTTTGAATTAGGTGATTACTATATGGCCGTTTTCATTAGTATGGTTCTTATCAACAGAGTTTTTGCTAATTTTTCTTTACATCATCCACCATGATGTATAATATTTTAGTCATTATGTATCAAGCTGTGCACTATGTGGACTATGTAAATTCAGTTACATGAATTATAACAGTAGGATGTGAAGAGAAGTCTTTATATGACGGGAGATCCGCAAAGCCAGGCTGCCTCTCTCAACCCTAACTATGACTGTTGAAGCTCAGTGATTTCTAAATGTGATGGGAATTATCTTTAGAGTACCTTTAAAGGGTGGTGGGCCTATATTCCTCTCCTTCAGTCTGGCTTGAAACAGGAAGTTACCCTAGTGGAACCAGGAGCAATGGGAGAGGAGATGCAAGTCTCAAAATCATCATCTGGCTGGCCACCTCCTTGCCCTCTGAAGCTGTGAGCCTATTCAACTAGCTTTTAAAAATCTTCATTTTCAGGATCAAATGTTTTTATCCTGATGCCCTGTAGTGAGGTGTCAGAAACGGTTTGAGGATTGCAGTGCACCCATTTACACCAGTCTTAAATCATCATTATAGCTCAGACACAGAATGTCAGTATTTGATTATTTACTATAATGGGTATATATTTATTCAGGCTAGCGAATTGCAATTAATCTTGTTTATGGAAGGCAAAATTAAACAATTAGGCAATCAAATATACCGTACAAATTTGTCAGAAAACACTACAAGAAAAAAATAAATCAAAAGGCATATGGATCTTTCACTTTGTTCCCAAGATTTTAAATTCTATTTTGGAATAAAAAAAAAAATAATAATAAAAGAACCCATAAAAGTTTTTAAACAAATCATTTTATAATTGCAGGAGGTTTTTTTGTTTGTTTGTTTGTTTGTTTTTTGAATTAACATTTTTTATTACAAGCAATTCTCAGTGTAGTGAACTGACAAGTTGCATATCATGACTCTGGATAAGAGATAATAAAACCCACACCTTGCCACATCCTCCAAATTAGGCAAATAAAACTCTAGTCTATGAATGCTCTATTAAAGCTATGAAAAAATGCATCTGGAAACACTTCGATATAAAGCTGGAAAATGAATTAAGATGAACACAAACAATATTATAACCAGTGAGAAAAATAGAGAATTGTGATAGAATCTGACACCCAAATACGTAGGCAAGTACTGCATCTTGTCCAGGAAGACAGGCAGTATGTGAAGAGTTAGGGAAGGGATATTTCAAAATATGTCTGTGATGGTTATTTGCACAGTAGACAGAGAAAGAAGATTATTTTTGTTCCCATGGAAAAAGTGCTGGAACTGAAAAGGTATTTGTTGCTCTAAAAATGAACATGGTCATAATTTTTTACATTTTATCAAAATATAGACATATCCATCACCGTTCTCCGTTCCTCTCTTTTTTGACAATAAAATACTAACATTGGCTGAGTTTGGATAATAAGAAATCATTTTATTTCTAACTGCCTGAACAAAATGTTAAGTATTTTATTTCTTCAAAAGAATTATTGCTGCTGATATTTTCCAAAAAGGCTATATCTCGACAACAAACTACAAAACCATGTCAATCAAAAAAAAAAAAAAAAAAAAAAGAGAGAGAGAGAGAGAAGTTGATATGCTTATTTATTACTTTTCATGTCATGTAAACAAATACATCTCCACCTACCCAAAAGTGCATGTCTGTTTGAGGGGAGATTGATCCATGCATGTAGGGGTGAATATAATGTTTTACGGTATGCTTAACAAAGGGGAGACGCAGACGTTTTATATCTTATTACCAAAAATGTCTAACAACCACTGCAGCACTCTAACAACACACATTACACCACCAGCCAGACTGTAGAATGGATTTATAAATCCACAGCAGAAAGTAAACTGACAGACGGCCTCCAAGAGCCATATAATAGAGAGCCAGCCATAACGCTCGCTCTTTTCTTTGAAACTCAGTTGCTTCTGTTGTCACCAATCAGGTTGAAGTACTTTGTATTTACAGCTTAAAACTACAAAATGGATTAGTTTATCACAGCATAATATCATGACACTAGGATATGAAGGATAGAAGATTTATTCTCTTTGATGCAAGTAAAAGAAGCTTTTATTTTTAAATTTCTACCACTCAGTGCAGTACATCAAACAATCAGTTTTAATATCTTTAGGGTTAAGTGCACTCTTGTAATTTAGAATTAAATGATTTTTATTAAGCACTTTTACTGAATATCTACATGCTGTACAACTCTGCTGATTAAGGATCTGATAGTGACTGGTAAAGCAGCCACCTCCACGAATTAGGGAAGCATTAGTGAATGCATTGTGTCTATGGTCCTTAGCGCTTAGGGAGTATTTCAAAATAAGTGCAATTTCTGTAAAATGTATCCATAAAACTGCGAGTGAGTCAATGCACATGAAGCCCAGTGCCTGTGATGCACAGTGACATCTTTTAACAGGTTAAAGGCATTTTTCCAGAGTGAGGAGAAATCAAATAAAGTCCCCGTGGGGTGAAACTTGCACTGCAGGGGTTATGAAATGTTCTTCTGTGACACTGAAACTTGAAATGTAAAGCTAGCTAGCAATACCCCACATGAGATGGCCAGCTTGCCACTAAAAACCTAGACCTGAGAGAGGCCTGGTCAGACAGCCTGAGCGTGGCTCTGGGACCAAGGAATGTCCGCTGCATACTGATAGTAGCCTCCTCTGCAAGCTTCCACAAGCTCCTTTATTTCCAGAGATGTTGTTCCCTCCGCACTCTCATTAATTTCAATGGGAGCCAAGAATGCACAGCACCTTTGAAAATCAAGCGGCTCAACTCACAGCTTCAGTTTCCCCAGCTATAAAATGAGGCTAAACCTTTCCTATCAGCCTCACAGATCTGTTGTGAAGATTAATTAGATAATGACTGCAAAGCCCTTTGAACATGAAAAGTGCTAAGAATTGTTGTTACCAAATGATGGCAAAGATTGGGCTATTCTTCATTGCTGTCAAATAATAATAAAGAGATGTGCTAGTCTAAGGAAAGAAGAGGTGGGAAATAAAGGGCAATAATGGCTGCTGTTGTTTGCGCATATGGTACTGAATAATCTTTGCAAGAAGAAGCCAATCTTGTGAAAAGCTATCTACTGTAATGGTGCTAGGGTTATTGACAGGTCTGGCTATAAGTGCAGGTTCCATTAGATACATCAGCCACAATGTATTCGCGGCAAATCTCACTGATGATTGCCCTCCTGCAGAGGGAGAGATAAGACAAACTATGATTGAAGTAAAAATGTAAACAGTTAAAAAAGAAATAGAAGTCAACCACTGCTCTCCCACAGGGGCAAGGACCAAGGATTGTTGCACCTGCGAAGCTGTAATAACATCAAATGTTAATGTGATATGTGATTGTAGCACGGATACTGCTTCAAGCTCTTGCTGAAGAATTTATGTTGTTTAGTATTTTTATATGTATATTAAGTGAAGTGCACTTTCCTAGCCTGGGGCAGTGCAGGGCACAATACTGGCAAACTGAAGGGGTTTTACATGAGTCGCATTAACAAGAGCATTCTTTGGCAGTACAAGTTATAGCTTTTGCTTTTTACAGGTCTCCAGCAAAAAACTCCGAATGAATACCAACCCTCTTAATCTCAGGGCTGCGTTATGAAGTATATGTGCTACTGTTTTCTCTTTTGTATATGAAGTTTCTATTAGACTCACTATTGTAAGGAGATATTATTAATTCTTGTCAAAACATGACATAAATACTTGTATTTGGCAACTAGAAAGGAACTAGGTGATACCTCAGTGATAACAAGGTACCTCCCACTTTCCCAGGGACAGGGAGCATGCTAAGCACTGATGTTAAATCATTTTCAGATCTGAAGGGTGGCATAATATGCATCCCAGAGTTTTGAAACAATTGGCCAAAGTAGCATTCTAAGGTTGATTTGTGTGCGTGTCTAAATAAATAATGAAGTTCATGTGACTGCCCCTTCAGCTGCCTATTAGCTCTCCTTCCCCACCCTTTTTCCCCCACCCCAATGTAATTTTCACCCTTTTGGTTAGTTGCAGTCACATTTAGCAGAGGGATAGAAGCAGCAATTAATTTTCTACACATTTAATTGAAAAAAAAAATCATGTCTGGGTAGAAGAGAGACTCTATTCATGCTGCAGAAGAGAATTCATTGTCCATCACATGTAGCAGCAGCCAGCTCATTCAACGACTACACATGTACTAGCCAGCTAGTCACTGTGCCTGTGCCAGATGTGTTGTCTCTCTCCCAGCTGGCAGGACAAAATACAGAGGTAGAGAACGTGGGAAAAAAAGAAAAAAAAAAAAGAATATAGAGAACACAGAGCTTTTGTTGTACTGGACCTACCGGAGATAGAAGGGAGCTAGAGACAGGTACAACAGTATCAGAGATCAAAGACACTGGAAGGAGTGCACAGCAGTGTTGTGGGGAGTTAGGTGATGTGATGGAGGAGAGCTGGAGACATGGAGGGGAGGGCATGGCAGAACTATGTTGGGAAAGATTAGAAGACACAGAGAGAGCTGGGATTAAGCAGTAAGCAAGTGCAAGATACAACTCCAAAGGAAATAAGGTTTAATTCTTTCAACTACTCAGGGAACAACCTCTTAAAAATATTGTAATGCTGTTAAAGTTTCAGTAAATACTGGAAAATACTTAATACATTGACATTTTTGAAGAAGCCTGAACAACATTACCAAAGGTACTAAAAATTGAGTGACCTTATATTCATTCCAGACAGTACATTGGGTTATAGAAGAGAATGGGATCTAATCAGTAAATCCATAAAGACAGTAGCATAATCCATTTCAGTGAATGAGGTTTCATGGAAAATTAGTGATAAATCTGGTTACATTTTTTGATGAAATGAAAAGGTTTTGTTGCTAAAGGAAGTTGCATAATATAACTGATCTAAAATATTTTACTTTGTATTCTGACCTTCTAGTTAAAAGTGACACAACATAAAATCTGTGTAGCATATTTTAACTGGCTTGAAATTGCTGATACAGCAAAAAAAGTAATTGTATAGAGGGCATCGTTATATAATGGGGTTCCACATAGATCTATTCTTAGTTCAGCGCTATTCAATATCTTTATCAATGAGATGGAAGAAAATAGAAACTTGTTGTTGGTAAAGGCTGCAGATGCCATATTCATATATAAGAAGATAGTACGTGACCTGATTTTTAGAGGCGTTATGCATATTTAGGCAATCAAAAAGGAGGGTTTTGGCTTAGAAACTAAAACCACAGATATGGAGCTCTTGCAGTGCCAAGCTCTTAAGCACCTTTTGGGCTAAACTCATCTCAAAATGGGCTTCATAACAGATGGTAATAGAGAGATGCCCAAGACGGCCAGTACAAAATGGCCCTGTTCTTCAATACTTAGGCACCTATTTCTGATTTGTCAGGCCAGAAGGAAACTGCTTCATCACAAAACCCTCACATTGAAATAAACATGTAATTTCTGCTCTACACAACCAAGCTGTCTAGAAGTGAGTGCTCACTGGGCCACTTGGGATACCAGGGCTGGGCAGGGCTGGCAGGGATACCATACATACCCTTTTGTATGAGCAAGCTGACGTGCACCTCTCTCATTCTAGGAAGGTGTCTTCACGTACAGGATGGTTTTGATGGAGGCACTTTCCATCCCTCCTGTCTAAAGTGGGGCACTATGTAGAAGTGCTAAAAGAACACCATATATACTCAGGTAAGTATTATATGACATAATAGCTACAGTGTTTTCAGCCCTCACTACCTGATAGTGAGAAACAGACAACCACTGACATAAAATAAAACTACTCAGAATTACTCAGTATTATCACACTCTTTTTTTTTTGAGGCAAAACTTGGGGCAAGAGAGAAAAGGCGAGCAGATGAGCATATGCTGGCAGGTTTTCTCTTCCTATGTATGTATATGTAGGAAAAAAAAAAAAAAAAAAGCATCAGGATCTTTCTTCTTTATGGTCCATGTAGGAACCTGACCAGACTATGTTACCACCACTGTTGCTCCTCACATTAAGGTTCATTTTCCATGAAAGGAAGAGCAGAGGGGACAGACAAAGAACACACATACACTCCAGCTGCGAGATAAGCTCCTACTTACATCATGTACCTGGAGCAAAAGGTGGAGAATTATTCCCAAGTCTTGAAGTTAAGACATAGCCTGAGGGACCAGAAGTTCCTCCTCAGTCTTCTCTCTCTTTACTCATCATACGTACTCTAATCTGATCCCATTTATTAACTTCCTCTCTCAGGTAATTATTTCTAGGCTTTTACGTTTCTCTTCATAAAACTTTCTAGGCCTAAGAGTAAAACAAAGACCTAGAACACTCATTACTCCAAACAGCAAATATAAACACACTGGAAGGAAGGAGTAAAAAAAAATAATAATCCTAAAGGATTTTTATTAATTATGATCATGAAGTTGGGGGTAATAGAAAAGGATATCAACCCCTTCATTTGTCCAAACTATGGATTCCTAGTGTCAGAGGCTGTGCAGACCTTCCTGAGGCACAGATTTACTATAGTGGCACTTGGCAGCTTGCTCTCCAGACTTACTCTTTCTTTATCTTGCTGCTGGAACTACTAACAAATGCCACATTCAGGTGTATTTTCTATAAAGTGGATCATTACCAGCAAATACGTAAAGGGAAACTATCAATTCATTAAATGTTGAGTACCTGTGAGCATTCAGATGCTGCCACTTCTGGGCACGGATGCTCTTGGCTAAATTTGATTACCTGTGCACAGCACTGCTTTCTGCCACCAGCCTGGACCTGGATTCCAGGTTGTGACTACCAGATGCGCTGGCCATGAAAGAGCTGATAAGAGTTCCTCTGTGCTACCCACACAGCAGCAGTCCCTCTGTGCTCTCAGTGACCCAGCAAGAACTGCAGCTTGTGTTGTCTCAAGGTGACTTTTGAAGAAGTTCTGGGGTATCTGATGTGATTTCAGCTATTGTTTTCAGGGCCATTCTATATCCGTTGTACTGCTAGAACAAAAAGACCCCATGCATGAAAAGGTTCTTTTATCTATATATGTCCTTATTTTTTCTAACATCTAAATCAAAGTGTCCAAATGTCATTTTATAAGAAAAAAAAAATCACAGAGTAACTATTTAATTACAGTACTTGCACATGGACTACTTTGTGCATGTCTGGGCTGCAATGCAGGGTGAAATATCTGAACTGGCCTTAAATGACTTAGATGCAGTCTAGCCATTCCAGCACAGCTGTCAGCTTTGATCAATTTTCCCTTCCAAAAAAAATTGCTGCCATCAGTAGGAACTCTTTGTGAGCTATCTTGATCCCTCACTACAGTTGCAGCAAGGATCTAGCCTATTTATATTCTCCAGCAAACAGCAATGAATGAGGGCTCCTGAACTGGGAATTGTTGTGTACCCCATTCCTGTTGTAACTAATGCCAGAGGGAATTGCGCTGTACTCTGCAAGAAAGTTCCTCATCTGGATGACTGCATACAGGGATCTATTATGGCAACTACAGTCCAATGACCTTTATCAGCCCCAACAGAATCCAGGTCTTTTATTAGAGACAGTGAAGTTTATTTCAATTTTACCTAACATGATTTGGAGCCACTTTATGTATTTAAATACTTCTTCAACACAGAATGTAGTCCTCCCCAGCACAGGTAATTAGTAGCTATCAGTGTGCAGTATGGTAATGTTTTTCTCATTTTGCTCCTACAAAGAGAGCACACTGTGTATCACATTAACACGGTCTGATAGCAACAGATGACAGCTATAAAAAAAACCAACAAGAAAATTAACAATAATGCTTCAAAAATGATCACTAAGGACCTGATCGTGCTAATTGATGTTTAGGATGAGTCATCCAATTAGTTCTTTAAAACCGGACTGGCTTCTGTTCTTACATTATTCAGATTGCTGTATTGTAGACCTTTGACAGTATCAAGCAGTCAATGAATGCAAATTAATGACCATTGACCCACAGAAGCAGAAGCAATTATATCTATGTTATCTTGCTTCAGCAAGGGGTGTCCTGACTCACTGTCTACACTGCCTAGCTACTAACAGTCCCTCCGGGACTCTGCGTTCTTTGACTGATAGCAAGCAGGGAACCTCAGAGCACCCAGCCCTTCGAGTACCCACAGGGCACTATGGATACCTGAATGGTCTACAGAAGCCCCAGTTAGCTAGAGAAAATACTGAGAAATGCTTCAAACAGGGCTAAAGATGGACAGTTTGTAATTATGCAGAAGAAGGTAGACTTTGTTCCTCAAAAAGAGGAGGGGGTCAAATATTCTGGAGACATACTCTCAGAAAGGCTGTAAATGAAATATCCATTTCAGTGCATACCTCAGTACAAATGGACCCACAGAAACCTCCGCTGTGAAGGGTGAGACATCTCATCCCGTGAACAGTGTGTGAGACCACTGCCAGCAAGGGGTAACTATCCAGCACCACACTTCTGCATACCCTGCCACAGTCCAGGAGCCTCTCCATATCTGAGAAAGGATGGAAGAAGAATGCTCAGTGGGGCAATGGAACCAGGCTCAGGGGAACAAGATGGGAGTAAACAGGAAACTAAGAAGAAAATGTCTTGTAGAGAGATGTTGGATGCTGGCAGGTGGGAGGCAGGAAGCTACATGCTTCCTTGTACATTTTCTTTGTGATTATGTGAAGTGAATTCATGGAACGACTGTTGCTTTAAATTCTAGTTGCTGTCTTCAAAAAAAGAATTGAGAAGAAATGTGTATAATTATACACAGAATATTAATCTTCTTCCTGGTGATCTACAACTCTAGCATATTCATCATACTGGAACTGCGCTCAAAAGTATTTTCATCTGATTAAAACTGCTGATTCATCGATGCATGTAATCCGTTCCTAATAGTATGTATATAAATGGCTCTTAACAATTTGCACATCAGTTATTCCTCGTTTTTCATTGTTATTTGCTTTCCCTTAAACACTGGATGCAACACAGAACTTTTATGTTTTGATCTAGCTTTTTGGAGAGGTAAGGTGCAGTGGTCTGGGATAAGAAGTAGGAAATCAGAAATCCTAACATCTCATTTTAGCTCTGGCACCAGCTTCACATTGTGACTTTGGAAAACTCATTCTAGTCATGCCTACACTGATAGCTAGGAGTCAGTTTTACAGTTACCTTCAATCCTGGACCCACATTTTTAGGACTTGTGAATACTTACACATGATTAACAGCCATCTACCTCAGTACTGGAAGCTCTGTCAAACTTTGGGGTGAGGATACTGACAATAATACTGCAAGGTCTTTCTCCACTAGCTCAGAAATTCACATTGGAAGATACTTGTATACTCTCACCAGGAATGCATCAATTTACTATTCTTTAATTCTGACTCTTCTGTACCTCCAACTATTTATAAATGGAAGCTACCTTAGAGAATAGACAAGGCTGCCAAATGATTGACAGCTGTGCTCCACAAGGAAACTTGGGATACATCTTCTATTCTTATGAAATAGAAATGCAATGCAAACAGCTTTGGTTTACACCAAGCAACCCATAGAAATATTATGCAAACAGGAAATATTTGTCTCATGTGGTTCAAACTGTTTGACAGTAACTCAAGGTGAACCCTAAATATCATTATAGATATACCCTTAGGGCATACATTTATAAGTCTCAATAGCACGCTGTCAGAATCTTCAAAGCTGAAATTTAGTCACAAAGGCTAGAGATAGTGTCAGATAAAATTCCCACTGCTTGAACATCTGCTTCAATACATGTTCAGAACTACTCAGCAGTAGAACATGAATCTAATACCCACTATCCCTTGTTCATATCCACAAATTGGGCACATCCACCTGTGTCTCCTGGGGATCCTGAAATAGTAGATGTGCTCATAGCATGTGAAACATATCTGGGAGATTGATTTTGTGTGAAACCCAGTGTTAGCCACTTCATTTATTAAAAATTAAGACATTGGCGATCAGAGCATTTCCCCTATGTTCAGTTCTCTCCTCAAGCTGGGAGAAAAATCAAGGTCAAATCCTGCCCAGGAGCACAACTTCACTATTTGGCTGCAAACTCTTGGGAGACACTGATCTTCTCTGGCTCTTGGAGCTAGTAAGTACAATCCTAACATTTCCCCACTCTTGAGAAAACTCTAGGCAATAAATTTTGCAGTCTTGCTCCCAGTCTCAATCTCCTCTTCCACTAAAAATGATTTATGCAGTTAATGCCAAGAAAGGCTTCAGAGTTGTTTAGCCTACATGGAGGGAAGTTTGTAAAGGGTTATTTATACATCAGAACAGCTGGAACTGAGAGAATCTGAAGATCATTCTTCCCTTCATGGTAGTTTAGGCAGCTTCAGGCTTACCTGCTGTAATTATTATTCTGAACTAATGAACTCCTCCCATGTTTTGATCTGGGTAGTTATGCAGTCACTGCACATCTGTGGATTGGGTTATAGATACATAAAAATTTGTAATAAATCAGTATTTTGGTATCCAAGATTGTTTAGGAATTTAGCTACTAGGCCAAAAGTTACCATTATGAATATGCAAATTTCTTCAGTGCATCTGAAAATTAGATCATGTATCTATCTAGTCTGTGCCTAATTTTATAGTCAATATTCAGAAATGTTTTCCCAACCTCTGTTTTTTTGTTTGTAAAAATGGATCATTAATACTTCATTGCTTCTCAAAACTTTGTGGGAGTTAACGTTTCTAAAACATTTCAAGAATGAAAAGGACCACATAACTGACAACTACTGTAATTAAGTACGAATTATTTAAAATGAAAAATTTGTATTGCAAATGAAGTGCTGGAGCAATACATTGAAGAAAACACCAAAAAGCTCATAAAAATTACTAACCAAAACATTAGGCTTAGACATCTTTCACTACCACCTCTTAGCAAAATATTAAGCATTAACTGAGCTGTAGTGCCTGACCATATGTGCACATTGTCTTATTTCCATGGAAATTATAAAATTTAGCTGCTAAGCTAAATGAATAGCTTAATTCTCTACTCGTTCCTTTTAAAATCTGTTCTGTGAAGACTGTCTTTTAACGTATGAGACAATACATTAAACAAAGCAATGTAGCTTTTTTCCTATTTGTAAAATAATACTTCCTTTTAAGGACATTTACTATAAATAACTATACGCAAGCAGATAAAAAATGCAAATGCACATTTAGAATAAATAACTCAAGTGATTGTTTTCTAGATGAAATATAGATGGTGGATTTAGTATCAGGAAAAGGAAACTAATAATTCATCTATAATATGGTATAATAATATAGTGACATTTAATAACAACATTCCACTAGTAAGTAGTTACCGATATTCAATATTTCTTTTTAAAAGTACAGGTGTTATTATTTTGCAGACATTTTACAAAGTCATTCTATTCAGCAAAAGACCTGATGGCTGGAAAATGGCCAACATAATGTCACTATTGAAGATAGACTCTGGGAACACTTCAGGAAATTATAGACCATTTAGTTTGGATGCCTTTTGGGAGGAGGGAATCTTAAAAAGCATTTTTTGGAGATTAAATGGGTACCATTTAGAAAAGCACAGCTTGATGAAGGATAGCCAATATTGCCTCAGGAATGAAAAGTCATGCTTCACTACATTCTGAATTTCTTTAAGGTTATACATAATCAGGGGGACAAACAGTATATATTTGGTTATCATTTTCAGAGAGTATTCAGGAAAATTTCAAATCAACAACTAATATAGTGTACTATGATTTTGGTAAAGGAATAAAGGAAATATTTCTTTTAAGAGGAAAACTTTATTATTCTGAAACAAAGAGAAGCAGAGCAACATGGGTATTAATGATAGGGCTTTGTATTTTCATTTTATACATATTAGTGTGAATCATAGTACCGAGATTAGGCTATCCAAAACACATTATTTAAGTCCCAAGAGAGTACTTAAGTATGTATACAACTCTATGCAGATGCTGAAACAATATTGTTAAAGTAAGTGGAATTACTCAGGTGCTTAAATGATTCATAGAGAACAGAATGATTAGCCCTTTCAAATTTAAGCTTACAGGTTTCAGATGAAAAAAAAATATATATGTGTATCATTCATATGAAGAAAAGAAACAATTTTTGAAACATATTCATCAGGAAGCTGATATGATAATTACAGGACAGAGTTTCTTAATCTCTCCCCTCTCATCACTTCCAAAATACTGTGATTTCATTTATGAGATTCAGATCAGTTCAACTTCCTGAGCCCGTGGCCTAAAACTTTTTGTGTCCCTGGCTCAGAAATTTTTGTGTTCTTTAAACAAAAGAAAATGTAGTACAATCAAGAATTTACAAAAATAAATGAAGACTTTGAGTATCTTTTTGCTTAGACATGGGAGCAAGAAACCTTTGAAATACCTGCCTTACAGAAAACAAGTGAGTACCAGCACCTCTGAAAATCAGTCCCATTTTAAAGAAGTCCCAAATTTAGCATGAACAAATGGAGACACCCAAGACTATGAGAGGTTACCCTACTTGAAATTCTTAGCTAAGAGATACTTAAAGCATCTAAGATTAATTGTGCAGCACATTCAACAGAAACATATTATTCTGATGTAAAATTATCCAATTCAGATAGAGATAAAGATATATAGATATCAACAAGTTAATTACTGTATCAGTTTACATTAAGCATACCACTATCATAAGACCCAAGTACATAATTATATAATACATATTTTAAAACTTGATAAATTAAATTTTATCTTTTATTCTTTATAAAATACAATTTTAAAACTGAATAAATTTAGCTAAAATTTTCTCTTCTCTTTCTTCCTCCATTCCTTTTCTGTTTCTTCTCCAATATCAGTAGTAGTTTGAGATTTCAGCTCAAACATCAAGCTTCATGCTTAAAAGTGCTATTATAGAGAAAATCCTTCAAACAAATGTATAACTGACTGTAATTCTGGAAATATTATGACAAAATAATGACTTAGTTTGCACAGCAGCATTTTTTTCATTTCTTCCAAGACCTATGCAGACATCCATTTGAGATACAAATACTAAAGTTAATATCTTATAAACATGTTAACATCTCATTACCTTTCAATCTCTTACTTCTTTGAGTGTTTGAGCTCCTAACGTGGAAAAGTATGGGGAAGACTGACAGGATTAAAAAAATGAAAATATGTAAGAAGATTTTTAACAATTACCCTTGACATATGCTTCATCTTGGAATCTGAACACTTTCCAAGTCATTTACTAAAGACAGTGCTCTGAAAATGAAGCACAAGGAGAATACAAGATAGACCTCTCTCCAAGAGATCTTAGAAATCCTAAATTTTTCACTCAGGTTCTGAATAAAGAAGTCAAGACAAAACTCCTCAATTAATTAAAGAAAAATAAATCTCCTAACTGTAATTTAAGACACACACAGTTCATACAAAGAAATAATATTTTCTGTAAGACAAGTTGGAGTAGCTGGGAAAGGGGAACAAGCATTCGGTCGGTCCCTAATCACAGCTCTATTGGTGCAACAATTTGGTGAGGAGACTGCTCCTAAAAGCTTGTCTTTCTTTCCCAGCTACATCAGCTAATCTTATTTACTTCTTTCTCCATGCTCTGTATCCTCTCTATTCTTAGATCACTGCTACGACAACAGCACTACTATTTCCAGCTGAAGGCAGGGAAATCTGACACAGGATATTTAAATAGAGGAAAGTGAAGCTAAAAGCCATTTGCAGGATAAATCATATAACTACTCCCTTTTCTGAGCCCTGCTTATTTTTAAATATGCCCCGAGATTATGAAGTTAATGGAAACGTATTCTGTGAGTACTAGTACAACACAGCACTCACAAGATCATAATTAGTTCGATGCAATACTACAGATGTAAAAGCTAGTCTCTGTGGTTTCACTCTATCATGGAATATTGCAAGCCTACTCTAAAACAATAGGAAGTATAAAATAAAAGTGATTCATTAGTGATTCAATTTTGACCCCTTTAATTCATTTAAAACCAATAGCTTTAGGAAAAAAAAACAACTGTCTATAGATATAGCCCAAATGCTTAGATACTGACATTGCCCAAATGATTTGGGCAACCTGATCTAGTGGGTGGCCTCCTTGCCCATGGCAGGTGGGTTGGAACTAGATGATCTTTAAGGTCCCTTCCAACCCAAACCAGTTCTATCATTCAGTGATTTTATCACAGAATTCTGCTCTCTGATCAGACCAGATGGAAGTATGGACATACTGAATTTTTTGTTGAATATAAGGTTTGGCCTGGCCTGATGCATATATGCCAATTATAACTGTGGTCTCATGATCTGTATGCATAAGTACAAGAGTGTTGATTAAGGGAGACAGTGTACATTACCTTTTTCTTGCTGTAGGTTCAACCTTTTTTAGAGGTACTTCGCTTCATTTCAAAGGAAAATAAACAATCACTTGTATATTGCATTAAAAATGTCTTTAAGGTAAGGTAGTTTGTAACTTAGCTATTTAGCATTCATCTGATGGGTGTACCTGGTAAACTGGAGCTGTTAAGATAAAGAATGATTTGGCCAAGTTCTGTAATATTTTTACTAAAGAAAGATGACTGAAGTCTTCAGTTTGGGCAAATCTAGGTACAAGACTCCTATTGCTGAAATTAAAAGCTACATAAATTTAGACTAAAGGTCCCATTTTTTTCATAGTTATGATAATCATTGAAACATCATATTCAGAGTTTTGGCAAATTTTTCATGTCTGGAAATGTTATAATCAAGAATAGCATGCTTTCTCAAACATAGTCTGTAATTTCAGAAGGAACCAATTCCAGGAAATTCTTAGATCTATGTTATGTGGGAGGTCCAACTAGATAATTGCAGTGGTTTCTCCTGGCTTTATACTATACAACCAACCTAAGAACATGTGACTAAATAGTTGTTGCCACTCCTGTCTGGGCAATAGGCATTATGGTCGCAATGCTCTTTCAGTGGCAAAGCTCATTTTAACTACAGGCTAAAGTACCAGACCCTAAAAAGAGACTAACAATTTGGCAGTATCACCCATTTTGTATAGCTCTTTGTACTTCTTTAATAATTTCACATTTCTTTCTAGTTTTACTGAATCATTGTCACTGATTAAAATCACAAATAATTATCAATATTTTTGTAAATGCACTCATTAAAAATATATATTTATAATGACAGATCACACTGATCTGCCATGTATAAGTTGACTATTAAAGTCTAGTAATTCAGTGATTAATGTATGACTCATGTATATATCTGTCCAGATAATACAATTGTAAAATAAGCATTCAGAAATATATTTTGCCCACTATTATAGTTTGAAATAATATTGATAGAAGCCTATACATGTGAAGAAGACCAGTTGTCACCTAAGACATAAATGAGGACTTTTGATCACAAAGAAATGAGATTTTTCTGAAAGCAAACTTTCAGAAGTTAAAAACTGGAAAATAAGGCTATGACAGCATTTCTTGTTATAGTATAAGAGAGACTGCTGAAGTACATCACTATATGTAGTTTCAATATCTGGCTCCTATTTTTTTTACCAACACTGGTACAGTTTCAGTTTGGATGCTGTTTTAGGACAGGGTTTTCATGTGGAATCAGCTTCTCTGGTTTTGAAAATCACAAGTGTGTCAGGATCTGTCACCCTTTTATCTTTGTGAAGAATGCTGGGCTAAACTGAATCTGATTCTTGGGCAAATGTAAAGACTGGTGAGGATGCAAGGGATCCTAACTTTTGTAAACACTGGCAAATCTGCAGAGGGACAAAGAGAGGGAAAAAAGAGAATGAGAAACATTAGTGAAAGAATTCACAGTGCTTAGAAGCCCCAATTATGGACCAAGATCCCATTTGCATTGTTCAATAACAAAAGATGGTTCTTGCCTCCAAAGCACTTACAATAAATGTGGATTTAAAAATCATTTTCAAGGAATGCTAAAATACTTGTGTGTGCATGGTGTTTAATACATAGGCAACACACTTTTGGAAATGGCATGTATTAGTGGAATAAAGCCAGCCTGAGCCTGTGTATTGTTAAATTCCGTTCACAAGATAAAAAAATGGTTGTGTGATATCAGGCAAAGACAATTTCTTCATTAATTAATTTAAATTTTTAAATGCTTTTCTACATTAGCTAAAGAATTTATGCATCTAACAATATCTGAATGAGAAAAATAAGATTTTGCATTCTGTCACCGAATGACCTTGACAGCCATAATAGAAATTAGAAAATATGTTCTGTACTTGTTATGACAAATGCATTCTCCAAAGTATTACAGTAATTGTTTTTAAAATCATAATAATTTAACAGTTCTTCAAGTACTTTGGCCTTGGATGATTGCACGAACCTTCACATACAGTACCTATGAAATATTTGTATATGTTTTTTAATATCCAAAACTCCTTACTTTCCTTGAAATATGTTTAAAGATAGTGTGATTTAATGAAGAGCCAGTTGAAGATATTTCATGGTCTTTCATGCCACAGCTGAGGTAAAATGGAACTATGTTCACAGACATTATCAAGTGTTTTATCTTCACTTTTATGAAAATCTTTTTATTTTTTGCTGTAACAAAAGAAATGAGCTCCCACAGAAGATACATCTTTCACGTCGAGCAGCAGGCACCACTGTTTCACTCCATAGGCTTGGATCTGTGAATGAAATTCCCTACCATGACTCCATAGGTCAGTTCTTAGCAGCACTGCTAATAGATGAACTAGTCCCTGTGTCTCAAAAAGTCATTAGAAATGGTGCACATCACTGCTGACACTCCTGGGATCTTGCCACGCTTTTAAGCACAAACCATCACCCTGACAGCTATGGTGATCTATGGAACTCTCTGGAAATTTTCAGTTGTTCTTTTCCATATGCTGCTTTTTTTTTTTCCCCACTCCCCACCACCTGCCCCTTTCTGTAAGCTGATCTTGTGCCACTACTCAAGAGAACAACATTCCTCCCTAAACTCCCCACATTGTTTGGATCTACAGCATCTTAATCAGCTGTAATGTTCCATGAAGACAATAATGTTGCCTATAAAACTACTGGAGAAGAACAATGCCGTCTCAGACAGAAGGCATTGTCTCCATTTCTGGTCCCTCAACTTGTCAGTCAAAATAGGCACCCTGCCAAGAACTCCCTCTCACATTTCCTACCTATGTTCCCTAATTCCCTAACCTATTTGAAGTCCTTAAACCTATAAGGTGCAATCTTCCACTCATTTCCCAAACTGTTTCTTACATGAGCCATCAGCTGCTTTCTTTCCTCCTCAGATTTCTTTTCTTCCCTTCAAACAAGGTTCATACTTTCACATGTTTTGCATCTGTTTGCACATCAGGTTGAGCAGGATCAGGCTGGAAGAGCATTTATCGGCACTGTCTACTGACATACATCTGAACTACCTACAGAAAAAGGTATCTCATTGTGGCACTGTCAGGAGATGGTGAATATATTGCATTACACCACTCCTTTCCCATGACACCTGATTTGTGAACCTCGACTGTCAGAAAGGAGCTGCTGGATGTATCCAAACCCTGTTAAGAGGAAAGCAATTCCACTGAGCCAAGAATGACACCATGCCCCCCTCTCGAACTACAAGAACCAGTTCTTCTCTCCTAGTTATCACAGGACCACAGAGCTTCCTCCTTGGCTCTAACAAGCAGCCTTCCTCTCTCTTCTGCAGTCTGTCAGCAAGCCCAAGGAGACCTGCTGTAAAGTTTATTTGGGTATGTGTGATTATACCAAGGTCTACTTTCCTGTGTTTTACCTCATTAAGTCCATCCTTTGCATCCACAGTAGCAAATACAGAAAGTATTTCTGTCTTATGAGCATTTACAATGAATTCAGAGCAAAACTTCCTCTGACTTCTGCTTGCCAAAGTATTGTGTACTTGAGCGGAGTCTAAAATTTGCCAAAGGTGCTTCCAAAGGTTATGCAAGGCCGTGATTCAGAGAAATGGTGCTGAACATTTATGTCAGAAACTGAACTGTGCTCAGCTGCATACACTGACTCAGCTGTTAAGCAGACACCTGGCAGATACAGACCTTCAGCTGCCATCTGTGCTGCCTGCATTGTGCAATCACATCCCTGTAATCTTAGAGTAAAAATGGAGGGGAAGAAGTAGCAATAACTGTGAGAAAGGAGAGTGCAGTAAGTTTCATATAACCTCTAATATCAAGAAGTGTAGGTCACATAGTAGTTGATTTTGCTTGCCACCAAAGCAATTTTCACAGTAGGTGATATACAAAATTATCCTAGACTCATTCAATTTTTTAGAATAATCGAGGAGAATTACACACACATAAAACTCATGTTATATATAGGGCAGTAACAGTCATTACCATAGGAACTGTCTGTGAGATGCCTGCTTCCAAAGAATCTGTCAGAGACATCACAAGGAGAAGCCATTAGGTTTTTGTAATCTGCAGAGGGTAATAAATTCTGAGTGACACTATTGGGAGCAACTTTTTACAATAGCATCTCTAGTTGCTGATAAATGCCTCTTACCTTCTCCCCCTAGAATGAAAAAAAATGAGGATGTCTAGTGGCAGGAAAAGGTTTATTCTTCAATACCCAACACCAGAAATTTAAGACAGGGAAAAGCAACAATGCAAAAGCAATGTACTGGGGTGGTGGTCTCACACCTTTTGGGCTAAAAGGGAAATAGTCGGAGGATGACTATGTTGACCATTCCTGCAGTTAACTCTACCTCTTGCTTATCTTCCCTACCTTTCACAGAACTCCTCAGAGCTTTCCAAGTTGAGCTGGGCTGCCCTCAATATGACTAGGTTTCAGAGAAAGGCTATCCGGAACAAATAGACTAAATTAAAAAATTCATTTGTACAATGGCAATCATGCCTTGAGCTTTTATAATTGAGCTTTTGTTTTCAGTCCTTTTCATATCTTTTTTTCTTAGAGGTAAACTTATGTGCGAAAGCTAAAGCAGCTCCTTCATAGACAGCCTTCTGTGCCCCAGATGTCATCCAGAGATTAGCCAAGGAATTATTTCTCTTGTCATCTTCTTTTCTGTAGCTCTGTGTTTGGTTTCTGTAGTTTTTTTGTTTGTTTGTTTGTTTGTTTGTTTTCCCAGGTTTAGAGCCCATATGTTCATTTTCTTGTTATATTTAGAAAAATTTTGAACAATATGTGCACACAATTCCAGGAATGTACATATTCTTAATATGGATAACTTTGTTTTAATTTACTTTCATTTGTCTTTTTATGAATTACTTGTTGCATCTAGTCTTCAGGTGAAAAGTAGGCTCATCCTACACATTAGTATATTCAGTATGCAATGCAGTAAGATCATAAATTAAACTATTCTGCTGTACTACAACATATTAAATGATATAACCTGCAATTGTTTTTTCTTACGGAGTTGCTAGGGTTGCACACTGGAACTTTTGGTTCCATTTTGTTCAGTTGACTGTTTATTAGATTTCAATAATGAAAGCTTTATTGTACTGTGTTTATTATTTCTTTAACTTTTGCATTCTTCCACGGGCTTCTATGACAGAGCCAAAGGCAGTGTGTTGTTTGGGACAACTTTTTCTCAGGGGAGGTGAATGTGTGGGAGAGGCACACAGCACGAGACAGTAGTTCACTAAATGGCTTGTTGCTCTTACAGAAGTCTCAGATGTTAGGGAATGTTCATCATCTATTGAATTTCCTTGGTTTTGCTAGTACATGGTAGATGTTTGTTCCTCCTGCGTGAGTAGCCTAACATTTAGTATTATTCTTTGATGAAGCCCTTCTCCTAGTCCACACTTGAACCAGGCACATCCTATCCCCTTTGGGAGAAGCGGCACATCTCTCATAGCCTGACCCCACTGCTTTGTACTGAGGCTTCTCTTATCTTAATACCTCCTGGGGTACCTGGCAAGCTTGGGAAGTTCCTCTTTTGCATGTTAGGCTAAGCACAATCAGTTGGGCAGGCTTTGCCTTGTGTGCTTTTCACCATGTCCATTGTGCCTGCAATTCCACTTCAATGTCATCACAATTCCCAGTATTCAAGGAATTCTGTGCAAGCTACCCACTTCAGTACTTATTTTACTTAATCATCAATATTTTAAAACACGTGCCTCTTGGAATCACAGAATCATGTCATTTAATTAAAAAGTTGGGTGACCATCAAATGCCTATAGATTGTAGTTTCATCACATGCAGGCTGCCCCAAAGATACAATCTTTAGTGAATCTGTTTCAAAACTTAGGAAAGACCTTTCTTACCCATCCCTTCAGGAACTCAAACATGCTGCTTACACTGAATTGGGAAAATAGTATGAAAGCATGAAGTGCTTTAAAATTAAATGCTCTTGTTACTGCCTCCTCATCTGCCCTTTACTTGTAGATAACTTAAGATAGAAGCTGAAGTAAATGCAGTTATCCTGCTGTTGTCTATTTAGCTTTCATTAAGTAAGTTGGTGTGCAGCTCATACTCATTCGCAAAACCAGCCCATCATCTAAAAGTATTTACATAAGACTCTTTGCATTATGTACCAACCTCTGCAACACTAGTATTAACTACTGACATCTGCCAAGGCTGACTAGCAAGTGCTTTACAGTATCAATTCATCCTAAGCAAAAAGCATGTTTGAGTGCTGCAGTGCTCTTGTTAACGCCAATAAGAAGTATCAGAGCTCATATGACACCTAGCAGAAATTAGTACCCACATTCAAAGAAAAGCTTTTGTTATTTTCCAGAGTATTATGTGGACTTTATTGAGATGACTGCATCTGACACCTGCTGTAATATAAAATGCAGCTATAATTAGCCAACTGATGCTCTCCGCAGTTTAGGTCGAATCCCTTCTGTGGGAATTATGCTTTAAAATATTCAGAACTCCAAGTGGCTCTCATTACATTTAATTTTTACTTAGAATTAGGTGGTCTAGAAAAAAAATTTAGGATTGTAATAGCCCCCCGCTGAATGCCACACAGCAATGTGAAAACCCATAGATTTTTTTCCAAATAAAAAAATGAGAACAGCAGACTACACTACAGCCTTCAATTGAAGTCTGGCTTTGCTTAATTGTACTTTTTGCACTCATCAGTCTCTCCTCTTCAGAGCAAGCTACAAAAATTGCCTGAATAGCCAAAGAAAAGTTTCCCACAGTCACTGGCCACAGAAAAACACCATTGTCCTTCCTCACAGTTTGATGGACAACATTTCTATAAATGGGTAGCCAGTCTGTCAATGGCACCCTTGCTGAAAAGGCAAAAGAAGAGAACAGATTCTGCCAATATCTGACAAAGCATGTTAACACATAATCAGGCATTCACTAGTCAGGCAGCTGCCCCTGGGACCTTCATAACACAGGTGCCTTTAAGCCATTTCCTATTCACAGATAAAGGAAACAAGCAGGAGATACCTGGGAAAGGAGCAGTCTATTGTGGCCTGTCAAATGTCCATCTTCTAGGCTGCCTGCATAAAAACAGAAAGAACATAAAGGAGACTTCAGCATGAACTACTAAATTATTAAATGGCAAAATACTCTCCAACTCCATAACTTTTATCTTTGTTTAAATAATAATAATTAGAGTGGCAAAGGAGGAACACCAGGCCTTATAAGGGCTATCTTCTTCCTTCTTTTTATTGCATCGAACTGAGCAAAAGTTCTGTCATGTCCCCAGAGCCAACAGCTAGAACAAAGCCAGCAGTGGTGGTCCCAGTACCATCACCTTCACTCACTGCATCTTTGGTATGATTTTTTTCCATGGCTGATATGCTCACTTCTTCACCCGGACAAGGTTATTAAATTCATCCTTTAACTGAGGAAACAGGAGTTTTCTTGTGGACCAGTCTACTATGACTAAAAGTCGTTCTCTCCCTTTTGGCAACTTTATCATAATGCCTTCATCTTCATGATAAACCAGGCTCACTGAGTGTAACAAGTGACATTTCACAGTTGGTATTACCTAAAGGCCACTAAGTAGAGTGATCATTGTAGCAGGGAATAGATCATGATCAGACAACAATCACAGTTAGCTTTATGCAAAAAAAAGATGTTTCTCTTTTGTGACAGCACATAAACATGTCTGTTTCATACACTCATCATATTAAATGCCAAAATCTATAGCCCCAGGTGGGAATTTAGCTTACATTTATGTAATCTCCTTGATTTCTTACAGTTAGTTAAAAAAAAAAACAATGGTGATTTTGGTAGCACTGCCTGCATGTTTAATGTTAAAGACATGAACAAATATTTATCATTTTCTATGGAAGTTCCTGATGTAAGCACCTCCCAGAAATAATATTGAGAAAAAGGTTTCGGGAGATGTATCATAACCACTGGAATCACCCTGATGTTGTCGACATGCTCCTGCAGGTGAGGAGCTGCCTCTGAGAACACAAACTGCTGCAGCACAACACAAAGCACATGCAGCAGAAGCCACAGTATTTCAGGGTAAGAACAAGGAAAGCTCTTCTGCGCACTTCTGTATGGAACAGCACCTTCTCCAAAAACAATGAGCAGTTATGATTTCTCACAATTATCATTCTCTAACCAGATCTACTCTTTAAAACAAGCTACATATATGTAAAAATAATAAATATATATGTTTATATGAATTTTAAACAGGAAAGATCCTGAGCTCTTGCAATAAAGTTATTCAAATGGAATTCATTGCCATAATGAAATTAAGCTGAAGCCAAGAGTTAAAAAGATTTAGGAAAAATGAAGTATCATAAAATGTAAATGAAAAAAGACTTGGGATACCCATTGTCATTTTTTCTTGATCAGCTTTGAGAGTTCCTTGTAGTACAAGGTTTCTTAGAATTGCCCATACCTGTTCAGCTGAACTGGAGTTATACGTCTCAACATTTAAAAAAGACTGCTTGTTCTCCCTTGAATCAGCCTCAGGTCATTATCAAACTTACAACCTAGGCCCAGTCTTGCAAAGGCTTTTACACACAGGCTTAGCTTTATGCACATGAATAGTCCTTTAGAATTCATTAGAATGATTTGTGCACAAAGTAAGCAGGTGCACGGCTAGTTTCACTGAAGGATTGGGACCCAAAATGTCAAAGACTCCATATTCCCTACTAACAAATGCCTCTTCTGCATTAAAAAATACTGACAGTGTAAAGATGAGTGTGATCTTTTGTTTTGTCTGTTTACTATAATACAATGGAGAACACACAAATAACTTTATAGGTACTTTATATCAAAAATAGAGCATTATGTATTTACTCATACAGATGCAGAAGCTGAAGAATACTGCAGGTAGTATGAAGACAGGATGATATTTCCAGAGGAGCCTAAAGGATTTAGGCGCCCATCTTACATTGTAATATGGATATATTAACCCCTTAAGCCTGTCTTGAGAAGCTCAACTCAACTGTGTAATATGGGCCCCTAATTTCAACCATCAGTTCAGAATCTCATATCAAAGTTCAGATCTGGACCTGGTTCCTGAAGTCAAGAGCCTGAAAAGGTACTGAATGACTGATCAGACCAATAATGGCAGATGCGGTCTAGTAGATGGTAATTGTCCAGCTACTGGGCTATAGAAATGTATAAACTAAACTGCTGAAGCAGGAGGTAAATTTAAATTTGAGCAGCTTCATAGTTCCGCAGAAAATGCTAGGAAGAGTGTATGTTTAGTAAAGGATTTGGCTCCCATCTAAGCTGATCTGAAAAACTTGTATATAACGCAGCTGAAGAACCCCATTTTAAATATTCTGAAGCGCCTATCACTATTATTTCTTTTAAAATAATAGTCCAATTATACTAATAAAGATGCAAGCTACAGCTTTTAAAATCAAGCACTCAGCAATCAAGGAATCCCAAAAGTTAAAGTTTCTCTGAAGTAAATGTGCTATATTCCTGTTTCCCTGTTAAATATAGATTTTCAAGCATCCTATTAAACCTGAGTTAAATATATAATATGTGCAGCATGTACATATTAATGCAGTGGAAAATTATTAATTCTTAGAATATCTTCAGGTATGAGTGCTTAATTTCACAATGCTTGTGTCAATTTACTGACAGTTCACAGACAAGTGAAACACTGTGAGCATAGCTACCTACTCTGCAAGATACCTTCCTTATTTTCATGTTAGAGTTTCAAAAGGAAATTATAGGAAGGAGGTTTACAATCAAACCTTTCCAAGTAACTATAGAAATCTAAATTTCAGCACACAGAATGATTCCAATAATAGGTCACCATCTTCTTAGAAGAGTTGTTGAGCTGGGCCTTGCTGAGGTCAGTTCTTGATCCTAAATTTTATAAGATTTGAATTAATGAAATGAAGAATTTTGCAGAGTATGCAAATGTTATTTGCCAATGGGTCAAGAAAGAAGGGGGCAGGCAAGGAAGATAAAACTTAAATATGTTAGGAAAACTACTAAAGAAAGACATGAAAAATAATGACCAAAGTAAAGCAAAACATAGAGCATTATTAGAAAGCATCAAGGGTAAAACAAAAACAGGATTCTGACAGGAATAGCCATGCATCTAAGTGCATGGTAAGGTAAGGACATTAATCATGAAGCAGGTAACAGTTGCATGAAGATTTTGTATTTCGTTAGGAATTATAAAATTACTGCAAGTAATAAATATAAGATATTGACAAGTTTGTGGGTTATCTTTTTCTTTTTCTTTTTTTTTTTTTTCTTTTTCTTTTTTCTTTTTCCTTTTTTCCCTCCCTTTGAATGCAAATACATCACAGCTGTATTTCCCACAGGGCTTTTCACACAAATCCCATTCCAATCCTGTCTGAATAGGGCTTTTTTAATATTGATACAGTGAGAGAAACACCAAAAGGTCAGCAAAGATGTTTGCTTTGAAGGAAGACAGTTCCTATTTGACAATGAATTGATTTGATATTTGATGAAGTGATTAAGCACATGGCTACATTTTAGTGAAGTAGGCTACATTTTAGGGCTACTGCATAAATTTAGGCACCAGCTTAAGCATCTTGTTGAACCAGAACTAAATCACTCCATTGGTTGGAGTGATGCCTTTTCCTGGGTACCCAGGCAGCAACAGAACAAGGGCTCTTCTTCTGAAATTAATGCTTGGAAAAATAAATAAACTTTTATTCTGGAGGGGACTTTGTTATGTGCTATTCTATTTTAATCCAATGAGTAGGCTACTATCAATTTTCTATTTATAACCTGAAATGATTTGGAGCAGCACTGATAATCTGGATATTAAGGAAAACACTACATTTACAGCAGTGAGTGCTGAACTGCACCACTTTCCTGGGGCTCTGGGCAGAATTCAGAGTATTGTTTTTATCTTTCGAGCTTCAGATAATTTCAGTTTAATTTTTCTGAAGTGTTGTCTCTTTTGCCTTTCCATGGTGCTATAGCTGACATAAGCAAAAGTATGCAAAATGAGCTTTTCAATTCAGGAGAAAAATCTGCTTGTATGTTACACAGGCCCCTTAGCTCAGCACTTCACTCTTTAGCACAACAAACCTCAAACACTGCTACATTCTGCAAAGTACCCACCTTTCTTTGGGTGTTAGTTAGGGACAAAATTAAAGTGCGAGTTCAGAAACGATGTTTAATGCCATGCTCAGCAGAAGAAATAGTGTTAGTAATTATGGTGATCAGCAAACACAAGTTGTGACAACTTATTAAAATTTACTGGCGTTTTAGAGTCCTTAAAGGCACCTGGAGTTGGAAAGAGCTGTATATCTTTATTATTTTATGAACCACATTAAAAGGAGCAATAGTCTAGAAACCAAAAGAAAATCCTTTTTTATTTCAAAATAATTTTCACTCTTTTGTTGTTGTTGTTGTCGTTGTTGTTATTGAACAGCTGAATGTTTTGATGTTTATATTTTTCAAGTTGTGGGGCTTTTATATGTCTCAGATATCAATTTCAGGGATCAAAGCTGCAGAAAATTTAATCTTACCCCGATAACTCTATCCCTCCTTGTTCAAAGCAGTTCCAGATTTTCCCTTCCCTCAGAAGTCACATCATTAAAATATCTGAAAATGACCATTATTGCCAAGTTATACATATTTAAATCTTCAGATCCTTCCTTGGAAATTAATATCTCTATCTCCGGCAATCCACTTTTTGCCAGTTTTCTACAAATTCCCTGCAAATGAACAGTATCTTTCCAGCAATGAGAGCTTCCAATATTGTATTGTTTCATCAGCTTTAGTGAGCATGCCATGTAATTTCCTCTGTCTTTATGCGAGGCCTGGATTTACTGTGGCCAGTTTTACTGCCAGAGGCGATTGCAAGTGTATTCATTTTCACTGTGCACTACATGCAGTGAGCATATAATCATCTTTTGGAACTGTTCTTCTCTGGTCTGTCTTCCCCATTAGATATGAACGTTTAACACAGTTTGTCTTAGTTGTATTTCCACATGTTTTTTGCTCTGTTCTCATTTTCTCACATGCTCTCATCTTTCTAATCTCTTAAATCACTGGATTATTACTGTTTATGTTCGTGTTTGCATAATGCATTACATAATTTAATCTGTGGAATTTCAGATGATACCTTTATTCAGCTAGCAGCTGCAACATGGATCAAGGCTTTCTGAGACAGTGAAAACAGGAAGAAATTCTGTGCCCTCTTTACCAACATGAATCATTACTATTTCTCTGAGAGAAGACATGATGGTTCACATCATCTGAATCCAGCCAAGTGCAATCTAGCTCAGTTTAGGTAAGATATTTTTGTAAAAAACATCTCGAAATGAAATATGTTTGTAAATCATTAGCTCTGAAGTCAATTATTTTCCTCTGGAACTGAGCAGTACTTTCTCTTTTGGTGGATGCTCCAGAAAATGTTCATGATCACATAAGAGTTCTGAAATATTGCCATCTCCCAAAAGCTTAAGGCAGCCATAGCTGCTAGAAAAACACTACCTGGGCTGCTGGAATTTCAGCATCACCTAGAAAAAAACAAGGGTAGCAGGACAGAAAATGAAATAAAACCAAAGATCACGGTGCTTTCTCAAAAATTCAGGAGGTCTAATACAATATGAAAATGAAACCATACATCTGGTTGATCAGTGGGTATCCTCTGTCCATCTTGTCTGGATTTTCTCTTACCCTTAACATTCTGTTGCTTCTTAGTAATGATGTATGTTCTGAATTACTACAACTGGCATGAAAAGTGCAAGATAGATAGAAAGGAAAAATGTCAAGACTGATCTATGCTGCACAGCTACGTGGTCTCCCTTTATATGAGAGAATGAGAATTTGTTCATACACCTAGGAAGATCCTTTTCAAGAGACAGAAAGAGATAAAAGAATCAAGAGAAAGAACTGATTCTAAAGGAAAGCTATTGGGGGAAGGGAACAGGAAAATGTATGAAGGCTAAAGGATCAAAATTAGGCAATGAAAGGAAACATCATGAAGAAAACCTTTGTCAGCACTCCTACTGTCCTAAAAAAGAAGTTGAGACTGTGTTTGAGCAAATATTTTTGCAAGCCCTATAAACAGAGTATTCTGACAAACTTGCTCCTTGTGGTCTAGTGAAAAAACAACCTTGTTGTAAACTGAAGAGTCAAGGCACAGCTGAAACGAGTGCACTAATCTGATATACTTAGAAGTAGCACATGTCCTTCCCTCCACGAAAGAGCACCCAGTCAAGGCACTGCTAGAAGTGCCTGCCACGTGCCCATGCTGACAGCTCTTTGGAGGCAGCTAAGGACCTGAAGGAGCAAGGAGGCAAAAAGAAGGGCAAGGCGATGAGCTGACCTTGCAGGGAGAGGATGTAGCTGCAGTTCAGGCTTGAAAAACTGGTTATACCATAGGTGCCAAAGCAGCATACAGAGGGGAGTCTATGCCACTGGCTGAACAGTGTGACTGTGCAAAAACTGAGATGGTCTTTTATCTGAGAGTGGCAACGGACCTGAGCTGAGAACAGCTTAAAGGTCCCAGGGTAGTGTAAGAGAGGAGCAAAAGCTGAGCTAGCTTGCGATAGGACAAGAAGGAATGGACTAATGTTGTACCAGGGGAGGTTCAAGTTGGAAATTAGCAGACATTTCTTCTCTGAAAGAGTAGTCAGGCATTAGAACGTGTTGCCCAGGGGCGTGGTGGAGTCATCATCCCTGTGAGTGTTTAAGAAAAGGTTGGACCTGGTGCTTATGGACATGGTTTAGGGGTTGATACCAGTGGTAGGGGGATGGTTGGACCAGATGATCTTGGAGGGCTTTTCCAACCTTTATGATTCTAAGATTCTTAGTTTCCTCAAACTTGGAGAAGCCATATGCTTAACATGCTGGGGAGCTGGACACTGCAGGCCACACCACAGCGTGGACACACAGGTGTCCTTCCTTCCCTGTGGTACAGGGGACCAGAACTGCGAGACCTCCAGCTGCTTCCCCACCGGGGGCCCAGCTGTCCCAACCTCCGCCCCCAGTCGCTGGGCACAGCGGCCCCGGCCGAGCAGCCCTGGATAGCCCGGTACCCCTCAGCACCGCCCGGATCAGCCGCAGCGCCCGCCTCAGGAGCGCAGCCCGCGATTGGCTGACGCTACCGTCCATCACCCGCAGGGGCGGGGCTGGCGGCAGGGCCACCCTAGGCGTTCGTCATCGCCCAGCGACGCCGGGGACGGCGCTGGCGACGGGGCCCGGCCCGGCGTCATGGCGGCGGCGGCGGCAGCGCCCAGCCCGCTCCAGTCCGGCGACCGCGCTCCAGGGGCCGGTGCCGACTTGGCGGCCTCGGAGGTGGCGAGCAGCGCCCTGCGCTCCCTGGTCGGGCTGGCGGGGCAGGTGAGTGCGGGGCGGGCGGGGGGAACCCCTGGCGCTGAGAGCTTTGGGGTTTGGCGGACAGCCTCGCCTGTGAGAAGCTGGGTGCTGCCTAGTAGCGGTCTCTTAAAAATTGAGCATTCTGAGTTGAAATGCTACCAAGGAGTTATTGTAGTTTGAATGACAATAAATGATCAGGAGTTTGACGCTTGATCTTGGCGTTGATGTAATAATGTATAATCAGGCACAAAGTGCTTAAGAGTGGCTTTGCTCTGTGGTACGTTAGGTTGAATCACCTGTTTTAGGTTATAGTGGTGCTGAATTATTTAGCAGATGTTACAGTAGTTGGTGGGAGGCCCTTATCACAGTATCAGAGTCATTTAGGTTGGAAGGGACCTCTGGAGATCATCTGGTCCAACCCCCCTGCGCAAGCAGGAATACCAAGAGCAGGTTGTCAATGACTATGTCCAGAGAAGGTTTCAGTAACAACTTAATCATAACCCTAAATAATTTACAGGTTAAATCCTTTTCTACTGTGGAAGCGGGTATGCAGTTCTGTGAAGGCAGTAGAAGCACGCTTACACTTCTGAAATTAGACAGTGGATTGGAGGTTTGGGGCTGGGTGATGAATAATGTCTTGGGGCAATAAAATAGCTTCATGTTAGAGTTGCTGCGTCCCCTCAGTTGAGCAGCAGTAGTTATGGTGCAGAATAAAATTGTCATTATTGGTGTCTGGAGTGTTTTCTTTCCATGACAATTTAAACAATCCTATTTTACTGTAAGCTGCATTGAACTATGAGCAGGTAGGGTTTGGTTGGCCTGTCTTAGCTGAAGAGACAGTTTTAATTGCTCAGTCATGATTTTTTCCTGTTGTCCAGTTATGCTTGTCTGTCAGCGCTTGAGTTCTGTTAGATTTAACCGTGGTGTATTATTAGCTTACCCACCCTAGTATTCCATCTTGCACTTTTGACTGAAGCTGCTGGTCTCTTCCCTTGTCTAGAGAGGTGGAACATATGCCAAGTCTATCACAGTTTGTCGCCTGTCACAGTAGCTTAAGTTAGATTTATGCTAGCCGTTTGCACTGTAAACAGGAATCATTCTGGCATAGGATTTTTATTTACTAGAGCAGTGACTTGCAGCACATTGACTAGGAGGAGATCTGGGGATAACAACTCTTAAAACCAAGATGACTGCCAAGTTCTTTAAGCCCCGAGTGATAATTAGTGTCTTTCATAAAAACACTTTCAAAGGGCTGAGATAACTTACGTTCTTGTAGATTGCTACAGAAGAGACCGTGTGGCTGTAAACCTATGAAGGCTTTGAAGTTATCAAATCACAGAATTTATAAGGCTGCTTGTCACAGTTCTTATAGGTAGAAGGATGTGAAACAATGAGAAAACTAACTGCACTGTATTTGAAACATGTTTGGTTGCAGGAGGGGTTTATTCTTTACTTAAAAAATGTGTGTGAGTTTATCGCTATATTATTTTAAGTCAGAAGCTGCAATGTTTTTGCACATTGAACCACCTGGGTCGGAGCTACACAGTATGATATGAAGGCACACATCAGCTGATCCTTTTTGAAAAAGGAGACTTATTAGACAACTACAGTAGGACTCATATTTTGTCTTGTTACAATGGCTTGCGTCTACACCTTTTTTACCCCATCAGTGGACTATAATATAGCCTATAACTTTAGGAAGTTTCTTGCTTCAGATAGAGCCCTTCAGATGATCACATACGCACAGTTGTTTAATTTTTAAGGTAAAGTTTTATTCTCACTAAATTCTTTATGCATTCTTGTTTCCGTAAGATGTTCAAAACTATTATTTCCTGAAACATTACTTTCTCTGCCTCCTTTGTAGATTAAGAACTAATGGGCAATAACAGTTTTTGTGAAAATTATCTAAAATATATATCTAGCCAGATAAAAAGCATGATACAATCAATTGCTATTTTGTAGTGCATAGAAAAAAAAGCAAATTTGTTCACTATTCCACTAGGTGGTTTTTGTTTTGTTTTGTTTTTTCTCTAAAGGTCAGTAGATCTCCCATCTCTTTTACTATGTAATTGATTTTGAATCTAGCACTGAATTTAATGAGGCTGTTCTTTGACTAAAGAATGAAGGTTCAGGCTGGAGTTCTTTACATACAAAGTTATTATGGTAATGCCTGGTTTTGAAACTAATGTAGAGCAATATAGTATTCCATTGATTTGCCTTCAGTTTAATGGAAGCATTCTTGTGCTTGCTTCTCACTGTTTCCTAATGTGCTGTGCTGTGGAATCAGGAAACAAGTACATACACGTTCTGTGTGTGTATCCATAATATTTGATGTTGTTGGAAGTAGCCATTTGTAGACCACATGTTAAAGGTCAATTTCATCATCTGCCTAAATGTTTTTATTTATTTTTATTTTTTACATGTACAAATATGCAGACCTGGGAATTCTGCATCTGTAACAGGGTACCTGTAGGTCCTGTTGATTTTTAAACAAGAGTTTTATCTGTATTTGTAAACTGGGAGATCACTTGGGGGTTGTCTGGTTGGAAAGCAACCTGCTTGGCTTAGGAAAATGAAAGTGTTGGTCACTTCCACATCTTGTGCGAAGAGCTTTAGTGTAACAAATATGACAAGTGTGTGTGTAAAAGTATATAATTCATTAGTGATTATTAACAATCAGCTTTGCATTAAGAAGTCAGACTTTATTTTTGGCTTATAGAATACAACTTCAGATCCCCTACATGTATTTCTCTTTATTGTTTTGGTAGTTAAGTGCTGGCTTTCCTCAGCAAAGACAATAGCATTTGGTGATTTTTTGTTGTTGTTGTTCTGAATGTGTATAAAGGGAAACCGTGATTTGGAAATAGGTTTGGCAGTTGTGCTGTGTAGTCTAGAGTTTGTTTAACCTGAAGATTTTGTAAAGACTTTATTAATCTGATTGTAAAGCCTGCTTTGGATTAGCAACAAGTACAAACGATGCAGTATCAAGACCTTATTCATACTGGCTGATATATAGTCTTGCACATGTAAGAATAAAATACACGAATTTACAGGATGCTGATACCCTGGGTGTGTGTTTCTTCCTATCGCTGGTTCTGTCATATGTTTAAAAAAAGATTTGAGTGATTAACAAAAACAGTATGTTTTAGTACAAGGATTAATTGAATAGAGAAATGACCAAAGTTAAGGCTTAAATTAACACAGTGAAATTGTGATTAGGTAACTAGGATTTTCTATTTTTTTAACATACTCTACAAATATGATCTTACTTTGAAAATGGAAGCCATTTTAGTAATAATTAATGTCAAACTTATCCCGTATCCCCACATAAAAATGGGATCTGTATGAGATTGAGTGTAATTGTTGTCCTGTAGAACTCTTGCATATTTTTGTGACATTAACGCAACATATTTTTTTTGTGGTGTTTCTTTTGCTCTGTTGAAGCTTAACCTTGGAGATGATATCGTGAAAGTTGTAATCGACTGGAGCAAGCTTCAAAGCACATCAGCACTTCAGCCAACATTGCTCTTTAGTGCGCTTCAGCAGCATATTTTATGTTTGCAGGTAAACATTTCATTCGACACATTCAACTTGACTAAAGTGGTCAAAAACTGGATGTAGTTACATTATCTAAACTGTAAAATTTTAGTTGTTTTGATCTTATTGCAATGTTCAACAAAAAAGGGTTCACAAGTATACACTTGAGATCCTGGTATGCTTCATAGGTACTCGCAGATTTTTCAGATTAGTGGTGGGAATAGCCACTGTAGGTGAGCAGGCTGAATAAATGCAGCCTCATTGATTTCTAGACTTGCATTGTAAATGTGATACATTTCCATCTATGGTGGGTTATAATTAAGCAATAAGACACGGCAGGTGTGTGTCATGCTATGATAATGATTCCATGCGTTGGGTGAGTTTTGAGGCTCATGGAGTGCTTTCAGTGGTTCAAGAAGTGGCATTATCCCAGCATGACACATCCTGGAGTGTCTTACTGCAATTAAATATATTTTCAGCGTAGGTTTTTTTTTTTTAAAAGAGTAATTTCTTTGACATTAATGTCTCATCTTGCCAAGTAGCCAGTCACCATTACTGTCATTTCTTTTGACTGCTTGAAACTTTCCAACCCTGTCAAAAGTGTCTAGAATTCAGTTGTATGGTGGGGAGTGTGTGATCAGCTGGTAACTGAACAGTGTTTTGACCTTGATAGTTGATGTGTAAAAGGTGGGGATTTGAATACCTGTTTTCCTTTCAGCTAGTCAATGAATTATTTCAAGTATGTAGTTCTGAGAGGGCGAAAAAAAAAAGGAAGTTTCTGTATTTGCTTCGCTCCAAGTATAAGAAAAAACCTTCGTGTTTCCCAGAAATAAGAAAGCTTTGGTGGAATAAACACAAAGGGAAAATAAGCAAGTTAAATAAAAATAAAGATTACTTGTGGTGTTCTTACAGTTGAATGGAGAAATACAATTCCATTTCAGGAAATGACTAGCAAAAATCATGTTGTGTTTAAAAATAAATAAATGAGTTGTGGATTTCCAGAGGGAAAAGAAGTACTAAAATTTAGATTAGATGAAACTGGTAAAAACAAAACAAAAAAGGGGTTATGTGACTTCTCTGTATACAGCAAGGTCTTGTTTTACATCACGTGTAAGAGTTACTGCAGTAGAATAATAAGCATTTATTTTGCTGCTACAAATGTAAGTGCATTCTCTCATTTAATTTCATGACCTAAGTAGATAATCAACCATGTCAAGAAAAGCATGTGCTCTGGATAATACCTATGTATTTCATGTCCGTGTTCTCTCATTCACTTGGGCAACTGCAGTTTCAAGTGGAGAATGTAGTGCTGTGGTGATAAAGTAAAGGCTTTACAGTGTGAAAGCATTAGCTTTCGTGTTAAGAAGGAAAAATAGTAAGCCTTACTGTTCTGAGTAGGCATTTGAATGACATGTTAATTAAGTGGCATTGGTGCCAACGACTGAAGCTTTGATTTAGCTACCAACAGATGAGTAGCAGACAGATTTTCTCAGAAATTTGTGAGTTTCCCTATACAAACCTCTAAAAGACGCAGGTCAAAAAGGCCAAAATCATGATGTGTGTAGTACTTCTAACTATAGATTTTTATTTTAATTTTAATTAACGTTCTCTGTCGGAGGCAGATGTTACAATTCCTAAAATTATTTCAGTTGGTCTGTTTCAGAAATTATAACAGTACTAGATTTTTTTTTTTCTTTTTTTCCCCTTTAACCATAACATACCGTTTTCTTTGTTCAGCCTCTTTTAGAAAAACTCCAGCCATTGATTAAAGAGGAAGTTATAGGTCATGTTGAACCTGCAGGTAAAACAGAAGTCCAAACTTGTGAAACAAGTTTAAATATTTATGATGATAACTCTCAGACTGAAGAAAAGTATGCAAGTTATGACTTGGGAGATCTGAAGGATGCTCATATTAATTTTGATCCAGAGGTGGTCCAAATAAAAGCTGGAAAAGCAGAAGTAAGTGATTTGCCTAAATTAAAAAAAAAAATAAAAAATCTAAATTTTAAATTTAAAGAATAACAGAGATATATGCCATCATGTTTATTACCTACAGATTGACAGGCGGATATCAGCCTTCATCGAGAGGAAACAAGCTGAGATCAATGAAAATAATGTCAGGGAATTTTGCAATGTTATTGATTGTAATCAAGGTAACTGGCTGGCCAGACTTTAATCTTCATAGCAATTTAAGTTTTTTTATTATTGTTTTTATTATTTTTTTAAGATATCATTCTATATTTAAAACAGAACTTTATTTTAAGAGTAACTTTTCTTTAAAGTTAAGAACATGCATGTGCGCTGTAGATGCTGCCAGATGGACCAAAAAAGCAAAAATTATTATTTACTGGATGACAATGTTTAATGGATTCCATACAGAAAGATTACAGATATTACTGTATTCATTTTAAGAACTGTGATATTAAATCAGATGATTTTTGCAGCTGTAGTTCTCAGTGTTTTAGCTAGATGTTCCTTCCAAAGTTAACAGAATCGCAATTCAGAAATGTCTTGGGAATGACATATTTGAAGTTAATTTAATGCTAGTTGAAGCATTACAAAGAAATTTTTTTTAATCATTGTGAATTGTAAGCTACTTGGAATAACTAACTCTTTTATTTCAATGTAACTCATGCTATTGGTATTTTTAATATACAACCTTGCACAATTGACCAGTATTAAATCCATCTGTTAGGCTGGATCCCATTAGCACAATCAGTGTCTGTGTAACCAAATGCATCTTAACAGTGAAGACACTTATGTATATAAAAGTAGTAAAGAGACATAGATTTTGTAAGTAACTGTGAACCCAGATGTGCATTGTCTCTGTGATGTACTTAATGCTTCTAGAGATCAAAGTGTATTGTTCCACAAGTTTTACGTGAAGAGAGTTTAACTCTTTGAATATTAGTTGGAATGAAAATGACATCTACAGTCTAGTAGAAGATGCTAGCTGGTAAAATACTGTTTCCTAAAACTGTAAATTAAGTACAGAAGAAGAGACAAGATCTTCCTTTGTATGTTCAACCATAATAAAATACTTGTAAACCTTTGGTGTATATGAACAGATATTTAAATATAAACATTTGAATAAACTAAGATGGCCTGTACAGTAGATTTTTATGGCTAAGCAAATTAAAGAAGTCACAGGCATCGGAGTAAATGCAGGAAGATGAAAATAGGATGCTGATGAGTAAATTAAGCCAGTCCAAAATATGAGGAAAACAGTTTCAAGAAAGGACATAAAAACAGAACAGTGGTATGCAAGGAAAGGACTTCTGTGCAGGAAGAAAGAAACAAGTTAGAAGAGTGCAGTGACAAGTGTTTTTTTTTTTTCTTTAAAAAAATTGGTCCTGTGTGTGTGTGTGTGTATATATATATATACACACACACACACACATATATATGTGTGTACATTCATATAAGTGACTTCTCCAGTTAAAACCATTTGATCCATGCAAGTGTGTAAAATTATTCATGAGCAAGTGTTTATGGAATGAATGAATTATTTCTGATGTTTTTGTTGTATTAAAAATTTTAATTAGATTTGTTAAAGTCTCTACACTGATATTTAAAATTATAAATACACAATTAGGATTTCACTCTTTTCATTATTGTTACTATTATTTATTTAGAAAATAGCTGTGCCAGAACAGATGCAATTTTCACACCTTATCCTGGATTTAAAAGCCATATAAAGGGTAAGCAACTATTTTAATACCCATTTATTAAGAGAGTCAAGATAGAACAGTACTGATAAATTTTGGCTTAGAATCTTTTTATAGAGTGCTTAAAAATGGAAACTTAACAAATTAATTTATGACTGTAATGAATACTTCTAGATTTTCCCTTGCGTCTCCAAGGTTTTCAGTCCCATAACTTCCTCATTAGACTATAGGTTATGCACTGAATACCAAAACAAAGTAGCCTGTTATTGTCTGAAAGCAAAGATGCAAAACATAAAGCATTTCAGGGAAGCTGTACGATTCATAGCATTTTTTTTTCTAAGTTGAAACCAGCAGTCCAGTTAAGGAATTGAGATTAAAAAAAACTCTTATTTTCCATTAATCGGTATAATTATATTGAGTTAGAAAATAATTTGGGGACATGGTGAAAGTTCTAAGACAAGTTTATGGGAAGTGACGAGTTGGGGAACAAAGTTACCGTGGCACTATCTTTTGTAAAAGATTAAATAGTGTAGAAATGATTATCCAGCAGAAGTTCTTTATAAAAGATTGCTTGTACACAGGTTACTCTGGGATTAAAACAAAATCCAAGAATGGAAGTAATCCTCTCTTCCATTTTTGAAAAACTCAGAAAAATACTGTGAAGCACAATGCTAGGTATAAGCATTAAAGGGTCTCATGAGCTAAGAAGTGGATGGGGAAGCAAGTTAAAGTTAAGGATCTTTGTTTAAGAACTTCTCTCAGTAGTCATTTTTTTTTAAACTGACAGTGCTTCTGGTCGTACGTCTTCCCTCAACTGCATGTACTTTTGGTGCTTTCTGTAATATTAGGTCTGACCTCTTTGCATTCACAACGGTTCATACGTGCAACTACGGACAGATACCTATTTTTCTGCTATTCATCTGCAGCTGATGACAAATTCTTCATACTGCCATTCTGCATGAATGCATGATTGTTTTTCCTTTGCAAATATAAACCGCTAGTTTTTTTTTGGTTTAGTTTAGTTACTCATATATAAAAATAAGGACTTCTACCAAACCTTTGATCTCAGTGTGTGGGGGACCCTTCAAATATGACAGTAGTGAAATAGATTTAACACAGCTTTTCACATTTTAATGACATAATTGTTTAACAACAATTTTTGTTTTAATTGTACATATGTTGATGTTTCATGTGCATATGTGTTAAATTTCTTTCTCTTTACCTAGTTTCTAGGGTAGTAAATACATATGGGCCTCAGACTAGATCTGAAGGAGCGCATGGGTCCAGTCACAAAGCCAGTGTACCCATTCACGATTGTGGAAACCAAGCTGTTGAGGAGAGATTGCAAAATATTGAAGCACACTTACGGTTACAAACAGGTTTGTGCTACATTTTAATTTTGACATTGGTGTGCCAGTTTGTATTACAGTTATTACTGTACTAAAAATGGGCAAGTCTATAAGCTCTGTGAATGTAAAAGCAGTGGGCTAGATCCACTGAAAAGTTTAGTCCCCCCAAGTACTACAATCTAATGTTTAGGATCTTATGTGCAAAATGGAACCCAGATTTATGTCCAGACTAGGTTGCTGAGTTAATAAATTTAAGCTTCAAGTGGTAGCCAAGGAGAGAGGAGTACTTCAGTGGGATTTAAAACAGTCTGGAATTTGGACATAGAGGTTCTCCACAGTCATTGCAGTCCTTCTGCCTTCTACCTATTGAAAAGGAAAAGCTGAGGTCAGGACTCAGTCTTGCTTTGTGGACAACCTGTGGGTTCTGGATAGGATGAACCCAAAACACCACCTGAGACCTTTTCCTAAAAGTGGATGATTCATGAAATTTGGTTATCTGAGAGGCCTGTGATAGTCCGTTTCCTAGAATGTGTGAAGCTCCTTGTCAATAATTTACTTTAGCCATATGGACTTGAGCCCACACCTTTCACTAAAATAAATGCTCTAGCCACCAGGCTATTGGTTTCTTAAAAAGTAGCTCATCCCAGCCCCGGCTTTCTAGAATTCAAATCCATGAAGTATTCATCAAGGAGGAATATGTATTTTTCTTGAAAGTGTTTTCGAAACAGAGTAGAAATCCAGATCCTTACCTCTTAATGTCGTACACAGGTTGTACACATCACACTGCAGGCACATGCTGACTTTTTTGTCTTTTAAATAACTGAATAGATGCCACTCCATTTTCTAGAGTATGGTGAATAGTGACTAGACCACTAGATTCCTGTGAATGCATACTGCATCAGTCTTCAGGCAGAGAGGAGAGTAGATGCTCCTTGATGCTGCTGAGGCAACAGTCAGAGCTTGATACTTAGCTGCGCTATCTCAAAAATAAGGTGTTTTTCGTGCGTAGAAATAAAATTTGCAAGTGGCTGGTGGGCATTAAAGCTACAAATGTAGTAGCTTTGGAGTTAATGCATATCAGGGATGATAGTTGGGGGTAGTTAAGGAGGGATCCTTGCCTCGAGGTTGTGCCTACAATAGATGGCATAATTTTATTTGAAAGAATGAATCAGCTAAAATACAGTATAGGGGGGAAGAGGATGAAAGTGTGTAATTCCAGCTCAGCTCCTGTCCAAATCAGCATTTCTGGGGAAGGCCGTGAGATAACTTGTTACTTCCCCAGCAGCTGTGCAAAAAGTATTCATTTAAGCAGGTAACCTACCTCAGCTAACGGCTCCCTAGCTTTCATTTCTGATGGCTGAGAGTTGTTCTTGACTTACTAGTTGTTTTTCAGAACGATTTCTTTTAGTGCTAGTACTGTTCTTTTCTCTGCTCTTTAAATTAAGAGACAGCAATATTAAGAAGAAGGAGAGGTTTGCTGAATTTAATTAGTAGCTGTTGAGTGACAAATAGAGAGCAGAACTGAGGGAGAAGGTACCTAAAAAACTGTCTGTTTGAAGTGAGGAAATAGATGAATGGCAAAAAAGAAAAAATTCGACAACATTAGTGCTTCTTTCAGTAGTTTGTGGAACAGAAATGTCTTATCTGACAGACCTAGAAATAAACAGAAAGAGGTGGCAAGAGAAGAAAAAGCTTACAAAGGCCTTGATTGTCACTACTGATCAGAACCAATTCCAATTGGAATACCCAATAGTTTTGATAAACAGTGATTTCAGTTTATAGAATACTATGTAGCATAAATGAGATGCTTTCTAAAGCTGATCTTTTGATCACTTCTGTTATGTGGGGAAACAAGCCCAGGCTTCTGTAGTATAGCTGCCAACAGCAAGTGGGTTTAGGTGGTGGTGGTGTTTGTTTGTTTGTTTTAAAGCTCTGTTATTTCATTCTCCATACACGTTTCCCACCCCTACTTCTCCCATCCATACCCAGGCAAACGTTGTTCTTTGTCAAGCACAACTCATACCTCTTCCCTAGCCTCTCTGATGTTTGGTGGAGATAGGCTTCCTTCACTTCAATCTTACATATCAAAGCTGAATTGATATGTGGCTTGCCATCCTGTCTGCACCTTCCTGTTGTCACTGTCTGTTTTGAGGTGGAATCTGGCATGTTTGCTATCGTAAAAGTGATCATTTGTTGTTCTGGGGACCTTCTGAGACATTCTTTCAACCATGAGTTGTTGTTTCAACCATAAAGTTGTCTATTGGCTTCATGGATTGCACTGGCTTACCAACCAGGTTTTACTGTGATTTATGTTAATTACACTTCCCTTTTATTTTCCCATCCACTCATTTTGTTCCAGCTGCTGGTTGGTAGCAGGACTCAAAGTCAAAACTTGCAGTCTTTAATTAAAAAAAGTTATTCAAGTGCTTTTCCTGATTTTTTTTTTTTTTTTTTTATTTGTACTGATGTATTTAGGTGGTCCTGTACCAAGAGATATTTATCAGAGAATTAAGAAGCTTGAAGATAAAATCCTTGAGCTGGAAGGACTGTCTCCTGAATATTTTCAATCTGTGGTAAGAAATTCTTTCATTCTTTTACTATACCTAAATGGATTTTGGGCTTCTGTGCTTAAATGTTTGATGTACAGAAAAATAATGGGTTAGAGTGCAGATGCTATTGGTAGACAACTCTGGCTTGGTACAATAGTTACATTTCATGGGGACCATTTCCGTAACGTCGTATTTCTACCTAATTTTTCATTTGAAAGAAAACAGTTTTTGTTTGAAAAAAATAAATGTAGCTACCTGAGCTTAACTAATTTATAAGGACTGTCTTATAGAGGATGGATTTTGTTTTTTGTCCCCTTAAAATATGAAGTGTTTCTGATGACAAGAAAATTGACTAAAGTTTAGATCTTGATACAAATTATTAATGGCTTAAAAAATCAGCTGCAATTCTTTGGGCTTCTGTACATGATCTGATTACTAAAGATCAGGTATATAAAATAGTTGTTCCAGTAGGATGAGAGGGTAAACCACTTAGAAATTGTCTGTTTTATATGATTCTATGACTTCAGTTTCTTTGTTGCTGGTTTTCAGGCAGAGTTCTGTCTGTTTCTGAGTAGTAGGCTGTATCCTTCATTTGCCAGTGGAGATTAGAGCAAGAGAACAGTAGTTTTTTCTACATGAGGCTCTGCATGGCTGCAGAAATTTCTGATCTGGTATCTTGCTCTTCCTTCTTTCCCTATGTAATAAACAACAAGACAGTTTCTGTTGATCATATTTGAATTTATATATTCTCCTTTGAGACCAGCCAAAGAAGAGTCAGCATTTAAAAGTCAACAGCAACAATACCATTCTTTTTCACTTTTTTCCGTGGTTGAGACCAATAAAGTCCTTTTTCTGTAAGGTTATTCCTTCAAGTTCTAGACATTAAAAAACATGTACTTTCATATGCTGACATTTCCTTGGAAACTACTTTATGATCATCTCTATTATGGGGACCAGGGGGTGGGGGGAGTTACGGAGGCAAGATTAGTATTGTGGAGGAATTAGCTTTTTTTTTTTTTTTTTGTCCAAAGTTTACTTAAATATTAGTGTGGATACAGGAGAATCTTAGGGAGAAAAATATTGATGGTTTCAAAAGCTGGATATTGATTTTTGTTTTTACTGAAGGAAGCTCCGGTTAAGTTGCTGGTGAATATGTTGGCTGCCAAGCATGGAGAAGCTTCAACAACTTCTGACTGCTCTCCAGTGGTATTTCTCATGATCCAGAGTACACTTAATTACAAAAAGGTTTCTTTAACCCGTGGAATGGCAGTCACAATTCTTTCTGTACTTTTAAGACTCTTGTCAACATAGTTACAGGCTCTGTAGATTTCGCAATTACTTATCTGAACTGATGTCCTCTGTCAACACAACATTAAGTCTGTTTTGATTATGTCTTTTCTTTAGAGCTGTTCTGGCAAGAGGAGAAAGGTTCAACCTCCGCATGTAAGTGTTGTTAACTTTTGTTTACCTTCAGTTTAGGATGTTTTGAGAGAAAAGTAATCAGAAGTTCTACCAAGCAAATGTGTGACTTCTCAAAAATAGCTGCATCAGTATGGGCTAGCTTGCTGCTAAAGAAAGGGCAGGATGGAGAAAAAGTTAATGGATGTCACAATGAAATGAGTTTTTCACAAGTCTGTACTAGGGTTGGGTTACTTGATGTTTTCAACAATTAGAAAGATGATGGAGCAAAATAACACTATAATAGATGCTAATCATGCTGGGGGTAACAAGCAGTTTGTGAATTCTAATCACCTTCCTAGTAATGTTGTCATCTTTTTTTTAAAAATTACTTCATCAGTTTATGAAGAGACGATAAAAGTGGAAATTGCTGTCTCAGCAGAAGTGTTGCAGCAAGACCTGACATTTTAGCAGACAGAAACTTAAGTCAGTGAGGCTTGCTATTTTCATACCACCATCAGAGAATACATTACCAGTGACAGCAACACGAGGGAATTTCTCTTAGCGGAAGTGGTACCATAATTGGAACACAGTCTGCTGCTAGTAATTCTTGAAGACAGATGACTGGGGAGAACACTTAGAAAGGGATGTGGGCCATATAAGGCTTGAGGAAGTAGGTTTATTTACACCAGAAAAAAAAGTCTTCTGTAGGGTAAAATATTTTTGTGAAATTGATGATGACCTTTTCTTCTTATGTGTAAAAGGTGGTCAAAAAACATGTCACTTTATATGGACACAGAGGAGATTGATGTTGGGCAACAGGGAAAAAAATAAACTACTTGAGTTGTAAAGCTGAGTTCTGTGAGCTCTAGATAGTCTGATCGAGTCTTTTACCATCAAAGTGTTTTATTTATTTATTTAGATTAACAGATTAAGCAGGTATCTAATGGAAATAGTATGGATATATTGATCCATGATTAGGATCGTCAGTTTCTTTCAAGTTTACATTCTTTTTTTAGACATAGACAAGATTCACACAATTCTTCAAAAGTATTTCTGTCATTTAGTGCAATATGCAATGACCTCAAGTATCAAATGCTAGGCCACTGCTCTAGCAGTTACAAGATGTAAATAATTACTTTTTATTTCATTCTTTTAGCAGAACTATTCGTTGGCTGAACTTGATGAAAAGATCAATGCTATAAAACAGGCATTACTGAGGAAAACAAAGGAAAGCAAGTGCAAGGAGGCTGAGCGGCTTCTTCGATAATTCAAAAAAAGTCTTTTCAGAATCTTCATCATGCTTCACAAAAACCCAAACCATAGGACCTGAGTAGTGTTCATCAAGGATGACTTTAGCAATGAAAACAAAGCATGCATATATAAGCTCATTTTGGATGATTTTGAAAGCTTGCTTTCAGAAGAACTCATTTAAAAACAATCTTATGAATGAAATAGTTACTTTAAAATGAAGAATGTTTTAGGAATAGCATTCTAATATTCTGTTCCCTTCTGTTATAAAGGAGGATTGCAGTATTGTTCTTGTGTGGAAAGTCTTAACCTCCATACAAAAGCTACACTTCACATGTAATTCTTGGTGATTGAGTATTCAAAAGGGCTATCTTTTGAATATTTTTCATGTAAGTAGTTTGCAGAGACTTGTGAAATAAAATGAAATGCTTCCTCATAAGTAAACTGTCTTAGTAGGGAAAAAAGGTATTGCAAAATTTGCAGTATGCATATTTATCTGCATTTTTGCCATATTTGTCACTGTTTTCACAGCTGTTAGAAAAGCAGCAAATTGCATTTTTGCCATATTTAAAACAGAAAGATGGTTACAGAAATCCTGCTTGTGTAAATAGAGACAGACAACTGTTTTTTCAATTCCTCGGTGCCCTGTAAGAATTAAAACTTTATACCCTGCTAACAACCTAACTTTGTTATAAACACTGTTCAAGAGGAGGTTCTGAGGAGTTGCTAGGAGGCACCAGCTTCCCTTCCTTCCATAAGCATGTTTATATCACTGAAGAAGCATGGATGCTAGGTGTATAGTTTATATTAAAAATCAGACTTTTGACCACATGCTGAAATGTGATTATCATTGCTTGTTTGTTTTTAAGTAAACCATTTTCTATTTATGCCATTTTTTTTAGTTTATTTGCTGTCTCTCTTTGTTCCACTTTAGAAGAGAAGTAGCTGTTACAGAGGGAGCCTTTATAGGGGAAGTGTACTTCAACTGCTCTGCTTACAGCAGCTGTACTATTGATGACCCATTATCAGTTGCTGTGACAGGTGTTATGAACAGCACTGGCTGGACAGTCCTGCCCTTTGAAGAATAGCAAGCATTTTCTGTGATTCAATGCTCTTATCTAGAGTAAGATCTGTTGTAGCAAATATACATATTGCTTCTCTGTCGGTGAATCAACAAAGGTGGGTAACTAAGCTGCCTGAGGTCTGGTCCCAGCTCTAGGAAAGGAAACACTACAACAGTTACTTGTTCAGATCCTTAACGTCCACAGAAGAGATTGCTCCAGACAGTCATGACTGCATCAAATATGACACCAGGTACAAAGAGGTACTTTCACAATTTGAAGACTGGGACCTGCCTGTGCATATGACCATTGCTCAGATTGTATGCTACAAATTAATAAAGCATCAGACATAGGCTACTTGTGTTACACTCTGTTGCCATTGTCCATTGTCCTAAGCCCTAGCAGCTCATACAGAGGAGTATTTTGGTGAAGAAGTACCCTGAGTTGCAGCTTTTACCTCAAGTAGATAACTGTTAGGTGTTCCCTGCAATACATTTCCTTGTATTGTGTCTAAAGATCTGGAAGCTCAAAGGGTCTAATGTAGAGATAACTGGGCCCAGCACCACACGCTTCACACAGTGGTGCTTGGAAGAGTGGTGTGAGATGGTAGTTACAACTGGGCACAGGGAGGATGACTGCAGCAACTTAACTTTTATAAAGCGATAACTTCTAGTTACATGCAACATAATTCAAGTACATGTGGGACGTGGTATTTAACTTTATTGCATTTACACTATGCAGTTTGCTCTGGAAAATTAGAGCACAGCCCTAGAGGAGACTAACCTGGGTCAAGATTTGTCTCAAATTATTTGCTGTTTACATTAAAGCAAGTGTGTATGTGTTTTCTGTGTGTATATACACACATACAGGGGGGAACCTTAAGTCTTCATCTGGGGTCAGTTCTTGGAATAAATTGCAAACACTGCTGATTTCTTCAGGGGAGACTGGTTATAAAAAGACTGCATTAGCAGTTTCAAAGTGGCTTTTTCTATAGTGAATTGCTCTGCTACTTGAAAGATCTCTTGCCATGGGATTCTCCTTCTCTTAAGATGGCAGCAACATAACAGTTAAGGGTTGAAAGCATAATGAAGATGCATTATAACAAGACAATAGCTAAAGAGGCAACAGCAGAAGTACTCTGGATGGTAATTTATTAGCCCTATATACTTTGTCAAATAAATGGTACAGATACACTTGAAAAATGTCAAGGTATTCATCTTGCTTTGTTATTAGACCTCTGCCATTCTTTGGTTTCAAGTTGTTAATTTCTTGTGCACTTAATGCCAATATGCATGTACTATAAATATTCTTTAGAAAGATGTTTTCTGCTCTAAGTTGCACATTAGAAGTAGTTGCAGATTTCAGAGGGTTTCCAACCTGTTGGAAGTTTCCCTTTCTCTGCTATGTGTATACCACTTGTGTGCATAAAGGGATGGATAAAGAGGACATAAAACATTGTTCTGGTCTTCGCAGTTTATCCTTGCTTGCCTTGCATCTGGGCTTTACCATATACAACTAACTTTCTCTATAAGGACAACTCTTGCAGGAAGAGATATGCTACTCAATTCCATGCACCCCATTACAAAGGGGAGGTAGAATGAGAGACCTCTTGCATTATTAGTTTTCCAAAACTATAATTTCAGCTATTTTTCCTCTGCCTGAAACACCATGGTACTGATAGGTGAGGTTGCGTTAGCCAAAGTCTGAAACGTAACCACAAGTGAAGCACAAGCAGAGGCACTGTTTATTATCGTCTCATAAACAGTCTCACCACCTGGACCAAGACCTATTTACTGATAGTGGGCTGATTTCTACTCACTTTGTTCCAAAAAGGGATACTGAAGTACTATTTTCTAACTAGAGTGCCAGCAGTGCAATACAGCAGTGAGGATACCTTCCTTCATACATCATTTTCCTCTCAGGCTGCTGTTGACATCTAGAAAGACTGCTTCTGTTTCCCAGCTTTGTTTTCTCTCATTTGTTCTCAGTGCAGATAAACACAGTGCAGATTCCTTATTAATTTAGGCTCACAAGCAAGTGCACTGTTCATTAATAAATCTGTCTTGCCTTCAACATGTGGACATTTGGGAAAGGTCTCGATACCACTCTCCCCATAATCAGTAGTGGAAAACTTCCTGACATCAGTCAGCCTAGAATGCTATAGCTGGATTCTGAGATCTGTTATGGGAGTCACACAAGAGTAAGAAAATGGATTCATTTTTAGGACAGTGTGAATGCCTAATGTGGTGGAAGCCAAAATACACCAGGATTTGGGTTACACGATGGTAATTCTGTGTAGGTTTCCCCTTTGGGGAACCCCTTCATAGAACATAACTACAATCTATTGTGGGATGATACTCCACATAGTTCAGATGAAGTTCTGTTAGCATTTCCCACACATGTCAAATCTGTATATTAAAATTGCATGTAATTAGGAATAGTATTGCTTAATTGACTTACCTAGGGAGGGGTTAGTGTTCTAGTGCACAGCTGTTTTGTCAACACCAAAAAGCTTACCCTGCTGTAAACTGTCTGAAAGAACAACCATGGTACGTCCTGTTGGAGAGAGACTGCAAAGTATTTCAGCCTGCCAAGACCCTTAACCAAACTGCATCTTTTTTGTCATGATGTTTTCAAGATGCATGCTTTGAAGGAAACACTTATACATCTCTAGCCAACCAAGAATTGCAAGGATTTTTGCTTAACTGAAGCTAATCTAGAGATCTTCCCAGGTTTCTCCTAGAGTCCCATGATCTACGGTACAAACTCCACCTCAGTTAGCAAAGGCTTCCAGTTAAAAATAAATAAATAAAATCCTACAGTACTGTAAAGTTGGCATTAATTATCTGAGGACAAAGTCTAAGCATTGCTTTTAAGCCAAGAACATTTGTCCCCCTGAGGAATGCTGAACAATTGCTGTTTAGCAACTTGCACAAGAGATGTAGTGAAGCATTTGATCCTGTGTTACTGTGCAGTTCTGCAATGTGTGCATGATTGGTTTCTTTGCTGCAAGCTCCCCTGAGAAGGGAGTGATTCACCTCTAGGAGGCTAATTTCTTATAGTTGAGTGCAGGATTTTAATAAATAAACCCAAAAGTGAAGTACCCTTTTGAACAGCCCTCATATCAGCAGGTAATATCAGTAATTTAGGAAACTCAAACCATTCACCATTCCATCCAATGTATTGTTGTGATTGGTACTGGATTTTATTTTATTTTTTTAAATACATAAGTTATCTCTTGTTTTAATTAAGACCTTACAATACCACTGAGAAATTTTAACCCCAGAATGCCAAAGATATATTATTTGAAGGAGAAACAGTCAAACATACTTTTGGTTGATTACAAATTATTTGCAGCAATGAGAAAAAAACAAACCACTTTCAGCTGTAACACAAGCTGAACCACCCTGTTTTGAACACAAACCCATATAATCCCCTCACAATTGTTTGCTATCACAAGAGGTGCCAGAAAGTAGCTGAGAACTGTCTGTATCCAGTCAGCCTGCCCAAAAACATTGGCCTACACCTTGTGTTTGCTGCCAGCATTGCTTTAGCCTAGATAGGTGGCTTTTATGGCTGGAAATAGGATTGCTGTCCTATTGGAGACTGTCCCACCCAAGAGCAGTGAGACCAACTCAGGTCTCCAAAAGATGATTTTTCTTGCCATTGTTTGCTGGGATAAGTGCATGCGACTTCTCCTGACTTCAGGGAAGGGCTTAATGGGGGAGAGGTGGGAGTATTCATTGTAAAAAGTCTGTGATGGGGCGGGGGGTGGGGACACGACACATGTTTAAACAGCTACCTCTGTAGATCTTCTAATGAAACTATGCCTTGTCATGGACAAAACACTTACAAGTAACAATGAAAAGAATAGGTATTGTTTAAAGGTATTATTTAGAAATCACCTAAATTTTCAAAGGTTAATTAGTGTAATTTACCCATCTTAGTTATTAAAAAGGGTTATACATAAACAATAAATGCAAGAGTTCAATCCATTTTATTTCCACAGTTGATTCATCCACATCTGTTTAGCTTTTTATGACCATCTAATTGATTTGTAGAATTCTGTCCAGTACAGATGGGCTACTACTCATGACTACTTTTGTACCATTTATATTATTGTTGCTCTGATTTTTATTCAAGGCCAAACAGAAGGGAATATAAGAGTGTGATGTTCACCTAAACATAACAATGACATTAAATTTCTATTTGGCTCTGAGACAAGAATAGATTTGCAGAGACAATCCACTATGAATACAAATAAGTTGCTTATACATAAATATAATAAGAGTTCTTGCTTAATTATGACCTATTTTACCGGTTCTACAATATGCTCTGTTATTACTAAGTTTTGTAGCAACAGCCAGGCTAAATCAATTGTCATAAAACTCATTTGGCTGAAAACTGGAATTACACCCCTACTAACACTTGTGAGAGAATAAAAGCTCCTTCTCTGTAGCCTGCTCTGTGCCTGTGGTAAGGCTGCACTTAAACTTACTAGAATATCTCACACAGTTGTGCATGCATACGCTACATTATTTTATACACAGTTTACATGTATAGGTTTCTGCATGCAATTGAGACTCTCCCCATTCATTTTGAGCTGTCAAAACTATCAGAAGCTGCCTAGGTGTTTTCCAGTGTAGAGTCTCTCTTGTGAAAGCACAGCATGAGCAAGTCTTCTACCTACCCTGACCTTCAAAGCTAGCTCTTGCTCTGTTTTGCTTCTGGGAGCCTTCTGGGTGTATGGGGAGTAGTTTGAATAAGTTTTGCTAGATGTCTTTAGACATAATTATTGTTATTAATCACACAGCACAAATCATCCAAATCATTCAAAGAATGAAGGAAGCGTCCTTACTTACCTACCTCTGCACTAGATGGCTGGGGGGCTAATGCACATAACCTGTGTGTACAACAGCTAGGAAGTAAGGTGTATGCAGTCAACTCATTAAAGAGAGGCACACTTCCATTTCAGTCATTTTGCAAGTTATGTTTCAGGTGTATGCTTAAGTCTGCTCTGCTGAATACCACACAGGGCATTTGTTTTGTGATCAGTCACAACAGCCTCCACTAGTTAACCTGAAGAAAACTAATGAGTTTTAATGACTAGACATTGTGGCCAAGAGGTTCTGTAGTATCAAGCAAGCTCAAATCCTGAGCTACAATCTTTGTACAAAAGTGTGAAGAAAATATATGGATTGTTGCCTTCAGGTATGTGTCAATTTTTCAGAAATGGTTGTCACTAAACCGCAGCATCATAAAATGGGGGAGGAGAACAGAAAGACTCTTGTGTTTGGGACAGATTAAAGGCAGCCATTTCAGATAGCACAGCTAAAGAGATCCTGCTGTGTGTAACTCCAGTTACAGGTGCAACAAAGAGCCTCATGCTTGCTTGAGTTATCCACTACAGCTGAGCATAGGGCAACCAGAGGAATTCCTCAGTGCAGCAGGAAAGCTTCACTGTCATGTTGCAATCCCATATGACAAAATATTCTTATGTTGTGGAATCAGAGGTTCTCCTTTAGAGTGGTCACCATCACAACTATTCATTTTGCATGTCCCAAACAGCAAAGGAGGAAAAACACTGCAAGACTGGGATATTCTAGAGCATTTAAAACAACCAGTATGTTAAAAGGTGCTGAGGCTAATTGCTTCTTACTCACAGAGCACTGATCCACCCTCCAGCATAGACTGAGGAAGTGCTTCACCTCTGCTTTGGTTTTACAACAAAAACACATCAAACAAGTCATCCTGGCCTGCAAATTCTGCTTTAATATAGTACAATAACATTTGCATACATGGACTTGTCTTTTATCTATACCAAAGTGTGCATGGAGTGCCTCTAATGCAATTACAAGGTAAGCAAGCAGCAGAGAATGAGAAAAATAGGTATAGCAAAAGCAAAAAGCTATTTCAAATGCTATTTGAGACAAGACAGAGTCAAAAAGAGAGAAAATGAAGTTGTTCCAGCTGGTGGAACAGCAGAAGAGAAGACACTTACCCATCAGAGGCAGCCCTGAAAGAAGGGAAGAGACTTGTGTGATACACGATGGGCCAGAGGAGAGTGCCAGAGACTGACCTTGCAGGATGCTCGTGACAAGGAGTTGTAAACAAAGGAAAAGCAATTTGACAAGAGAGGAAGGAACCAGTTCTGGTTATGCAACTCTGATAGCAGCCAGGCTGCTGCTGTTGAAGGCTACACAGGCACCAGGAAATCTTAAGGGTATCAGGTCACTAAATACATAGAGGAGAGCTGCTTCCATGCAGAAGAAAACCAGACTAATAGTCCCTCAGAACATCACAGTGCAAGTGATATTTCTGATGCCCCATGACAGAGAGCCCCAGGGTTCTGCTTGCAGTGGCTGCAGGTCTCAGGAAGAAGCTTTCACTCAGTTAATACCAATATTGATTCTTATAACCAGGGCTCAGGGTTCTTGGAGAATTAGCTAAGGAAGGAATCAGCTTCACAATCTAGGTTTTAAGGAGACTGTTATGGTCATTTTTGTGACCATAGTAATTTAGTCAATTAGAAAATATTTGTAACATCCTTTCAGTTCTATTTATCCATCACAACATCTGTTGTGCAAGAACTGTGAATTTTGCCTGCTTTCCTTCTTCTGGGAGAATAGATTTACTACAAAAAGTGTCAAAAAAACAGCTTTACCAAGAACATACACATACCTTTATAACAAGTAAACCCTACCATCCTTCCACCATCCAGCACTCCTCACCACATCCCAGCATATTCCCCACAACTGCAGCTGCTGTGATTTAAGTCACTCCCATGCTTGACAATTTAGCTGTACAATCACTGCTACCATTCCCACCTGCTCTTCCTTGTTGAGATCTCTGCTCTTGTCCTTCCCTTTTCTGCCATGTTTTTAGTGGTTTTCCCATTGTTCACTGCTTTGACCATGTGAAAAAGCCCGGTAGTTTTGTATAAGGATGACACAGAGGTCTCCATTTTACAGGAAGGCGCCTTCGTTTCACGTGTGGCGCTGCAGTCAACCAGAAGTCAGCAAAGGCTTGAAATACAAGGGAACAGAAACACTCAAAAACAAAGAATTCACTTGAATGCAAACATGTTCTTAGTGGAAAGGATGTTCAAATGGTTAGAGCTCTCTCTTGAGATGTAGCAGAGACTGATCCAGTTCCTGGCACGTTAACAATTTACTAGTGAAGCTCTGTGCAAACCTTTTGATTTTTCTGTGCTTTATCCCTAAGTTCCTTGTTGGTAAATGTAGATCATAAAGTCTTTCTGTCTCACAGGGTCGCTCTGATCATACATCAAGATTTGTTCAGGATGTGTTTGGGTTCTTCAGTGCTTAAAGTGTTGCTACTACATATTTTATTATCTAGAATAAGCAGACTTTCTAGTAGGATTTAGTTTTAATAATGCTGCAGAGTAAAAATGCCTGTATCATATTCTATCCAGCTGCAAGGTTGTAGGTAAACTGCTCATGTTGGAGCTGAAACCAAACTAACACAGCTTTACAGTTCCTGAAGCCAGAGCCGTTCAGGCAAGAGCTACACTGCAGGTGGTTTGACCACGAAATGTCATCACAAGCTCCTTGAACTGTCAGCACACTTTTGCCAACCTCTGCTTTCCCTGCAGGCCCCTGCAATGGGGGAAATCTGTTTCCTGCTCAGCATGAGGTCTTCAGGCAGCTCTGGCCCGGCAGCACTGCCTGCGTGCTGCGCTGGCTCCAGGTGGGTCTGAGAGCAGGAGCTGGGCTTCAGGCTGGAAGCCCTCCCAAGTGGGGAGGTTGTTGAAACCTTAGTTCTGGTTTCAACCTTTCTGTGTGTGGTTCTTTAAGAGTTTATAGGTATTTTGTTCACTTTTTTTTTTTCAGAAGAATCAGTAAAAATAATTTTTAAAATCCATTCTTTTAGGAAGACATCATTTCTGAAAGTATTTCTTTAAAGGAAAATTAATTTCTACCCAGCCAGAAACCACTAGTTATAGTACCATTCCTGCATCTTAATACTTAGGTGTCCCAAAGAAAATAAAAGCAAAAAAAAAGGAAAAACATATATATGCGCTTTTTTTATCTGTGTTTATTTCACTGAAATAATGTTCTCAAATTGAAAGGAATGAAGGGATGCAGAAAATATTGAAAAGTCATGAATCAATTTCAATCAATTTTAATTCCAGTATAAGAGGAAGTAATGCCACTTGTCGAAAACAAAGCAATCATTTCTGACAGCTAAATTTGCAAGAGACTTATTGCTGTCTGGAGAGAGGTAAAGCTGGATGGCTTCCCTGCTTCTACCTCCGCATTAATTGACTTTCAGTGCTATTTGTGTCCTGTGACTCCTAGTTTTTTTCCTTTAAATGAGCACTTCCATACACACATTTTTTTTTTTTTTTTTTTTTTTTTCCCTCCAAAGCAACTTTTCTGGCCTGTGCATAGTTTGTGTTTGAAATAAGCCAAAGTCATCTTATAACATATATTCACCACTTAGCACCCACCAATCATTTTAGATGGTGGTTGCCTAAACAGCAGTAGCACTTGAGGGACACATTTCCTTATGCAACTATTTAAATAGTTACAAGCAGTGATCAAAATACCTTTCTAGTATTGTAAGCAATTATGAACAATTTTAAAACTCAAATGCATTAATCTTTTATGTATTCTGCAGTATAACTTTTCATGAGACAGTTTGAAGCAAATTATGTTTTCTACCAAAAACTGTATGCTGAAAGTAAGAGGTAAACAGGGTCTAATTTTAATCTAACTGCTTAGCAAAGGTCTAGTGTCAAAGCCTGACAGCACACCAGGATTGTCTACAAACACACACCTCATCCACACCCCAGCAGACGTCTGATCCCCGTGACTCTCACAGGCATTGGGTGGCATGCACTGCCTAGCATCATGCTGCTACACATGAGAGTGTTCCAGTTCCTCAACCTGCAGCAGAGGAAAGTCTGATATATCAAAAAATTGTACATTTAATATGGAAATTCATTTACAGTAGAGACCCCCATAGAGCTGCCTCAGTAGATTGGCTCGATGGAGCCATAACAACTCTGTCAAGGGTGGCCTGAAGCTCCCCCTCTGCTGCCAGGCAGAGCAGCCAATTTCCTCTGCAATACTCTGTGCACCAGTAGTAGAGATAGAGGGATGAGATACTGATGTGTCCCTCTGTAAGTCGGAAGTCCCTGTATGCACAGCTAGCCAACCTGCAAGGAGCCAGGCAATTCCTTGCTTGCCCAAGTTCAGTGTGGGGAAAATCCCCAAGGTAATGGCAGTGGGAAAGCCTGAAAGTGTTGAATTCAGCTGGAAATGACAAAAAAACAAAACAAAACAAAAAACAACAACCAAATCCAACCAACCAAACAAAACCAACCAAAAATGGCACAACCTTATACTTCATTAAAAAAAATATTTATTTCATTAATAATTGTTATTTAAATTCATTTAAATACTCCATTCATTTAAAATATACAGCAGCAGATCTGACTCAGTAAATTTAAAGTTTCGAAGATAAATTCAATTACTGGACTCAAACAGGTAGGTACCGTTTTAGCTCAGCCTTTTATACAAAATGTGTGTTTTACACATTTCTTCACACATAGGAGGAAAAAAAGCTTGCTCCGCCTATGTGCCCACTACTTGTGTGAGTAATTCCTTGCAGTGCAATAAAGGCGGTTGTAAAGGCTCCTTGCATCATTAAAGACTCATAGGACTGGGTCCATCTTTTGTTACACATGTTGAGACTGAGATCACTGTAACAAGGAACTTTTAAAACTTTTAAAATACCAAGAAACAAGTATTTCATCTTAGATTTCACCCCTGATGTTCATAATTGCTGGTTAACTAATAGTTCCCTCCAAAGAGAGTCCACAATGCAGAAGTATATTTTCAGACATTCAAGAGCCTGTCAACGTGACACCCAGTCTTCCAGGCAAATTCATTAGGCCAGAATTAAATACTTACTTTTGAGGAAAATATAGGAAGAGAAACTTCATCCTTTGTCAACCATACTTTTGTTAACCTAGACTTTGCCAGATTTGCAGCATGTTAAAACTGGTGCTTTCCTCAGCCATTGAGGCACCAAGAATGCATGCTCATTGTTAATAAGTAGTTTCCGCTTGCATGTGACAAAACAGCTAGCTGGCTAGTCAGCCTCAGTCAGTGTCTATTTATGGCAAAATGTCAAAAAAGAATGTCCTGCATTTGTGGCTCAACAATAATGAACATGGCTAAATCTGAAAATTAACAAAGGAAAGTGAACAGCTTTTTAAATTCTGAAGAACATTAGATTCTGGTGTCCTTTTTGTTCCAATTGTTTTGGCTTAACCCTGTGAAAAGACCACCTGTTGGGCTGCCATTTTGGGATTGTATTAAATGCAGTGATTGCATGAAAGACCATTTTCCAAAATAACCTAGTATTATTATTCACTTATTTTATAGTAAATCTGCATTCAAAACCGGCAGGAAAGTATAAGGCTTTTTTTCTAAGTGAAATATAAAGCTGTAAGTTCTCTATAAATGCACTTTCTGCAGATGCATGATTTTATAGTGACAATCATGATACTTTAAAAGGATCTCAATTAAATCTTTGATGCAGCAATAGGCTTCCGTATAACAGAAAACTAACCTTTTGAAGTAATAAATATAAGAGGAATGAGAGATTAAGTTACACAGGACTGAGGATCTGTGATGATTAAATTAGCAAGGACTACTTGCAAACAACGTAACTAAACTATTTGTTTTGCTTCTGGCATGAACTTGAGATTTTTAGTGACGCCAATTATTTTTAATGTCTATAACAATGTTCCTGTAATTTACTTTTGCTCAGAAGACCGCACTGAATTGTGCTAAAATCTTAGTGAATTTTGAGAAAGTTTACCATAAACCATTATAAATACTTTATTTAAAAATATGAAAGCTGCATTCATTTTTTAAAGTTTTTGTTTGATTGTTAGTTTTTAATGAAAGTTATTATATGCAGTTAAGTGATGATTTATTTAAATAATAAAATCATACTAAATGCTACCCAAATTAAAGAAAACAAACAAACAAGGAAACAACAACATAACCTCATTTATCTTTTAAAAACGTCAAATAATCCAACCATTAGATTTTAATTTCAGACACATGAATCCATTCACACATTTTAATTTCTTTTAATATAATGCTTAAAAACTTCCACCCGATTCTAATAAATATGCCCATTAATGTACAAATGTAAATAACAAGTATTTTCCATGAGTGTTAAAGAACTTTTTTGCCCAAAGCTAATAATGCTTGAATTAGAAAGGAACAACTATGGTTTCCAAAATATGTTTTCTTTTTATATATTCATGAAGAATTCTGAAATAATCTACATAATCTTCAATATTTTACCTTAATTTTTCTGAAATATAGATGTCTGCATAAGCCTATTGACACATGAATGTTATTTAACAGGATGAGCCATGAGCCTTCTGTGTGTGTCTGTGTATCAGAATATACACTCTCACCTTCTGGTATGCAACATGCAATTCCAAAAACTTTATATGAATTTTAACTGGGAAAGAACTTCAGGATCAAAACTGGGTTACACAGTACATTTGAGTAATAATAAAAAGGGAAATCTGCATAAATAATTGGTCATTTCCAGCCCCGTTCACCAGCGTCAGTCACAGAAGTTAAAGCTAAAGCTCAGGCATTAAATCTCTGAGGTTTTGCACATTTTTCATCCTCAGAAAATCAATGCAGTATATTGGAAAAAATATTTCTAAATGTATTGTCATACCTGTGAGAAGTTATTTTCTAGAAAGCCCTGTATATTTTATGACAGCAGAAATGTAGTTTAATGTTTCTTCACTACCACTACTTTCAAAAGTTAAAATGTGACTTTAAATACATTGCTATAGGCTAAAGTGGCTCTTATGAAACAACAGTTTTGTTGGTAAAACAAAACTTCTGGCCAAGCAGATTTTTTTACACGTGAACTATTTCCTATGTGAGAAGAGTATGAGTTTATGTGACTATTGGGTTCAGAGGGGGAAAAGGTAAAGTGCAAGAGTGTACAGTGTACAAGTATAAATTAATGTCTGGCTTTATTGTTCACTGCAAAATAAAGAGCATGTACTACACACAGCTATTTTGCCAGGGAATTATGGATACTGAGGCTAGCAAGCAAAAATGACTTATGTCTGAATAAAAATATGTATCTTTGGGAGAGATACAATGTGTTTGGAACCCTGAGGGTTAATGAGAGGTAAGCTGGTGAAGGGGGAGATGAGATAAGGGAAATAACAGAAGCTGAATAGATGAAAGAAGTGATTCAGTGGGAAGCATTGTTGATCACAGCTAGGTGTCAGAAACAAACTAGAGAAATGGGAACTGCTTTAACATTGGCAGGAAAATAATAATAATAAAAAAAACTTATGCCACATACTAAAAAAGAAAAAAGAAAATAAGAAATAATAAAAGGCTTTCAGGCTTTCTTTGGACACGTCAATGAAAAATAATGCAAGCAAGCAGGAAAGAAAGCACTGAAATGGAATCCTCTCTAAAGGTATCTTGGGGAGAGGGACTTATTGTCCCATCCTTTTCACATTGACAATTTAATTTTGCATTCTCTTTGTCTGTCTTGAGATACTTGCAGTTATTCTACGCTGGTTACTTTTTTTTCTTTTTGTCCACTTAGGTAGGCTACACTAGTGGAGAGACAGTTAGAATGGAAGAAATCTAAGCATGAAATAAACCAGCCAGGTGTCCTTTGCCAGTGTGGGTTTTGCCTGAAGTTGGAATTGTACTCAAAGGCAGAGAGGGATTCTTATTTGAGAGTCCTACAGGGAACTGCAGTTTACTTACAGTCCCCTCATTTTCTGCTCCTGCTTATAACATCTGTTTTTACAGAGAAATTATTTCTGGAGCATCCAGATTTCAGTACGTTTATGGTATGCGGGATGCATGCACAGCTCATTGAACTTTATCACCTCTTTACCCATATTTCACTTTAGGCAACTTGCAAATAAGGTACAACCTTATATTTTCACTCTTGAAAGAACTGCACCGAGGTGTTATTAACAGAACATTTGAAAACCCCCCAAATGGCATTTGCTTTTTAGTGCCAGGGACATTCCAGTTCCTACCTACGTCTTATGTTTACGCCCATCCCCCATGAATTCCTAAGACAGTTTCTCTTATATTAAGCTTCCTTCTGGTGCCCATAGCAACACCATCTAGTACTGAAATGTTCCTGCAGGATTTGCAGGAGTCCTTTCAAACCAAGATGCTGATTCTGCAGTTATTGCACACCCGGCTACTTGTATCAGACACACAGTCTGAGTCCTCATTTCTCAGTGAAAGGCAATTCAGCTGGCCACTGGCTGTCCTCACCACCCTTACTGACAACACATATTTCATACGTTCTGCTTGTTTGGGTATATTCTTGACAATAGCAATAACTTATTTATTTTTCATAGTTGTCTTAACTATGCAAAAAAAATCACATAGGGTAGAGGGGTTATGATTTTAACATGATTCTGTTTTCTTTTTTTTTTCTTCTTTTTCCATTTCTCCATCTGTAAATGCATTGACATGCAAATGGGCCTCTGCCCTCTGCTGCATGGCTCAGGAGCCTCTTCCTGTTCTTGTGGGCAATAGTGTATGGGGACAAAAGAGTATGTCAGATTAAAAACCAGACAGGATATGTTCAGGGGATGCCTGGTGCTGCAGGAACCTCTCCAGCACAAGCTTGCGCACTGCGAAGCTGGGTCACTTGGGAAGCCTGGTAGGGCTCAGAGCCTTCATGGGAAGGGCCCATGACTTTGCCACAGGCCCCTTTGTGCTTTGGGGTTGAGTAGGCTCAAAAATAAGTAGCTACATTCCCAGAAGTATCTCTCAGGTCCATGAGGTGCTGCCACCCTGGTTCCTGTACCCCTAATGGCAGGAGAGGCCTTCAAGCCTTCCCCACCTTGCTCCTCCCTGGGGGCCACTGTCCTGTCTGCAGCGAGCAGGGAACTGCCCCGGCCCCACAGCCCTCCCCAGGGCAGCCCTGCCTCCAGCGGGATGCTCTCTCCCGGGGATGCTCCCTCTCCTTGGCTGTGGGAGCTGAGCTGCCTCCAGGCCTCTCTCCTGTGCCAGGGCAGTGGAGAAGACTCGGGGCTTCACCCAAAGCAAACTCTGAGCCTCTCAGCCTTCACTATAGATCTGTGGGCTGAAGAGGAAAAAGGCTGTTCCCAAGCACCTAAACCCTGCTAATTTTCAGTACCGGTAGTTTATGTGATTTTGGCCAAAAAAAAAAAAAAAAAGAGTACTGTTTGACAATACGTACTTTGTTCATTCATTGTGAACACGACGTATCATTTAAATTCTGTGTTGTGCCATGCTTCATGCTAGGAAATGTACCCTAGGATATTTTTACAGCTATAAAAGTTCAGTAAATGGAGACTTCCCTGCAGGACTCAGCTATTAAATCTTTGCTGGAAAGTGGGAGCCACGTCCATTAAAAAAATAATATTCTGGTGAGACTAATCACATCTTTGCGCTACTAAAGTATGCTTGAATTCAGATGTTAATCACATAAATATTTGGCAGTTATACGTTGTGTAGAACAAATGCTGTGATTTGACAGAGTTAAGTAACCCCTTATCTCTGGTGTTATCTCAAGGGCATGGAAATATTTGGGACATAGGTGAAGAGTGAACCCAGAACGTTTGCCAGGTTAAGGCAAGAAGAATCCCTTCCCTTTCCATTATTTAGCAAGAGAATAATTCACTCAGTCACAGCAGACTGAGGTGGGGACTGGGCCAGCAGCACCCCCAGGAGGAGCTGGACATAGACAGACATTTGGGGTCTTTGTGCAGAAAAACTGCAAAGTATGGAAAGATATCACACAGCCCCATTGGTTGAGAGATGCCTCAGGCCTGGGAAAGGGGTCAAAACAAGCTTTCTCAAAACAAGCTTTGAGAAAAGGGAAAGGTGGTAGACAAGGCAGCCTCCTGTTCGCCAGCTGTAGCAGAGACCTTCCAGAGTCGTCCCTCTGGCACAGGACAGGAGCTGTACAAGCAGCACGCAAGGGGCAGCACCGACGTCTTTCTTCCTTGCAGCCTTCACATAGGTAGTGCAAAAAGTATAATTCCGAATAACTCTAATAAACTAAGTTTAATTCTGAGTTTACAGCTTATTTAAAGAAAGAAAAAGTTATTTATATGTCAAGCACCACCTTCACCTTGCAATGAGCTATGAATGACTTCTAAAATTACTATTGGACAGTCTTATTTTTATCTGATGTCATTCTTCCTATCCATTGTTTCTTCCCCGATTCCTGACAATTAACTCCTTATCTGGTCATTGCTATTCCTGTTCAATCAAAATTGAGGTCCCAGAAATTTTCCTTTTTTTCAGGGATGGAAAACTGCTTATCATATCTAGTCCACAAGACAGTTTTATCCATCCTCCTGGGAACACTGCTTGCTCAGAGGAAAGCAAAACTTGAAGTATTTGCATGTGTGTTGCAGGAAAGGAGGGTTGCCAGGGGGAGGTAGAGAGGAATTTGCAGCCCAGCTTGAATCTGGCAGCATTTCTTTGATCATTTGAGACGCTGCATTAATATTTCTGTATTGGAGGGGCTCAGAACACCAGTTTAGAGTTGGAAGTGGCACCCAAATATACCGAATTTGGCGATCCCTCCTGGCACAGACTGGACTTGGTATAGGGGGCTTGAAGTGAGAGAGATGGAAAAATATGGGCCAATGCATTTGGTTAAGAGCACAAAAGATAGGAAAAAAAAAAAAGTGTTATTACAATTGATTTACACTGATTCTCAGGTTTTCATCCCATTTTGTTTGTTTGTTTGGGTTTTGTACTCTCCTTTATATCTTATTATTAGGGAGTATTTCTTTCATGCAAAGGAATTCCAATGTTACACAAATCTTCAAGGAGAAAAAAAATACATTTTTGTTGTTATGGGTCTTACGTAGAAACTGCAATCTGAAAGAGTTGTTTATCCTCCATTTGTTAAGAAATCATTTCTTGTGAAGATGCATTAATCCTGCAAAGTTAAGAGTAAGATTCTGCAGTTAAGATTCTGTGATTTACTATTTAGATTTCAGAAAGGTCTAAGATGTGGGGCATGATTCATCACTTTTAATTGTGGTTTAAGCTTGTGTAAAGCTGTTGTTTCTGAGTTATTTTAAATTAGTGTAAAAAGTTTTCAAGACACATACTTCCTCTTTCTGATGTTTTAGAGAGTCCCTGGCAAAATTTACAATGGAATTTTTCTCAACATAATTCACAATGATAATAATAAATCACTTCCAAAGTTGTTTGTGTTCATGTGTGTGCAATGCACAACTTCTTAAAAAGAAAGGAGAAAAAAAAATGCAAGAAATACTTAGAGAGCAAAACTGCATAACTCAGGGCTGTCAAGATTGCTCTCTATTATAAATTTTGTCTTAGTTCTTAACCTAGATTAATAGTCAGTGTTTCTTGCAATGAACACCTTTTGAAAAGCTGTTTTGCTACTTGTAGGTGCTACTGAGGGAAAACCGGGGCTTTTGTCCAGCTATCGTTCTCTTTAAAAAATTCTTGGTTGCCAGGCTTTATCAATATTTACCAAGTCAAGAAATGCTATTCTTCATCTGAACAGTCTGTATAGTTGTATCCAGTTATAACCCATGCTTTTATTATCAATTTGCTGTGCTGAAATAACATAGATTCTTTTCTTAAAATGATGAAAAATCAGAATTGTTGATCGTATAAGTGTTTGGATTTTCTTTTTGTAGTAGTTTTGTTTAATAAGAAAGGTAACAATCAGGTACGTGACACACAAATTTTGAGAATGAAGCCTAGTTAATTTAATATGAGCGATGAGTTTCATATTCTGAAACTATAAACGCTACACAGATTAATTGCTTATAATCCCATTTAACTAAAGCTCCCCATTTCATCCTTCTAACCTTTCCTCATAAACAAATCCTTCCAACTTCTCAGTCATGTTTTCTATCCTCCCTGGAATTCCTCTCTCTATTTGTCTACATATTTTGAGTATAAAGAGGGGCCCAGGGTGAATGCAGGAATAGGGAAGCAACTCCGTCAGCATTGTGCTAAATCCGTAATTAAAAAGGGTTAAAGTTAATATATTTAAGCTACAACAGCGAATCCACTTGATCACACATGACAACAGAAGTATTTATAATTATAACAATTGTCTTACCTCTCAAATGGTCAGACTTAGAGTGTATAATCTGTACAGACTTGTTTTCTATAATGAAGATATTAAGGGCATTTCCAAGACACTGCAAATTTCACCTGATTTGGGGAAAGAGAATTATTTTTAAAGGGTTTCAAAAGTCTTATGTCCTGAGGATTTGGGTCAGCAAATAACAAGCTCTCTATTCTCTGCCTTCACTTTAACACTGATCCTTCTGGCTCGGTACAGCAGGACCGGCGGTGAGTTTCCGTACGTGGTAGCCTCTGCATGCAGGCACAGAGCACTCAGGACGATGCTCAGCAGCAGCAGCAGCTGCAAATAACATTTGCAAAACATTTTTGTGCACTTTTACTGAAATGCTGAAATAACGGAGTGGAGATGAAGGAAACCCACGCGTTCATTCCAGTGAGCATTACTGACTGCAAACAGAGTTTTCCTCTGTAAATTTTATTATTTGTACATCCACATAACTATGCCAGAAAAACAGCTGCATACAGAAAATCCAAAGCTGTTGACTGCACGGGTGCAGTGTTAAACTCCGAGCCATCACAGATTACAATTAGACAACCATAATCTTTTTTTTTTTTTTTTTAATTTTATTATCTTTCTGACCGAATAACCAAAGGCGAATATAATTTTGGTGTAGGCATAGTTTAGAGTCAAGAACACAATCTGTGCCACTTGTTTATTAACAGGAAGCATAGCCCACATTCTGACTAAAATCTGTTTTTTGACAATTCTTCTGCAAAACTGCTACTTGTTTTGCTACTGATGGACATGAATGTGGTTCCTAGGACAGCCCTGTGCAGTGGGACCTTGACAGGGCAATGACACTTCCATCCTCACAGAAGATCTCTGATCTGAAGAACTTCCAGTGGGCACAAGTTCTCAACACCTCATGTTATCAGACTGGCAGACTCAGCATTCAAAAAGGTTTTTTTTTTGTTTTTGTTTTTTGTTTTTACCTTTCCAGCCATTGATGTCGTGGAATTAATCCAAACCAGCTAACTTGTGAAAATAAATTGTATTCTTTGCAAAGATTAATTTAATGATATGAAGCACATATGCATGTGTACCTTATCCCCCACACACACCTGCACAAGTACACGCACACATTTACATGAGTAGATTAACTGCATCTAAAAATCAATTAGTTATCTGTATGCACATGTGTTATTAAGATTTATGAAGACTATGCATAGATTTAACTACAGGTTCTACTTACATTCCTAAAAATTTAAATCAAAATATAGCCCTGATGCTCTTCACCCCAGCGCTATTTACCTACACACCATGAGCATGTGATGTTCATTTTTATATGGTATATACAGGTGTCGAGGGGAAGATGTATACAGATACATACATCTATGTATCTGTATATGACCATCATGCATTATTTATAAAAGGAGTTTATTGCATATACAAACAATAATTATTATAAACATGCAATTATATATCCATATTTGTGTATATATAGAGATTTTTTTTGTCCTTAATGGAAAACTTGAACTGCCAGCAGCCATGTCAGAACTCAGATGGTTAACATTCACTTCTTGCTGTTTTATTGCATATTACTGTGCGCTCCTGAGCAGCAGGAGCAGATTCAGGCAATTACAATCAAGTCAGGGCACACGCCGTGGCTGAGCAACACGATCATGATGAGGATACTGATGAGGCACTTATCGAAAACCCCACATCATCCACACTCATCAGCCACAACATGTCACCCCAAATGAGGCATCAGCTGCCTTCAAATGGCTCATTGCACACTGTTTACAGCTTTCTTTGGACCCACTTTTGATTTTGCGGTCAGGACTTAGTTCAAACAGCAGCTGACTGGCACTGGCAAGCCTCAGGTTTCAGCATTGCTGCCTTCCTGGGAGTCAGGAGTGTTTTGATATGGGGCCTGACCGGCGGAGAGGAGAGATCCTGGCTCGGTCCCCCCAGAAACTGGCCCTTGGAGGCGGGGTGCAAGCTGCTGCACAAGTGGCTGCAGCTCAGAAACTTGGCCAGGGGGGCACTGGGGAAGAAGGAAAGGGAAAGCATACAAACAAATAGTCCCACAGCACTTGCTGATATTTTTGATTTCTTGCCTCCAAGGGCAGCCTTAACAAACAGCTGACAACAGGAATTTGGACAGAAACACTGTAGACCAGATCCCTGTTCTTCCTGGGGCAAAAGGGTCCTTAAAACTGGGGCAAAACTCACAGAGTCTGGATACAAAAACTTATTTGCACTAAGCAGGGCAGAAAACTTTTCCTGAGCTGCAAAACGTATTGGTATTCAGGAGGACCTTTATTTCTTTCTGATTTATTTAGTTATGCAAAAAGCAACCAAACTAAAAAAAAAAAAAAAAACAAAACAAAACAACAACAACAACAAAAAAGAGCCAGGAAGGGAGGGTGAGGGGTGTCAGCCTCACTAGAGTGTGCCTAGGCGGACTCCAAGACAAAAAACAACTCCAAAACAGAGAAATGGCGAGCAGCTTCCCCCAGCCCCACTGATGGGTACCCTGAAGAGGGGCTTGGAGACTCGCTGAAGTAAGCAAGGCCACATCCAGACCCTTGCTGAAATGAAACTCCAAAGCAGAGCTCAGTTACTGATGGGTTTCACTTCCCTGGGCTGAGCAAGTGTGTAGAGCTTCCTCCTGCCACCACCGCCTGTGAGCAGGCATTGCCACAGTGTGGATTAAAACTCATTTGTTTTGACAAATAGAGACTTCCTGATGAGAAAGTGCTACGTCATGGAGTCCCTGATGCTCTGCCAAAAGGAGGTGAAAGGACCTTGGGGTGCACAGACATCTGGTCCTTGAACCTCATCGTTTTGCTAGTGAAAATGATCGGTTGTCAGTCCATACCAGCCTATGCGAGAGGGTGAAAAAAACGCATCTATTTTCTTTTGCTATCCTTCTTCCCTTGTCTTGTAGTATCTTATGAAATTAATGTATTAATTTATGACAGTATCAAATACCAGAATTCCCAGATGATTGGCTTCCATGGTAATTAGACTACTTACTTTACAAACAGACAAACTTCTGAACTGAACGCAGAAGTTATTCACCCAGTCTTATGTGGTCAGCTCAGCCAAGGAAGTAAATCATTAGGCAACACTCCCTTTTCTGATAGCTCAATTAAGGTGTAGGATTATATGTATACACATATATATATATATATATTTACCTTCACGGTTACTGTCTGCAGTCTGCACTGTCTGCCTCAGTGGTTCTCAATGCTAGATTGCAGCACACTCACTCTGTATGCCAAACTGTAACAGCATATTGCATCACGGAAACATTTAAAGCAAAAACAGCAGATCTGTGCAGGTTTTCCTACATTGGTACATATATCTGAATTTTTTTCCCCTTGCTGCTTTTATTTCTAACTTGTGTTGCAAAATGCTTTTCCTGTAAGGGACGGGTCTTTCCTGTTCCTTACTTTAATGGAGGTTTTATTTAACATTAAATGGAGGAAAAATATTTTCAAAAAAGGCCAAATATGCAGTCCAAAGAGAGAAAGAAATTAATTTGTGCAATCCGTTTACCATTCTTACTAAATCCTTTTTTTCTTTCCCAGGGCTAGCAAACACTCTATACAATTCCTAAACTAATTAATTTCCTCAGAATAGCTTAAACTTGTTAAGGACTCCTATCATACTGTCTTCTCTGTGGTACTCAGCGATATAAGCAGAGGGAGGAGGTAAGGAGTGTGCATGCATTAGGATGGAACAGCATAAAAATCCCTGAAAACTGCTTGGGCAAAATAAAATTGAGCTCCTCATGCACAGCGCTGCAAAGACACTAAACTCTGTGTGAATGATGCTAGATAGGAACTGAAGCACCAGTGGTAAAACATCCTAATTACAAACCTGCGGCGCAAACAGAATAATGGACAGAGCAGCAGCCCTGGTAGCTGCGTAAAAAGGAGAGGAAGTTTGCATTTTTGTGTCTCTATCTTGAATTGAAGCGTGTGCATGCATGCGTGCGTGCGTGTGTGTGTGTGTAAAGAACTGTTTTTGGGTCATCATCTTACGCTCTTTGTGATGCACATTCTAATTTAGGCAAAAGGGATGCATCTTTCAAATGCAGATCATGTTTGCATTAGAAGAGCAATGAGAACACTTGTCACTTTCAGAACATTTATGTGCTAGAAGTACTGTTAGCAGAAGAGCAGTTTAGATAAATTCAAGACTTTTTTTTGCTGATCACAAACATTAAGCTTCACACCTGAAACCCTCAACCCCCCGCTGTGCTCTAATCCTAGCACCATTCACCCTTAGAGACTCAAAGTGCTGTGCCACTGCTCTCAAACATTTGATTGCCCTTACTTTGAATGCCACCACCTGCAAAAATGCCTTTTTATTCCCTTTGAGCCTCTTGAGAAGGAAGTAAAAATGATAATTCATGACAAACATTAATTAATTGTTTACAAGATGATCTTTTCTTTTTCTAACTTCTGTTCAGCAGACATGTTGAGCTGCAAGACTCCACGCTTGATGCCAGAGCTTGTCAAGAGGTCTGCATTGTTGTTTATCACTCAGGCATAGGATAGACTGCAGGTCATTGTTTCTTCAGTTCAAGTAGCACTGTCTAGCTCTTGTTTGAAGAATGGAAGCGACATGCATGAGTTCCCGCGTATAAAAGAACTACCGGTTCTAAGAAGGAACAGGGATTTAGCTTCTAATGCAGAGTAAATAAACATTTTTCACCATCTCTTTCTCCATGTGATTTCTGAAAGGTCAAGAGGTGCCATTACAGTATTTTAAAAGCTTCAAATTATGTTTAAATAACGTATCACTAAACTCGGAGAAATCTTATCAGAATTTAAGAACCTATTGTCGTTGTTTTAGTTCTTGAATTCATCACCAGAGGAAGACGTGTTTTGAAAGGAATGCACTGTTGGGAGGGCTGAGATTCACTTGAGGCTGGGACCAAGGCTCTCCCACCAGCTAAAGGAGAAAAATTGCCCTGACAATGCAGACTTGATTTAATTGAGTCTTTAAATTCAAGAATCAATTCCACTAGGGACGTTATGCCATGCTAGTGTCTGACCTGTGTATCCTGATGACAGGCTAAAAGAGAAAAAGATTGTCAAATTTAAAACAATGAGGATGAAACATTGCAACTTGGGCAGCAACATTTATCTCCCCAAAATTACACTTAGGCAGCTAAAGATAAGCACCCATGTTTGCAGAGAAACTGAGGTGCCACAATCCTGCTGAAATCATTAGAAACCATGGTGAACAGCACCCTTACAAATCAGACCACATTTTATCTACACATCCATGCATGTAGGCTGGCATGTTTGGTCATGTCACCCCACTCCTCTTGCAACAAAACCAGTCTAAGAACTTTAAACCACATCAAAAGTCCAGCAAAAATGTAAAGAGAGTGAAAGGTCTTACTTGTAGGAAGCATACAGTGATACAGCTTCATGGAGAACTCAGGCTTCCACATTCGAAATTAGGAGCCCTTAGATCACGGCTGCAAGGCTAAAAATCAATGCTATATTTTCTGAGTTAATACTAAGGGTTGCACTTAACAGACATAGAGACTAATAAGGTATGCAGAAGGAGTAAAAGCAGTGCACAAAAAATTCAGGCCTTCATCTTGGCGATGATCCAGCACAATGATGTTTCAACCAGATTTGAAAAAAAAAAAATAAAAAAATCAATAACATCTGTGGTATAATGGTTAATTAAAGAAGCTCTTCAGCAGAGCTCAAGATGAGAGGCTCGGCCTGAAATTCAGACAGCTGAAGCTTGATTATCAGGAAAGAATGCTTTTTTAGCTATGAGTGGATAGGCCAAAAGCTGCAATGTGTGGAAATGGGGAAAAAATTGCTTTTATTTTAACTTTCTTTAAGTAATCAATACATGGTTTTCACCTGCATTAGGAGCTGTCTGTAGCAAAAACCTGTTTCTATATATGTAGAGAAATATAAACCACTGCCTTTGGAATGTATAGATTTTAAAACAACAGTAAAGATAAGCATGTTGGCTGCCTACCCTTAATTCACAAATTCTCCACCTGCCAGCTCCTCTGACTGAGCTTTACATACAACACCCATCCCATGGCAGATCCCTCAAGTATTGTTCTCCTCTTATTTAGTTTAATTTTTAAGATCTCAGCCTTTCCAGATTAAGCCTGAAACAACTGAATCAAAGATTGAATATGAAAGCATAATACCTCCAGTAACCATACAATTCTACTGTTGACCTCTACATCTTTTTATCCTGTTCTTTCTGCTCTTTTATTTATCACCACTGTCTAAAATGTATATGCACAAATTTACAGGCAGAATGGACTATTCTAATCCCTTGCATGACGCAGGACAGAGGTCTGCAGCTGGTGATTCCTCTGTGTGTTTTTAAATCCCAGGGATGGGCAGGAAGACACACAGTAAAAAAATAATAATAACAAATGGATCCTGATTTAGAGATTTCATATGACAGAAAATCTACTCCATCTCTAGGCAAGTTGTTCTGAAAGTTAATTAGCATCACCATAAAACTGCCTTACTTTCAGTCTGAATTTTTCTGCCTACTTCTGCAAAGTTCAAGAGCCCTGGGCTATCAGAAATTATCTGTCTCTCTGTAGGAATTACAAACCATGGTCTCCTCTTCATCTTCTTCTGGATAAACTGAAAGAGATGGTACTTCTGTACTTTCTGTAGAAAGTAGAAGTTCTGTAGACACTCTTTCTTACTGCAGACAGATTTCTCAGACTTCTTCTTGTAACTCTTTTCTGAACCTATTTCACCATGTCAGGATCCTTTTCAAGGTCAGAGAGATGAACACAATCTCTTCTTCCAGTAGCAATCTCATTAATGCTTAGTATTAGGGATCTGGCTTCTATTTAGATTTTTTTTTTCCATTGATCCATCCAAAAACTTCTCAAGCCCCACACCAACAGCTCAATCGTTTTTAGCCCCAATTATTCCAACCCTTTTTTCTGAAACTACTTTCCAAAATGCTTGCTCCATCCTCAAAAATAAGAGCAATATTCCTTCTTCCAGAAAATGAAAATACCTTCTATTTGTCTGTGGTATAACATATCTTTTTAGAAAGAGCACATCTCTACAGATATAACTGTTCTTTCATTCTGCAAAGCTAAGTGAAAAGTCTCCCACATATTACAACTGTCAGGAAATGCATTTTCCATTTTCTAGGAGATTCCATAATGAAATTCAAAGAGACAGCAATTTTTATTTATTTATTTTTTTAAATTAGCCATCAAATCATGTTTCAGCCACAGCAATGATTTTCACTAGGTAAAAGTGATTTATTTAAATGATTTGAACATTCAATTTTTTATTTTAAAATTAATACTGCTTCAGTTTACATATTGCTTCTTAAAAAGCACATAGAAATTCAGCATGAAAAACATGTTCCAAAATGTTAGAACAAGTTGTGTCAACACTATCCCAGTGTTTTCTTTCTTTTTCCTAAGTGCAGTCTCTTGAAAACATTAGTTTTTGCAGACTTTAGGGAAAAAACACTGCTCATTGAAAAAGATTATAATAAATGAGTTTAACTCATATGAAATCAATGAGTTTAATGAAAATCTAAACAGGCAAGTCTTTCTCTTTAAACTGTAATCTACATAGTAGCAGTAGAATTAAAAGCTGAAGTTTTGTGAGCTCAGAGTTTTCAGGGCAGGGCTTCCAAAAGCAACCAGGGTTGATCTACTTACGTTTCCATTTAAATCAATGTTAGCTTTACGGCTGTCTTCAAAGGCAGTAGACTTAAGTCAAGTGAGAGTGCAAAGTAAAATTCTCCCCCCTCCAACTTTCTGTCAAAATTCTTCAGATTGCTCCAGAGTTCAAGTGGAATTTTCCTAAGCATGTACCCAGTGCAAAGATCATTTATGTCGTCAGCGCTGAAGAAATAAAAACATCAGCAAGTACATATGTGGAAATATAACTGCATTCACAGTCACAACCAAAGGAGATAGATATCATTAAGAAATATCTGCACCTGATGTACTCCACGTCAGAATATGTCTATCATTCCAAACATATATTAACATGCATTTTTTTCCTCTGAATTAAATTGCTCAGTTTTAGTGTGTGTGTGTGTGTGACATTCAAGAAACAAATAACTGTTTTTTCTGCTGGGGAAAGAAAACTTCCCCACCCCTCAGATCTGCATTGCAAAGCATCCGGTTGGCTGTTCTCTGCCACAGTTATAAGCTCCTGCAGGCACTGGACCATATCCAGCTGTCCTGTCTTACACAAGGTGAGAAGAGAACTGGTGATGCCTCAATGCTCTCCCACAGCACCTATAAGAGCCAAACACTCCATTAATAAAATATTTCTGCCTGTAAACCTCCTCACGTGAATTGACACCTCTCCACACTACAATAGCCCCCAGTGAGATCCCCTACAAGGGCACTCTGAATAGCCAGAGTCTGCCAAGCAAAGACACTCTGAAATGGTGTCACTTCTAAACCCAGCTTTAATAATGATCTGGCATTGCTCTAGGACTATCAGATCCTTCCTCCCATATTCTCATTTAGGTAATCAAGTAGTTCATTATTGTTTGGCAAGTGTCATGCATACTCATTGTTCAAGGGAGAATTCCTTCCAAGGCAGACAAGTGCCTTCAGCCCGAGCAGTAGTGGCTGTACGGGCTGCAGGGGCAGGCAATGGGCTTAGGACTGGGCTGAGGATCTGGGGCAGTCACAGGCTGCTCATGCCAATAATGCTCTCAGGATCTGAGAAGCCTGGGGTGGTATGAGGATTTTATGTCATCCACACAGAATGACCTGTGTCAAGAGATGACCTTGAATGTCCTTGACCTTAGCAGACTCTCTAACAGGGCCCCAACACCAGTCCAACTTTCTTCTTTCTTTCACAAGGTGTCAGTGGACACAGGCATGGCTTTGCTTTTCTGAGTACCCAGGCAGCCCCATCCGTCTGGCATGTTATTAGGAACTTCCATGAAACTTTGAGTCCTGTGAACCTCTTTCCTATCATTTCTTCCATCCCACATCTATGTCTATCCCAAAACTTAATCATAGGTAAAGTTTGCACATCTTTGCTCTTACTTTTCTGCTTTTCCCTAAACCTTGTTCCCTCAGAAGCTGCAGATTTCTGAAATCCATTGGACATGCAGTTGCTGTGGGTAGGATGTGCAGAACCTTGGACAGGCAACCGATGCCTACCTTAGTGGGTTTGCCCTGTTGGTTTAATCACAGGACTGATGTGATTTGGATCTGGGCACAGCACAAGGTTAAACATATGCAGATATCTCACAGCATGCTTGAAAAGCCAGCTTTGGCAACCAGCCTATAACCATGCTTCAAAATCTGCTACTTTGCAAAGTCCAGGAAAGCACAGGGAACTTGAACTGCAGCTAACCCTGACTCCTGTAATTCTTTTGGGCAACTGAGATCCACCAGTAGTTAACAGAATGCTCTTGATCCTACAAAACTTAAAAAGACCAATGGTCTCCTTTATGTATGTCTGCAATGACATTTCTGGGATAGATACTGAGCTCATGAAAGTTACTTAAGTGCTGGCTTTAACATATCTATTCCTAAGTGTTTCTGTGGTTTGTTTCATTCCTGGCTATCCTAGAAGTTGGTATATAATGTGCAGTAGCAATCGTTGAAACATATAGAAAACATGCACCCTACAAAGGAGACCACCATAGTATTTCACACATGGTAGCCCACAAAAGAGGCTCCAAAGGTATCTTTAAGTTGCTGCAGGATTGATGGGGTGATGTAGAAATGTGAAGTTCTGTATTTAACAATTAACCTCTCTGAGACCAAAGAGTCAACCAAAATGTGCATTGCAGTGGTTGTCCCTGGCCGGCAGACAGAGGTAGGTTCTCCTCTACTTGTCTTGATCTGAGCAAAGATAGGTTTATGTTTTCACTTGAACCTTAAAGGCAGAATAGAGGCCATGATAGATGTTTACATCAAAAGATGGCATGGGATGATCATGATATTCCTGTGTTACTAATTTTGATGTTTTTCTTCTATATATTCAGGGCTAGTGTGCCAAGGTAACATTTCTGATTTGAGTAACATTCCTGACAGAGGAAGATTTCAGAACTTCAGTTTGCAGTTCAGCCTCTGAACCCTAACCAGTAAAGCAAAATTCAGAGCTAGATCCTCCCACAGTGCTTCAAATTGAGATATGCACACTTCCAGAAAGTCTGAAACAACACAGCAGCTGGCAAAATCAAGAATTAATACCCAAACTGCATTCCAAAGGAGCTCTTGCTCAACAGCCTCTCCTGAAGAACTAAGAGCCACATGCCTCACTGATAAAAGATACCTCATTGCAGTCTGTTGTTTCTGTACCTCTGCTTTGAATTCTGCAAGTTTTCATGCTTCAGTGTTTTGTAGACAGTGTTTTGTAGTGTTTAGTATGAACTAAAAAAAAAAAAAAAAAGAAAAAGAAAAAGAAAAAGAAAAAGCGTGCAAAAGATTAAATAGAGTCATGGCTTTAGAAAGATGATAGAGTTAAGTAGGATATGTGTGGTTCAGAAAAAACAGTGAGGTAACAAATATCTTTATACAAATGAATCCAAAGAGCAGTTTCAGTGTAGGGAATGAGCTGCTTTTAATTTTTCCTGAACTGATTCATCTGTGCCCTGATTCATACACCCAGACTGATGATGTCACCCCCACTGCAGAAGAAACATGGAGCAAGAGGCAGACCTCCGTTATATTTGCAGAAATCTGGAGCAAGTCCACTGACTTCTGGCAGTTACTCTGGGTTTACAATGAAATAGACGAGAGCAGAATCTAGCCCATGAAACCATAAACTCAGCTGTTATCAGGCTGAGTCTTAGAATTCACTATTAATATCTGCACTGAGAGCTATTCTGATTACAATTGCAAAATAATATTTTATATCCACTTTTACTATCTTATTCAAATACAGGAAATGAGTCAATCTTCAGAAAACAGAAAGACCAGTCAAAAGAATTGGGGAGTTGTATAATTCAGCACCCAACTTTGAAGTGAAGAGAAGGAAAACTGATTCCTGCAAATAGTCTGCAAGTGGGACTGTTAACATATTGCTAAAGGTCATATGGAGAGATTCAGTGCAATGGTTTCAGCCTTTCTCGTAACAGCACACACAGTCATGTGGATGCACCACTTAAGTGAATGCAGAATGAGTACAAACACTGCTGAAAAAAAAACAACCACCAAGACCTTCCCGCAACTAACAATAACTCACTGTAAAGTAACTTGGAATTCTCTGGGTGAAAAAAAAGCAAGGCCAGTACCTGCAATTCACATCACTGAAGCATTTCTATTTGATGCTAGATATTATACACGCTCTTAAAATTGGGATCTTCAAGTATATGTTTTGTACAATTCCTGCTTAAAGATGCACTTTCTGTAAAATACAATTAAACCACACTCGCTTTTCACTGTAAACAAAGTGTTAAAAATAGAAACCAAACCACTTGGACCCTGGTGTGAGGGCTCAAGCTGTCTCTGCTCTCAGAGCTCAGACTCTGTTTTCCTTTCATGGAGTATTACAAACGTGTCTCAAAGAAGAGCCAGCAGATACTTCTACTTTCATCCCCTGATTTTCATTCAGAAACACATGCCTTCTAATGGTTCTTAAAAATCCACTTAATATTTACACGTGCTAACTCTCACTGGTGTGGCTTTCACTGTAGTAGTGAAGCCACAGAATTAGAAACAGGCTTGAGTGCAGGTTGTACAACTCTGCCTAGGAATTTGTATGTGAATTTGGGTGCCAGTTTGATACATCCTGGTCATGACATCCAAGGAACAGTTTTAACCTACCTGAGATACAATTCTAACACAAGGGAACAGCATGGTGCTGCAACAGGGAAGGGTCACGCTGGATGTTAGGAAAAAGTTCTTCACTGAGAGGGTGGTCAGGCACGGGGACAGGCTCCCCAGGGTAGTGGTCACAGCACAGAGCCTGCTGGAGTTCAAGAAGCATTTGAACAATGCTCTCAGACATAGGGTCTGATTTTGGGGTGGTTCTGTGTAGACCCAGGAGTTGGACTCAGTGATCCTTGCGGGTCCCTTCCAACTCAGGATATTCTAGGCACTGTAATCACACCAGGACAGCCACAGCTGTAGGAAGAAGGGATAACAGAGCCAGGAAAGTCTAAGAAATCATCAGGAAATAACTTTCATGAGATCCTAGACAAGGATCCAGGAGCTGTGAAAAGGAGCTCTTGCTTTGTGTCTGCATTTGGAAATTGCCACTGCAGGGAAAAGAGCAGGATGGCATAGCAGGTAAGTTGCCATTTTGTTTACCCCCAAATACTGTCCTGGAGATTGCCTTTGAGACATTTCAAGTTAAATGTCTTCCATAACGGATAAGAACATTATTTATATAATATATTTCCACATATTTTAAGGTACCTTCATAGAATACTCTAATAGGACACACTTCAGAGAAGACTTTTGAAGAAGAAAAAATGTGAATTACATACTTGACTGATTCTTCCTAAACAGCAACGGTGCTGCTACCACGATATGGGTGCCTAGGTCATTTCTCCCGTAGCTCCCTTAAGCATTTTACATTTAACAAGAAGAAGACATAAAAATAACTGATAAATCAAATTGGCAGAAATGATCAGCAATGTGCGTTGAGCACCCCTGGTGGGTAACATAAAAGCATCTGGCATGTTATTTTTTTTAAGTGACTTGAAACTCCACTTCAGTTATTGAAGTCTGTTTTATTTCAATGAACCCAGGTTACCAAGGTCATGCTAACTACAGGGCTACTGGAATCTGAAGTCATTTTATTGTGAATGAGACATCAGTCTTCTTTTCTCTCTCTCTCTCTCTCTCTCTCTCTTTTCTTTGCATGTTCTTGCTGAAACTGTTTTGGGCATTTTTAACCTCACAGACAGTAAAAGCAGGCTATGCTTTCCTGCTTTAGGGACAGAGAGAAGGCCCAGCAACTACCTGACTCAGGAGCACATGGGCAGGAAGATGCAGATGGCTTTGTCTGGAAGCTAGGTAAGAGCTGAGGACTATCAGCACATCTCAGCAAGTGCATTACCCCAGTCTTCAGAAGACTGAAGGTTAGTCTACGTGGAGGAACTCAGGAAAGTTAGCTTGAATAGACTAATTCAAGCAGTTGAATTAATTGAGCAGTAATTGAGCAGTTAAAGTAAATGCATTAAACTACATGAAACCCCTCTCTGTTTTTATGTTTCAGTCTTAAAGAAGCATTGTGTTCTTTTTTTTTTTCATTTAAATTTGATTGTCTAATTGATTCTTCCTAAAAACCTCCCCTGCCTTATTCACTTCAGCCCTTAGTCTCCTTTGTTTATTAATGCATTTGTTCTTGTGTAACCACATCAAGGCAATGGCGCAAAAAATCATTCTAGAACAATATAGGAATATAAGTACTTTGAACTGTATATATGTTTGGCTAAACTAACTGTTAGTTTGTAATAGAATTTAATAGTGCATTGATAAACTGTTGAATAAAAACTCTTTGTGTTGCAGATGAATTAAGAAAAATACCCACATGAGTTTTTCCCAACACAGTGTTTTGCAAGTGACAGTGCTATCTGGTCCTGGGGCAGGGGGTTACATTCACACAGCAGCTCATCCCTCTGTGTGTGCAAGTGATCTTCAGTGCAGCATGTGTTCACCCATGCAGCTGGAGGGGTTCAGCTTGTTTGCAGCAAACAATGTGATGTGTTGTGCACATGTGCTCACAGGACTGCTCAGCTTCCTGAGTTTCCTGCCTTTCATCTGTTTATGCCACAGCCTTATTGTCAAAGACTTTTTGTTTGTTTGTTTCTTTTGTTCCTTACTGGGGTCAGTAGCAAGGTGAAAGAATTGAATCTCTGCTTTAATAAAATTCACAAGTCTTTGTTTAAGCACGTCCAATATACTTGTTTCTTCCCTTTGAACATGAATGATATCTCTTCCAATGTTAATTAACAGTTCACAAGTGGATAAGCTAAATAGCCATTTAGAACTATGGAAATGTAATTGCTCCACCATCTGGTCAGCTGTAATATTTTATAATGACTATATGAAGAAACAATGTTGTTTTCTTTTACTGCCGGTGTAAACCACCATGATGTTTCCTGAGTGCCATTGTGTAGATCTGGATTCTGCCCCAACGTCATCCTTGAACTTGAAGACCAGCTTCTTGGGCATCATGGTTGATGGTCAGGTAAAGTATCATTTTTATTTCTTCTAATTTATTCTGAAGTTAGCACTTACAGATGCTTTGGTTTAGCTTTGACCATTGTTAAGCTAGCATGAACACTGAACCTGGAGCTGTAATGTGCTTTAATTCCTTCTTATGCAATTGTGATTACTGCACAGTACATGGAATTGAAGTAAAGGAGATATCATTCCAAGACCAATGGGATATCCTTTGTATATACACTGCCACTTCAAAGGGAAGGAAAAAAAAGTCATTACCATAACAATGTGCAGTTCATGTATCACAACTATAATAGAACCCTAGTAACTTGCTGGCTACTGAGACTTGGAAATTTAAATGTAATAACACAGTTTTGCTGCAAATGTCAGGTGGCAGAGGCCATTTCTTAGGTGCTATTGTAGAAAGGATCTCACTGCATTGCAAATGTATTTATTCTTTTTGAAAGGAAGAACAATGATGTGAAAAACAGGAAAATGATCTCCAGAAATTGATTTTTTTCTTTTAAGTTGTGGATTGGAAAATATGTAGATCTTTTTATAAGAATGTAAATGCTTAGATACAGCTTTGGCAGATTTAAAACTTTGATGAGGTATCAAATAAAGACAAACTGTGAAGAGAGAGCATATACTGAAATCCCTATGGACAAAAGTCCTGTGAAAATCAGTAGGAATTTTACCACTGACTTGAAAGAAATCCAGACTTCATCCATTACTGGAAAGACCATAGGAGTCTTCATCAATGAGAACCCAGCTTGTTATAAGGAAGCATAGTAAGGGACAAAGAATGGACAGCTCAGCCCTACAAATTGGAATTAAGACTGAAGAAACAATGGTGACTCTTTCTTTGCAGTCACAGTAGGCAATATCAGTAAAATCTGTTCATGATGTTTTCTTGGAAGGGTTCCTCCCATATTTGCCTTCTGTTCCTTTCAGTTCTGCTGGGGGATGGTGCAGGGGACATGGATGTGTGATGAAGCAGGGCAGGGGCACTGCTGTAAGGCTGGTGCTGATGCAGCTTTGGCTGAAGCTCCAGCTGAGGAGGATGGCAGGGACTCAGATCCTTGCTCTACCTTTGAGCATCATCATTTCAATCTGGTTGAAACTAGCCAGTGGGCTCAGAAGTTGTGAGACAGAAACACGAGGGATGGAGGAGAGAATGGATCATTGGAAAATATTGAAAACAATGAATCAAAGTCCTTACATTATTTTATTCCTACCTTACCCATAGCAGCTTTTCACAGTAATCAAGGAACCGAAATACTGCCAACAATCAATTACTTATAGGCCATGGGATAGTTGTCAGGCAACCCTGAACAAGGCAGAGAGAAGGCAGATACTGTGCATAATTACCTGCAGTAACTAGAATGCCCACACAACCCCAGTATCCACAGAGAACTCAAATCTGTGAGCAACCTACCAGTGAGATATGGATGTGAAATGCACAAGTTGCCAAAGAATTTCCTCACACAAAGAGACAAGATATTGTGCATTGTGATGATTTGTTTAGAAATCTTCTTCCCTTACTGACAAATCCTTACATCTTACATGGTGAGAAGTAACTCAGAGAAAATACCCAGCTTGGAGGCTGGAGCTATGAACTTACCTGCCAACCACTTTCTTTCAATGTTTGCACAGTAGTGCAGAGAGGATTTTGCCCAGGGAATACAGGACTCATTTTCTTGCCCATATGAGGAAAGAATTAGAAACTTCAGGATGTTTTGTTTTGTTTTGTTTTGTTTTTTTTGTCTGCACTGACAAAAATACCAGATTTTGTTAAAAGGCTATGAAACTTGAGACTCCCATGAAACACAACCCTGAGCAAACAACTGGAAGCAATGCAAAACAGGCCCATGGTTATCTAGGCTCCTAATGTCTGCGGCTATGTTAGCATTTGGGTTTGGAAGAGCACTGAGGTTTCGCAGCAAATCCCCCAGACATCTCCACTTACCGTGTGTTGGTTCAGACCCCAGGATGGTCTTGGTGTGCACTAACTGGATTCCTTCTCTTATCACATTTACGGCTACTCAGAGCCACCTGACGCCAGCGGAGCTTGGATCCGGCTGCCCCCTTTTCAGACTTACCGGCAGGATCTTTTTTCTTTCTGGAGCAGTGCGGTCCTATAGCACAGCTGGGATCAGTTCCAAGGCTGTGCACTAGAGGGCAATTACACTGATCCATGCGCGCTGGCTCATTATAATAATATCCTTGCAGTAGTGCAGAATATGTCGATGCAGATTTCCTCAATTACCTGCAGGATTCTGATGACTACAAATCATTCACTGCAGGCTAGCAAATGGCACTTTTTAGCTGTCTCCATTGTATAAGATAGCTTTGCATTTTGAAAATTACCTGAATATCTTATTTTTATCCACCTAGGAGATGAGTCTCCTTAAATAATCCTATTTTCCACTGATATCCATTTAGATATTATTTCTTTACTCATCTTTTTTAACTTCAGTTTAAGAATGCAGCACCAGTGATTATATGTCTCCATAGTCAGGTATTGGAAAACAATTCAGAGTTCAAATTGCTGTTTTGTTACATTAGATTTTATTTAAGGTTATGTTTCTTTTGGAGGGAAATATTCTCAGTTTTGCACCAAGTAAAAATACATGTCCTGTAAAAGTCTGATTTAAAACTCTCGAGCTCAGTGTATTTACTTTCTTAGTTCAATAAAAACGAGGTAAGCCACTTTTCTTGTTCCAAGATATCAAGCAACGTTTATTCTCTACAAAAACAAGCTTTGTCTTTTTGTATAAGACAGTGACTTTCTACTACTTAGAAGGAGTTTGTGTCACCTGGTTTCCAGTGACATTGTGTCTCACTCTTCCCTAGGATTTGCTAGCTCTGGTAGCTTGTGTGCAGGAGTGATGGGAGTATTTTTAATAGTCACAAGGAGAAACTTATGTGAAGAATCTTACATGAAGAGAGAAGCAAAAGGGGATGACATAAATCTTGGTGAGACCTTTGCAAAAAACTGTCTGAGAACAATTTTTCATGTGAATTACTGGAGATCTGGAAGGCAAATGACAACTTCTGGAGGTGAATGATGAGATGATTGTTAATGGCAGAAAAAGGGCAGTAATGCAGTCTTCCAAGATTTGGCCAAGCAGAAGTCACATGAACTTTCAATGAGATAATGAGGGATGAAGATAGACTAGAAGGATCTTGGATGAAATAAGAGGGCAGGAAGAAATTTGGGGCCAGTTATTATTTAAATAAAACATAGTAGTTTCTTAAACAACCAAGATCTGTTATAGAATCATTGGATCTATTATTCTCTCTCTCAAAAAAAAAAAAAAAAAAGGAAGACTTAAAACTGCAGGTCACCACACATAAACATTGTGGGAATTAGATCTAGAGCACAGAAATAACAGCTTCTGGACAAAGTCCTCACTTAACATACCCATTTTCACCTGAAGATATGAACTAGACCTTCCATTATTCAAGGCCCTGATGACTTGATGAACTCTTCTTATCAGCAACTGGCCAAGCTTGGAGACCCACACCATGGCCCCAAGGACCGCAGCATGACCCTTGGTACTTGAGCAGATTCTTTCTGTGGTGCACTGCTGACTTGACACTGCTGAGGGAAGTGACAGAACAATAGGACTGTGTTCTTCTCTTGCTTCCCAGTTCCCCACAGCCCGAGCTCACCTCTGCAAGCCCAACAAGACTCCTCCTGGCAGCCTATTTCTCTGGGTGTCAGAGGAACCACTCTCGTTGCTGGCACCAGACTACCTGCCACAGCAGTTTAAAGAAGAATGTGCAGCTTGCGGATTCTTGTCCGTGGAGAAGCAGCACCTGTGTCCTTTGATGATATCCTGTCAGCCAGGCATTATTCTTCTTCCCACTTCGACTTAAAAAGAAATGAAAAACATGGAGACTGTTTCAAATTCCCAGCCTGACATTTCTACTGTTGCATTTCTACCTCTTCTCAGATTCAGGCGTGGATTGCTTGCCAGCATTCCTTGTGCTATTTAAGAATATTGGTTTATCTTTCCCCTAGATAGCTTATTCAATGAACCTGTAGAGCATTTGTTCTGGACACAGTAACCCAAAACTTTGAAAACTGAGATAGGCTGCTTATTTGCAAGTGCAGTTGTTCATTCATCTTTAGCATTCTTTTTCTTGTGCATTTAGTGACATGAACCACTTTTCTGCTAGCCCTTGATCACAGAGACCTCTCGGCTGTTTACAAGAACAAGTTCCTCAAGTAAGAACAGCTTAGGTTTTACATCAGCCAGACTGTCTAGATCAGGATGTAAGAGGCATAAAACTTTATTTATGGGTATATTTAGTTAGTAGATAGATGCTTAACGGAAAGAAAAGTGAGGAGCATTGGCCATAGAATAGAAGATGGGTGAGCAGGCCAGGAAAGGTAGAAGATGCAAGAGGGGAAGAAAACAAAACAAAACAAAACAAAACAAAAAAAATAAAATTCAATGAGGGACTCAAACAGCTATCAATGGATGGAAGGGGACTCTTTGAATATCCCAAAGTCTGATACCTCTACAAATACTTCTGCCAGCTGCAGTTTGGTGAGTTGTATTTGCTGTTTGTTCATGGAAATGGAGTGGGGCAGGGGACAGTGCAAAAGAAAAAAAATTGTCTCTAGGTCATCATACTGTCAGTAGGAGATGGGTATGGAGGGGGCAGAGCAGGGAGAAGAAAGGTGTTTGCAGCACTCTGTGTAGGTCTGAGTGCAGACCATTTCCTTGTTGAAAGTGCATTAGATCATAAAAATAGCCCCAAGCACCCCATGGTGAAGAGTAGTACTTTAGGTCATTCCTGAAGTTTACTGAAGTAATACTAATTATGGATGGGAAATTCAAACATCAGAAGTCCAAAACAATGCAACTCAGATCAGAATATCGCTACTATGTGGAAAGGAGAAAAATAAAAAGCAGTAAGGACTTATTCAACTGAAAAAATCAATATACTGTGTAAATATTTCAACTTGGTTCCGCTAATATACTAAACAATCTTCTATTTCTGACTTAAATAAAAGTTTCTTCTTGCATTCAGATTTTTTTAACTATTACCATGATTTTTAAATACCAGGAGAAAATAAGTAAAAAAGAAATGAGGTGATTGAACCACACAAGCAACCAGAGCAATTTAAATGTTATACTATGCTATGAACTACAGTCCTTTCTTTAAAAAAAAATAAAAAAATAAAAAATAAAAAAGATAGCAATCATTTACAAGGGGAAAATAGTGATATAGTTTTAATAGAAACAGTATTATATGTGAAAACATGGCCACACAACATTTCCATTAATTGGAACAGAATGCCATATGGAGTTTTGTTCTCATATTCATTAAGGCCTTTCTTTAACCTAGCACACACATATACTGCAAATAATAATGTGTACAACTTGGCACTAATTTATTCCTCTGTCTCTTGTATTCATTGCACTATTTTTTCCTCATTGATATCAAAACCTACAGTGAAACCTATCAGTGAAAGAATTTTTGTGCAGATACTTTAGTAAAACATTCTTATTAGTAATACCCTAACTTGTTACTAATACTTCTGATAAACATAAAGAAAGATTGTTTTTTACAGACTTTTTTACTTTTATACATTTACACAGGGAGAACTTAGCGCTCAGTAAAATCAGACAAGATCAAGTACCGTGTTTCGAACATCTTGCATTTACAACATATTGAAGAGAAAGCAAATATTTCCACTACATTGAAGTAATGGGAAGACCAGGTCAGGGTTATACCCAAAATGTTTTTCCAAAGAAGGTGAAAACTAGCAGTAAAAATGTTCCCTGCTTTCAACCATAAAGACAGAAGGATCAAAGAAAAGAGGATAAGGTTAAAAATAACATCTGTATGGCCCACAAAATAAATTATTATTTTACTTTAGGTTTCAGTTAGGATAACAAAGAGGAAGCTGGGAACAAAAGCAGCTTGGCTAATGGGAAAAGTATATAGAAATGGTTAGAATAGATTTTTCCATCTTAGGTGTAAGAAGAATTCAAAGAACTCAATGTGCTCCAGGAAGGTACACTAGATAACCTTCATCCCAGACTACTGAAAGGACTGACACGTGAAATTGTGAGCCCTATAGAAAGGAGTAAAAATAAAAATCTATCAACTCAGGCTGGTATTATCTGACTGAAAAGAGCAAACATAGCACCTGTATTTAAAATAGCAAAAAATGTCCTGGGCTAGTACAGACCAGCAGTATCCTGACCTCTGTAGTGTATAAAGCTTCCTGGCACAACTTAAAGGAAGAAAATGCTATATTTCAATACATATAAATGATACACAGAATTTCTGTGCTATGCAGCATCCCTTTAGGTTGTTTACGTGTGAGCAATAAAAGAACTTGTTTATTTGAAATAAGCAGCCAGCTCAGATCCAGAAGAGAGACTTTTGGAGTAAATATCCTCTTTAGGTCCTTCAGGGGATGCTCTTTCCCCATTCCTTATTCCTGTGTCTCCCTCATGCTCTGACCCTGTCTTGCAGTATTGACGTCTACTACCCTGGCCCTTACTCTGCTCTCTCCTGTCCTGTCCTGTCCTTTCCTGTCTTGTCCTCTCTTCTCCTCTCCTCACAACTTTTTGTTTAGAAATCCATTTGATACTGTACTTTCACATATATAACCCACATGTTACTTGATGGGTTTGGGTTACCTGGGCACCTACCTTTTGAGTACAATAATTTTAAAGGTTGATGGTTGTCTAATATATGGGTTCTACCCATGGGAAAAAAAATGATTAAACATATGAAGGTTAAATAGGTTTGAAAGTGCAACATTGGGTTTTCTTTATCAAAAATAGGTTATGTTTTTTTATTAAGAGTTTTCATCTGTATAAACTAGAAGTGGTATATCAAAGGTTTTACAAAAAACTTTGATGTGGCAGGGATGCTGTAACAATTCCAAATGCCTTGGGGTCTTCTTCTCCAGTCTGCCCATCTCCTGAACAGGCACGTTTACAATTCTCTTGCAGAGTTAAATTTCTGGACACAGCCATATTTTAAAGAAAATGGCCTGCCACGAAGGTATATTAGCCTGTTCAAGGTGTGTCACAAGGCACTAACAGGCAGGTGAAGAGTTTGCTGCCCCACTTCTAGCAGAAAAAAATACCCTATCCTATGACATATCTTCTTTCTGTGTCTCCCTTCATGGATGCTTCAGGGTATTTAATTGGGAGGAGAGCCAGAAGTAGAGCAAGGAAGAACATGGTCTTCTGTGGGGAAGAAAGAAAAAAAAAAAAGAGGGGAAATAAGGTCTTTTAATGTTTAACATCAGGACAAGCAGGAGAAGGCCAGGGGCGGCAATGACAGGCCTGGTATAAGAGGAGAGGAGACAGATCCAAAGGCTACAGTGTGCTAGGGCAAGCATGTTAGTGTGCAAATCATGGTAAGAGTCCCAGCCTTGTTTTAGATTAATCTATTCTCTATCCCTACTCACCAGCATAGCTATGGCTTACCTGAGCTAGTCTTCAACATAGCCCCTATTCACTTAACCTCCAATTTCCACACTTTCTGTCTTATTTTGATGGTTTCTGCTAAGCTTTACCATTATTATTCAGAACTATTCCATTTAATCTCTCCTATACCTCATCTAATTTAATGTAAATGGTACCCAGTAAACAACCTAAGCTCACCTTCTAATTTGCCTTTGTCTCTCCTCATAGCTCCAATACCCCAAACTCCCAGGCGAGTGTGGTGGGGGTTGGCACTTTTATGTTGAGAGAGAAGTTCATTTCTGGTTTGGGAATGTTACTTCCAAATAGCCTGAACTCAACTAAGCATTTGGCATTTTTGGTAGGATGGTGGGTTTTAGATGGCTGAACAAAGGAAGTGGCCAGCATCAGTACCTGAGTGAAACGCAGACATCTCAGAGGGCAAAAGGGAAGGAGTTCTGTATGTGGAAATAAATAAATAAAAGCATATGGGGTTAAAAATCTTTATGTATCCATGTCTATCTGACTGTTGAACTTAGATGTGAAAATGGTGCTAAGAATCTGATGGGCAAGTGAGAGAGCAGAATTTAGTGGGAGAGTGGCAGACCAGACGTAAGCAGCCTAAAATCTCTTATAGTGCCAACATAAAGAGATGATCACTGCATATGAGGTGCTGTTTGGTTTTGCTGTAGCTTGGCTATCATCGGTTTGTTGAGTTGTTGTGCATGCCCCATCCTTGGTGCCCACCCATCTCCCCATCCTATGTGTTGGAGACTCAGTGATAAGTGCTGATGGCTGTGCCAGGTAAGGATTTACGCCTACTGTGAACATCCCCAGCTTTCTCTTTGCAATGGCCAAAGGCTCCTTTACATAACCAGTCAAGTTCAAAGTGCTTCAAGCAAGCACAAGGGTTTGCCCAAGCATTTTTTTCAGATAGTGGTTTTAATTGTGCATTTAAACAATTAATTCCACATGATAACTAAAGCTGGCCACAGGATATACTTAGGAGCCAGCAAGGGCATGAAAGAAGGCAGGAGTGGGCATAGAGGCAATTTTGGATTAGGCATGGAGCAGTATGGAAAGGACTGGCGGCACAACTATTGCATGCCATTGTTAGGTAAACACAAAGAAATGGCCAGGGATTTGTGCCCACTGCTGTTTCCAAATTGCCGAAACACCTCCTGGCTATCCCCAGATACCTCACAATTTTTAAACAGCAGTTTCCCTCCTCTATTCCCCTCCCTAAAATGTATAGATTATTCTCAACAGTAGAAATCATGGATGCATTTTCCTGCAATAGCAGCGGAAATTCCCTTCCCCCTTTCCTATAAAGAAAATACCAGAACTTCTAACATACAATTGGGAGCTTATAATAGGAGGCTGTTAGCACAAAGCTAAATTTGGGGTATTTCAGAGAAGAAGTACAGTGTTATGTCTGTTGCTTGATTTGCGGCACAGGTATGGTTGCAGTTCAAGTTTGTCTTGGTCTGGAGCAAAGGTCTGTACAAAAGGCTGCGATATATTTTACAGTGGATACAAATAAACACAAGTGGTTGGTTTAAAAACAACAAGCCATCACTTCTAATCAATGTTTGACACATGTCCAGCTTTCTGGAATTAAAGGGAAAGGTGAGGTCAGTTATTCGCTGCACAATCTGGCCATATTTATTTGCATCCGTGTGTTTGAAAATCCAAGTTTACATTTTTAAAGCTAAATAAAGTTGCCTTGTGACACTCATATTGTATCTATTACATATTTCACTTCAAAACCTCATCTCTCCTAAAGCCTCTTCAGTGTGCTTGAAGTAGCAGAGCAAAAGAAAAGGAATTTTCAATTTAACGAGAGCGCTGACATTCTGTTACACAATTCGATCTCGTCTATTTACCTGCTCTTAAAAAACACAAGACACTAAACAAAAATGCTGAATGCATCCAGTCTGCAGTGCCATAGGTGTCTGAATGCATCCGTAGCTTCCCTCTCACTCATCAGTGTAATTGTTGTCATGTTATTCCATTTTTTGATTAGTCTGGGCCGCCGAGCTCCAAGCTTTTTCTGGCCAAACGTTCTTCTGCTGGTTGTCATGGTGACTGCATTGTTAGCGGGGAGAAAGGCTCTGTTGTCTGCCATTGTTCTGTTGTGCTTTAGGTAATGCACGAGGCATCACAAGTGAAGTGGATGGACCTTTTTTGCTCGGCGGCATTGCCGAGTATTGAAAATCTCCCATAAAAAAGGAGCAAATAGGCCCTGACCAAAGAAATAACCAAGTTCCTTTTTAAAAGAAAGTGCGCGTTGTTGTAAAGAGGTAAAACAGCGCTAACGATTAACTGAATAATCTAAGAAAATGCTATAGAAATTATATTTATTACAAGAACAATTGCCAGGATTTGAATGTTACTATACAAAACTAACCATTTTGCAATTTAGCTTGAATATAGTTTTTAATGACATGGTTTTAGCATCACTTATTTCTCTCCCTTTTACAGTGTCATTTGAACCTGATTCTATTTAGCTTAAAACACTACACTTTAAGAGGTGAATGTAATAATTTGTTGTCAGAAATTTCATCCACAAACGCCTCCCTTTTCGAGCAAGTTACCACAATTAGTTTATTACTTTGTGTATCACTGTCAGATTGGGCTCTTTTCTTTTCTCCCCGCCCCCCCCCCCCCCCCCCCCCCCAAATAAATGAGTATTCGCTCCACTATTACTCTGAAAAAAAATAAAATAAAATAAAACATCAGGCACTATTCACAGTTTTGACTTTGACGTTCAGACAATTGCTTTAAGAGATACCTCAAACCGGAAGAACATTAGGGGGGAAACCCTAAGAAAGTTTGTCAAAGGCGCCTTTGCTTATTTAAATGGATCATGGGACAAAATATTTGCTTTAAATTGTGATTAATTAACACCCAACAGCAATTTACAGTTTCAAGATCGAAGATAAAGCCAAGGTAAATCACAACTGCCTCTAAAAGTCACTAGTACATGATTCAAGTACCTGTGATTTTCAGCCTATATTCAGATTCACCTGCTAACACCATTAGGGGAAAGCAGCAGAGCACCAGCTTTTCCCTCCTGTCACTCCAGGGGAAAAAACACCTTCCAGCAGAACCTGTCACTGGATGTCACCAAAGTTCCATGGATTTGCAGACAAAACAGCACTAATTTATCAATAAAACTCAAGAGTCTTCAAGCGAGCAGGCAGAAATGCCTGTTGCAGGTAGCCCAGCACACCTGTAAAACAGTTGGGGTACACCCACTGTCTGTTGAGCATCTACTGGGGTTCACCCCAGCTACGATGCATCTCAGTGATGTGTCTTTGAATGGGCTGGTGTCCCACAGGCATGGAGTCAGGTGAGATTTCGGCTGCTGCCACAGGCTTTGCCTATTCTGAAAAACTGCACTAAGGGGCTGAAGTAGGGCTGTGACACCTGTTAACATTTTTTCCTATTCACTTCTGTAAAATGAGAATGACATTTGACCTTTTCTTCCTTTTTTTTTTTCCTTTACTATTTTTTTTCCCCCACAATTCTTGGTCTGGATTGTTCCTGGAGCCCAGCAGGGCTGGGACTGTCCCATACCCCCTGTGTCTCCTGCACTGGGGACTGCTGGTGGCACACACTGAGTGCCTGAAAGAAGCCTTTGCCTCTCAGGTTCTCAGCATCTCCACTTGTCAGACTGGGAGTCTAAAATGAAAAATGATCCAGTAAAAATAGGAGAAACTGATTTTCTTGCAGGGGAAACAATATGAGCACATAACCCACAGAGTATCTCTTTAACTAATGCCAAAATAGTTTAGGTGAAAATGGAAAAAAAAAAAAGACACAAATATGAAACTTTTAAGTATCTATTATGCACAACAGAAAAGTGGTTTGTCCTTTTGGGGGGTAAAAGAAGATTGTCCCATCATGGTGCCCATGCACTTTTAAAGCCTAAGAGTGGGGATTTCAAAAATAATGAAGTGACATGGGCACCTGCGGCACAATGACTTCCCACGGATATTATGTATCCCCCAAATCCTTGTTATTTCTAACATTTTTATCCCTGGAAATTACTTTTAAAAACTGAAGAAATGGGCAGTCTTCATAGAAATTGTCACCAGATGCAAATGCTGTTATGATTCTCTACTTCGAGTTCCTCTCAGGCCCCGCTGGCCTTTCACAAGCTCGAGCAGCAGTGGCCGCATCCAGGCCACTTTCTGCAGCAGGCGCAGGTCTGGACACAGCTGGACCCCTTCCTTCCTGCTCGCCCCTGCCCTGGGCACAGCCAGGTGCTCAGGCACCTCTGAGGCTGGAGGACAAGTCAGCATACAACATGCTTGTAGACATGCAAGCAGATTGCTTGCACAGCAGAAGCAGGTCTGCACGCAGCCTTACATCAGCTAATGCCAGCCTCATCTACAGCGGAGGTGTAATTCCTACTGAATTCCTAATTCTCTTTTAATTCTATGAAATTGCTATATAGACCTGTTCATTTTACCCTTATAAAATTCAGGAGGGCTTTTCCATAAGGGATAGCTTCAGAAACATTAAAATAGGACAATTGCTGGTTTTTGGAGAGCTCTATTGCAAGCGTATTGCCTTCTCAGCTGGAAAGGATGATTACTGATGTCTGAAAAAGGTACTTACAGCTTAGTACACAGTAAACATGTATTCTGTTTTTCTTTTGCTCTGTTAAACAATATAATACATAGCAAAAAATCTACAGAAATAGCAATCAAAACAGACACACTTTAAGAAGAATCCCAATGCTTCTTAATTTGTACTTCATTCCTCCCATCAGCATTTCCACTGGCATTCATCACTGAATATTCATTCCTGATTCTGGCTCCGGGCTGAGCGTGGCAGCAGCCACCAGAGTCACATAGGTATTGCCACCGAGGGGGTGACAAGACGTCCTCCATCCCCCAGCCCTTCCCTGGTTTGGGATTGCCGGGCTCCCCACCAGACCCCTTTCCCCTGCCTGATGCGCTGAGAGCTCCCCCTCCTGTTGCAGTCAACGTTAACCGCAGTCGGCAGATTAATATTATTACCTCATTTTAATTAATTCCCCTCCTCGACTCAAAAAAGCACATCTGGTGCTTTTCAGAGCCAGACAAAGCTTCTTTCCTCCCATCCTCTCCTGAACATCAATTAATAACTTGGCAACAAAGAGAAAATAAGAGTTTGTTCTGCATACCTAACAGTCAGAAGTGAGAGAGAGAGAGAGAAAAGGACTTGCTCTAGACAGGGATCAAGGAAAATGACAACTGCTAAATCTTCCGTGTTCCTGCACCTCAGCAGGGCTTATTAGGACAAGCCAGAGCAACACAACTACTGTGTCTAGGCTGTTTTCAGGCCAAGGTTGTCTCACATCTGTTTAACTTGAAGTGCAAAGAGAAGCGATGCTGAACTGTTTACAGCTGTCCGAGTAGGGGGCTCAGAAGGCAATTACAGCCCTTGCTACCAACGTTTCCTCCCACAAGCCCACACTTCAACTTCCAAATGAGAGCAACTCCACTCCTAGAATCTCGAAAAGCTCTCTCCTAATACAACTAGAAAAAAACACAGCTTCTTGATCCCCCAGTCTGTCCTGCGAACATAACACGGTAACCAGAGGGGATGAAGATGATGAGGATGAAGACCACTCAACAGTTCTCATGAGCAGATGGAGCTCTCTCTGTTTGACTAGAAAGATGAAAATCAAGTTCAAAGGAGACTTCATTCACAAAAAGTAAAAAAAATTAAAAAAATTAAAAAAATTAAAAAAAATCACTAAGGACGCAAATTTGTTACAATCAGTTGGAAACTAAAAAATGTATATTATTTTTCAGGCTTCTTGCAGATCTTAGGACTGCAGAGCAAGACTCTGCTTTCATAGGTGTTGTGATAAACAAGGAGTAATGACACTGAAGCCCACTAAGTCAAAAAGCAATGTGAGATAAGACTTGAAGAACTAGAGAACTAGTTTTCAGAAAGGGAACTGGTGCCACATTGTTTTGTTTTTGTCTACAGGCAACTTGATGACATCAGTTCTTCAGTTCTTATTGGAAAGACAGGCTTTGAAGTTACTGTCGAAATTGACTTTCTTCATTCAGACTTGACATTATTGCAAACTCCAAAATTCAGGTTTCTGTGTCGCTTGGGAGCTTGACTTTCCCTTTGTCTCAACATTGGAACAGTTGTCTTCCTTTCTGTCTCCATTTTATTTTATTTACCTTTTTTTTTTCTTTTAGCCATTTTATTTTTAAACTGAAATCACAAAAGAGTGATCCACACTCTGTGTTTTTTGTTTTGAGCTACAACTCCAAACAAAAGCTCTTATTAGGAACCCAAATTTTCAATACCCAAATACCTTGTGGTATTTCTGGATGGTGTTAGATGCATAAACAATTATATTTAAAAAATCAAAACAGACATTAGAATAGGATGAAAAAATGTGTTTATGCATATTTTATATCAAACAAACAAATTTTACATCAGAAGGAAAAATTCCTCACAGATGATAGATTTTAATAGATAGGATGTAAATTTCATTATAACTAAACTAGATACAGAAAAATCAGGAAAGACAACAACAACAACAAAACAATAGCTAGCTACTGATGAACACAGAATTAAAAATAAATAAATAAATAAATAATAAGAAGAAATTAATTAAGCTGTACCAAAACATGAGCTACAGCAAACTACAAGTATGTCCACTGTTAAAACTTGCTTGAAAACTGTTATTCTACTTTTATTATAGACCTGCATGTCACAGAACAATATAGGGACCGGAGCGGTGTTAGCTAATCTGCCATAATCCTTTCAGCTCTTTGAAAGAACAACAAGCGGTTGATAAGCAGGGTCAGGCTAGGTCAGGATTTCGATGGGAGACATCTAAGGAATGCCTAGGTGCTTCAGGAAGGGGATGTGACTGATTTAGCAAGCCGGCCATATCAGCAAGCTTGCTCTCCACTCCACTTTGGTAATGAGCAAACGGAGCAGACCATGTGCTGCTGAAGGGGTAACCTTTTGGGGGAGATATAATAACAGAAATCCCGATTGAGGCATTATATTACCCTTTCACCTGGCAGTAGCTTCAACTAACACCAGCTCAGATACGTGCGTTTTGTTGGCTGGCTGACTGGACAGACAATTTCCCACATCCAGTCCTAAAATTTGTAGTGTGTTTTCAGGTGCTGTTAGACCAGAACATAAGCCATGTTGTCAACCTGTTGTCTTAATTCACTTCACTCCTACACACTTTGGATGTGTGGAAAATATATTTCTGTAAAACACTTATGAACTGCAGGAATACCAGCTGCACCCATTCCAGTTATTGCCTGCATCGAGTGTAGTGTTGGTTTTAACTGATAATATAATCAAAAAATAAATTAAAAATGGATGCTATGTCATACCAGTATTTTTATTTCATCCACCACAAAGTTCTCATCTGAAACACAAAAATGAATGAGGTAAAATTGTTTTAGAAGTATGTACCTTGCATTTCTGAATTGCCATGCATTCTATGCTGGCAAAAAACAACCACCCTCCAACAAATATTTCATTGAAAAGTCAGTATCTGTGGGTTACTGAAAGAAACATAGCCGTTTCAATGAAAAGAGTAAAAGCCTCTCTCTCAGCACTCATTTCATGCTTTTTTCTTTCCACTGAGCATATTTTAAGAACTAATCAGCCTTATAAAAGGTACCACCGTTAATCTACTGTTTGTCTTCGTCTTCACTGCAGCTGCTTAGTAGATAGAGAGCAAACAAAACCAGAATTAAGGTCATTCCATTTAAATCCTTCAGAGTGGAAGACAAGGACTAAATTATTGCTGAGAATTACATGAAGGAAAAAAGCCCAGGATAAGATAACTAATGTTTATTATTTGCCAGACCTATAGTGGCACTGCATTTATATATTTGTGAAGGGATTACATGAACATTTTTTGAGATTAATTGGTAGCATGGGGAGATTCTCTGATATACTGTCCTCACAACTTTAAAGTATGATCCTCTGCTCTCAAAGACACATATGCAGCACATATGTCTAGAAAGAAATAACCCAAACCTACCAGTTACCATCAGCTGTTACGCATGAAGTGTAATGACTTTTATTTTCACATAAATAAAATATAAAGGAGACTACACCAACATTGCAGTTCATCATACAGCACGGGTTTGAATCACACAGGATCATTGTAAAGACCTTAATGGATTATTTTGCTTTCCTTCACTAGACACCGTAAACCTGTATTTTCACGTCTTTGAGGCAGAAGGAGCAATAGCACAAAACATCTCTTTTATGCTAATAACAGGAAATCATTTCACAGTAGTCAAATCTGAGTAGAAAATGAGTGGTCAAATAAGTAGAAAATCTTTTGACCATCAAGAATCCACAAGCTTTTCCTTCAAATTAGGAAATATTCCCTGGGAGCTACTCTATAAATAATACATGGTGGGTTTTAGTGTAATCTTCAGTGTGAGAACACGCTTGCTTTAGAGCCAACAGTAATACCACTTCAAGGAGGAAATGCTGTGTGAAGAGAGGATCTTGCAGCTCTCTCCCACTTTAAAATCAAGTGCATTGGCTCCACTGTGCCTCCAGCCCCGAGGAGCCTGATGGCTACAAGCCCTGGGTCAGTGGCACGGCCCCGGCCCCTGGCGTGTCATGTAGGCATGGCCTGTCAGGCTGCCGTGTGCTGGCCTAGGCCTCCCGCACACACCCTTGCCGACACTGGCGCCAGGCAGCACTTAGAGGCGGGTGTGAAGTATTCACAAAGGAAACAACAGGAACAGTACATCCTGATGGGGTTATCACGCTTGCCCATACGCGTTTCAAATAGGTGAAGGCAAGCTGTCAGAGTTCTGGTCTGGACTGGGTGCACTGCAGGCTCCAGTGAGAGACGTCACCACTTCAACCAACGGTTTTGATATGCAATAAGTCCCAAACACCCAACTGTCCTGGTTTTGACTGGGATAGAGTTAATTTTCCTCCTAGTAGCTGGTATGGTGCGGTATTTCGGGTTTAGGATGAGAATGCTGATGACACACGATGGTTTAGTTGTTGCAGAGCAGTGCTCGCACAGAGCCAAGGACTTCCCAGCCTCTCACAGGTACCACCCTGCCAGCAGGCAGGCTGGGGGTGCACCAGGAGCTGGGAGGGGACAGAGCCATCACAGCTGACACAGACTGGCCACGAGGATGTCCCATACCTTATGGCCTCATGATGAGCAATAAAACTGGGGGAGCTGGCTGGGCTGCAGGTGTTTGGGAACTGCCTGGGCATTGGTCAGTGGGTGGTGAACATTGCGTCATGCATCACTTGTGTTGTATTTTATCATTATTATTAGTAGTAGTAGTAGGAGGAGTAACTCCTTTCCTTTTGCCCTATTAAACTGTCTTTGTGTCAACACATTTTTTACCTTTTTTTCCAAATTCTTTCCCTCATCTAACAGGTGTCAGGGGGAGCAAACAGCTGCATGGTGCTTAGCTGCCTGCTGGGTTAAACTACATCAACCACCATGAACTTGCAAATGGCCCCAGAACAGCCTTCCTTTTACTATCCCTGCATTCCTCTCTACAATACAGACATGACACTTTTTTGTCTATCCGATCTCATTTGATCTCCCCAGCCTCCCTGCACAGCCTGATTTCACCCATCTAAGAGGGGGTCTCAGCAACAGACATCTAATCACAGCTATTTATTCTCAGCTTTGGTGGGTGACAACAGCCTGGCAGCAGGTGGACATGGAGCAGGGATATGATCCTCTCAGAGCTGGGAACACCCAGCCATCAGGTCTCCCAGAATTTGTGGACCATGTGCACTATCCTGCTGGTTTTTGAGGGGACTGGCAGGGCTTGGGGTGGAGAGACTTGCACTCACCCCTCAGATAGCTTGGAAGCGCACAGAGTCATCATCAGATACATCCTTTCTTCTAAAAATTCACCTGAGTGTGATTCATTTTGTGTGGTTCTCCTGGACTTATCAGTAAGCAGATGAACTGCAACAAAAGATAAACAATACTGGGCTCATAGCTCTTTTAGGTGTAATGAATCACTGGTACCTGTGGAATATCTTGGAATATCCTCATGTAGAAGATTCAGGGTGGAACAAGAACAAAATCTTTTTTTTTTTTTTTCTCTCTCTTTTTAAAATGAATACAAAATAGAAAACATTGCTTTATGTTTTACTTTTCTCTGTGGAATACACCTGTCTGTATTCAAAAACCTAAACTATATCTGTGGTCATCTTACAAAACACTCCTTGGTTATCTTTATTTAGGACATAAACAGCTTTTGTGTCTTACCTAGGTTGTAAAGCAGAGGACTTTCACTAAGAAAATGACAGCTGTATACAAACAACTGTTAGGTGTAATAATATTGAAGATAACAGTCATTACTGTAGCCACTGAAGAAACACATAAAAATTCTAAAACTGTCACAGGTGGCATCTGCAAATAATGTCACTTGCATTTGTACAGCTCTGAAACATATTTTGAAACACTTACACAAAGATGCTGCTAACATAATCCACCACAGAAATGTTCCAAGGATGACAGGACTATACAAGTAACAGCTAGAAATATGTATTAACAGGAAAATATTTTCCATTATGTGCATACACAAATATCAAAAAAAAAAAAAAAAAAAAAAAAAAAAAAGAGAGCCAAATGCTGAAAGCAGTGAATATTGAAAACCTAACTTTAGCTTAGGATTTAGCACCTTCTGTATCTGAAAAAGCAAGGACAGATATGCAGTATTTTCTTGTATGGACATAAAGCCAGAAATCATTTCCTCCTCATTTCCATTTGTTCCAAGAGATGCTGCTACTGTCTTGTTTACTGTTATAATCATTTCCAATCATGGCATTTGCGTGCCTTTTCAAATACTAAAATAATGAGAAGACCCAGAGCTCCAGGCTCTTCCTCTGCCTACAGCTGCTGTAAGGGGCCAAAAAGGAGACAGGCCAGAGATCAAAAAAAGTCCTAATAGACAGAGGCACAACCCAAGAAACACAGAATTGATTCTAGCCTTAATTTGTTGGAAAGCATTAATCAAGAAACAAGTCATCAACAGATGCATGTGATCTAGTGCACTACATACATTTCTGCCAGCAAGGCACATGGGCTATGCTAGCAACTGCTGGTTCGCATAGGCTTGAACTTTAATTCTTAAATGGTGGTGTAATGAGGAAGCCTGTAGTACATGGCATTAACAGTGAAACTGGAAAATACATGTAACACAACAGCTAGCTAAGTAGTTTGATGTCATTTTCAAAACTAATTATAAGGCAACAAAATCATAAATGGCCTTATGTATCAATCATAAAACACACCTTAATATTTTTCTGTATTTTCTTTTTCATCCCAACTATTTGCTCTGCTTAGGAAAAGGACTGTACACAGGCTATGACTATAGTTAGGGAACTAAAAAGTTATTTATTTTTAAACGTTAGACTTCTGAAAGGAAGTTTCATAGGATTGCATTAAATAATTTATCTAACATAAAGAAGGCATTATACTTGCATCATGTAAATATTGACTGACTTAGCTAATGAGTGGCTGTGTATAAACAGCCTCCTTTTTTATTTCAACTGGAGTCTAGTGCAGACAGCTTTGTATATTTTACAGTCTCTTGTACCTGAGCCAACAATTGATAGTGCAGGAGATCAAAGCCTTGATATAGAGATGCCAAGCAATTTGTGTATAAATGTGCTTCTTAAAAAGCGATAAGAGCACAAAAGAAGTTTTAAGATACTTTCACCACAATTTAAATGGTAAATAGCTAATTACTCCAATGAGCTGTGTTGAAGTTTTACCTGATGCTAAAAATGTAACAACAGAATAAAAGCGCAAAAAATGCTTTCTATTTTTTCTACAGGTTTTGTAAATGAGAAAATATTTTAAGTTAAAAAGCAGCCATGCCTTAGTCTGTTCTCAACAGGAATATTTCATTTAACTCCGTAATTATTTCTTCAGATTTTATGTAGAACAGTTTTGTCTGCATAATTTAACTATGATATTTAAAGAAATGAGTAAGAAAAAATGCCTTCAATGGCCATAAGATACTCAAAAATAATGTCAGTTCAATTACTGTCATTATTAACACTTTAAAGTCACTATTGACACACTGAGTGATAACATTCAGTTCAAGACTCCAGCCTCTTCCTGGCTTCTCTAATAGTTGCACTGCCTAATTTAAAAACTGGCTGAGCATGCTATGCCTCCATAAATCATTGTGTAAAGAAAGATCATTTGAATGTATAAAAGCTGTAAGATGTATTTTACAACCAGCTTGCCAGGACTCCAGTTCTGACCTGTAGAGCTATGGGAAGTATTGCACCACGATGTGTTCAATAATTTTAAAATCTATGGGTTATGCTTTGATTCCTATGTATGACTTGAAGGGTTAAATTGTGGGCACAAGTATTTTCTACTCCTATAACAAAGTACTTGGCTCCTTCACTTTTTATTATGCCATAAAAGACAACAAGTCAGAAGTACAAATGTAACACTCACTATTGCTCTTAGAAACAAACGTTATAACCCTTTCTCTTGACTTGTTTTCTCACACTGTATCAACAAAATTGGCTAGAACAAAAGGGAAAGGTGAATAGCAGCTGAACAACAGATGGTTGTTTACTGCTGCATAGTACCAGGAGGCACGCAGGATAGAGAGGAACAGTGAGAGAAAGGCTTCTCTCCATGCAGAAGTATATTTGAAAACATAAAAAGTAGCATTTTCCCCTAATTCTGCTCTTTTACAAATGAAGCAAGGAAACAGACTACACAACCAGCAATGGAGTGCTGGATAGAATTGTCTGAATGAGTTCTGCAATGATTTATATATATATATATTTATTTATTTATATATATAATCAATATGCTCCATCTTGTGTTGCTAACTATTCTTGCATCGTAAGATCAGGCTGGGTATAGGAGCAGGCAGAGTGTAAGGGTCAGCCTGCACATGCAGTACTATCAGCAGGAGCGAGGAGCACTGGCGGAAGGAAGGAAGGAGAGTCAGAGGCATGGGAGAGCAAGTCCAAGCTCTGCCTGTGTGTGTGTGCACTCCAGCTTTAATCCAGATATCTCAAGCAATGAAAGCAGTGTAAACAAGCACTCCAACAACCAGACTACGTCCCAAAGCCCAGAGACCTAAGCAGCAATCTGTGCTCCTGTCTCCTGCTACCATCAAGTGTTTGACACCACTGCAGACATATCTTCTGTGGCAGCAGCTTCCCAGGTGTACACAGGGAGTTAGAACACTGCACCCACTGTTCTCCCTTGGCTCACACCTCTTCACTTCACACACACTTCGGGGAAAATCTGCACATAACCTTTCCTTCAGATGACCTATCCCCACGCTTGGCTTATTTTACGTGGGTGTCATGACACAGGTAGAGGAAAATCATTGCAATATTTCCCCCTCATTTACTTTAATTGAAAACATTGCAGTAAATAGAAACAAATTTCACATGGTTACAAATCCCTTTAATGTATATCTACAAATAGCTGTGCTCACATTTGTACTGCATAAAAAATAAACCTCATTACTCATAAAGCTAACAGTATGGCAGAACTGGAGTTTTGCTGCCAGCTGAATCCTGGTGAGGAAACCTGTGACTGCCAGACAGAAAGTGCTGTAAAAGTCAGGCACAGCCCCGTACAGAACTACACATCTGCTTTCCAGCCCTCACCAAGGAAAGCCCCAATGCAAATGGGGAAGGGGGTCAGGGTGGCATACAACAGTGTGGGTACCATGAGGGGGATGTGGGATGCTTTCTGCAGCCAGGGGCTGCATCCACATTTACAGGAAAGGTTTCATGCAGCTCAAAGCAACAAGCAGCCTCCAGCTCTGACACAGCAAGAGCAAACCTTACACCGAGTACAGAACCAAGCAGAGGTTTTGTTCTTCCCTGCACAGTCCCAGAGGAGACCTTACCCCTCACATCCCCCATCCCTCTGCCTCTGCACGGCTCTAGGAAAGCGAGTGGTGCTGGCTGCCGCGGGAGAGATGCACACAATTCTCGAGAGCACAACCCCACACTCAGATACACAAATTCTCTCCTGCTCTTGTCAGGTGAGGATTTTTTGTTGTTATTTTATATTGCCTATTTCTTTGTTACCTTTGGAAGCCGTCCATATCTTGGGGAGAGTTGGAATGTCCTTTGTTCCTCTTGAAGAGGAAAGAAGACCCAGTAGGTTCAAAGTGATGACAGTTACACAAAAAACATCAATCTATTAATGTCTCTGATGCAGGGTATATTCAGTCCTTTGCCTCTGCAGTGCCTACACACTCAGATGCATTTAGAACCACCCCCAGCAAAATAATAGTGAATACTGGATGCAGGTCAAACATTTCTTACTGGATTTTCTAGTCAAACTGAAGAGTATTGGACATGAGACCTGGGGCTTAAATAAAAGGTTTGCATTCACCCAATTCAAGGGTTACCTGGAGGCTAAATTCAGAGAGAATGTGTGGCATTAAAAGGATGGAAAATACATCTGAGAGCAGAAGGCCAAATATGTTGTCTCTATTTAGTTAATTAAAAAGGATAGGTACTAAGGGGCACCTTCATCACAGCCAACAAGCATCTGTGTAAGAAATAAAAATGTAATAACAAATTCTGCAGCCTGACACAGAAAGGTATAAACTTCTGCTGCTGAGGTTGAACCAAGGTAAACTCAAGCTTGCAATGAGGTGTGGCACTTTTCTGATGACTCTAGTTAATCACTGGAACACTTTGCTGGGGATAGTGGTGGTTCTTTGGGAATTATAACAGTAAGTTTAACTGTGCTCCCTTGGGAACATGCTCAGCTTCCAGCAAGGTGTCACTCAGAGGAGCCCACACCAGCTCTGCATTTTGCAGGCAAGATTTTACCTTGTAGATCCTGCTCCAACAGCCTGGCCCTTCCCCTCCACCAACCTGCTTTTCTCTCAGCACTTTATAGCAGGGCACAGGGGCATGGTGCAGCTGGGCACACATTGTCCCCCCCCTTACTGACTGTTTCCCTGATTACATACCAGGAGGAACCATGTCTCCAGTTGAGTGTTCCTTCTTTGTGGAAAGAAAACCTAAAAGAAGCTGCACCTCTAAAACCATTTCTCTAGCATCATGCCATGTGGCAAATACAGTCATGCAAATAATTTGCAAAACATCACAAGTGATCATATATCATGCTGAATACTAACTATCAGCATGAATCTGATACCTCCACTCCATGTTCATTTGCACTTAAAAAAATGCTGGTGCTTGGTAAAGAATTTTATATTATTTTTAGCAACTACTCAAAATTCATTTTTCCTAATATTATTTTCCCATTGTCATTTTTTGATTATGCATGAATACACCAATTTTTTTTTTTTACCCCTTCCTGTGAAATATTGCTACCTAGAAGAAGCCAAGATTTCCATTCACCATTGACATGCCCCCAATGTCGAGTACCTTTCTCATTTACAGTAATGATGTTGATAAACACACTATACTTAAAGAATATATTCTTTATGTATCTAAAGTTTATGAGATTTTTTTCTTAGCTGCTCTAGCATCTTAGAATCTCATGATGCTCTCTCATTATTCTCCAAAGCTTTGCTGACAAGTCTTGGAAATTTTTAAGAGTTAATTTTTTTGTTTCTTTCTCTTTAAGATTATCACAGCTGTTTCAGGCAGGTTCCCAAGCAAAATGTTCCTTCCATCCTTTGTCTTCCCATTTATCAGTATCTAATTTTCTGGTTTTGGTCCTGGGAAATCATAAGTGCATGCAAAGGCTGAAATCACTTAAAGTCATTTCTCCATCTTAAAGGTACCTGGCTTTGATTTTTTTTTTTTTTTTTTAATCTAATAGATCTCTAGATAGAGAGAGAAATTCATAGCTTTGGGATGTAATTTTTTTTTTTAAACCTCATTCCCCTGCCTTTAAGTCAGAGTAGCTAAACTTAAGAATTACAGAGCAGTAGCTAATCACAGATATGTTCTTTTTCAGCACTCTTCAGACTACAGAAAGTATTTAAAGCTTCCTTAGATGATGAAGTGTGCTGCCTGGTCTGGGTCTTTTCTTTGCCTCTGCTGTTGAAGGGACACATGAACACTGTCTCTACTGCAAGTGTGACCCATACCCCAAGTCCCTCCCACGCCCTGGGCTAACCACCCTGCAGCCACCCTTGCTTGCTCATGGACCCTCTCTGCAGCAAACCACCCATATCTTTATGAATAGAAATCCAGGCAACAGTCATGGCATGTGTAGCTCCCTGATCCATGCCCTACACAGACCAACCTGGGGCTGTTCCTGGTGCGAGGCAGGCAGAGGCAGCCAGCCCACACAGAAGACATCTTGTCTGCAAGCACCTCTGTGCTCCTGGCTGACAGGCCAGGGGATGTCCCTGGGGCAGCTCAGAGACATGGGGCAGCGGTGTCCTTGAATGGTCTTTCACAGCCAAAAAAGATAAATCTATAATACTTGAAAGTCTGCTCTTTTGCTGTTAAAAAGACTGAAATGACTTATTATTTGCAGACAATTACAGTTTATGCAGATTGAACACCAGAACATATTTCTGCTAGGATTTTATCATTATCTGACACTTTTCTACGTCTGTAGATTTGATGATGTGTTCCTGTTACACTGGCTTTGAAATTGTTGCTCCTCTTCATTACACAGGTAGTAATTTACATTCCCTACTAAGTCTAATGGGGAGTCTCCCATTCCTTTAAGTAGAGTTGGATAAGACTTCAAGTTGTCTTTGTTTTTTTTGGGTAGTAAATCAAATTTTCCCCCAATTATTCCTCCACATAAAGATATTATTACATCTTAACAAAAAATAATAATGTATAATAATAATAATAATAAAAAACACAACACAACAACCCCTAAGCCATATCATCAATTTAATAATAACAATAGGAGCAATAGGGATTTCTAATGTGGTTCTATGTAATGCCCACTTTCAGACTAGATTCCACTGGAGTGGACATACTTGCACTTCTTTTTTTTATATTATAGTCATCTCCTATTTCTTGCAAGAATGCCATAACAAATTTTTGTGTTTTTCACAGTCTTAATAGTTTTAATTTAAATATGCATGTTGTTCCCACAAAAATGATGGTGTGTCATACTAGACGACATTAGATCCCACACTATTCTGTAACACTAGATCCATAGCTCAATTCTTTAATTGATTTATTGTTTAGACATTCTGCAAGAAATCTCCCAAAATGCTAAAGAGATAGTAAGATCAAAACAGTATTCAGTGGCAGACAAGTAGATCAGATCTTAAGGTCACATATTGTAAGCACTGCTATTGCATACTTTCACGCTAAGGGGAGAGAAGCTGCAGAGGTGACACAAAGAGACAGCAGAAATGAAATCACAAGCCTGCTCATCCACCCTGTCATAGCCAACTAGCTGGCTATAAACCACCATGGGACTCTCCACAGAGTTACTTTAAAAATATCTAGAAGATATTTTTTTCAGAGTATTACTCTTGCTACCTATAAGTTCAATATTTGAAGCTTACATATTCTTCAAGTTTATTCAAGCATTAGTTATATTCTTAATTATGCTTCATGGAAAGGAGAGAAGTCAAACCTCTCTTTCATCATCCAGCTTCAGGCTGCAGATATCATGAGTAAGAAGAAAATAAAATAGACGGCTCATTCTGTGGCACCTTCAGTTAGTACATCTAATAAGTATTATCAATCCAGCACCAAAGAGGGAATATAAAAAGGAGATTAAAACACACCCCTTTAAAAATTAAGAATACTAAATTGACACTGAAGATTTGCAAAAGGCAAATTTCCATGTTATTATGACACTCTATGAATTGTCAGTAGTTGTAGCAGTTGGAATACTTACATAATTCCATAGGAAATAAATGTCACTTTTCTAATTTTCTGGGAAAAAAAATGGAGAAATAAATAATCAAAAATCATTAGAAAATTCAAAGTAAGCACTGGCATTAATTTTAAATTTTCTAACCACAGTGAAAGATATTCTGCTTTTGCCATGTAAAGCTTAGAATCAAAATACAATGCTTATACATTTTTAAATAAATATTTTCAAAGAAAATACTAAAAATATCTGTAATATCTCTTTTCTATATTTACATGTCCATTTCAACCCTAGATAACCACTAAAACAAATTCCGATTGCAATCCAGTTACAATGCACACCAAGCACAAAAGCCTTCTAATGATCTTTGATTAGTTCTTTATTAAATTCATCAAGGGAGCAAAGAAAATTTAATAATCTTCACCATTTGTCATCTTTCTGATTACAGTTTTGATTAGAACTTTCAGCTTTTATTTTCTTCTTTTCTAGTCATTGCTATTACTGTAATACTGCTTCTTTCCTCTAGTTTAAGAGAGAGTGTAAATGAAACAAATTTGTAATTCCAGCTCTGTATTTAACTAGGTGTGCTCATGCCCTAAAAAAAGCTAGCTAAGAATATTAGATCTTAAAAATGCAAAATAACACAGTGGAATGTTCCAAATTCCTACCAAAAAATTTCAGAGTCCCAGGTAAATAACATCCTACTTAACTAGTTAGATACCTTAAAATTCCCTATGTATAGATTTCTGTCAAATAATAATAATTTAAATATAAAAACAAAAAAACCAGCACTTGAAGGGGAATTTACATTTTTAAAGAAACATTAGTAATTTTATTTGACTATTTTAATATTCAGTGTTATGGTTCCCTTATTTAATACAAACAATTAAAAAGATACTTTACTCTGCATTACTGATATCCTTATTTTAAGAAACAGGAAAGAAACAAATTGAAATAATTCAAATAGCTAAAACAGTTTTCACAATACCATAAACTGTATTGTTCAAAAATATGTGTATTTCAGTCTCTGTTACAAATGTCTAATTTTTTTCATTCCTAATGCAAAACATGAACTGTCACCATGACTATTCACTGGAAAGAGCTAAGGCAATTGCTGCTTTTTTTCTTCACAAGGATTACTGAGAAGTTAAAAAAAAAAGCCTGCAGCAGCAAGTGCTGTCATCTGTGTGCAAAGGACACGTTAAAGAGTCACTGGACCAAGGCTGAAGTCAGGAAGCCCATCTTTAGCAGACAAATATCCCTAGAGCTGTCCTCACTCATCCTTCCCCCCTCCCCAGCCCATGGAACCTGTACGTCGTGGTACAGAACCGAATGCTTCAGCAGAAACAGCAAGCTTGTGCCATCTCCCACCCATCGTTCCCTCCCACCCGTGTTGTTCATGCATGTCAGAAACCTGTGCTTGAGCTCCCTCAGGCAGAGAACAGAGCCCAGTCCATGCTGGGACTTGTCACGTCACATTATTTTTTGAGAATTCTGAGAAATGAGAGAGGGAAAAGGACTCCAGTCTTGTTCCCAGGTTGTTGCACACAGAGCTTGTGCACCTGACATCTTCTCCTGGCTGTTACTGGTCTCCAGAACAGCATCCTCCACAGTCACCCCCATAGTACCACGTGCTGATTTGCAGCTCAGGGAATGTGCCTTCAGTTACATTTTGCATTGCCTAGAGAAATGTGCTTCAGAGTTGCACCCGGACCACGATCTTAAGGCTCACCACAACTAGACCTGGAGCACCAGTCACCTTGACATTCCTGCTAACACAAGCAAATGCAACTACTTACTTGTAAACTCCAAAACAGACAGCACAAAGATTTGTAAAAAATGCAGGGGGAAACAAGGTAGTTAGCAATGCACTTAGTCCACTTTTCCTGAGATTGTATTTAAATATATGTGAAATCCTGGACTTACAAAAAATATTGGTTTGTCTTTTTGTTTGGGGCTTTTTTTTCTGGGTTTCAAGATGGTTTTAATGCTATGTCATTACAGTAACTGCTCTATGAAAACAAAATGCTTATTGTGATGTTTATAATATGCCCTATTGCAGCTCCCCTGAATGCTAAGCTCTGTATTTTTCAAATCTTTGCATTTCCGAGTACATAAATGAGCACTTTCCATAGCTAATTGGAGCCCTTTTTCTTCCTCACAGGCTGTCTACAGTCTCTTAAATGCTTCAAACAATTATGTGATGTCTCAAAAGCAAGACATTTTATTGGATCTTTCTGTCATGTGCAGTGATGTATTTGTCATGTGGTAGCAACCATTTCTTTATATTATTTTTGCCTTAATAGCAGAAGTAAGGGAAGAAATGAGAATAAGGAATAGAAATAGCAAAAACATTTAACATCGTTCACAGTATAATCTAACCATTTCTTTGGTGCAGAAGATTCATGATGTGGCATTGCCACTAGATAGTATAGGCTGCATTTTTAAAAAGAAACTTTTAGGTTTCATCAAATAAATCATCTTAAGTATGGAGAGCTTGCAGAGAGGCAGAAATGGCAAAATCTGCAGTGGAGCTGACAACGTCATTGAGAAGAAGTCAAAGTTTTACACCTCCTAACTGCTCTTTATTAGAAAATGATTTCTTCAATATAAAATAGGTTTTTGAAATGATGATGAGATTAATCAACTTGTTAGCAGAGAAAGTATTGAAATAACTTCACGGTTGGCATAGCTAGTTGTCAGAGCAGCTCTCCCTTTCATAGGCACTTGTTATAACAGGCAGGGGGCTAACCCTCTCAGACATGGAGCTAATCAGTCCTTGAAAGTCACTTCATCCAGTGGAGTGGAATAATGTACTCTATCGTCAGCTGTCCACCTCTACCATTTGGAGCGACAGTATTTAGATTGACCATTTTTGCCTCATCAGCTTCCATTTTAAAGATTTTTTTTTCCTGTGGTATCTTTTATCAGAACATCAGGTTAAATGTATTATATTATACTAGCCTCTTGATATCTGGCATTGTTAAGACCAGTCAGTGATATATATTGTAAGATAAAGAAAATGCAGCCTTGGAAAGGCTCTTCTTTAAGCCTGATTAAGTTCTCATTTAAAAAAAAAGAAAAAAAGTCTGGACAAGAACTAAGATCACAATTAATGGCAAAGAACAATACTCCTAGCAAAGCGTTAATACAATCAAACTTCTAAGCTGTGGGATTCATTTAAAATTGCAGGGCAGATGCCAGCAGCTTTCTGCTCACCCATGCCTGCCCACACAGACATCCTTCGTCTCATTTTTCAATATTTGTTCCTACCATCACAACTAGCCATTTTCCTGGTCTGTAAGAATTGGTACTTTTCCTGACTCTGGGCTGGGACTAATTGAACATGAATAGATTCTCTGGCCCCAAACGAGATCGCTGAACTTGGAGAAGACAAAAGCTGACAGACAAGAACGACATAATAAACTTTCCTATGCTCATGTCTTTTCCTCCCTTTCACTCAGCAATATCAACAAATAAAATTACCACAAGGAAAGGTGTTTTATAAATGAGGTACCCCCTCTCCTTGGGAAATACCCCAGATTTCTATTTCTTGAATAACATATAAAACCAATCTTTTGGGAGCTTTGGTACTAGTTGTTACCAAGCCCTTTTAAGTAGCTTCAGAATTTAAGCAATCCTCACTCAAAAATACCAGTTTTCTTTTAATAATCTTCCAGACTTTCCATGAATGTATTGAATACAGTGAAATGTGTATTAACAAGTGGAAATTGCTGTTCGTAAATTGTTCTTCTAGCTGAACTTTCCTGAATGTTTCATTACTCAATTAACCATGATTTAAATTAATCAGAAAATCCAGGAAATGAATAAAAGTAGGACTAGACTAAACAGTGTTGACAATTTGATTATGTTATACACAGAATTCATCTATTCACTGAAATCCTCTTAGTGCGATAACTCCACTCTTCTGATTACAATTACTTCATTTATGTGGTGAATGTGTTTTACTCATGTTCTAATACCCACTATTATTTTAAGCGACCCTTTTTTCCTGTCTGGAGGAGGCTGGTATCAAGAAGGGAATACACATCTTTTGAAATTTGTTCACCTAAATACAGGAATAAAAGAAGCGTCCACATATATTCCTCTTTTAATGCAGCAACAGCAAACAAGTGGCTGCCTTGAAACCATCTCCTAGCCACGTGTACTTTTCTTATATATCCATACAGCTATGATGTGTCTGCTAAATGGCCATAGTCCAGCGCTGGGCTCCCAATGTCTCTAGCTGTCTTCTTCTTTCTTCCAGTGACTCCAGTTATGTACAAAAGATTATGAAAATCAATTTCACATAAAAGATTGTCATTTAAATGTCAATAAGAAAAAAAGGTTGCGTGGGCTTAAGAAAGAACATCACTGTCTGTGATCTGAGATGAGTGTGGGTCTTGCTGTCAAACAGAGAAGTGTATTCATGCCAACAGGAAGCTTTCAAGAAGATGACTGTTTGCACTATTTGAGCCTGTCATAGTGTTAAAAACAAAACAAACAAACAAACAAAAATTTTGTTCAATTCGCTTTATCTTTTGTCAGTGTTTCTGCTCTTGTTCTTAATCATAGCACATAATATATTTATTTCCTGACCAAACATTTGAAGCAGAAAGCAAGTTAATCTGAAAGCAAGAGCAATTTAATATGTACATTTTTCAGTTTTGATTTAAAAAGGTTTTCTTGTTTATCTAGAAAATTTTGGTCTGGTATTAAAAAACAGGGAACTTTAAGAAAATTAATATTTCTTATAAAAGCAGAAACTTTCCAAAGACTATTTGTAACTGAATCTAATTCTTCCACTGAAAATCTTTTTGTATAAACATTTCAGAGCAGTCCTGCTCATAAAGCTGATGTTCCATGATTCTGCTGAGACACTGAAATTTGTCACTACATCACTCCTGGCAATTTCACATGCAATTTTCAAGGGAGAGGAAGGTTGTGTTAATAACTCTTCATCCCTCAACTCTGTCTTCTGCAGTGATCCATATTTTGCTCTTTTCCAAGTTGTGACCTTCAAAAAACAGCTATCACAAGCAAGCTTGTTTCCCCTGCACTTTGATTTGTCCTATGAGGGTCTACACATCTAGTGGAAAATTTCTAGGAATCTGCCAAGTCACAAAAAGTTAATTGCAAGGAGAATTGCTGCAGCTAGGCAAGACTGCATGTGAGAACAACCTACCACCTACCTTTCCGTTTACTTTAAAAAAAAAAAAATCAAACTGTTCCTCCATTCTCTGTAGAGAACCAAAGGCCCAGTAACTTGACCTCACTTTCCACTTCTGCCGTACTTACCCGCAGAAGAGGACAGCATGAAATGAGGTCTCCCAAGGACAAGCCAAGAGCTCAGAACCCACCAGCAGAAACCTGTTCACCTGCAACAGCTCAAATCATTTTGAAGAATGATGGACTGAAGAATGCAGCTGTAGTCTATCACCTGTACTAAATAGCCTTTTGCACAGTGCTGTTTTGCTATTTCTCCTTGACATTCTCTGGCTCTACTCCACTCAATAGTGAAGCTATATCTAAACCATCAGTAGTCAATATTTTCATTTGCATGACGCCTGTGAGACTGGGAGAGGGAGGAATAGAAAGAAGGATCAAGAGCTCTGTTGCTTGTCTGTTGAGCTTGAGCTGGCAATTAGACATTCACAGCATATGTAACATACCCAACAGCAGCTACAGCACAAAAGTCTGTCAGAGCTTCCTATAGTGCTTAGTCCTCTACTCTCTTGGACAGGTAACCACAGTGAAACATCATTACACTACACTGATAGCTTTGGGACTACATAAGGGTAATTATGTGTTCTAAGTTAGGACCTTGCCAATAAATATTATTTTTACCCAGATGTTTATTTTCTTGAATTTTGTAATAGATTAGAAATAATTTTCATGGAACAGAACACAAAATTAACTTAAGGAAAAAGAGTAACTGGCATTTAACATAAGTTACTGGGTAACAATCAGCTTAATTAAACATACCTTAACAAATCAGAATTATGAAAATAGATTAATTTAAATAGTTATTTCAGAACCTTCACACCACAAATCACAATAGTGAAAAAGACAGATAGTGAAATACGCCACGTGATCACAAATTTATTTAGATACAGTTTATATTCTTCTTTGTTAATGGTTATGTTACGATGTGTCATCTCTTTTTTTTGTCATGACTCTTAAGACTGCTACTGTTTCTCACTAGTGTATGCATTTTCCTCACAAGAGTAATCTCACTAAATCAAGTTAGTACTTCTGTCTACAAGACTGTAAGCAACCATTCATTGAATCACATATTTTACATTTACATGAAAGAACAAAATTGATGCTTAACAATTTTAAGAGAATAACTAGTGCTTCAAAGGAGAACAGGGGACCTTTCTGCAAATCTACTGTAAGACTTGTCTAAAAGTATTTTAAATTCAATATCTTAAGATTTTCTGCCTATCACGTGACATCTTACTCTATAAAAGCCAGTTGAAATTGTTAATTGAAATAAATTCTAACAGCATCTGAATGAAAATTGAAGGCATTACATATAACTTACATTAACAGTTAAAATAAATTTAACGTTGTTTGCAGGAAAATATAGTTATCTTTTTCAAAATCCACATAGGCATCCTGAAACTGTGTTCTTGAAGAAGAAACATAAGCCACTACCCACCGACTGCACTACACTACCATGCTCTTCTGTAATTCCTTCAGTATCTTCAGTGAACAGACACTCTTCCCTCGTCTTCTTTGTTTATGACTATCTAATCTCTCCAGCATCCTCTTCTACGATTCCCCCCTCAAAATCTAAGAGCACTGTATATTAAATCCTAGTACAATTATGGGCAGCTACATGTCACATTATCTACTAAGATATGTTCTTATTGCTGAAGTTGGTGAAATTTGGCTATTACTTTTTCCCTGCTAACATTACAGTGCAATTGGAGCAATGTTTCTGAAAGACCAGTTCAGTACATTAGCTCTCAAATATGAAAAAATACACTTTCATCATTGAAATTATTCACTTAAAGCAGTACTTCAACAAAACATTGTCCACACTGACCTTGCAATTATATCGCATCTCATGTGTACTGATTTACATACTGTATGCTTTTCCACCTGTAATTGAGGCTATTAAACAGAATGCAGAGGCTGTGCTCCACCCTCTGTATCTAGCAGATTACAGAGAGGGTGTAAACTCAACAAAACACACATTGGTGAAGCTGCTGCTGAAGTTAAGCTACAAGTGCTCACCTCGGCTGAGGGTAACACCCCTGCCTGGAGGTGTAGCTCAGCCCCTTTGTTACCAGAAATGCTGCCATTCCCAGGGTGGTTCATAAACAGCAATTAGTAAAAGTCATCCTGGGATAAATTAATCTGGAAAACAGAGATGTCACAATTCTGATTTTTAGAATTAAATTAGAGTTTGAGTTTTAGATTCGATTAGATTTTTCTTTTCAGTAATTTAATACTGCTGTTTGAATTACTCCTTAGAAAAAACGGCATTTCTCTCCTTTGAATGAGGCACTTATAAACATTGAATTTTAAATAACTGATAAGCACTTGGATTTAAATAATCATTTGACCACAGATTCATGAAACTTTTCAGGATTTGGAAATTAATGTGTCAGGTTTTTCTGGCTACTGAAAATTCCAACAAATCAAAATCACCACTTTCATTCATATGAAAATCTCTAAATCATATTTTTTACAATACTGTAGGGTTTGTACACTGTTTGTCTCTGGTTATTAATGTAGTATGAGCTAAGAATGCTGATGATCTAATTCACTTTTGAGAATGTGGAAAATGTCTAAATTGGAAATGTTCCTAGAGGCCCAGGATAAAGAATAATAAAAGGAGAGAAATCTTGAGACCCTAATTTGGAATAGTATTTTATATTGTTCTTGCAATATAAAGTAATTATGGAATCAACTGTTAGAAGATTCTGAATTAGAGTCTGGATGGCACCAAAAATCACTGTCATGAAGGATGGGATAGGACATTTGCATGTGAAAGGATTGCGAACAGTATCTATAAAGAATTGTGAAATTACTACCATATTTATTATTATAATTTTGTATCATCACAGTCTCATTTCAGTATGACCTGTAAGAATAGATTAAATTAATGTCATTTTCTCTTCTTGTTAACATCTTTATCACAAGAGCAAGCTGTCACAATTTTAGTGTCTAAAATAGTCTGTGAATTACAGAGGGCAGGAGCTGGACTATTTCCCCCATTCTGTGCTTTGGTTAGCTAACCTCTCCCAGTTCACTCTTCCTTCTCAACCACACAGGGTGACAATCAGCATAAAAGCTCTTCATATCCTGCTGGATGTATATCCTGCTGGATGTATATCCTGGTAGAAAAGAAGACAGTCTTCAATGTTTTAAACCTCCAGGTGAGTTATAAATGTAGAAAACCAGAGCTGAATGAACAAAAGAGAGCAGAGGAAGAAAAGCTCTGTATGGAGACATAGATCAGAAAGAATCTTACTAGACAATTAAAGCAAGAATATACGTATTTATTTTAATGAACACACATGTTTACACATACCCAGAGTTAAAATATACACTGTCAAATTAATTACTTTTATATGTGCAAACACTGAGTCCCCCAAAATGGTAGTTTTCTATAAAAAGTATTTGGGAAATGAAAAAGACCAAGGCTGTTACATGAAAATAAATTGGCCTTGGAAATATTGTCTTCTTCCCTAATTGGACTATGAAAAAACAGAGATTGGTCAGTTTTGTCTTGCTTTTCCCTGTCGACCTCCCAATTTCCTTTTTCTTCATCAATTTCAAATAAAAGAGCAGTAAAGTAAAGACCAAAACATCACCAAGGAATTTCCCATGTGAAATTCTGAGAAATTTCCTTGAGTATTTTCAAATAAATACGATATCTTTCATTTGGATACCTGCCAAACCAAGGCTTCAGGACTTTTAAACTAGTTTGTCCCTCTCTCAAGGACTGTTTTCCTGGTTTTAAGATACTACTCAGTAAGTGCAGATATTTCTGTATGATGTTGCTGTTTCCGATTCAGCACTGTTAATTATTGTCTGAGTTTTTATAGTCCATTTGTATCTATAGAAATGTGTGTGTCTCAGGTAGAAGTTATGTGAGATCTCATTGCTTTTTAGGAAAGTGAGAAGTGGGCAAAGGAAGTAAAGAGGCTAGTTTGGGTTATCAAGTAGAAGAACACTGGAGAACCACCCTGTCGCATTATGAATAAGTATTACATCCGTTTGAATATACTCTGAGATCATATTGTTCACCAAGTAGTATATAAAAACCATTGACAATCAAATAGAGCAGCTATGTTCTTTTCTCTAATAACAAAAGTTCTGTTTTGAACCTACTACTCACGTTTCCTGTACTGGCCCTTAGCCGTCTCTTAGGATCTGCTAATGTGACAATATCCAGCTACAGAATGGATTGACAACATAAAGCAGTATCCACAACTTCTGTGAAACAGAAACAGGCTTTTTTTAAAAACAGGAGTCTGATTTTTCCACAACCTTGGTTTTCCAATTAGAGCTGCCCATTCTGGACATTTAGATACTAGCCTAACGGATATCGTCTCCTATCTTCCCTTCAGCCAGCTGAGCTCTGCCCTCTGCTGCTCCAGGACATACTCCTTCTAGCACAGCAAGAGGTCTGCATGCTCACCTGCATCCCACACAAGCAAAGGGATGTAGCAGGTTTTGCAACGAAAGCTACAATTCCAGCAACAATTATAATGTCAGCACAGAAGTTACGTGTTCCATGTAAAATAGTCAAGGAAAAGAAAAATGGTGTTCCAGTTGTACTTCATGTGACCCCATAAAATACTTGTGCACAGGCATAACTGCTGAAAGCTGTGGCAGAGCTGGCATCAGGATGCCTTTGCCAGTGGGCATCCTGTGCTGTGGTGTTTGTGGAACTGGGAACACGAAGGAAGCACCAGCATGAGCTCTGCCACTCTGTTTAAAGCTGCACAACGCGCAAGGCTTTTGAAAGACCACGTGTCTATTCCCTTTAGTTTTACCCATCCCATTTGCCTGACAATCAGCAGTGAGGTGAAACTAATAGCTTAAACAAGCAGACAAATGGTTCTAACTGCTGATTTAGGAGGTTTAGTGCCCTTTCACCTAAACATGATCTTCATTGTTTACAATTCAGAGGTGCTGCCTGTCTGATCATTCCCCATCCTCTACCTGCCAAGCTGTATGGCTTAAAAAGAATACCACAACCTAATACCAAGATAGCAGCTAACAACAAAGCTGACTGAACTGGGGCTAAGGTGAAGAATTACTTTTGGGTAGCCTGCTGTTCCAGCTCAGCAGCAAATAAAACAGTTTGCAGCTTTGGATGCAGAGCTGTATTATTTACATACATAATTCAAAATGGTTCATCTTAAAGAAAAGTAAAAACAAACCCTTGTAGAGTTCCAAAATAATTTTTAACTTCTTTTTGAATTTGTTGACAGCTTATTGTATTATTATTTTTTTGTGTGTGTGTCTAAGTCTATCCAAGGGGCATTACTGCCTACTATTTTCCAGAAGGATTAGGACAATAAGACATAATTTGACATAGGTCATGTTGTTGTCAACTGATGGCTTTTCAGCATTGTATATTTATATATTACTAATTCCAGTTTCCATTGTATGTAAAGGATGATTACTTATTTAATGAAAAGACTTCACTGGAACAGAGTTTTGTCACAAGATAATGGTCTCATGCTGTTAACTAAATGGGAAAGCATTTACTGTAAAATGTATACACTCCAATTTAAAAGATTAGCTTGTATGAAGAGAAGATCCAGTAATGGGATGTGAGCACACGTAAGAGAATATATTATGAGAAAAATAGTATTTACTTGTCTGTAATAACAAACATGGTAACACAAAAAGAGAGACAACTTTGTTGTGTCTTTATCCTCACAATAAGTACATGTCAATAACTGATTATATCAGTGCAAGCTATAGACTTTGGTAGGGAAAAAATACTGGTAATGATGATTGCTACAGAACTGCAGGATCCAACCTTTCTGTCACTGGAGACTGGGTAAATAAAACAAAAAGGTATTTTCTCCAAGACTTCATGCCTCTCAGGTTAGGCACCCTTCAGCCTTAAGTACGTGTTTTGTTGTGCATTCAGCACGTGTTCAGCGTGATTCCGACTCCTCTTTAAGTTCTTCCATTTCTATTACCAATATAAATTAATTTGCATATAGGCACCTCCTAATATTCCTGAATGTGATGTTAATATAGAGCTATAAACCCAAAGTGTTAATCAGGACTAGTGAGACAAAAGATTTCCCTAAGGGGAAATTGTCAGTTACATAATCAGAATACATTAAAATCTAGTAGACGGCATGTTTTTAATAAAAAAGAGCAAAATGAAGGGCTGAATTTATAGATAGCAGACAAAGCTCCCTTAAAAATAAGTCTATTAATGCTTTCTGCAAGGTCAGATCAAGGGTGATGAAATGAGAATTGACCAAACACGAGAGCAATTCCCAGCTAAATAAAAAGCCAGATATTCTTTTCTTCACTGACAACAGAAAATGAACATAGAGACAAGAAGGGTTGATCACCGATGCCAAAAATGTACTTTCCATTCTCCGAGCTTTCTAAAGTCTCTTCTTTTATCCATTTTCTATTTTTCATCATATTGCCATTCTCCCTTTTTTGTCAATGACCTTTCTTCAGTCCAACTCAGCTTCTGTCTAATGACCTGAAGAGGCCTTCTTCACAGGCTGGAAAGCTTTAGATTTAAGATCCCCCTCCTTCATTAGAGTGAAAAGTGAACAGCCTCTATGTGCTGGGTGTTAATGAATGTGAAGAAAGATTTTTTTTGTATGTGTTTTACACATTATGTTCTTGACTCCTTGAGGTGCTACAATAAATTGCTGCGCTTCATTTACAAGGAGTGATAACAGAAGCAAAATGAGGATCTGGCGGCAAATTACTTCTCAGTTCACCCTGGGTCAGGCTGCTGGGGCTAATGAGAAGAGGTGCTCTAATTTTAAACTCCTCCTCAACCAAGCTATTCTTGCATTAATGTTCACTGCTATAAATTGTAAAGTCAAATGAAGGAGCACTGCTGAAAATTAACCAGTATTTTTATCTGCTGAGTACCCAATAGAACATATTTTGGCTTCTAAGCCTGGTGGTTATCAAAGGCAGCACGGCTATACCAGCCGCTCCTTTCTCTCCGCAGAAAGATGCTCCCCGCATGCACGTACGCACGACTATTTCTGCCTTTTCTTTAAACAAGAGGAGGAAATGGTGCAGGTTTCCAACAAGATTATAATTTAACTGAAAGAAGAAGGTGTTTAAAGCCAGCTTTTTATGTCTCTTTAACAGGACACTGCACACAGACATTAAAAGACATGCAGAATTACTCTATCCATTTAATGCTGCTGCATGTTTAATGAATTGTAATTGTGTATATGGAAAGACCCTGTAAATCACTGACCCATTTAGGTCTATGAGCACTTTGTTGCTATAAGCCCAAAGCAGGATTTGAGTAGTTAATGAGAAACTAATGCAGCACCTGCTTCTCTCATGAAATATCTTCCTACGCCTATATTTTGCCAATTTAACAAAATCAAATACAATGCAAATACAAAAAGAAAGAAGAAAAAAAGGAAAAAAAAAAAACAGAAGAAAAAAAAGAAGAAAAAAAAAAGAAAGAAAGAAACAGACAAAAGCCAAAACAAAACCATAGCCCAGAATTCATACTAGGGTATTTATGCTTCTTTGAAGGACGTGGTTCCAGATTCTCATCACTGGATTTTTTTATTGATAACTTGGCACTGACTGAAACGACATTAATATATTTAAAGCATATATCAGTGACATGGCATTCATTTGTTGTGTGATGCGTCTGTCCTGGTACATTCTTCCATGAAATTGCTACATAACATACAAATTAACCACACTACCCTACTCTAATCATTGTAATCAGTTATGTTTTCATGTGTACATTACTAATATATAAGGTTGTTGTAGTTCTTGTGTGTGGTTTAATTGCTTGTTTTTGCATATCTTGTGTGATTGATGATGTTCTAGAAATCTTTTCCCCGAAAGGAGACTTTCTAAATTACTTTGTTTAGATGCTAATGATTGTATTTCATTAGTGGCCCTCTCATCCAGAATCATCTTTAAATGAATGAATATGCCATAATTAAAAATCTGAATTATGAATTACTTTGAAAGGAGACAACATTGTCCCGATTTCCCACTGCGACTCAGTGTTATTTCAATTATGTAAATATGTTTAATCATTCCCCTTTTGTTTTTCTAATTATTTAATATTAATGTTGCTTTACCCCTTTATTGCTACAAGAAGGGATATGGCATCTTAAATGAGAGTACTTAGACAAGTGATACACAGATGACTAGATTCAAGCAGACATTTACCAGAATGCATAACCCATTTCAAAAACAAACATGCTATTAACATTCATACTAATATAGCAACACTAGCAGTAATTGCACTTCATGCATGTTTTGTCTTTATAAACCTAATGTATTCACAATGTACAATCTCCAATCAATTTCCTTATCATCAAACTTCAAATCCATTTGTACAACTTTAAATTCACTAGCAGTGCAGATTTTAAGCAGGGAGATTTCTCTGCCCACAGGCTGCACTTTTTCAATAGTTCAAAAAAACAGATAGAAATTATAAAGCAACTGGACGTAAGATCTCATTATCTTACCATTATAGCCAGTGCCGTCTCATAGGACCAGCAAGCAAATACTTTCCCATGAGTCTGAGCAATACAAGAGAATTAATGCTCCTGAAAGTTCATGCAGAATATAGCACTTTTACTGAAATTCTCAAAATCAAAGGTCTGTGAAATTAATATCTGTAAAACTATCAGTGTCATAAAACCACATAAGGAGGATGCTATACAACTGAAAATGGGAGTTAACTACAAAATATTTCTATATCATGCAAATTTTTAGTTTCTAACTAAATGCAATTATAATCTATAATGCAATAATTTTTCAATTATTTCATCCTGAAATGGTAGAACTCCATTATCTCACTCCTGAGCAACAGTAACAACATAAGATTAAAACATTATTTAAAATATCTTTCTATGTAAATTATCTGAAACACAACCATAGAAGACAAGAAGAAATGTGTTTTATTCCCACACTCTTTCAAGACCACTGCAGCCCTGTGAAAAACGTCAGAAATTGTTAGTGGAAGCTAATGCATTTGTTTCAGTTCTTATCAGCATCAGACATAAAATGTATTTAATATGCAAAAAAATAAAAAAAAAATAATAATAAGTTTTACATTTTACCTACTACCAGGGTCAGAAAGCATAATGAAATATGCACAAGAGTTATCAGCAAAAACATCCTGCTACTTCCAATTTGAGTTTTTATTACTCTCTGCTTTGCAGTCTTTGTTGAGTGAATACTTCCAATTAACATTGCTGCTCTTTCAGTCTCTGAATTGCACTTGGATGATTAAATACAAATGAAGAAAGAATTGCTAGCACTACATGTTAGTTTTGATTTGTTCTCAAATGAAAATTTTCATAGGCAAAAGAGAGGGTGGTCATTTTCCACGGACTTGTCTATATTGGTGTAACTACTGTGGTGGGCTTTATTCAACATGTTGCCCTTGCCATCTGGATGGAGGTCCTGCCTGCAAGCAGATGGGTGCATTTTGCCAAACGCATTCATACTTCTGGACAGTTCAGTTCAGCAAGTTCTGTCAGGGCATGTATTTTTGTGTAAAATTATTTTTTGTCAGTAACTTCTTTCACAGTGTTTTTTACTGACACTGATATTTTCCATCAAAAAATGACACAAGGAATCTGCTGCAATTTTAATTGTTACTTTTTTTTTTTTTTTTGGTAAAACTAACAATTGCTCTTACTAGTTTAGAAAAACTAAGGGAAGCAACCCCTGAGCATTTCTGTTTATCATTTCCAGTGAACTGTTTTTTTCCAGGGAGACACATTGTTTGGGAGAAGATACTTTCCAAAACAACTTTAAAAAAAGTCAGAGAAAATAGAAGCAAGAAACAGATACCTAAACTTCAGTGGTCTGGTATGTTAAACACAAATAAGGCAAAGAGTGAAGAAGATTAGCCTTGCAGCCTCCATCTTACACATTAAATTTTTCACAAGACAGTTTAATTACAAAAATTAGGAATGGTAATTGCTACATATAAATGTAAAGTGTCTCTCTTGGCCCAGCACAGGGGTGAAAAAAACGGCCAAATCCCCAGCCCTAATGCCACTCTCTGTTCTCAGGATTCTTGAGTATGCAAATAGTTTTTCCACTTAAGATCTCACAGACAAATCTGGTCAAATCAAGTTACCCAAACATTTTGCACTAATCAGAGAGAAAAAGAGATGATAAGGCAGATAAAATCGATGAATGTAGACATTTTGAACAAAAGCCTGCCATTTTACAGAGAAGATTATCTTGTACTCTATTTCTCCAGTTATATAGGTAGCAAAAACTTATTTTCATATTATAAGATAATGTGAGATGAAATGCCAGATAAAACCTGGCTTCACTGACACAAATGACAAGATTTTCATTGACGTGAATGAAGTCATTTTGTTCCACAGAATTTACTGTCATTTTTTCAGTTTTCTTTTTTTTTTTAATAAAAATGCCAACCAACCTTTTTAACAAAGTTATTATTTAACATTCAGTATTATCTGCACAGTCCACACGCAGCCTGTTCACATAGAATTTATCACCTCAAAAAAAAAAAAAAGATAGCTATAGTATCACTTGTAATTCATTTTTCTTTTATTAATTTCATGGAGAAAACATTCCTCTTTTCTTTACATTTTAATTAATATGGGCATATGCATGTAATTACTACGTGGAATATTACTGTGGGAAATATTAAACATGATTGATCCTCAAATAAAATTAAAAGGTACATGAAATCTTACTCTTGGGATAAATGCTTATAATCTTGTCACATGTATGTCCCCAAAAGCACCACCTGTGATTCTGTTAAAACTATTGTTGCCCAACATTTACAGCCAGATTTGTAGCAGAAGTCAGACTGATGCAAAACTCAGGCAACCAGGCTCCAAAATTTTGTGCCAGGCTCTAAAATCAGATAAAAACAATCCCTGCTCAGCAGCTGATACTGAGAGTACCTAGCCAATCTGGGGGCTCCTGGCACAACCAAAAACCTTGCTGAATGTCACAGTTGCTCTGCACATCTTGACCACCACTGCTCCACACAGGAGGGTGCCAAGCAACCATCTCTACCCACCTGAGTCAGAGCTGTAGGAACGATGGTGACGTGATGCTCTGGTTCACACAGCACAAACCGTTGCCTACCATGCAGTGACAGGACCAGGCTGAAAAGAAGTGGTGTCCAACACCAGTATGATGGCTGGGTGGTCAGAGCACCAAAGCCCTTGGGGTCAGGAAGAACGAGCGCACGGCATCCACCCTAAAAATGCAGCTATCTGGGCTGACTTCACAGGGAGGCAGTGGGACAAAGAGGCAAGGCCTCTCCTCCTGCTGAAGTTAGAAGGGACTCAACAAGGTGTCCTAGCCCATCTCCCACCTCCAGGCAGTTTCAACAAAACTTCATGCAGTTTGTCTGGCCAAAGCTCTCCTGCCAATGCTGTCTGTGCAGTTGCACGTTTACTTGCAGAACAGCTCCATTCTCTCCTGGGTGTCCATTTTCAATCAGAAATAGATGTTACTGGGCATCCCAAACACTTTGCCTCCATTCCCAGGATGCTGACATCATTTCTGAAGTGCACAGAATCACTATGAGTAGTTTCATGAGTGCTGCCCTAAGATGAGAACAATGACACAGTTTCCAGTTATCTGGATGAGACTAAGAAACCTTTGCAACATGTCTTGGGTGAGGATGAATATTCATATTATGACTAACAATAGAAATAATTAAAATGTTATAAATAAAACTGGTTGTTACAAAAGTAAGGAAGACAAAATGGTAAGACGATCAACTAATAAGATTAACCCAGTATGGAGAAGCTGAAAAAGCAGGTAAATCACTAGCAATTATTGTTCTGGTTACCCTTCAGCTTTTTGGGCTTATTCAGAGACTATCACTGACCCACCTGAAGAAAGGCATTCTTGTGATGCAATGGATAAACCTAGTTTGACTCTTAGTTGTAAATGGATTTTTCTCAGATCAAAATTCTTAGGGTAACCGTGAGAAATAAATGAGTAAACCCTAGTTCATCCTAGAACAAGCAAATCACTCAGACCATAAGGAGTGACTGGCAGTGCCATTAGTAAAAAGTATCACTGCTAGCACAGCCCCCTTTACAGCAAGCAGCATAAAAACTGAACTTCATCACAAAGGCTCTTTTCACCTCAATCTGAAATAGGAACTTAACATTAACAGGCATACAAGAGGTTTTAATAGAATCAGTTTTTAATTGCTTATAGGTTTTTCATCAGCTGTTGAGGATGTTAAACCCATCAAAACAACAAAATCTTTAACCTGAACAGCACAAAAGATCTAATTTAACTCCACCTGCCTCCCCAGAGCAAGTGCTTACATCACCGGGATCGTTCTGAGACGTCCTTGCAATATTTGGAAACATGGCACTTAAAGAAGCAGCATCAGAAACAGCTCCCGTCTTTATTTTAAAGAATGGAGCAGGAAGAAGCACTTCATTAACTAAAGCCATTGGTAGGGAGAAGATCTGGGCACAGTGATGCCCATCTGGGCACTGGGAAGTGGAGAAAAGAAAATCTCACCTACACTGATGAAGCTCCTGCCAGCGTGGTGCAGCTGAGATGTGTGGGTACAACTTTATTATTGAGTTTAGATGGGTGAATGTCAAAACGAATAATTATTACACATCCATTTTGCCAGATTTGCCAGTTCAGAGCATAAGAAATACCTGCTAAGGTTGCCTGTCACTTTCAGAGGCAGAAGAATGCCAGGCAGACAACCAGCATGAATCCTGGTTTTCCAGTTCAACAGCTGAACTGAAAAACAAGGGCAAAACAGTTTTTAAAAGCTTGCATTTTTTAACCTATTTAAAAAATAAATAAAAAAATAAAAAACAACTTTCAGGCTCAGCAAAATAAAATATCAAAAGAATTCCAACTTCTCCAAATTCTCTTTAACCAAACTTATCACCCAAACTTATCAACCCAAACTTATCTTGTGGGAATGTGGATTGCTTAAAATTCTGGATCTGAAAAAGGAGCAAATTTAAACACATTTTTTATATATTTTTGAGAAAGAGCAACTAAGTTATAAAATTAGATATCCAAAGACACAACACATGAGAATGTAATTTTATTTTAATCTTTTGGGCCATTCAACGTTTTTGAATGAATTTCTAGAAATCTATCAATTTCAAAATCTAAAATCCATTTCAAAATGAGATAACAATTTCATTCTCAGAAAATGCTGGAGTATTTCAGCTTTGCTCCCCCTCCCCCTCCTTTTTCTTTTTTGGTCCAATATATTAATCTAACTTGATCTTATTCACTTATGTTTTTAGCATTTGTGTTCTGTCTCCTGCACAAAACGCCTTCTTGAGCAATTTTAGTGATCTATTAGAAGCTAATACAAAAGACAGTTGTGTGCATGACAGGGAAAAGGAGGCATTCCCAGAACCAAAAGAGAACATACAAGATGCATTGGGAAGACCAGAGGTGGGGATCATTAGAATTTAAGCACTTTGATTGCAACATGAAAAGTCAATCCAGAAGGAAGAGATGAGATTTGTTTTTTTTTCTAAATCCACGACAACTTGCTAAATGATTATTTTTCTCCAGAATTGAAACTCTAGAAAATATTGTACTTGAAATGCCAAAAATTTTGAAAGTTCTAATTGAAGGAAATATTACTACAGTCTTTAAATTCCATTACAAATGCCTTAAAAGTGCCTCAGCTCAACTTAAATTGCTTTGCACACATTGCTGTCCAGGAAAGAGACCTTGCAAGTCAGCCTTTCTTTTCTCATGGGGAGCAGAGAGAGAACAGGAGGAGTGTGTGCACTGAAAGTCTTGCAACGCACAGGGAGAAAAACTGAAGAGAGGTGCAGTCCTCCTGCAAGCCGATGCAATAGAGAGATAGTGGGGACCTGAACTTTGACTCCTGAAGGCAATTCACTGCCATGGAAATAGCAGTATATTTTAATAGCTTTATATTTTTTGAGTCAACATGAAAGAGAAAATTGCACCTAGGGTCAAACCAACTCCTCTTAAACCTTTCAGTTAAATTAAAAACATTCAAAAAGAAGGGATTTCTAATGAAAACATTTCTGTGTAGAAGCTGTGTTTTCCAGTAGTAGATCATCCCAATGGAAAATACATACCTATCTACATCTATTTATTGTATTGTTTTCTCTCCTAGTTGTATAAGACAATGTTTGGGATTTGCTGAATTGTTTCCATTAGGTGGAGAAGCTTGTGATTCCAGTCAGATATTTCTTCACTACAACTCTTTTTATCTACAAAGAATGTACATATCCCTCTGTTTCTCTGAACACAATAGGAACAGACAAGAAGTAGTTCGCCTGGGCACGTTTCCAAGCTTTCCTTTTCAAACAGCAGTCTGCTCTAAAGAAGCTCGGTCTTGGCTTCTTCTCAGGGCCATAGTACCAATGCAATGCTGCTCTGAGTGCTCCTGCCTCTCCTTCTGCAGCCCTTGCCTCTCTGTTTCTGCACTGTCAAACAATGGTAAGTTCCCCTTAGCCCCCTGCAAAAATACCACCTCATTCTTTCAAATATAGAGGGTTGTTTGTTTGGTTGGTTGGTTGTTTTGATGATATTTAACATTTTGGACAGAGGCATCTCTTACTTTATTGTGTAAAGGATCTTGACTGCACTTCCTGGTCAGTTAAATTTAAGAGACCCAACGTGCCATATAGCTTCAGCTTGGCAGTGATGACCAACGATAAGCTTGCTAGGAACCATCCCCTTCAATGCCACAAACCTGTTCACTGCCCAGGTAGAATACGGAATAGAGATTCCTTGTAGAACACACCTCTGATTTATCCCCATTGAATTAACAGTACATACTTTTTCCTCCGACCAAATATCCTCTTCAATGACATTTCATCTTCTAGTGACACCCACACCAAAGTGAATAAATCTAAAAAGAGGCATTTTTCAAGGTACAGAAATCAGGAAGTTTTACCTCTGCTTTTAGGAAATTATAACAGGAAAAGACAGTCAGACAAGGAAAGGCGTACAAAGTAAGCAACACAATAGATTTCTTTTGCAAAGCTTGAGGAAGAGGTCAACCCGCAACAATAACTGATGATGTTGTACTGCCCAGTTTTGGTCAGTAGGTGTTTTGGTGAAAAGACGCCCTGGCAGAGTGAAAGTAGGAAGAGGAAGCATGTAGTCACAAGAACTCCCAGCACCTCTCTGGGATAGAATGGAGAAGATAATAGCCAGTCTGTCAAGCTAGCTGAGATGTTGAAGCTGCTGCAAAAAAGAAACTCATTTGATAAACAGTCTCAAATTGTCTTCTCTTGTCCTTCGTATTTCTTTCCATGCCTGTAGATTCCATGTGCTTTACCTCTTATCTTAATAGAATGAAGTAAAATGACTTTTTGAACAAACCATGTGAAAAGCTGGAGATGTGTAGCACTGCTGTTATAAAAATACATGAGAAAACTCCCACAAACTATTTGGCTAAAACATTTGCCTGAAACACCAGCAATGTTATGTAAATACTGATTATGATTAAATGCCTAATTAATTATTATTATTACTTGTATTACATCCATATTTGAACACTAATTAGGAACACTATTCTACTGAGTTCAGTGCTGTACAAATATGTCAGGGGACAGACACCATTTCCACAGAGAGCCTGCAAATAGCAAAAGAAAAGTAGAAAGGGAAAGAACTTGAGAAAGTGACTTACCCAAGGGCACTTAGCAAGTCATTGTCAGAATTCGGGGAAGAGAAAAAAATAAAAGTGAGTCTTACTGCTCTGGCTATCAGACCACACTTTCCCTGTTCAAATCACGAAACATGTAAGCCTGTATGGCTCTGTTAACCCATGAACAATTCTTCCTTATTTTTCTCGTTTTGCATATCCGTATTTGGTTTGGAAGTCAGCTGAACCATTTGAAATGGCTCAGGTATTCTGGGAGGTACAAAGATTCTTTCCATACCACAACATAAACTGAAAGTTTAGCTCTTTCCATGCCACATATATTTCACCTGGGATAGTACAGCATATATATTTATAAACCAAAATCAAACAAAACCCCAGAGGTCAAATTAAGGACCCAAAAAGTCATTGAAAAAAATAATCAGGGGATGAGATGACCAATGATACCTCGAGCAGAAGAGAGTACCCTTGTATTGATACCTGGAGGAAGACAAAAACGTGCTCTCACTAAAGGAGGTTCCTAGATCCAAGGAGGCACTTATCCTGCCATAAAATTGGGCTGTGGCTCAGAACAAAGAGCAAGACCAGCTAGCCCCAAAAACAGACTGAGCAACAAACAGCGAGGACAAAGAGGTGCCTTGCCAGCTTACTAGTGGAGTGATGCAACAATACAAGATGAAACCTCCAAAATAAGTTATTTTTATGTGGTTCTGCTTCAATTTGTGGACCCAGAGAGCTGCTCTCAAGCTGTGGAGACTCGGCCAGTGGGACCAGCTGGAAGGACGTGCTGGTGCCACAACTCCCAGGAGATCAGCACACAGCAGCAGCAGCCAGAACAAAGCGCACTGTGGCCATTTGGCAGCATTTCCACTCATTTCTTGCTTTGTAGTGGAAAAGGACAGACACTTTATTTGCAACAAGTAGAGAAATCCTTGACAGAGACTTGGGGGGGGGGGGGGGGGGGAGGGGAAGGGAAGATTCACTGAAATCTAAGATGTGAAAGAAAAAAAAAGCAACACAGTTAACTGCTCTTTCTCTGGAGCATTCTTCAATTTCAACAGAAGAGAAAAAATATTTTAATTATGTACTTTCAGACAAATATAGAAAATTCCAGTTTGCAAATGTTGGTACTGTGACTCATGTTGTCACTCACCACTGGGACTGAAGCTTGCTGGCCTCAGTTTGGTGGTTTCCCTTCTGGCTGAAATGTCCATCGCTGCCATCCTTGATAACGTGTACCCTACAGAAGTGTGACAGCCAGGGGAGTCCAGCTCAGAGAGAAAATTAGATAATCAAACCACATTTTGCATACTTTCCACATGTTCAGGTTTTCCAAAGAAATCTCAACATCTTTAAGGAAAGCACATAAAAGAATAGGAAAAAAATATATTATTGATTCTCTGATGTGGCACTGAAGAACTATTTCATGCAAAAATTTTCAACCAGCATGCAAAGAATATTTATTTACACTCATTGTGTTATTCACACTGGTTTATATTTGCACCTGATGGCAGAATTCAAGGACCAGTCTCTGCAATGGTGTTTTAAGACACTTCAGATATAAAAATGAACCCCCTAAGAAAGAGAACCCCTTTCTTCCATTCCCTCCCCTCCCAGCACACCTGGCTCCTCCAATCTATGATGTTCACCTCAGAAATCTTTTTACAGAAAGACCATGTGATAAATTGCAATCAAACCCAACTCCAGCTTTATTGCACAGTTACAGCCAAGCTGTACTCAGGACCAGATCAAGGGATAAGAAAAAGGTAATTTTCTGTCACCCTTGTTATCTATCCACATCTCTCACACAGTAAAGAGCAAGGAGCTAATTCAGTCCTCAGGACAATTCAGAGAAGTTTTTTCTGAATTATTTATCTGCAGTGAGCCTCAGAAGGTTGCTCCATCAACAGCGGGTAAGCAAAGCAAAGCAGGAGTCTGAGCTCACCTCTCCCCACCACAACATGCCAGACACAAAAGGAAGTGGTGAGGAATGCCAAGACCAGCCAAGCTATCCACAGGAGGGACAGCAAACATTATATAGTCCTGCAGAAAGGGTCAAAGGTGTGCCTGGGCATCCCAGAAGTTCAAGCTCCTGCTTTTTTCTGTAGTAGGCTGTACCACTGCAATGGTATCTTGAGGATAAGCAGCAGCACTTAACTATTTCTGCAAGGAAAACAGGTACCTGCAGGTCCTGCTACTACTGACATTTTCTGTGCAACTAGAGGTGCCCCCCAAACCCTCCCATGGTGCTACTGTATTTCCTCCTTGCTGTCCCTGGCAATGGCACATTCTCCTGCTTATTCATGATTCCAGCTAACAGTGGAAGCTTCCTACAAGATCCCAGAAAGAATGAGAGGACAATGCCAGAAAGACAGAGCAGCCACTAGCACTTGCAAAAGAGCTCCAAAGTCCAGCAGTGCTGCAGGTCCCAGCGCATGTCACGGCTATCAAAACGCAGCAATCTGGAGGTTGGGCTGATTGCCTGAACAGCTAGAAGAGAGCTCAAATCCGAAGAAAGCTGTAATTCAAACACCTTGCAGACATTTTGGTCATCCCACACACTTTATGCCTACTAATGACTCCAGAAGCAGGGAGGTTCTCTGCTGAATCTGTGGTGGTCTGAGTCCTGAGATAAATACATTGGCCATGGTCCATGTGACAAATCTGGGAAGGAGCAGCTGAGTAGTCAGCAAACAAGATACAGTTCCCTCTCAAACAGGCAGGTTCATCAGACAGGTATACAGCTCTGCAAAGATAAACACATTAGCTGCTTTTCTGGCAAAGGGCGAACACCAATTCAGCAGCACCAACTGGCTAATCGGGAACTGAATTAACAGATCCAACAAGATTTCGGTTCACCCATGCTGCCTGGAGTATATTGGCTGTGAAAAGAGATGGACACATATGCTATTCGTGAAGGTGTACATTACACCCACTTAGCCTTGCTGCCCACCCCCTCATTTGCCACCAGCTCCCTGGAGATGTTGTACCTGCTGGAACTGCTTCTAACATAGTCACAGTTTAAATCATTTAAATTCCAAGGAAATTTATCATTTAGTTCATTTTCTAAATTTCAGTACTGTATACTAACCAAACCTTAATTCATCAGAAATATTGCACGTAAGCCAAATAGTAGAGACGAGCATTTTAGATATGGTTTTAGGTAATCACTTTCCTTTATCACAATCTAAGACTTTACAAGCATTATTTCATTTTTATTGTGTCGGAAGCTCTCATTCTCCATGTTGGTTTGATCCTTTTTGCCGAGCCTATTCAGCTGCAGAAAGCCTTGGTTTGCTTTCCAGTTCAGGTTCCCGTCTGCCACTTCTAATCCTCATTTTCATTCTTGCCAGTTAGTCATCTGATCTCTTTGATCCTTTGTAGTAAGCCTTGAACTCTGTTTTTATTCAGATTAGCATCCAGTGTCAAGAAGTACTGTTTTCTTTTCCCTGTGGTTTTGCAGCCTTTAGCTCGTTTAAGCTTGTTTTCTTCTTCCCAAGTTTTCAATTGCATTTTCCATGGTCTCAAGCCATATTTCTGAGCTACACACAGCACTTGTGACAACAGCAATCAGCCTCTACTGGCACAATTGCAACTGATGAACACCTTCCATTTCTTCTGTCTTTTCCAGCTCCAAGGTGTAGCTAAGGCAATACAGAGGCAGCCGTGCACAGCTGCTCTCCCTCATGGAGAGAGCTGCCACAAGTGCTCCTTGGGCTCTCACAGCACATATGCCTGTGCTCCTTGGAGATGCTTGGGACAATGAGGTCTTTTCAGGGCCAATGTTAACTGGGATGCACCCTGAGGGTCTCTGTTGTCTCACAGCAAGTTCCTGAAAATCCTTCAAAACTCATGTGAGCAGAGAACACCAAGCAGTGGGGAATGATGTATGTGCATACAAGAGAGGGGTCTAGCCTGGCTGCAATATTTGAAATCACCACCACAGGATAAATGATTGCTCTGCCTTCTCCATGTGTGTAACAGAATAGATCCCACCACAGACAACTGACAAGCACAATTCATCTGGCCCACACGAGACGGGATGGTGCTTGGTTCTAGCACAGGTCATCTGGCTGAAGATGCTGGTGGAGAGTAAGATCTCTTCCTTGGTACACAGCAATGATTATGAACCTTCAACAGCCAGCATGATTGTCTGTTACCGCCCCAATGGGATCCAACAGAATTTTTCTTGGTGTTCCTTTCCACAAAGAAGGAAGAAGGTTTCTTAACTGAAACTAGTGAAAACAAGTAATTGATTGGGGTTGATGCGTCATGGGCTTTTGAAGTGGCCCAGCTGCCACAAGGACCAGTGTTAGCTGCTGATTCCCTGCAGAGGACACTGTTGGACAAGATGTTAAGATCTTAGCACAGTAGATCTTAGCATTACATTAAAAAATATTGAGATGACTAGTGTTAAGGACCTTAAGCCAAGTATACCCACATTTTTGCATTTTCAGACAGAAGACGAACATGCTGAACACTTCTATGGGACCTGGCTTTCTTCAGGTAAGACAGGCCATGCCTATATGTGAATCCCAAACATTTAGAATTTGGCTTAGAAGCTGCCATGGGTGCCAAACAATGAATCTTGGTGGACAGGCCTCAAAGACAGATACAACCTTTTTTTAAAAATATCAAATTCAAAGGATGGGTTGAGCAGTCATTGGATTGCATCTTAAAACACCCGGAGAAGAGACATTAATTCTGTGTTCTTTATAGCCTCATATAGAGGTGAAAAAGTCAGGGATTACATACACATTCCCAAAAGGCCCTGATATTCAGAAGTTTTTGGTTTCTCATGCACAATGCATACGTGTGCCATTAGATCCACATTGGTAAGTACTCAATGAAGACAATACATTCTTCAGAAAGAAAATATGGTCAAAAAACAATTCACACCAGACAATCCAGAATCTATGCCAAGATATTCTATGCCACATACATTCTGATTTAAAATATCGTTGACAAATTTTAAGGACTACTGTTCCCTTAAGCACAGCTGATGAATTAAAGGTCAAGGAATCATTGTAAGAGTCCTTCAGAATGGTCGTGTTCTTCAGAAGGATGAATCACTGTCTGTCTAATAAACTCCAGCACTTCTCCTCCAGACTCTTCTTGCTCCATAGATCTGGGAAAGGCTGGGGCATTGGTACTGACTTACCTCTTTGCTCTGATGTTCTGACCAGCAATGCAAGCTCTGACTCATTATAAAGCTTTCACAACACACCCAAAACATCTCAGGTATAAACCATTATTGGGAAAGAGAGAGTGTGGATTTTTTTTTTTTTATAACTGTGTTAAGTTTTCTTAGGGAAGGTGATCTTCTTATCTCTTCGTCTTATCTGTCAGGCATTAACTGCTTCCCCATTGTGGCAGTTTTCTATTCCTAAACCTCTTTCTCTTATGAATACATTTTATGCATTTCTCACCTGTATAGATCTACTGGACCATTTGTTTCAATGGTTTCCTTAAATGTTTCCGTATCTGTTCTCTCCAATTTTCCACAATAAAAAATTCAAAACTTTTGTTAGACAGAATTTTAATTACTGACATAAGTCCACATAAGTAAACCAGAAACCTGTACCTTTAACACTACAATATTCCTATTTTATGTTTTGATTTAGCAATTTTCTAAGATTTAACAGAAAACAATTTTCTGTCTCCTAAAGCACTACTTCATTGCAACTCATAAACATCATGAAATAAGAAAGACACGAAGTGCAATGCTCACAAACATAAAAAAAAAAAAAAGTTTCACCTAATTCTAAAAATTGTTTTTTTTTTAAAAGCACATTTAGTATCTTCCAGACTCCTACACTATCTTCACCTCCACTAAGACCTCCATACTGCTTAATAAAGGGTGGCGAAGTGCCTCGTCCTGATAACTTGTGCCTAAAAATGTATGGAAGAATTCAGTGAGATTCATAGATGAGACTAATCAAGAAATAATAATAATAATAATAAAAGAGTCTATGTTGCTTTTCTTCCATCTACTCGCATCATAAGCAAGTTTCACTGCTGCTGGCTACAGGACCAGCAGGAATATCCACATCCGCTTGAGTTTCTCTATAATTTGAATGCACACATATTTATGTGTACGTATTAGCCATGCTAGTAGCCCCTTCTTTCATTCTGAACACAGAACAGCCATTCCGTCTTTAAACAAATAAATAAACCGACCAACTACCAAATTTATTTGGCTCACATTATAACCTAAAGTTGCGTATGATGATTTTAAAAGGTAGAGAATGAATACAAAATATTGTCTTTTCAGCAGTAATATTCTGGGCAGAAAAACGCACCAATATATAATAATAACATCTTACGTTTTACAGTGAGTAAAAGAAAGTTTTTATTTAAACCTAATAAAACAAGAAGCTCTGCATGACCACCGTGAATAAGTGTGTGTGCACAGGTGCCACCTTCACAACTACCGTAACCTTCTGAATGTGGCTTGCAACCTCCTTTTTCTATGGACGTTTCTCATTTATGAATCATCAGTGCTCTTTGGCTAATTTATACACTTTTTCTCATTTTCAGCCCTCCCCGTCAGCTCGCTCCTCTTCCGCACCGAGAAGTATCCCGGAATTTTGCAACGAAAAGATGGCACTGATCTCAAAACGGGGGGCAAGCCGCGGAGGCAGCTCGAAAGCGAAGCTCCGCTGGGTGGCTGGAAGGGAAACTCCGCGGCCTACGCCCCGGCCCCTGCCCCTACCCCTGCCCCTGCCCCGGCCTCGGCCCCGGTCCCGGCGGCGGGCGGTGTGCCTTGGGCAAGGGCGCCACCCGGCGGCCCGGCCCGGCCCGGCCCGGCCCGGCCCGGCCCGGACCCGCACCCCGCGATGGCGGGCAGGCCCCGCGGAGGCCCTGGCGGGAGCAGCGCCTTCCCCTGCCGGCGGAGGAGCGGGACAGGAGAGGGCTGTTCCCGCAGCTGTAACGGCGGGCGGGGGCCGGGCGAGCCCCGTGACTGCTGGGGAGCAGAGCAGGGGCCACCGCGGCGACCCTCCTGCCCGTGAGGAGCGGCCGGGGAAGGGTCCCGCCGGGGAATGAAGGGGTCTCGGGGCCGGCCGCTCGGTCGCCTCCGTCGTGGGGAACGTGAAGGCCCACGCCGCGCAGGAATTTGCTCGGAGAGCCCCCTCAGTGCCTCCGTGCCTGAGTCCTCGTCTCTGGGCTGTTCTATGCTTTTCTGTAGTGAAAACGGAGGTGCTATCCTCTGTATTCAGCAGACTCCGGTTTTGAAACATCTGTTTTTCACCCCTTTAGCTTCTGCTCACGAGTTTTCCCCTTTCACCTGCACCAAAAAAAAAAAAAAAAAAAACCAGCCCCTGCCCCAAAAATGCCCCTTATATGCATGCAAAACTGTCGCGGTTTTGGCAAGTCGGAATCTGGGGTAATTTTCATCTCTCTCCTTCAGAACTGCTACCTCTGAATTTTAACACTACTTGTCTTGACAGAAATTGGTATGCTGGTAGAAGAATAAATCTCAATAGCCGCACAAGAAGAATTTGTATTCATTCAATCTCACGTTGAGGACTTCACTTTGTACAAGAGGACTTTACAATATGTCAGGTTTTGCATTTCTGACCTTTATTGTTTAAACTGACGAGCAATAACCACCTTTTGTTTTTAGTCTCCATCGCTAAAAAGTTAACAATTTCCTACAACATTTAAACGAAGCACAGTGAAAAGAGTAAAAACTCCAAGTGAAAAATACTTCAAAAAATCTTGAAAAATCATACCTACTCTTGTTTGTAATGTGAGAAATTATTACAAGTATGTTCACTATGAGGACTATTGATAGATGACTCACAATTTAGCTAAATTCAATAAACCACATACTGTGCCTGTCCCAGTAGGTGACTCATGCATTTTGTATTTCAAGTATCAAATGTTTGCCAAAAACAGTATTTAAAAAAGTAGGAAAATTGTTCAAAAGGGCTTGTGAATAGGTTGGGACTACCCACAGGCAGCTCTTACTTGTGTTCTGACCACTTACGTGGGATTTCACGGCACTACAGCAGTATTCTGTGAGAAGGAATGCTTAGCCACAGCAGCCCCACCTTACACACTTCATAGGCTTTTTTCTTCACATATATTGTACCTTCTTTAAATACACACACATTAGTATTTAATGTGATACTTTCTAACAGTTGTGTTTTAAAGAGAAAAACCTGCAGGGTAAACATTTTCCCCACAGAGTTACTGCTCCGTAATTTTATACACATTTCCTAATTTTCCTAGCACCGTGCTTCGCCCTTCTAAAATTGATTGTAAAAAAGTAAAATAAAACAGCAGTCTCAAAAGAACTATTCAGCTGATCCCTGAATACTGTATAGTAGTATTTTAAACCAAACAAATCAACGTAGAAGTGGCAGAATTGCACCCAGAAGAAGGAAGTTTCAGTCGTGGTGTTGATGCCTTTTCACCATTTCAGCAGCCGGCAGGGTGGCGAAGGAGGCTACTACATGCCAGTGACTCACTAACTGGGTTAGCTTAGATTTTAGGCACTTTTCCAAAATCATTCATATAGACCTCAGAGTACATCTGCGTCTTATTTTTAATTTTGTGCAGGAGTTGCCTGGCCCCAGAATATCATGCACTGCATATGCACAACATCCTCGTGCCATAAACTCCTTTTTGAGGACAGACTGTCATGTGGCCACACCAGTGCATGAGGAGGCACAGTCTTTTCACCAGGGCGAGGGAACTGTATGTGTTTACAGCGAGTGTGACTTAAGGCATCTGTTTTCTGGGTGACTCGGTCACTTGCTGAACAGGTGAAATATTGGGCGAAATATTTTTAAATGCCCAGTCACTCCTTTAATTGGTGTCAAACACTGCAGGTTCCTGTCCTCAAAGCAAAAAGAGGTTAATGCTGACTTCAAGAACAGGGCTAGGAGGGCTACTAAGTTCCTGTCATTGTGAGGGTGAATGGCACCCTGTTCCCAGAATAATGCCCTGTTCTCCAATAGTCCTGGTCGTTGACAATAGGATTACACAGCATGAATCCAGGGGAGCTATCACCACCTACGTCTAACAGGGTGTGGGGGGAATCTTTTGTTTTTTTAAGGTATCCTGCCAAAAGTCATACAGACTCATTCCATATTCACTTGGAAAAAAATAGGTAACAGTCTTTCATTACTGATGTTCTCTGCATCTTTTTTCTCATTATTCCTCTGGCACTTTCCCTGCTGAGCTGGCTCTTGCTCTGATTTAACTGAGTCCCTTCTGATCCCTGGAAGAAGCCGATACAGTGTCATCTGAAAATAAATGAACTCAAAGTTCATGTTGACTAGGGATATATTAAGATGATGGAGTCACAACTTTCATATATGCAGAAATGGTAAGACTAGGCATAGTATTAAGCTCTGTACTTTAATTTTATTCATTTAAAACCAAGCATGAAGCATGTTTTATTCATTGTTTTGTCAACCACTTCACATTTTCACCCTGTTTTTCTTGTAAAAACTATCAAAAGATCTCCTGTGCAAAAGTATTGCAGGAAAACATTTGATCTATTTTAGTTTAATTTAATGAAATTTATCATCCAGAAAACAGGTAAGAGAGGCAGCATCAGTATGCCCAGACAATTCTCCAAAGGCCTTTAGCAATTGCTTTTTAAGAGGATCATTAGCTTCCTGCCTATGAAATTACCAAAACTGATGTCTTTGTATTGACATGGGTACAAGTTATGCTATTTGAAGGAGATATTAAATTTTAAGCTGACAAAGGATACATACTTTGCTAGTAATACCAATTTGTCCAATTGTCCCACAATGGGAGTGAATGCATGCACACTATGGAAAATCTTAAACTACATACGAAGATTATTTTTTGAAGACTAAAGCATTTATACACATGGGAAATCATATTAGTTGTCAAATGATGACAGTTGTAATATTAACATTATTAACAAGGGATGAGAGTATTGTTTTACAATCCATGCATCATGCTAGAAATGCTATTTAACATCAGAGACTCAATATTTATCAAGAGCATTTGGTTTAGTAATATCCAGTATAACAGTACTCCACAGTTTCCATTAGTTTGATTGAATGTTATATCTGTCTAAGCAAACCAAGCATTAGGCGCTTCAGTGAAAGTCACTTGTAATAGAGAAAAATATAATGCATGAATATTTCATTAGTAGATGAATACCCATCAAAACTTTCCTTGAAATGCTTGAAAGTACCTCCTGAATGTTTGCCAGTTATTTCATAAAACAGAGATGGTTGTAATGCTGCTGTTGAAACAGGAAAAATCTATTAGATCATTTAACATACTAAAACAATTATGGTATAATTATAAGGAACATAATTATATGTTCTTGATGTCTTTAATTGTGCAAGCCTCACTAATTAACATTAGAAATTCAATCAAAACAAATTATGCTTTAAAATTTAAGGATGAACTTAAAGAGAAAGATGGTATTTCCCAAGTCAAACAATTATAACTTTGAATTCCACCTGATAGTAGGCAAACTATTGATGTGCCTGTTGCAGACTCCTATCGTTCCGTCTCCTGAATGTACTTATTCAGTGTATTTGGAGATACATATATACTCAAGTGACTTACCCTTATTTAAAGCTGTAATGTCAGTTTTGCCTAAGCTAAAATCTGACAGAGGTTCTTGTAGCCTTTGCATTAAACTTTAAAGGAAGAGATGCATACTGTGCCCTCTGCATTTGGATGTTTTCTGCACAGCCCTGCCTTGTGCATAGACCTGACGCTGTCGGAGTCAGGCCTCAGCTCTGTTCCTGGTTTACTCTTTGCTTCCCTCCATTACTTCTCACCTCTCAGGACCATGGATTATTTGTAGGAAAAACAAAGCACTGTTTTGGGGAAAAAAGAAGGGTTGGTCAGATGCATTTGCATACATAGTGTTCTTTTTTAAAACATCTTTTCTGCAGAACAGAAACTAGCCTAATTACTTCAATTCTGTTGTCATTTCCAGTTTTCTATTAGGAAGGTATTTCAAGCTAATTCCAGTAAAACCAGTGCCTGTTTTTGTGGTGCTTTTTCTTTTTTGTTTGTTTGTTTGTTTGTTTTCAAAAAAACCCAATATGTTCTACATCAGATATGCATCTTCATGTCTGGTTGTTACTGTTGTGCTTTGCAGAAAGATTGGATCAGTTTCTTGTAGCCCCCCATCCCTATGTGGTGGGCACAAGTTCTTTAAAACATGTACAATTCAAATATTATTGAAAGCCCTTACTTTTTTTTTCTACTAGGACTGGACCTAACAAGAACACTTTAGATGCATTTCTCTCTCTGTCATTTACAGTTTCAGAAAGGCACCACCAGTCATAAGAATGGCAAAACTGGAAAGCTGGGAGGACTTAGCTTCTCTCTTAAAAACAAAGCAGCATATGAACACCCACTTTCTGTATTTTTGCTTTCTTCTCATTTTCTTTGATTAACCAGAACAGAACTGCCGTAAAATGAAGATTTTGGCCATTTTCCACTGCCCTTTTCTCTTGAGCAAGTACACACATTCAAAGATCTGAGTACAAAACTTGCTGAGCATTGAGTGCACCAGTCAGTTCTTTTCGGAGCCCAGTGCTATTTTAGAAACCATCAGATATTCCAGGCATCCTAGGGCAGGCAGATAGGACTGTAGGAGGTGCCTGCACCTGCTGGCATGGCCCTTCAGCACTTCCTCTAGGACTACATGACTCCTAAGTTAACTGAAGCCCACCGTATCTTTCCAGGTACAATCTGCCTAGCTCTAGCTGAAGGTAGCTCCATTTTGGTTAGCTCAATTCCATGTTTTTGGCTGGCTAAGCACTTTGGAGTGAAAACTTCAAAGTAAAAAAAAATAATAATAATAAAAAAGCCTAGAATAGGCTTTATAACATGGTTATAAACTGATTTATGACCTAATTTTATAACCTAATTTATAACATGGTTATAACCTAATTATTTTAGGTTCATCTTCAAAATAGTCTTGAGCTTTCAAGAGCCTTCACTGATAATTAAAACAGTTATTACTTTAGATCCAAGTATATTCCTAGAAAGGATTGACTTTCCAGAGCACATCAACCACAACAGTGATCAGTGCCAGAGAAAACTGGTGAATATTTTTCATGGAATAATTGCGTTAGAGTATTTGAATTGTCAGAAGAAAATTCAGACAACTAGACAACTCAGCATAATTTGAGTGATCAATACCTCCTTAGAGTCTCTCATTCTATCAGATGTTGAATGGGTGTAGTGGGTTTATGTGGCAAGGTTTTGGTAGCAGGGGGCCATAGGGGTGGCTTCTGTGAGAAGAATCTAGAAGCTGCCCCATGTTTGGTAAGGGCCCCACTGCTGACCAGAGCTGAGCCAATAAGTGATGTTGTTTTGCGCCTCTGTGATGTGAGTACATATTTAAGACAGGGAAAAAAAAAAAAAAAAAAAACGCTACACCACACAGCAGCTGGGACAGTGAGAGGAATGAGAAACAGCCTTGCAGGCGCCAAGGTCAGTGAAGAAGGAGGGGGAGAGGTGCTCCAGGTGCCGGAGCAGAAGTCCCCTGCGGCCCGTGGTGAGAACCATGGTGAAGCAGGTTGTCCCCCTGCAACCCATGGAGTACCACGGTGGAGCTGGGTTCCACCCTGCAGCCCGTGGAGGAGACCACGGTGGAGCAAGTGGACCTGCACCGACGGAGACTGCGGCCTGTGGAAGACCCCTGCCAGAGCAGATTCCAGGCCGGACCTGTAGCCCGTGGAGAGGAGACCACGCAGGAGCAGGTGACCTGGCAGGAGCTGCTGCCTGTGGGGGATCCAGGTTGGAGCAGTTTGCTCCTGAGGGATGGACCCCGTGGTACGGACCAATATCTGGAGCAGTTCTTGAAGAGCTGCTGCCTGTGGGCAGCCCACGCCGGATCAGTTCATCAAGGACTGCATCCCGTGGAAGGGACCCCACAGCACAGGGGACGAGAGTGACCGAGAAGGAGCGGCGGCAAAGAAGCGCTATAGACTGACCATAACCCCCATTCCCCTGTTCCCCTGCGCTGCTCGGGGGGAGGAGGTGGAAGAGGGTGGATGGGGGGGAAGGTGCTTTTGGTTTCTTTCCTTCATTTCTCACTTCTCTAGCTTGTTAGTAATAGGTAATAAATCTTACTATCTCCCTACGCTGAGTCTGTTTTGCCCATCATGATAATTACTGTGCGATCTCCTCATCCTTATCTCAACCCTTGAGCCCTTTTCATCGTATTTTCTCCCCGTTCCTCTTTGAGGAGGGGAAGTGAGAGAGCGGGTGTGGTGGAGCTCGGCTGCCCACCCGAGTAAAACCACCACAGTGGGTATAATGGAATATGCTGGGAAATGACAGAAAATTGGCTGATTACCACAGAAACAAATTTGCCAAGGACTCCACATACCTGACAGCTTTTTATTTCAGGTGCTGAACAATCGTTTCATGGAACCAAAAATGATGGGATGTCATGATCCTCCATATAAGCTCATGAAACATAGCAATGTAATGCCTTCAGTGATATATGATAAGATATCACTGGTGTGGTAAGACTGTTTGGAATGTTTTTATCCCTTCAGTACTCAATGTTTTTTGGTGTGGCAGGAGTATGGAGAACCATTTGTTCCTTTAGACACTTTCCCTAATATTTTCACTGCTGCACTGCACTGCATTACTGTACCCTACCATACTGTACTGTACCCTACCGTACCATACCGTAACCTACCCTACCGTACCCTACCCTACTGTACCCTACCCTACCCTACCTTCTGTAATTTGGTAGGCTTAACTTTTAAAAACAATTTCTATACATATTTTATCTCAACATAGCAGTGCAATAATGGAGGTTTCGGTTCATTTGGATTAGATCGTAAAGATGTTAATAAAAACTGTCAAAATAATAAAGTTTAGTGTTTTTTTTTTCCTTTAGTGATGGTTATAATAACATATTTTCTAAAGCCTAGTATCTTCTTTACTCCTTTAAAGAAAGAATAGTCAAAATGCCTCTGTGGCACTGGCATGCGTTTTGCTGGTGTTTTGAATGGTAGCACACAGAGATAGATAGATAAATAAATAAATAAATAGTAATAAATAATAATAATAATATCTACATCCATTTCACTTCGAAACAAATGATTACAGAGCAGCTGATTACAATTGGAGAGAAGATGTAGAAAGGCAAAATGCCAGTAGTAGCAATTGGAGTGAATTAACTGGGGTGCTCAGACATGCTCTCAAGAAATGGATTGACTCACAGAAGGAGTTTTAGTGGTGTGAAAACTTGCATCACGTTTCTTCAGCATACAGAAAAGCAATCTACCTGATTTTCCTGGAAGTAGTAAAGCAATCAGATATTTTAGCAGTCTATTGCCTGCTAAGAGATGGGGAACCATGGAAAGCACAGAAACGGGAGGAAAAATATTCAGAAGCATCTTTAACATCCACCAATACATTATCAATAAAAATACTTATTTTTGGGCACTTGTGTCTTAGAATTGAAATTTTCCTTCAATTTAAGTGATTTTTCCAAAATCGTTTTTGAAGAAAATGCACCCCTAATTCTTAATGAGATTATTAATAAGAAAGGGAAAATTAGGGACTCAGAATGTTTCTCTTATTTTTCATTGCTCATGCAAATCTGGCTGTACCTTTGCCCTTAGATACAAGGGTATCAATGTCTTGTTAAAGTAATGCACCACAGCAGAAGAAAATAATCTTCTTTAACATATTTCATCCAGTGATCTGGGGGAAAATAACAACAACAACAACAGTAGATTCCCTCCAGGATAAGTTTATTTCATTCACAAATTGTCTTACTTGCTAAGTAGCTTTCCATCAATGATATCTATTCACAAAAATTAGTGATGTGAAAAATAACAAGAACATAATTTGCTATACTAAAATAGAGCATTTACCCTGTAACTGTCATTCAGATCAGACAACAAAAGGAAAGACACACTAAATTAATCAAGAAAACACAGTATCGTAACTTTATAACCAAGATCACCAACTTGGAAAATCGGTTGTTAAATACTCACAGCAGTTAATTCTCACAGTTTGAGAGGAAGCTAGTGCTGCCTTGAATCAAGGGCAAAGTCATTACCCGTTGGGCTTAAATAAATGGCATGAAAGCCTCCCAGAGTAATTATATTTTCTTATGTATTCACTTATGAACTGTAGCTGAAGGTGCATTATAAAACTCTGTAAAGAGGTGGAAAATAGTAATAGAACCAAAGGCCAAAAACTGAACTGTTCAAGCTGGAAGGTGCAAGTAGTGTTGAAACTTGACTGCCATCAGATACGGTAACCTGGCCCTAAAGGGAGAATAAGAGCACAAAATCCGTGGGCTCTGTTATTCCATAACATCGTTTTTTTCGATTCTTCCTCAAAAGGAAAAAACAAACAAACAAAAAATTGATATTTCAGGTTTGTTTTCATGGTTTCTTAGGCAAAAACAGGTTTCAAAACAACACTTGCAATTAAGTGAATTCTGATGTGCCCACCTGGAGGACATCCCAGTTCCCACCAGTAACGCAGTCCTTACTTCTGTAATTAACTAGAACAAGAAGCTGAAGCACTAGCACTCTGTTTGCTTTGCTAACAAAAACACTAGTGCTCCCTTTGCATCGCTTATTTTGGCTCTTGTTTCTTGCATTTAATCCTTTCATCCTCTCTACCTCTTCTGCAGTTTTCTGGCGTCTTCTGCAGTTTTTCCTCTTGCCTTGTGTGCAGTCTCTGAAATAGAAACATGGGCTCTACAATGACACCGAGAAACCTCCATGGGCCTCTTGACTCCGCAGCAACTTCAAACCACAGGATTCCTGCTTGAAGGGTCTTTTGAAGGCTGCTGGATGGGGTGTGTGTGTGGTTTTTTTGACACAGTGCAAAGCAGTTTGTCTTTCCGATTTCCATCTGCTATACAGGTGTTAATATTGTTTAATTTATCTTGATGAACAGCAAATTTGTAAACAGTTTGTAGAGGCTGGAAGGAAATAAGTATGATCAGAACAATGGCATTCATCTGGGGCTGGATCCTAGGAAATGCTGACTTTCTTAGTTCACTTTGACTACTGAAAGCTGACAGCACTCAGCACATTAGACTAGTAAGCCATAAACTGTTATTTTTGCACCAAGTCTTGTGATATAAATGTCGCACCTACTTACTCCAGGAATGTAAAACTGTTTCAGTGAGTGCTTTGTCCTCATAATCTTTCTGCTTGGAAATGAAATCATGCATGTTAAGCAAATCCCATCTTGTATATAGATATTATTGTAGGGATAGAAGACTGCAAAAATCCTGGAAAGATTTGTAAAACCTTTAAAAGACATTCACTTTGATGCTATATATCCAGTATGAACAAATTTGCAAAGATCTCAGTAAATTAATTCTGCACGAGGTATAGCCACACAAAAATGAAAAACAAAATGAAATAAAGACACTATTAATAAGAAGCTTTGTTCTTTTAAATCTCAATTATCCATCTGGGAATCCAAATAAGTAATCAGAAAATTTTGTCAAAATGGGTCAGACTTTTAATATCAAAAATGTCACCTGAAGAAACTGAAGAATGAAAATTATTAGATGTTCTGCAAATACTTTAGAAGAATGAGTGTGTTTGAAAGATTATTAGCACACAGTACATGACCAAAAATAGAAGCCAAAAGCAAAAAAAATAAAAATAAAAATAATGATTAAAAAAAAAAGTTAATTTATAATGAATTCTGTGGCAAATTCAAATTTGTTTTGGCATGTTAGATAGATGTTAGAAGTGTTAGCCTGAATTTTCTTTTTTATACCATAAAACTTTATGGAACCTGAACTGATCTTGGTCCAGCATCTGCAGGCTTTTTGGTATGGGGTTTTGAATATCATTTATCTGTCACATAGGTAAGATCCTTTTGAGCTAAAGTCCAAAGAAAAGCAATCTCATTTCATCAGTGCCAGGAAACTTAAAGTTCATGAAGTTCAGCTGGTGCAGGATCTATAAAGTCTATCATTAGCTCCCATGGAGCTGACAAGCCTGATGAATAGAGCTTTAAGTGATCAGTCTTATTTATTCCTTATCATTATTGCAAACAAACAAACAAACAAAACAAAACAAAACAAAAAAAGACCAAATGAAAAGAGAAATTCTACATAAAATTGAGCAGATGGTACTTCAGGCCTTGTTTTATTTTTAGCCAAATGGAGAATACAAGATAGTTTGCTATTAGACAAAAAATGTTTTCAGTTCCTAGACAAAATGGTCTCACCCTTTGCAGAAAGACAGGTAATTATCTGAAACATAGTATATTCCAGTAGTTTCACTTTTTTTCCTGTTTTATACCTCAAATCTTCTTTGCTTAAGTGAAAATGGGGCAACCTTTCACTAGAAGCAGGTTCTTTAGCAGTCAGTGTCCACATCAGTGTTTAATCTCCTTCTGAAAACAATTATTTCATAAAATAGTTTCCAAGGAGCAGGGTCTCAAAACTGCATAGGGTGCCCTGTAAGCCTTCCCAAAATGTAGTGCCATTCGTCTGAACACAAAATATTTTTGTTATTTTTTCTGAGTTTCCTCTCTGATGTTTAAAACTCCTCACAACTCTCTCTCTCCTCGGTAGGACTTGCTCATGCAGATCAACCTTGGCCTCAGAGAGGAACCCCCCAGAACAAAATCCCCATCAAACGCTTGAGCCTTTCTGCACCGAGGACATTGTAGAAAGGCAAGCACCCAGTTTTGTCCTTCGCTGTTCTGTGGACATAAATCTTTTCTCCTACAATAAAATTGTGCTGATAGATGTCAAGGTCCATCTTCGAGCACAGTGAAACAAATATTTTCCTGAGGACAGAAAGTAAAAATTCACCCTTCGGTAACAGCTTACAGTAATTTTGCTGTTTTGCATAGCATAACTATTTTGTGGGGCATTTAGTCAGTTATCGTGGTACTGATAGCCTTCTTTAAAAAAAGACCACCCCTCAGCTGCTTGGTAGTGTGCTCTCAGCTAGGATGCTCTGAAAGGTCTTTGCATCAGTCCTCTGCAAATACAGAAGCAAAGGATTCCCCTAAACCCTTGCTGAAGGTGGTTTACGCTGATCCATTTCACTGTGCATTGCAACACCAACATAATCAGCTACCATTTCCCAACTAGCAGGCTGACAGAGCTGGACATGTTAACATAAGAGTCTGAATGTGCCCTAAGAGTGCCAATGTGTTGGCTCAATCAGCTGATGTCAGTGTGCTGCTAAGAATCATATTTATTCATTCATTATATCCTGAGCTGCACATAAAGCAATTAAAATTCCATTACAGAGAACACAGAAAAAGTAAAATTTTTAAATCTTCATTGTGGTGATTAGAAATTTAACAGAGAATAAGTATTGTTGATTCCAGAAGTCTTTTTTTCCCTCGGAAAACAGCCTTAAGGTAGCGGAGGTCACATTTTAGATCTAAAATATGGAGATAATGAGACTCGTCTCTTTTGTACAGCGCTTTAAAATCTCCTGATGAAAAGTGCTATATAAGAACTCGATATTATTTTGATTAATGCTCATAATCACCATCTCGTCAGTACTTTTTCCCCTTCTGACCTTGTAGTTTCCATGTAGTAAAAGGCACTTACCTCACTGCTTGATCAAGCTCTTAAGACAGCTCAGGCAGCAGGTTTATGCCTCCTTTCCAGGAGGTGGATTCAAGAATCTACCTAGGTGGCTTGATAAAAGGAATGGGATGCTCTGAGGGGAAAAGAAATTAAAAAATAAAAATAAAAAAATAAAAACACCACAAATTCTTGTTTATCCCCCCAAAGTTTTTCATCTCCCAACTCTCAGACTTTTTTCTCCTTGGGTCACCGTCTCTTTGCAAAGGACATTCATGAAAATCATCTTAAGTGATTTTTTTTGAGAGGGGATACATTAAGGGTAGTATTTTAGCAATGGGGAGACCTCTCTTTTCAGCAGCGCTCATTCGACTACAGCAATTTCAGGTTTTGGGGCAAAGACTGCATATCTCTCCACAGGATTTTGGCCAGCTGGTACCTGAGTTATTCTACACAAACAGATGAGATGCAGCCCCATCAGATATAGGATTTAGAAAGTACTGTAGAAGAGAAGTTGTGTAAATTAAACCTTTTTTTTCCTTCAAGAAATGGATATCCAGAGTTGGGGGGGGTGGGGGGGGTGGGGAGGAGGTAAAGTAGGGACTAATCTATTGTTGCAGATTAACCAAATATTGTTCTATGAACTTATTTAATTTATGTCGCAATGTTTGTTTCTATGTTTCTAGGTACCATTTCTCCTTACAAAATAGAATAGATCAGAATGTATTGAATAAACACTTGATGACAATGTAAATAGTATAGTTGAGCAAGGCCAATTTGATAAAAGAAAGCAAGGTTCATTAATTTTAACTTTCTGTTAGTTCATGCCTTGCTACTACAAGTAGCATGTGTTTGCATTCAAGGTAATGTGACTGACTTGTGAATGCCAGATTCCTAAGTTCAGGCAGAAAGGAATTTATTACATATTTTGAATGAGCAGAGGTCAATATTTGCAAGCTAGAATGTAGGCACTGTTCTAGCAGACTCCCTACCTGTCATACTGATGCACAGATCATGCAGTTGTATCCAAAACTCTAAGGCAAAACAGTAAAAAAATAAATAAATAAATAAGAAAACATGGAAACAAAGAAGAAGAAAGAACAGATAATCACCAGAGAAATAAAAATATTTTTTGTGTTATAATCAAAATTTTCTGAAAAACTAAAATTAATTTTCTAAGATACTGAAACTAGATGGTATTTTAGGCATTAACAAGCACGTGATCTACATTTTTCATAAAACTATAACAATCTACACGTATTTTAAATAGTGTACTAGAATCTGCAAAGCCATCCCTGGCACTGCTTGAAGTTTAATCAAGGATAACACAGGTATTACTGGAAGAATTGTAGGGAAATGGGAGAAATGACCGCGGTGGTTAAAGTTTTGTATCTAAAAGAGAAATACCCAAACTAAGACAGGAATTAAAAAACCTCTAACTAGCAGTAGTTACTGAACTATTGCTTGGGAAAGAGGCAGGGAGTTTATGAAAAATCTTAAATGAATAAATATATTTTCATTCTAAAAAAAAAAAAAAAAAAAAAACACTCCCTTGTAGTAAATATTTAAACATATGTGTGGGACATTGTAGAGGAACTGTCAATAATGCCACCAGAGTTTGGTCTTTGGAAAATTTTAGCATTCATCACATTTCATAAGCCCAATATTCACATTAAAATATTTTCATTTTCTTGGCAGCCAGAGGTAGGTGATCAACCCTTTTCCATGCAAAATCAGCCTTTCTGCACACAGACTCGGATGTCTCTCCCAAATAGCCTTGGATCATATTATTTTTGAATTTCTTTGTACGTTTCCCTCTTTGCTGTGCTGAATTAGTTGTGTTTATTTTTACCTCACTCTGCCAGCTGCACAGATACCACTAGCTGTGAGACAAAAACCTTCACAGCTGGAAACAAACTAAAATAGTCGCTGGGATGATGCCACAGAAACACAGCATCAATTAGCAATGGGAGCAGCTGTTGCAGCAAGCAAGGGCCTTCCTGCGTGTGGTGGTTTGCTCCCTTGTTGTTTTGCATCAGATGACACCACTCCCGAGCAGGAGGCAGTCATTGCACACGTGCTGCACCACACTCATTCCAGCACAGAGGGCCAAAACCTTTGGAGGCACTCACAGGTGAAATAAGATCTATTTTGAGTCAGGTAAGTAGTTCACACGGTTTTTTGCTGGACCAAATATTCCTGAGCAGCTTTCCCTCTCTGAGGAGTAAAGCATGGTGAGCCCTTAGGTACCCAATAGCTGCCCTGGTTTTGGGTGGCCCAGATTTGTGGAAGTTCTCCATCATTTCAGTTATGCTGTTCCAAGGATGGTCTGTACCACAGAGACCTCAAAAGCCACTAATGGTACTCTAAAGGAGTGGGGTACCTACATATGCTCATCTTTCAAACTGTAGCAAGGATAGGGGCTGAGCCTTCTGCTACTGCCCCATGCTTTCAGGGAGAGAGACACAAGGAGGAAAAGACACAAAGAGGGAGTGGATGAGGGGAAGAGAAAGAGAAGGAGGGAGAAAAAGGGGGGCAGAAGGGAGAGAAGAGAGAAAAGATAAAGAAGAAGAGAAATAAGAGAAAAGGTCTCATTAAACTCAGGTTGTAAATTACAGGCCAGATAATAAGCCTGTTTCATTAAATTAGTGTTGTTAAACCAAATACAATTAGCCTCCCTGCATTTTGTGCGTATGCAGGTTCAGATCCTAAGTAGGTTGTTCCGTCAGGAATCCAAGATACCGTCACGCATCAATCTACAATAATCCTGCTGTGGATCACGAACAGAATTACTTGAAATATCTTAACTTCCCCCAGCAGGTCTCTCTAAATGAGAAAACGTATAGAACTATTGTGTACAAGGCATCTGGAGGGAACCATGAAATGAAATGCAATGAAATAAGCTTCTCAGGGACAAGCTACAGCTTGGAAACATGTAGAGATTTCAGTGCCATAGTGCTTTGTAGGTGGGATTTTGGTGGACAAGTGAATGAGGCACATCCCCTTAAATCTCTCAAACTCTTCTGCCTCCCATTTCTCAATATGCAAAATTAAGCATAAAAATTATACAGGATTTCAGTATGTCTTTAAGAAACACAGAGTATAGAAAAATTAAGGAAATATTCAGTCATGTTTGTTGTGAATACTTTGAAATATCAGGATCACAAAATACAACACCATTATGAGGTGAGGTTTTTTATCTTTGAGTTTAATTCAGGGCATTTAATTCATAACACAGTCATCTGTACAGAATTAAGCCTCAAATTAATGGAGGTTTAATAGTTTTAAATGATTCTTTAAAGGAAATGACCAATGAAGACACAAATCTTTCAGAGGTGAATCACCAGGGAGATACAAAGTGAGGCATTTAATCTCAGGTCACAATGAGACAGTTCCCCAAGAGAACCAGTTACATCTCTCAGAAAGAGCCAAATAACATGACGTATATATATGTGTGTGTGTGTGGTGTTTTTGTTTTCTTCCTTAGAAAGCATTCCTGCAGCCTCCAACAAATGCCCATGCCAGACTTGGAGAAGTGCATTTTCCATTCCTGTTTGGTTCCTCCAATGTTTTAAAGCCCTGGCAAAAACATTAATTACCTCACCATAACTGTTTCACAGACCATAATTTGGGTTTCAACATTAATCAAAGAGAAGACTGAACAAAGCCTAAAATGGCAGAATTTATCTTCTTAACTTCCTAAAAGTAGTCCGGGAAACTCAGCCATAATTTGCTTAGGTTCTCAATGGTTAAACCTTCAAGATGAAGGTTCCTCTAAACCTGTAAAAAAAGTGTCCTAGGTACTGAAAGATACCATGTCTTTGCTGAACCACCTGCGTACTGATTTCCTGTCTAAGACTGCCTGAGGTACTCAAGCCTCTTTCTCTGCAGAGCCCAGTATGGTGGCAATGCCTTCGTTTCTGGGCATTGCTCCCAGCACCAGGCTGCTCAATAAAGAGCAGCCATCATCATCCTCTCATTTTAGAGGAAGAGTGATGCGACATCCTCAGATCAGGATGGGGTTTGATTGAGTCAGGCCGTCCAGCTGAAGCAAGAGGGCACATCTGTCACTATGTCCTTGGCATTTGGTACCAGCTGGGGTAGGTGTCCTGGCACTCGATGCATTGGTTGCTGTGAACCTTTGGCCCTCATGCATGATGGGCTGAAATCAGACTGTAGCCCAGTGACAATCTCTGATGATAAGCAAATAGCAGAAGAGCATCAGAGACCAAATCAAGCTTTTATCCGTCAGGGTGATCACATTTGGGTTGTGATGAAGGCATATCAGTGCAGCAGGGCAGGAGAACCACTGCCAGTGCTGCTTGCACTGTGCATGGTCTGTGAGTGAACTTAGGGCCTCTGTTCCCTGGGCTGTCAGTGCAGGGCCTTTCACAAACACTAAACTCACATAAAAGTGCTGTAAAGTTTTATTAGGGAAAAAAACACCCTCTAAACAGTTGGCTCAATTCTCCACTGAAGGGAACCTTTCTGCTTGGGCAGTCAAAAGCACTCACGGCCAGACAAAAGTACATTGGAAGAGTTTAACAGAAACTGGCACTGAACTAAACAGTAATTTCCACACACCAAGTGTCACTAGTTCCTAGCTTTTATTATGTCAGGTGTGCCCATGCATTTTCAAAACTGAAAACAACAGTCACTGAGTTATGCCTGAGTTCATGATCAACTCTCACACAGACCAGACTAAGCCAATTCTTTATATAGCACCATATATGGTGTGAAACGGCTCTCAAGAGCTTAGCAAATTAAACTAAGCATTGTTACGTTGCTCCAAATGCTCTCAGCATGGTTCTTTTCTTTTTTCCAGAGAAATAACATGGGATTTTAACTATTATAGCTTGAGACAAAATGAGAAGAACAGCGCTTACTCTTTTCTTCTCTATATTTTCTATTACCATAGAACAGATAATGCATCAGCAAAATGCCATAAGAAACATTTCCAAAGACGCGTAAGTGCCTCTGGAGCCTTTGCCTGTTGGGCTTTAATGGTTAATTCCACAAATGTAATCAGGGCCTAAACACATACAAAGATAGATAGATAGACAGACAAACAGACAGACAGGTAGATAAAGGCATTTAAGAGCCTAAGAATCTAATCTGAACTGATTTTCTGCTGAAAATCCCAGACAGAGAGCACCACAATAAAGTGAACTTCCTATGCACCTTTGATAAATCAAAATAAAGAGCTTAAATACACTTTCACACTATGTATCATTAAGAAGTTGCCTCCATGAGTTCGATTCAAGAGGAGAATCTAGGCATCTTAATATCACTATAGGCACCCAAATCACAAATTCAGATCCTCAGAGCTTCCTCAAGTTACCACAGGTGAAATCTCCCAGGAGACCAAGTTCTGCACTAGGAATGAGCAGAAGTGCTCAGGTCCTGAAAGCACTTGGCAATGCAGTGTCTGTCCCACACCTCAACCAACCGACATTCCCAAACAAGTCTTTCTACCACCTGCCTGATCTTCAAGAGCTGACATGTTAGATGTACCTCAGGCACGTCTAATCTTGGGTAAATCGCAGCCAGGTGGAGAAGCCATCCATTCCTTACTCATCCCAGTCACTAGTAGAAGTATTTCTGTGGGATGCAGGATCAAATTCCCCTTGAACTGTTCTCCATGTGGGTGTCTTCACTATCAAACTGCAGGTCGTCAAAACTGTTGTTTTGTAGAAGGAAACCTCACACTTCATACACACTGATGGATTTACAGGGTCGCAGAGAAGGGAATCACTTTCCAAGCTTACTTTGGTGGAGACGTGAGAAGAAATTCAGTAAGGGACAAGGCAGAATACTCAGCTGACAGTATGAGATGTGTACTCATGTCCCCAGTACTCCTCAGTATTTCTTCCCATGGGCAATTTGTGTATCTCTCAACTGTCCCTTGCTCTCTCAGATCACTGAGTGTGCAATCAGAGATGTGAATTCAGTGTGTGGCAAGACCCCTGGAAGTTGAATGCTGCCTTGCAGAGCCTCTTTCATCACCCCAAGCTGAGCTGTTTAAGGACTTCTCTAATTTTAGAGCACCTAACAGCCATTTATTTGATTTTCAGTTAATTGATTCAATTTATCACTTTCAATAAATGGGGCTCACATGTCCACATAACTTTAGAGACACAGCTGATTTTGAAACTGTGGATTAGGGTCCTATATCATTAAGATACCTGATGAAATTTTATCAAATATGATATTCCTCAATATTTGCAAAAGACTAAAGCAGCTAGAGATAAAAAAAAAAATGGTCCTCATTAAAATGCTGAGAGAGATCACTTTGCTCCTACACCAAAAACTGTAAAATAGATTATATAACATAAGGACAAACTGTAATTAGATGAAGTGAGACTAAAAAATTGCAGGTTTGTGTTCCCCCTAATATTAATTCTCTGCCAAACCACTTCATTAAATCTCAGTTACAGGTCAGAGTTGCACCATGAAATAGTAGGATATGTTAAATAATTATGTAGTAAGCACGGGTCTATATTGCCTCACTTCACTTCATGAAAAAAGTAAATGTGATTTTGTGAGGCAAAAATTCCATATCCGCGAGACATTTATAGATCAGGAGAAGGAAATACATTTGGTTGAAGGATCCCCCGGTGTTCTTCCTCCATAAAGTATTTTCTCAGGTTACCTATGAAATCAGTGAAGCAGTGGCACAGCTGTTACTAAAACATGCAGCTAAAAATTTTAAAACGAAGGAAAATGCACGCTTTGTTTCTTCAGCCTAGATTAAAAACATTCGATAACTCTTTTGTGTTTTCAGTAATCTGACGAGGAAAAATCAGTTTAGCAGTGTAAAGTAATGGGGAAGCAGGGAATATGTGAGTCTGTAAGGCCAAGTGCTGTACCTAATTCTTCCCCAGTGCATGGGAACAGTTAATGCAGAGGAAGTGCAGTCATACCATGCAATATACTCCTTCTGTATAAGGAAGACTAAGATACTGGGCCCAAACCTGTGCTCTTAACAGAGCAAAGCTTCCCAAGTCAGGGGCATTTTTGGTTTCCTCTTTGGCCTGTTTGAGTCTGCATTGAGTTCCACCTGTCTTGGCAAGACATCTTCTTCCACAGCAGTCAGAGCAAGAACTGATTTTTTCAAAGTGCAAAGTTTGTTGTTTTTTTTCATTAAACAGTTCTAAAGTTCAAACCACACTATCATATGGAATTAATAACAATGCTTTTTCAAATTTAATTTAGTAAAATTAAATTGGTGGTATTATTTAGAGATGGTTTAATTCGGCCTTTCTGCTATTGAGTGCTCAGACTGGATAATTGGCTACCTTATACATGCATAGTCGTAAGTGAAGCTTAAAACGTGGTCCTTTACCCTAAGCATAATTTGGAGGAAAAAGCATCCTAGACAGATGTCTACTCCATGGTTTATAAGAGTATGTGATACCATCCGCACTTTTCACAGCTAAACCCTTGAAAACTGGGAGATTGACAAAGGGACCCAAACGTGAAGAGCATTCATTAAAAGATGTAAATAGCCAAGATCCGTGCTGTTTTGTTTCAATCTTCTTTATCCTGTTGAAAACAGGAAAGCCTCCTGTCATGCAGGCTCAGGGATTTTCAGGGCCCAATAAAGGTTAGTGACATTTTCAATTCATGTTTGTTTTCATTCTTCTAATCATGAACCCTGTGTCAGCCTGAGAAACCAGCTGAGCTTAATCCATAACCTTTTACAAGTGAAACATTAACTCACAGCATGTTCTGTTGTCTTTTTAAAGCAATACAAAAGCAAAGGGAGAAAAAAAAAAAAAAGAGCCACAATATACATGATAAAACATAGCAGCAGCCAAATGTGAAGGTTACTTGAAAGCAGTTACACTTGTAGAAAACAGCATATTTTTTAGGTCATTAAATTCATCATGTTCAGATGTCATAACCACTGTTTATTTCACAGGAGGATTCAGGACTGTCAGCATCAGAAGGTGGAAGGCAAAAATGTAGAAGTAACCATTGAAACACAAGGCAGGAATTTTATCCCACGTCTTCATATATTACACAAATATTCTGACGCATTTTCATAACATCATTTTTGATTGGTAATAACCATGGAGATAATATTTGACTAGTTTCTCCTCTTTCCTTCTACAGTTTAACTGCTCCCACTGGTTTCCCCTCCAAGTTTCATTCAGCTGTGCGGACAGTGCTTTAGGTTTTTATGGCAATACAGTGTGACCGTCTGGATTTTATACAAGGCAGACTGCTAGCCACATATGGCAACCCTCCTGCCCCGCAGAGAGTGTGCAATGACGCACACAGAGCAAACCTAGAGGGAAGAACAGCTCTGACTACAAAGCACACATACCCAAGGAAGGATAATTATTTCTCAAGCCTGTAAAAACCATTATGGAGAAATCCTGACCTCCCATATCTCTGTTGGATAACAAATACAATCACACATGTATTAAGGAGGGTCTCGAGTTACAAACTTTTACTACCAAGAACAAGAAACCATGTAGGTTCTCAGAGAAAAATAAAGAAACAGCTATCAGGAGCTATACGAAAACAAAACAGTGAGGCAGAAATTAAAGGGTGTCTGATTTCATGGAAACAAACATACTGAGGATGACAAGGGAACCCTCAAAAAAAAAATGCAGAATATTGTTTGAATTAATGTACATGCTGCAGAGTGTTCCTGTGAAAAACAAAATGGGGATTAATGCAAAACCTAAAAAACTGGCTTGATGAAGTATGACTCAAATATCTGAGGTTTTAAGGAGCACAAGCATGAGCTTACTCATCGTTAAAGAAGGCACATATACAAGTGACCCAGCATTGGAAATGCTTCAGCCAGAAGTTTTCCCTGATTAGACTTTAGAGAACACAATGAGAGGTAAAACTTCACTGTTTAACTACAAAACTTCACTACAACTGTGTACTCTCTAGTGCCTAGTGGGGACTAAGCACAAGTTGCATTATTTTCCTGAGAGATGGCATTCATGGGATTATTTTCCTTACCTGACCTCCTATTTATCTAGCACCTTTGGGATCTCTATTTCTATGTGATTGGGTTAGAAAAATAGGCTAAAAGTTATGCAGGAGAGGGAAGGAGAAAAAGGGAGAGAAGACATAACTAAGAGGTAGGAGGACAGAAGTATACACAAACGCATGCAGTAAAATGGTGTAAGGGCTATTTCCTTAGAAAACCAGACTGAAAATATCCAGAGTGAGCTAGAGAAAGCTGATGTAGGGAACCAAAAAAAAAAGGAAGGCTGAACTGTCCGAGGTGTTGCTCCACTGATTTTGCACCAAGATATGATGCTGTTTCCCTACCCAGACTGGCTGTCCATGACATTTTGACAGTGGTTCTGAGCCTGCTGGCCAGCACTGCTTTGAGATCTCCTTGTCTACCTCAAGCCCATGAAAAGTTAAGAAGCTGAAGCTAAGACTAATGGAGAGAGCAAAATATTACATTACCTGCTGCATGTTGCTCTCTTGTGCAGCAAAAGCTTTGGCATGGAGCGCAGGACCCACTGCCTGCAAGCAGGTCAGCAGGGACAGAAGTCATGGTATCTGCAAAATGCTTTTCCCTCTGGTTTGTCAGCTAGGGTTACTGGGTTTACTGGAAGTCACACTGCCACAGCCCAGCCTTGCCTTCTGAAGTAGAGCACAGAGAGAGACCAGAGCTCCAAGTCTTAATTCTCTAGCCTGCTCCTGGGGCAACATAGCTACTTAGCCAGGGCAGAGTGTAGCATTACAATCAAGCTCAGAATGAATAAAAGGGGCTCGGGAGGATTAAAAAGGCTTTTATGGCTAGGGAAGTAAATACTAAAGAGAAAGAAAGTCCATTAACAGATGAGGGGATGAAATTAATGGCAACTCAAAAATGGGTGAGAAAATAGCCTTGCTAAATGAAAAGTAGAAGGAACGATAAGGAGCTATAAGGTCCACTGAAAATAACCACTGGTTATCACATCTAAGACTCCATGTTAAATATTTCATTTATCCTCATGTATTAAGAGAATTAGCTAACAAATTTATTCAATCACTGCTTACTATAACTTCGGTAAGTACATCTACATATTCATGCATGACTCGTACTGATGTCATACCAGAGTTTCCAGGTGCTTTCTTAGATGGTATCTTTGTGGCCTTGCCAGTCTACCCATCATCTCTCTGATCTTTAAGTTGGCTAGCCTCCCCTATGTTATTCCACCACTAGTGCTCCTGAAATTGCTTTCCTGTTTTTTTTTCTATCCATATACAACTGTAAGTAAGATTGTCAGCCTGTTTTTCTTCTTTATAGAAATATTTTATCTATAAATAAATAGAAATATTTTATCTTTACTACTTATGTCAGTGTATGTGCTTGTTGAATCTTTGCATCTTAAGCATGTGAGGTGGAAAGTCAAATGTCAAATGCTTTCTAAATAATATATAAACTGTGCAATTAGTAGGCGATTGTGGTTTTTAGGTGATGTGGTTTCAACACTGTGAATGAATTATTTGTGACCCTTCTCAGACTCAAGCTTTCTGTAGGTTGCTGATATTTCTAGTTTTTGCTTCCTTTGATCCTGTATTACAAGGAGATTAATTTTACTTGGAAGTGGTATCAATGAGAGAACTTTTATGTCCACTTTCTCTGATACAAATAGAAAAATTCCATTCATCCAGTTGTGTGGTCAGTTTCTAAACATTTGTACACAATTGCAGATTTTCTACAAGATCAATATGGCAGCTGCCAGTCAAATTTTGCAATTTTGCTGAGGCATCATCTTCCTGTAGTGATTTCCCAAGCTGCGTTTTCAGATTAGCATGCAACACATCCCTAGTAAAACTGATGGCCCTGATGTTTTTCTGTGTTTCTGCCATCCCATATTGTGAGTAGGTCTTTTAAATGGCATCTGGTCATTCCACACAGATGTTCAATTGCAGTAGTTTCTAAAGAAAAGAAAGAAAAACGGGAAAAAGAAAAACGGGAAAAAGAACAGAAATATAAAAGAAAAAAAATGAAGAGGAAAAAGGAAAAGCCCCAACACCTGGGCAAATTTACATGGACTGCTCAAGCCACCGTTTCTCACCTACCACATCTCTGCTGTCACTGAGAGGTGTGCTGGAGCTAGCAATAGTGGTGTATCTGTGCTACGTGATGTTCACTGCCTCACCCTCTCAGAAGGCTTCCTCTATTTGCCAAATCCAAATTACACTAATTCAAAAATCCCTCCATACCTGTCCCCTGGGAGCACAACCACATGTTTTGGGCTGTGCTTCAGGCAGGACCTGAGCCCAAAGTCATGAGGCGCTCTCACTAGTCAGCATGAGGTGGGGGTCGGAGCCAATGGGTATCCTTGATCTTTAGCATACCATTTATTTCATTACATCTAATTTGGTTGATATTATCAACATTATTACACTGATAGTTGTTTCAACTCAGACTAATTTAATTGATAGAATTCTCTGTCCTTGCTATTATATGAGACAATTAGCTCTCATTAGTTCACATTTCACTCATTTTCCACTGACTGATTGCACTACAGACTGATACTTGCTAATATCAATATGTAATGCAATCAGTCAGAGGAAGTGTTGGTACAGTATCTCTAAAAACTATCACACTTATCATTCTGATTGTCTTCAAAGTACCAATATTTTCCTATAACTTAATGGTTTCATAATGTAATATTTTGTATTAATAACAATCTCTTTAAGGTCACACAGTTAATCACATATGGATTAAACAGCAGTTAACTAATGAGGACAGCAACTTATTAATAAATTGCAGATGATACATTTCCGTTACTCAGTGTAACCTTTAAAGAGCAGAGCTAAGACTGAGGGCTGACTTAAAGACTTTTTGCCTCCCTCTTCCTATTTCTTCTTGAGTTTTTTTTTTCCTGAATTCTAAGCTTTTTTTGTAAGCTATTGTCACAGTCTTGCTGTAACCATATGGGGAGCTTTAGCAAAGCAAGAACATGCAGCTGATGCTTTGATAGAAAAGGTGAAGAGGTTACTTGAATTGTACTACTGTTAATTTGTCCTTTAAGCACCTACAGCGGGGAGTCTATAATGGTAAGAACTGAAGCACAGAGATTTGTCTATCAGATTATTACGTCAGAAATGCTAAAGATTCAAAGGAAAGAAAAGGGCAAAAGGCTTTTTGTATCCAATTTAATATAATCCACTGAGCTTTCACTGAGGCCCATCTGTAAATGCACCAGCAGTTTACTCAGAAAATTGCATGCCTAAATTTCTCTTCTTAAACATTTGTATACCACTACTCACTGGCATGAATTTGTAGTTGTGTTTATAAACAATAAACTTGCAGTCCTTACATTTTTATGAAGCATGAAATCCCTCAACATGCCAATATAGTACAGATCATTCTGTGAAAAATAATAGTCAAACACCCTCCAATGTGCTATTTGTTAAATCTCAGCTATTCAATAGCAAACACATTTAATCACCTCTACAGTTAGTCTGAAACAGGCTCATAATCTTTAGAAGGAAACAACCGATGTGGGAAATATAAAAAAGCATAAAATACATGGTTTGCAGTTTAGGACTTTAAAAATTCCCAACAATCATATTTTAAAGAGTAAATCCAAATTAGCCTTAAAGAGTAAATCCAAATTAGTCTTGCTATGCTAAATTTGATGCTGAATAATGACAGAGGACATTTAAATACCATAGTTACTGTAATAATCCCTGTTTGAATCATGGCTTCCATGAACTGGGCTAAGCCTTCAGACAGAAACTAATTGCTACAAACACTAATTTTCAAATCCCTTTTGTTTCCTATTGCAGGCACCTCTGGATGCAGAAGGTACCCAATTAGTAGAATTCATGGTTCTGATTGTGCATTGTGGGGCTAGTATAAACACTGCTGATTACTATTCCACTGTAATGGTTGATTTTTATTTATTTTTTTTTTCTGATTGCTTAATAGGGCCATCTATTCTGCATCAGGCACTGGCAAGGCTGCTGGTGAAATCAGTTAGGTCACTTTTTCTGGTCATAGTAGCAGGAGAAGCCTTGTGATGGTAACAGATGACTAAAGGCGTAATTATAGGCTATTTAACCACATCTGTTTCCCCACTTAACATTGTTTGCTCAAGTTAGATGTAGTTAAATAAATCAAAAGGAAAATAATGGTGAAGACACTAAAAAATTATTATTACATGGGTAAAACTCTAGGGTTTGTTATAATTACAGAAAACAGAGTTTACAGTGATTTTTAAAAGGCACTAATTTATATTAGAGAGTTTCTATACACATACACTCTGGCTGGTTGCTGCTGATTTTATAGCCTATGTTATTTAAATACCTATTTGTACAGAAAAATTAATTGAAACTAGAAAAAAAATGAAGATAACTATTATGTATTCAATTTAGCTCTATGTTCTTATCCAGTATAATAATTATATGTCACATTTAGTAACTCTTTTAACAGTTTTGTAATTAAGAACAAATCCAAAAATCTCTCTGTGTTTCTCCAGCTATCCAGGGATACTGTTTTTATCCTTTATTTTTTTTCTACAGGTATATCCCTTGTTATCATCCGTTAATATATTACTACTTCATAATCAAATATAGCACATAAGTACATTGAGTGTTATAGAATTCCATGTTGCACACAGACATATAGCCAAACCACTCAGTGCAGCAGGTACAGACATATCCGTATGCCTAGCCAACATCAGCACATGCTTTAAATGTCCACTGCAATACTTTTTTTTTTGTGTGTGTGCAGGAAAAATGTAGTCAAAATATGCACTAAATTATGTCAGATAAAGGGACATACTGGTGTGGTTTTTTGGTTGTTTTTGTTGTTGTTGTGCATTTGGGTTGGTTGGTTTTAAACTAAGGAACTGAAGAATTAGAGCAAATATTGAACTTCTTTATGACAGCTGCCACCAGCAGGCAGATTTTTAGAGCTGTCCCTGAGAAAACTACTGGACTAGTCTACACCTTCCACCAGTGTAAAACCCACTGAAAAAACTGAAGTCTTTCTGATGAAGGCATGTGTCCTTACGTGTTCAGGCTATGAGTTCTAGTGTGAGACCATTATATGGTTTAAAATAACACGGCTTGACTCAGGGCAGTGGAGTTCCACACTCTTAAGTCTGATATGTCTATAGCCCTATTTTTATTTTTTCAATTTAGTTTTGTTTGTTTGTTTGTTTTTGGCAGACCGTTGGAAAGAGCTTGGGATCTTGTAGGGGAACTAGTTTGGTTTTTCAGGGTTCCAAGTGCTCAGGGCTGCATTGGAAAATCATTTTGCCTAGATACATTGGATTGGAAAGATGTAGCTCTGTGTCCCCTGACATTTCTGACCATTAGAGGGGAAAAAAATAAAAAATAATAATAAAAAAAAAAAACAGGAAACAAACTGTTCTAAAAGTAAAAATGTATTTGCAGAAAGATGGGTTAAATAAGCGGTACGATCTTAATTTCAAAGGTGTGGTGGAAAACAGTGTCCTTTCAAAACTAAATGTTCCAGGGTCGAATATAACAGGGGTGTGACGAGAGCTTTCATCAGATGTCAGTGTCAGGACAGGCAGAACCTGCCGACTAAATTAAATCTGTAGGAGCTATTGTTGACACAGGAGGTTCCTATTGTGTGAAATGATCGGGTGACAATTTTTGCTTGGTAACAAGTAGTTGTGACAATGCACATCCCTACTGTGCATGTGCACTTGTACACATATGCTCACCTATGCATATATATCACTTAAGGTCAGATGTATGATTATGGAGGATTGAGAAATTCACTATTCTGCATGCTGTAAAAGCATCTGTACTTCAATTACACTGCTTGTTCCTGGGATTAGACTCCTCATTTTCATGAGACTCTCACTCAAGCAACGCATTCAAGACTGACCTTATTCATACTTCATCTATTTCCACACTCTGCACAAAGAAAATGAGGCCACCGTTCCTCTTATCATTACAGCCCCATTTCATGATTTTGTTTTCCTCTAAACTAATACAGCATCTTCCCTTCTAGCACATCTTCCTCTCAGCTCATCCCTCTGTGTGCTGCCCAAATTCAAACAGCTAAGACAGAGTTCCTCCTGTGCCTCCCTCTGACACTTCATTAAAATTTAAAATCCTGCTCTCAATTTGAAGGCCATATAACAGCTCTTCTCCAGGTTCTCCTGTGCTATTCAGTCATATCTCTTACTACAGCTCTTGCAAAAAAATATGATTTATTCTTTGACCATTTCTAGTGAGCTGTGACTAAACAGAACTGCACGGAACCATTTGCCCTCTGTAACTACAGACACTGGAGTCATGTTCCCACTGTCACAACTCCCCATCTGAGCCAAAACAAAACATTTAGGAAAAAAAGATATGAATGTGATACAAATACCTAAGCTATCTATACTATCAACTGAATTTCTTAACAATTTCTGTACAGTCCTTGAGGTGACTTGTGGACAACCAACTCTCAAACACTTCCCACCCTACCTCAGTACTATTAAGAGGGCATGCTCAGGCTCCTGTGTTTCAAGTAGCTGTCACTACCATGTGCTGGAGGCCTTCTCTGGGTCTAAAATAAAATTAAATTAAAATTAAAATTTAAAATAAAATAAAATAAAATAAAGCAGATCCTTCCTACCCCTCCATCTCACTAGTCAGTTTTGGGGACAATGCTGCTTCTCCATCTGGAGTACAGCAACTCTACAGCATCCTGGCACAGAGACATGTAACACTACATTCATGCATGGACAGTGGCTCAGTGAATTCCAAGAGGTGCACGTGCATTTATCGGGCAGTGGGAAAAGAGGGTACAGCCATAAACACGATCTAGTACAATTTATATACAGCCAAATTTCATGGCAAAGTCACAGCCAAAGAGGTCTACAGCTTCTGTCTCCCATTACCACCAGGTTCAGGCTGAATCCACTGCTGCTGTAGTGGTAAAGTGCCGTAATTTAATCAGAGATAAGCACAGTAGGAGTTCTGAGCTGCCACTATTTTAAATATGATTTTGTACACTGTTTTCCCTGGGTAATTAGGTTGAGAACCATCAGGAGCACCTAATACCTATCTGAGGCTGCACAGCGCTGCCAACAGCTTGACTCCCTGCCCACAGCAGTGCAGTTCATCACCAGGCAATAGACTTAGAGATGACAAGGGACAATAGACATGAGGTACATCATCTCTTGGTTAGCTGCAATATTTTCTAGTAAAGCTATTTCAGGGAAGTTAGAGCTAGCACATATCTTTTTCAAACTTACATGAACAAAGGTATAATTACTTTGCAAAAGAGCCCAATTTTCTGTTGCAATGATGAGGAACACCTCTGTGAGTTGGCCTGTATTTCTGGCAAACACAACAGTTCAACAGATTTGCATAAGTTAATGTTTACTTATATAAAATATTCTAAGCCCATTCTCTTAGACTCGTTAATCCTTCACTGTTATTCAAACATTACTTTCTTTCCATTTAACTTATTTTTGAAATTATTGTTACAAATTACATCTTAATGTTTTTAAATAAATGCTCACCTAGTTTGCTAAACTGGTAGTGGAGCCAGAAGTGTGACCTCAGTTAATGAGCTTAAAGGTAATACCCTGCAGAAAGCATACAGAAGTTGTATATATATATACTATAATCATGTGTGTAATCACAAACCTCCATTTTTTGTAGGAATTTACTGCTCTCATAGCAGAGGTGGTAGAGAACACAGAAAGTGCTGGTGGTCAACTGCAGCAGCTGAGATTTGGAGCATGATCATTCTCAGTTGCAATGGTGGCAAGCTCTGACAAAGCAGAAGGACAGAGAGCATGGTAAACTGTTGTCACCTGTTACAAAGGAAATTTTTTTTTTTTTCACTTGGAAGGAGAACCAGCCCATAATTTTCATTGTCAGTGTTATGTGACTGCCCTAGACTTCAGCGAGATGTTGTTAACCAAACACATTAGCAATATCACATCAGAACTATCTGTAAGGCTCTTACAGAGCCTTAACTCTTAAAAGGACAGTTCTTACAGAAGAACTTTTAAGTGGCCATATAGCATCAGTCCAAAGGTTTGTCTAATACAGCATCCCGTAGCCAGAAGCAGATGCCCATGAAAGAGCACAAGAATAGGAAAAAAATATATGATGCATTTTCTTAATACTCTCCCAGGCTTACTGCAGCCTTCTTATGCCCAGCCCTGTTGGTAATTTGTTATTTTTTTATGAAGATTTAAGGATTTTACATTTCTTAAACACATTTGCTTTCACACCCATGTGTTGAGGAGCAGGAATATACAATACTACCACTGCTGCTGTTTAATGTTGTTTCATTTAATTTGTCTTGTGCAGAGTTAATATGTGTTTAGGTGAGTCACTTTTGCCATCACACTCAGCCATCAAGCTGAAGTTTCCATTCCTCTTCTAGACAGGCCGTTCTCATGAGCATTTTCTGATAGTACCACTCCTACAAACGCAGAATAGTGTGGCAACTTTACTTGGATAGCAAACATCAAGTAGGTAGAACTCAACCATAATGTACAAGCAGTAGAGATTATTATACAAAATTAATAAAGGCACAGAAATGTTTCATGTGGTTCCCACTTATAAATCCTTATCTTATTAAGCATTTTAGATTTGAATACTCAAAAATGGTTAATAAAATATATAAAAAAATATATCAACTATTTAAAAATATTGGGCTTCATACTTGGGTTAAGTAAATTTCAGGAAACAGTTATTTAAAAAGTTATTAGAGAGCAGACAAAGACTGAATCTTGTTTTAAATCAAAGGATGCAATATTATTCATCTAAGTTGCAATTTCAAACTTTGTATTTTAAGAGAGAAGAGCCTGGAGCTTTGTTCCTTTCTTGTGTAATAAGTTATTTAAATCTATTGAAATAGATACCTCGCTATGCCAAGTAGTGTTACCAAGCAATCAAAATCTGGAAGCACACAAGTGTCATTGAGGACAAAACATATAGATCACGTATTCTGAAAAGTATGTTACCCTTTTGTGTCAAAAATATTATCCAGCAACTTTGTTCCAACTGGATGCCTACCAAAAAAACAAGACAAGTTGAAAATCAGTAGAGTTAAACCCCTTGGAGAGATGTAATACTGTGAGTATAATTGAAATGTTAATAATTATGCTCATGCTGATAATTACCAAGAATAGTTTGGTATAGTAGTTACAGAGCTCACCTTTCACCCTGGGTCTTGGATTTGATTTCTACCTGGGACTGTATGAAAAGAGTTCAATTATCTCCATCTCCCTTTTAGTGGATGGATTTTCCACCCCATTCACACTTCAGAAATAAACAAGAATAAAAATGGAGAGGGACAGAAAGAACATTTTACGGCCCCTAATTAGCTAATTAGTGTGAAGTTGTTTTTGTTTTTTTGTTTTTTTTTTTGTAATTAAATTTGACAGGAAATGTAATACAGTTTAGACCATTTGGGAAAGACACAAAATGACTGAAAAAATGCAAGCTGAGAACAAAGCTCTACTGAAGGCCTTCCTCTACAGTTTATTTTCATATTTTGAGTATAACATACAAAAATTACAGTGGTCTCTTAATGTAAAGATAATACACTTTGTTGCTGCGCAACAGCCTTATAGCTGCATACCCAACCTTATCAACATGACACAAACACTTTAGCTCAACACTTATTTCTATTCAAGCTAATGCATAATAAGAAAAGGAATTAAATTACAGCTTATGCACAGGATTAACAGCAGAAGTTTGAACAAATACATCAAACCTACTCGATGTTTTGATGCTGGATTTTAACCAGCCCAATTACATCCATCTACATATAGCTGAAACAAACTGTGAGAATACATAGCTATCTATGCTATCTCTAACTTGAGGGTTTCAAAGGTTGTATGAAGTTCTGCCCACTTTGGAGTGCATCTCTGAGAACTGAAAACACAATGATAGTATGAGCAGGTCAGCACCTGATGCCCCAGTGCAGATCTACAAGACACTATGCAGTCAGGAATTAAGGAAACTGAAAGGTGTCTTATCATACCAAGTGAAATCTCAGAGAGTTCTGCTGTGCTACACAAAGAGTAAGGCCAACATTTACAAACAGTCATTGCTTATGAGATACTGTAATTAGTCTCCATCAGTTACTTACCATTTACTATGGTAAATGCTGGCTTAATCTGTGAATTGTACAAGTTAAAAAAAAAAAAAAAGACAACAAACAAACAACAACAACAACAAAACAACCAACCAACAAAATATAGTGGACACAAGCTGCATTCCTTAAGTATGTTAAGAACAAACCAAATGGGCTTTTACTCCGTTCTTATTTGGAAACAAAACCATCATTATCTGTACTCTTCTTTCTAACGCATTATAGATACCAATATAAAATAGGAAATGAAATAAGATCCAGGCATCATGAAGAAAATATATATTAGAAAATGTATACTCTAGTAACTAAATACCACAACACAGGAAACTAAATACAGCCTACGCCTGGAAATGAATAGGAATTTCCCCTTGGGTTTCAGTAGCATTCAAAAGGAATTTGAAATCAAGTAGGCTAGGGACAACAACACGAGAGGATTCAGCTTAGCTTAGAACTGAAATATATGTGCCTTTGCATCACAGTGGACTTTGAAAAATTCAGTGTAATGGGATAAAATCCACAGAGGTAGAAGGAAAGGGAGCACAGCCCTCTCGTACCCAGAAAGTGCTCCAGTTACTGACAGGGCACACTACACGTTGCTCCAGTTCTGTTCTGCTTTCCCTGGCTTTTATTTGAAAATGCTTTGATTTCAAGTCAAATGGCAGGTACTGTGTCATTATACTTGTTTTGTCCCTTTTCTTCCAGCAAGGTAGAGAAGTATAAGGGAAACAGGAGGGAACTAGGGCTATTGCAGTTTAAGCACAAGGCCAAAAATTTGTGAAATCAAGCTGCGCTTGCTCTGTGAAGCACCTTAAGTGCTTTATTCCTCATACATGGCAGAGCCAACTTAAAGCTATTTTCTCTAATAAAGTGCTTCATGAGTCTTTATTTCTCTCTGTGCTAAGACGACACCATCCCCAATTGCAGAATTAGCCACAAGAGGATATTTATTAAGCCATACTAAAGTTTGCTCTCGCAGTGCTAGCAGGGTACCTTGTGGATGAGCTATACTTCCATTTGGTAAACATGCAAATTGTCCTACATTTGTCACATCTGCAGCTTTAAATGCTACAATTACAGCATATGAAATGCTCTGGGCATCACACAAAAGCCTTGGCAGGGATTTGAGAGCGGCAGCCCACCACATGCCCCACTGCTAGCACCGATGGCACTGCACCCTGGCACATCTCACTTAGACTGTCTCAAGCCATCAGTAAATATGTAGTAAGACCTCGTGTCAGAGTGCACGCCATGATGCATGTTGCTGATCTGCACAAACTCTGCAAGAAGCGGTGTGCTTGGTGTGTCAGAGCCGTCCATCTTACTATAGCAGCAAACAGGATACTGACAGGAGGGATGGCCCAAAGCCCAGCAGGGAATCCTGCCCTAAGTCTCACAGGAAAGGACAATATACATGACCTGAAACAGAGGAGAGCATTGGAAAGGCCTTGCCATGCATATTTCCTTTATCTGTGAGAGGTGTCATACACAAGTGCACAACGCTTCAGCATCATGCAGTGCCACAGTTTGTTCTCTGGCTGTATATCACCTGTGGTGTTGCCACTCACTAAAATGGATAAATAAATAATTAAAAAATCCACAACCATCAACCAGAGTGTTACAGACATGGTTACCTATCAATTAAAATGTATTGTGAAATTTTTGAAGTGGTAAAAAGGCATAAACCTATAGGGAATGCAAGAGTCGCTGGAAGGAATAGGGCAGGGAAGAAGAACCCCCCCAGCTTAATATAATCAAAGGCTTTGATATTAAATGTACAGGTGCTGCACTGCACCCACAGAGTTTCAAAACAGTGAATATCAGGTTTTTCTTCCCTGGGTTTTAAAACAGGAAAAATACTAAAACCCAAGTGAAAATGGGAAAATAGAGAATCCATTAAAGATATTCTCACAGTGGGGCACAATAGGCTTTCTATTTAGCAGCTCACAGCTAAAGCGTTTGCAAACTGTATAGTTATCAAGAAAATCATAGATGAAGGAATTTAAAATAGTAATTTCAAATAGGTATTTCTTTGGCCTTGCTCTACTTTATTTCACAAGAGGAGTTTACCTACAAAATGTTTAGACATCAAAGAATTCTGGCCTTGAAACTGCTCTCACGCCTGCTTTATGCTTGTACCTCTTGTGTCCATGATTTCTTTCAAAATATAAATAATTCCACTTCTTTATGTATAGTTTGACTTATTTGTGTCCCCAAATCCTCTGATTTCTAAAGAACGGAGATTGGTGCTATTGGTCATTCCATATGCACTCTGTTTTTTCTCCGTATTAAATGTCCTTCTTTTTGAATTAGAATTTCAGTACATGTGAGGACCTAAAGGAAATGCAGCATTTCAAGTGCGGATGCATTAATGCTGTGTGTCTTGCAGACACCGTTACTTTGAGTTTGTGCACTGCCTCACAATACATTCCACCACAAGCAGCCTGGCCTTCACTCTGTAATTTCATATGCATTTATATATCTCCATATATTCGTATCATTAAAACTCTACCCGTTCCTAAAGTTGCTGATATCTGAAGTGCTAATCCTCAGTTTGTATCCAACCTGTTTATCTGCTTTCATGTGCCATACATATGACTTTACACTTGCTGGTATTTAACATTATGTCAGATGCAATTTTTCACAGTGATGTACTTTCCAAGCTTCCCTTTTTTCCCCTGATTTTGCCCAGTGAATGTGCAAATCTCTTGGTAATATTTCTGTTTTCTTTGCACTTAGTTTGCTGTTTCTGGATTAGCACGTTTTCTCATGTGTGCAGGCAACTCCAACATGAAATCTGTTGCCTATTGCACACTTACACAGGGCTGCCAAAGGTCTCGGACAGGTCACTTGCTCTGGGACCTGGCAATATAAAAGACAGGTGCCTGGGGCACTGGTATTCCTCACACCTTTTCTCCCACTTCTCCCAGCCTATTTTGACAATTTCCAGGCTCTGCCAGTCGATTTCCTGATTGGAAAATGGAAAACATTGTGAAGAGGCTGCAGGCAGGCAAATACTTTGTTTGATCAGAGAAAAGCAGTCTTTGATATATGGTTATCCTTCATGGATTTCACATGTTTACGGAAACGTTTGCACATACATATACATACTAGCAATATGATTTATGCAAGTTAACTCCTCTGTCTCCTCTATTCTTTAAAGTGCACATTTTATACGGTATTTTCTACAGGCAAGAACTGGTAATCAGACACCAGCTAAGCCAGGGCTTGTCACCACATCTGGCAGTGCTTCCCTCTGCTTGCCCTCCGCCAGCACCCAGCGCCGCAGCCCGCGGGTGCCAGCCAAGGAAGGCAGATTCCCAAGCATCGTGCTGCTCTGCTGCTCTCGCTGGGGCTCCTCTGCTTCACATCACCGCCCAGCTGCAGCACAGCACAGACCTGTTCTGCCTAGGACCAAACCAGCTGCATCGGGTACCACTCCTACTCAAAGCAGAAAGCCTCCTTGTATATGGTAACTTTTCTTTTTCTCCTTCTTCCGACTGTGTGCTTTTATGCTCTCTGCGAAATGACACAAACTTCCAAGGCATTCCCTCTTCAAACAAATGCCAGTTTCTTCCACCTTGATCAGCCTTTTCCTTGTGTGTAGATTATGGTTCACATTAAAATTGAACAGCAATACCTTATGACATTCACAGCACTGTGTGCCAAAAGGAAAATAAATTTACCTTAACCTGTCCTTTATCATTCTGTGCAGACTCCATGCTGATTCATTGGATGTTTTGGATTCTCTGACTGATTTCCTTTGGAAAATCACTGACCATGATTTTTTAGACACCTGTTATTTTTCACTGTATCTTTGTAAATAAGTAGGCCTTTTTTACACTAAAATATGCTAGCTTGGTTAAAGAGCTTTTTTTCCCATTTTTCTACAAATACCGTTCTGTTGAAAATGGAGTCCTAGGGCACTGTTCTCTGCTTGTCTTTGTAAATTGACTATGCTTTTTGTTGTTGATGTTGTTGCATGCCCTCCCTCTTTCCTCTGTCTTCTTCATATTTCTATGGCTAGAAGACAAAACTGAGCTGGTTATTGAGACTGTATCATTTATTTGTGTTCTTTAAGCAGGCTGCAGCAGAGCCAGAAGATAATGGGCACCTCATTTATTCAGGCTTTGAATGATCATATTTAATTCCCAGTGACAGCTGTCTTCACTGCATTAGCATTGCAAATCAGCTCTGTTTTGTAATGGCCTTCTATTGAACATGATTCAATTATGTGTGGTCCATGGTGAGGCAGGATACGGTCTTAGTATCTATAGCAATATTTCTGCAAGCTGCTGCTCTTTACACTGCTCACATTTAAGCTGTCTGTTTACCACAATGCTTTCCTTGAACTACACTGAACTCTCTTCATTTTGCAGCTAAATAAAGAAGAATGAATATAATTCGTAAAAGCAGTTATCTGGTCAGACATATTACATACCCCATCTTCTTTACACATGCCTGGAATCAGGAAACACTTGTTAAAATAATTGTTATTATACTTAAATCATTTATATTACAAAAGTCATTAAAGTGGATTTAAATGATTATAGTGTTAAATGGTACTAAGTACTAAAGTTCAAAGCTGGTTTGAAGAAAGATTATAATAATATTCCAAACAAGTAAATTTTCTTTTAATGTCAGAGCTTCCCAGGAAAAGGGCAGCAAGGCTTAACACCTATAAAGTAAGCTAAAAAACACAAAATTTTGAAAACACAGTTTCAAAAGGTTTGAAAAGTCCTATCTAATTTACTGTGAAATGGCTAAATCCTGTGCACCATAAATTCCAGTCCTTCTGCATCTGGGGCTGATGTGCAGATTACTTTTCAGACTAAGCTGCTGAGGGTCTGGATCACATCACAGTAGCTTAATAGGTCTGTCTACTTGGTATAATATAAAAAACCTTTCTAAATTCTGATTCCACTTGTAAGGCAAGTCCTCCTATTGTGTCAGGCAGCCTCAAAAAGAAAAGCTTCCTCTGTACAGATCCTGCAAAAACATGCTTATGTCAGTGCAAGGCAAAGCACAAACCATACCCTTTTCTTCAGGATTTCCACTCCTGTGATCTGTAAAATATTCCACGCTTGCAGAAATCTCATTATACACAATGCCACTGTCCCCAGCCTCAGGGCTCTTCTGGCACCCTTCATCTTACTGATGAAGTGCACGTATGGCAGAAATATCTTACTTGTTCCACACACTAGAGTGCTGGACCATCATTCCAAAGTATCTTGTCAAACAATGCAAGGCAAGGTTTGTTAGTCATACACTACTTGGAATTGTTTAAAGATCCCCTCCAGCTAACAATGATAGAGCAGTTACGGTGTACCTCCTGCAGGACCCCTGGTCTGAGGCTGGACCTGGGCTGGAAGGTCACAGACACTCTTGTAAGATGCTGTTCCCTCAAATGCTGCTGCACTGGACACTGCTGTGCATTTACAACTTTCTTCCAACATGATGACCTCCAGATAAAGAGGCACTCTTCTGTCACAAAAGTAACACTTCAGCTCCTCTGCTTATGCACTGCCTCCCTGAGAGAGAAAAATGACATAGAGGTGTAGAAGCAAATGTGCAACTCATTTTGACTGTTGAGAACCCAGAAGAGAAGAAAACCTAAGAGGACTGCTGTGTATTTTAAGTTTTGATCTTAAATTTCTTTTCTATTTTTTCCCTACAGAACAGCCCATTAGAAATGTCTTTGCTAACTTCCAAGTCTGAACAAGAGGGCAGCTCAGCAAGGAACAACTTGTATGGGTATTTCTAACCTTTTCCTCAAGCCTGACTCCCTTGAGAACACAATCTGAAACTGATATCTGTCTTTTCTGACCATTTTCTGACCATTTTTTTCTTTTTTAAACCTGCATTCACACCTTTCCCTCTCCACTGTTCCCTATGACATATTCAGTTTTCTTTTCTGCCAAGATTCTGGACATTGCCATTTCTTGATTATGTTCTTAACTTAGTTTATGAAGTTATACTACATTTTGGAAAACACAGAATTTATATGAAAATAACGACCACTTCATCACTCATATAGGTGATTCACATTTTTTAAAATAAGACCCATCTGTTTTTAACGGCTGTTTATTTTACATACCTCAAGTTGTACATTCACCTACCTGGGAAACACACTGAATTTACAGAAGCAGTAACTTTAGCAGGGTCTCAGGCCCCAGTCCTCAGAGGTATCTATGGATCCAGTGCCCATCAGCTTAGGTGCTAGATGAAAAATTCGGCTATATATTTTAAAGAAAGGAGGTGCCAATATTTCAAAAATTGATGTTAAATTGTATTTAAAATCTACTCAGCTCAGACCTCCAGAAAAGGAAGATGTCTCTTTTTTTTTCTTTTCTTCTAATTTGCTTGAACCTTTCTGCTGATTAAAAGCAGTCTACAAAAGGAATGAAATACTTGATAATGGAATAAACCAGTCTCCATCACATTAAGAGTTGCATTCTCTACACTCTTCACAGACAATCAGAGATTTTTTAAAAAAATTGTTAAAAGGGAGTTGTTCAGTTCTCTTTCATATCATTTCCCTTACTTTCTGTAATAATACCCACAAAGGTTTAAAGTAAAATTAGATTTCTTAACAGAAACTAAGTTTATCAGGGATAAAACTTTCCTTGTGGATGAGTAATGGAACCAGGAAAAAGAGCAAAAAGAAAGCCTGCACCACAAGCTCTACAGGGAAGAACAGAGCAAAAGAGTTTGGCAAATAGATTAGAGGAGAAACAAGATCTTAACTGTACCTTTTAATTTCTTTCTTCCACTGAAAAATAAATGAAGGAAATATTTATTTCATTAAATGTGAATATCCAGGATTTCCAGTAGTAAACAATTCCACTATGGCACACATTAAGAACACTTGTACATACTAGAGTATCTTCCTTTTTCATCAGTCTTTCACCTCAGAAGCATTGCACTGTGACTGAAAAGGAAAAACAAGTACAACGTCTACACCGTGGCAGAGGCTGGTTGCACTCCTGGTGGAGTATAGTCTCATGCTTTGGCAGCCAGTCCCAAGGCCCATACTATCTGACACTGCTAGATTGCTCTCAGGTTCATATTTTCAGATGCTGATCTTCATACAAAATATTTTTTGCCTAAGGAAGAAAGGTCTGTGTAACCATAGTATCTCTCTCTCATCTATTTTCCCCCTCTTGTAACCATTATTAACCCAAATCCCTGAGGTATTAGAAGTCCTAAAGCTGCAGAAACCAACCAATATCACCTTTTGTATATGCTTTGCTATTATGTAAGATTGGTCATGTTTACAGTCAATTACAGAGGAAAAAAAATAAAAGGAAATTTCTTTCTATATTGCTTTATGTAATGGATACTAATGAAAACTTCCTCCACCTGTCATATAATTTGGTGCAATTAATGCAATTTGTTCTGGTAATTGTAAAAAGGTCAGGACCAGAGTTCATGAAATATGAATCACATCCCATTTCAATATTTATCATCCTGTGCTATCCAAAGATACCATTAATATACAAATAACTTCATTGAGAAACAATAAAGATTTCTAGAAAAAAAATAAACCTGTTAGAGAAGTAAGAAAATGGAAAGTAAATCCCATAACACCCTCTCATTCTTCAACTGAAGGCAGACATTCTTTAGCATTCACCCACCATAGGCCATCGTCTTGTAGCCAGCCTTCCAAAATAACTGCTGATCAACTGATTTGTTGTAGTACTTTGAAGTTTGTGCTGTTGTGTCTGCCCCAGATGTGTTCCAAGTACAAAGGGAATTAATGCAAATAGATCAATGAGGGAAATAAAGCTAACAGTCATCTTGATCTCACATGACTGTGCTGATGCTGCCCCATGTATTAGTCCTAGTTAAGAAGAATATTAAGTAATTAATAGATAAAAATATTAAAAGATAATTATTAAGGTTGTGTCTGCCTAGACCTTCAAGTAGATGAAGAAGCCTGTGTTTGTGGGCTAAATAGAAGTTGGTGTCTTGCAGATAAGATGATAGGTAGGTTGTCAAAAGCCTTAAGAATGAATCCACAGCTTAGGTTTGGTGACGCTAAGCGGACTTCTGTAAAGCAAGGGAAGTAAATGTAAGGGAAACATAGGAAGAAAGATTCTTGCAGCAATATGAAGAATTGTCAGAAGAACAAAATTAAAACAAAAGAAAAAAAGTTATAGTAACTGAGGCATAAGACAATGCCAACTTCTGCTAGCTGGAAGGAAATACAGAAATGTATTTTAAATATTTGAAATTTGAAATGTTGCAGTAAGAACACATACCTCTTGGACATATAAGAGATTTGGTCCAAGATTTTTGTTTGGACAAAATAAGCAAATATGCTTTAATAAAGTATATTGCACTGAAAAATCGACACTTTAAAAGGCATAATATTATCAATGCCAGTTACTGAGAGCAACAGAGTTGCTATGGGTAAGCTGGAAATAAATGGCTAGTTTTTAAATCAAAAAAGATGTGTTTGGTTTCTTAGATATACAACTCATAGAAGCTTGTTGGTATTTGTTTGGTTGGTTGGCTTGGTTTCTGTTTTGTTTTGTTTTTTACCAAGAGAAACCACTGTTAAGTCATAAAGTATAGAGAACAATATTTTATAAAATGAGTTTCTAATAGAGGAATGCAGGTAAACAGTGACAGTTTACATGAGTTAAAAAAACAAGCAGTCAACAATTGCTGATATAAGAATAGGCAAGTGTTTGTTTATTATTTCCCAATTTCCCCTCTCATTAAGTAATTTAAATGGGAAATGTTTAATATAGGGAATATTGGCTAGTAAACTTGAAGCATACTCCAGTAATCTATAAATAAATGAGTTATGTTAAATTATCACAGGTATTAATAAGCCTTCTAAAATCCATATAGTCTACAAATATATATTTAATTTGACCTTGACTGATCTTCATACAGAGTATTCCCTAAATAACAACTAGGAGCAAAGCCATGTAAAAGATTATAAAATTCTTTCTTCAAAGATAAAAAGGACACTAGCATTTCCTGGTTTCCCATTCTGTTTTATACACACTTTTTTTTTTTTTGGTGGAATGCAATTTATTTTCTCTTACATTCCTTTCTTCCATACAGATTCTCTGTACTTGATATATGGTAATTCACGATCACCATTTTTAAAAGGCCTTTAAGGGCACTATAGGTAGAACAAAGAGAAGCCAATTCCCTGAGTTCTCTGTGGACAAAGAAGTCAGGTTAGCAAGCTTCTGTTACAAAAGAAGCTCTCCAGCAATTTCAAGCGTCTGGTTCAAATTAACAGTTGTCAACTAAATCAAGGAGACTGAAGCTGAGAAGTTAAGCAAGATAAACATGTGAAAATGCTCATGAAGAGCTGAAGCCAATCAAATAACCATTTTATCAAATTCCAGTACAGTTAAATGAATTAAGTATGGTATTATTAATATGGTGAAATGGTCCCCTCACTTTCTAAGACTCTGGTTGTCATTCTCGTGAATGCCATGGCCACTTGGAGCTCAGCAGCAATGCTGGAGATGAAACTCAGAGGTTACTGCTCTGAAAGCAAAGCCCTGAGCTCCACAGCTGGTGAAAAATCTGTACTAACTTGGAGACCAACAGAACATATGACAAAAATAGGGTTGATTACTTTAAACATTCAAAGATTTTCGAAAGATAATTTATCTTGATTTTAAGATGTCAGGTAATGTGTATCACACCACTTAATCTTCACTGTTAAAAATAATCATTTCAGATTTGTTGGCATTGATTCCATGTCTTTTTCTACAGGCTCTTTTCTATCTGTATCTGTTTCTACCACTTTCTTCTGTCAAATGATCACTCTAGAACACTGTTTCTTAATCTGATCACCATACAGGCAAAACTATTACAAAAAACACTTGGCAACAGACAACTGCGTTTGCAGTAGACAACTGCATAGTTACACATGCCCATACTCACAAGCAAAAACAAAACAAACAAACAAACAAAAAACTAGAATATACTATAATACATTTTTTTAATAAAAACTATTTTGGTACTGCCATACACCAAACCACTCTGAAATAAATAAATTATCTTTGGGTTTTTAAAGGTTGGAAACACAATAGAGTACAACTAAGGCATCTAAAACTTAATGACAGTTTACAAGTGTCATGCTTGGTGCAGTTCTGTGCACTGTAATATTGTTCAGTACCACATGAAATCAATAGTTGAGTAAGGAATGCTCCAGATTTTATCTTCAGGAAAAGTCCTCCTTCTTATATAATAGTGCCTTAATACTGGGGTTGGATGTGAAAGGTTGCAAAATATGGGAGATATGTTGGCATGGCTTTATCCAAGACATTCATGCTTTAAATATATTGTGACATGCAAGATTAGCTGTATAAACAGCACACATCATGTCTGTTCAACGTGTTACAGTATTTTAGGATTACTAAAGTCGTATACATACACCCACAAAACCTCTATCAATATAACTATCCTTTCACTTCTCTTCATCAAGAACAAAACAGTTATTTCTGAGCTTGTAGAACAAATGAGTTAAAAAATCAGTGATGTCTTCATCATGAATATTTGTCCATATCAGAATGGAGGCTCCTGGAACAATTACTACGTATCTAGGCAGCAGCACTATAAGTGAATGTGAATTAGCATCACTACAGATTATTCCAATAGTTCCTATTCATCACAAACAACAACAGCTTCAGGAAAACATAGCACTAACACATGCGACCAGACAGGGAATATAACTGAAAGCACATTTTCAAATCAAGAAAGTAGTCTAAAGACTATCAAAAATACTAGTATATAAGGAAACCCACAAGACAGTGTTCAAAATTAGAATATTTAATTGAATTCCTTAATAATTTCTGAGAACTGCAGCAAAAAAGCTCTTATATGTGCAATACAAAAGGTTATAAGCAGACAATCCATTCAGACAGTGACCTTGCCAGCCAGTACTGGTGGATAAAAAAATAAATAAAGCAGTACCATTCCATGTCACATTCTCCAACACCCTTATTGCTCTACCTCCCAATAGAAATGTCATGCAAATAATAGAGGATAATCCATGTTAAATTATGGTCCATACATGAAAAGGTTTTGGAAAACATAATTAGTGTTAACATGAAAAATATTTTGCACGTTATCACCACAGTTTTTATTCTAGCAAATGAAAGGAAATAAGCCTGCTGTCTCCCATCCTCTCTCCAGTTATTAGTTATCATGAGTATAACTACATGCAAGTAGTACAACAGCTCTAGACCCTGCATTTATACAAAATTGCTGAACTAGGTTTTACAAATAAACACAAGGAACAAACATGTTGTTTAATATGTTCATTTCAGATTAATCCTTTTTAAAAAGTCAGTCAACTCTGTTTATTTGACAATAATTCTAATAGCAGAACCTATGTTGCCAAGAAAAAGTGAACAAATATTTTCAGAGATTACAATCTGCATACACTTTATGCCATTATCACTTTATCAGTATCATATGCCTGGGGAAGAAGAGGAACCATTATTCACACTTTACTTAAATTAGACTCACCTCAATGGGCTGGTATTTGGCAATCCAAAAAGCAACCTCATTTCTAGAGTCCACAACAAATTTGCAGAGGTAACAGTCAGTAAGAAGATGGATTTATTTTAAAAACTTTTCATAGAATCACAGAATCGTCTAGGTTGGAAGAGACCTCCAAGATCACCCAGTCCAACCTCTGACCTAACACTAACAAGTCCTCCACTAAACCATATCACTAAGCTCTACATCCAAACGTCTCTTAAAGACCTCCAGGGATGGTGACTCAACCACTTCCCTGGGCAGCCTATTCCAATGCCTAACAACCCTTTCAGTAAAGAAGTTCCTCCTAATATCCAACCTAAAGCTCCCCTGGCACAACTTTAGCCCATTCCCCCTCGTCCTGTCACCAGGTACGTGGGAGAATAGACCAACCCCTACCTCACTACAGCCTCCTTTAAGGTACCTGTAGAGAGTGCTAAGGTCACCCCTGAGCCTCCTCTTCTCCAGGCTGAACAATCCCAGCTCCCTCAGCCGCTCCTCGTAAGACTTGTTCTCCAGACCCCTCACCAGCCTCGTCGCCCTTCTCTGGACTCTCTCAAGCACCTCGACGTCCTTCTTGTAGCAAGGGGCCCAAAACTGAACACAGTACTCAAGGTGCTATATATATATAGGTATATATAGGCATACATACCAGTCCCAAATAGTATTATCTACTTTACATACAAAATCATTTAAAATATAGCCAGACTTTACTATCTGCATTTTAACAGTATGAAGAAACAAAGCCTTAGAAGTTTTACTTAAAAATGCAGAATAACAGCAGGAACTGAATCCTATTCTTTTCACCTAATACTTTCTCTCCACTAGCCCATAGACATCAAACCTACACCGATATTGGGTCATCCAAACCACACTCTACAAATTTTCCACTTTGAGTATTCCTACTCTGGCCAAAATGCATATCCCATTTCTATTCTGGTTTCATTGAACTGTCATTCCAGGAGTTTAAGAAGTGAGTTCAGAATATTTCTGCAAATAACTACTTGGTTCAAACAGCTGCAAACATATCAGATGTAATCAAAAAGCAATTGGCAGTGACCACATGCATCAAGCATGCCAGAGTGGATGAGAACTTAAAAGCTAAGATCAAGAGAGTAATTTGGAAATCTAATCCTCACTGATACCTGCATCCAATTTGCATCTCAATTTTTGCCACAAATTCCTCAAAGCACCTAAAATTGGCCACTAAAGCATGTGCAACAGCACCTGAGTCCTACTCAGGGACAAAGTGACAGGGTTCTTGGAGTCTAAGTCCCAAGAGCCAGAATGTTGATATGGTCCTCAAGACTGTGCTGTCTTAAGCTACAGTCTTATGACCTGAAAGGACTGTTCAGCCCTTTGCCGTTGTACAATATAGCCAATGCTGGATGCACCTCTACACAGTGGCGTTCCCTGGTCCAGCACCAGAACTACTACTCATACAGCTGGAGCCCTCCTGGACAACTCTTGGAGCCATGCACAGCATGGGTGTTTCATATGAAGCTGGGGCTGAGTTTAACATAGCCAGACACCTTACATTGGAAGCAAGTGATAGCACAAGTCCCAGCTCCCTTAGGAAGCTGCATGAGTAGCCGGGTGCCCATCAGACAGGGCCGTTCATTCTTCAGCTTTCAAAAATCCAGGCAGTACAGTAGTACCTGTCTATAAATTTTAAATATATAACAGAACACTTGATTCTAGACTGTTCATCTCAACATTTCAGTGGCTGACGTCAATATTAACAGCCAATCTTTCCTTTTTCTGTCATTATTCCCATCTCACAAGTACTAAGGGTATGATTCTGCCTCAAATATTTAGGGCTTTTTTTGCACAATACTCTCAACTCATTCAGCCTTGCAGTCAAAAGAATCTAATTTTCTCTACCCAGAAAGGGGGGAGGAATACCCCTCTAACACTTTGCAGACCTTCCACATGCTGATTCCAGAGTTACGTTTTTGTTCATATTGGGCCTTGACAGAGAAAGGATTATTGTCGCATTAGCTCTGCAGACCTGTGAAGACACCCGCTTTCTCTGACCACACTGTTTTCTGTTCCCACAGAAACCACATATTTAGTGGGGGCAGCCCTTGAAATGAATGGAAGTCTCAGCATTCATACAGTAATAAAGGACTACAACCACCTGGATTACTGTTTTTCTGGTGCTATTTTATAAATACAAAGATATTGAAAATACTGAACCATTCCTTCCTTCCCTGTTTTTGCTTTACTAAAACAAGAGAAACTGAATTAACATCTTTTGCTAGATCATGTAGGTACATCTCTCATTTGCCCTTCAACCACACTGTACTTACTGTTTTGAATCTCAGTCTATGTGTTCTGTTTCATTCCTTATTCAAAGTAACATTTAAAATATTTGTATGTTCTTAGATATATGATAAATGCATAAAAGGAACATTTGATTGAAGGTTTTGATTGGAAGTTACACCAAATTTAATCATGCAACCCCAATGAAAACCTGGTTAGCTTTTATGCTAAGAATAGGCCAGCGGAAAGGATAGCAGAATCAGAGCTTACATATTTAGTATTGAATAAACCCTATCTTCTGTGCTGTTTTCCATAAAAACAGACATGCTAGATCAAACTAAAAGATTTTTCTCAGCCAGTGGCCAGAAGCTGATGTTTAGAAAAAAGAACATATGAAAGAGGGAAAGTAGAGTGCTAGTTGCCAGCTACTCCTGTTTAAAATCATCGACCTCTTATTTAATGGCTTTTCATGGTCTTTCCTTTATAGAACTGTTTAATCACTTTGGAACTTTTTTGTAATTTTGGCATCCCATGAAATTGAATTTCAAAATATAATATTCTTAAGCAGAAAAGGTCTTTCTTATGTTTGTTTTAAACCTGCTGCCTAATAGTTTTCTTGGGTACCCCACAGTGAGTAATCACTCCCTATTCAGTTTCTTCGTGTCATTCATAATTTTATATTCCTCTATCACACCCACCTTTTGTTGTCTCTTTCCAGGATGAAGAGTACAAGTACAATTCTGATACAGAAGCTGCCCCATACCTCCAACCTTCCCCTCTGCTGTTCTGCCCTTTCTGGGTCTACATATCCTCCAGCAGTTCCACAAAGCATTCACTGTGTGGCAGTCTCATCAATATATGCAGGGACATAATCAAGCTTTCTGTTTCTTTTTATTGTTATTATTCTTTTCCTAATACTTCCAAATATTGTTTGTCCCTTGATAGCTGCTGAGAACTGGGATGATGTTTTTAGGGAATTAATCAGAATAGCTCCAAGATCTTCTTTGCTAATTTAGAATCAACCACTGTGAGCTTCATAATTGCAATTGTTTTTTTCCTCAAGAGTATTGCTTTGCATTAATTTCTCACCCAGTCATTCAATGCAGTAAAATCCTTCTGCAGCTCTTTACAGAAAGTTTTGGCTATCTTGAGAAATTTTATATCAGTCAAAAATTGTTTCCTAATCTCCACCCTTTTTTTAGAGATGTTAAGATGTTGAATAGTTAAGAACGTTAAGATGTTGAATAGCAGACAGCTCCATTCATTCCCCTACTAAACCTTTTGGAAAATGACCACCTGTCATATTCTTTTTTATTCCCCTTTTCTTTAACATATTACTAATTCAGGAAGAAACTTATATCCACTTATACCCAAAATGGTTATTTTTTATTAATTGTTGTTAAGACAACTATTAAATATCCAAGTATGTAATGCCAAGTTTTGCTGATTTATCCCCATTATCACACAATAAAACACTGTCACATACTTGTTCTGGTCTTTTTTTAAATTTTAGCTAATCTGCTCACTAGAGAATTGAGATACACTAATGAATTTCAGTCTTGCACTCTTCAGTTCAGGTTCTTTCAAAAAGATTTTTTTCTTTAGTTTAAATCTTTCTTGAATGGTGCTTTGATACTTTGTCAGAACTACAGTCAGCCTTCCTCCTTTTTTATTTTAAATTCTGTAATTAGTTGTGTCAATGCTTTTAGCAAGTCAATGTTCAACAGCATTTTGGGCTAGTTTCATAACAGTTAAAAATTAATTTTCTATGTTCTCATTTTTTCTATGTTTCTTTTTCTAGGGTTTTCTATGTTCTCGTTTGGACAGAAGTTCCAAAATGGAATTTTTTGCTAATACCTTTAATAGTCTTCTGAAAGCATTTTACCCTTTGAAACACCTCTTTTAACTTCTTTTGAGAAATGTTCATCTGTATGCACTTTCCTGTTTGAAGTTATATTATGATGGGAAGATGGGCATGGAGTTCTTTCTTTGTGCCTTCAGTGATATCAAATTTGAGAAGGCTGTGACCAGTATTGCAGAGCAGATTATCATTATGATTTTACAGCAGAATTTCAAGAAATAAATAAATTTTATTTTCATTACAAATGTCTAATCATTCATTGCTGGATTAAAATAACTGCCTTAGGAATACACTCACAGGTGTGTGCACTGCATAGCATATAGTTAACATAAAAAATCTGATTTAAATTACTGCCACTAAGTGAGAAACTGGGATAAAATATATGTTGGCCTGGATTATTTGTGAAATATTATATTATTATGATTACCTTCATCTATTATGTGGACCTTTTCGTTGTTGTTTTAAAATTGATTTAGTTCATTGACCTGACTAAGCCTGCCTTTTTCATGGAAGTGTAGAACCTTTCACCTGGGATAAAGATTAGATATTGCATTTCATCATTCAACAGGAATACATAAAATCTATTTATATTGCAAGGAAAATAGATCCTTTTAATCATTTCAGCAATCCCTATTTTGCAGATTATTCAAATTAAAAAAAAAAAAAAGAGGAAATAATCCATTGATATCTACATCACTAAGGACGAAAAATAAAATAAATAAATAAATAAATAAATAAAGATAATTGCAGGTTTCTAGTTAAGTAAATAGCTTAAAAGAAATTCTTATTAAAACAAGAATTTCTGCATGTTGCTATTGACATGAGTGCCCTCAGAAAATATTTCAAATTTATCTGCAATTTGTTTTCATTCTTTGCATATACTGTGAAAAATACAGCACATTTTTTTCAGAAATGCCTTTGAATTCCCATTTTTAAGCATATTAAAAGGCAAAATAACTGAAAATGAATTACTAACCTAATTTTTCTTCTGTGTGACATTAATTGTCATATTGGTCTGTCCACAATGATATTCAATGAAAGTTTATTTTTGGTTGATGATTACAAATTTTTATTTATTTTCAATGCTAGACAGTATTATCTTCTCTTCATTTTACCAGTGACTGTGGCAGACTACAAGGTCTGCCAGGTCTACAAGGTTTGAAAACACTGACCCATGCATGAGCACAACAAAATTCAGCTTTTGTAGTCAGTGCAGAACAAAGGCTACAGGTGAAAACCAATTCAAAATCAGTGTTTTGCTTGTTTGTTTTTTAAATAAAAGAGGATCAGAGGTTAAGAAATATCTATTTTATATAAATACTGACTAGTATTTTTTGACATTTTAAATTACAGAGTTGTTGCAACAATAGTCAATGTCAGCAAATGACTCAGATCTGCACAAACAGAAAGAATCAGTTGTCTTCAGATCACCTGGACCACAATTAAATTGGCCCAGACGTATATAGATAATTCTTTATAATTTCTTTTCTACCTGTTTTGCCACCTACAGCATTTTTTCCCCAGTTCAGTGAGATTCCCCAAAATAAGAACAGAATGGAGACAAGCCATGTTCATTTTACCCAGAGATAAAGTCACTCAGGCTGCCCCCTCAACAGTGAGTGAAAAATAGTGGGTGGGAGAAGATCTTCACGTTAGTAAAAATGTGCTGAATGTTAAAAAATAAAACAAAGAAACAAACATGAGCAGTAAAGCTAATTTTGAACAGAAGTTAGGGGCTCTGTAGCAACAATTTTCAGAACTGTCTCAAATTTAAAGGATAGGAGCTGAATAATGACAGCCCCACAGCCAAGAGGAATTTCCCTTCTTGTAATTACATGGATTGTAACCAAAATCACCCTTCTATGCACTCCAAACAGGAAAAGCAATATTTTTCTATCAAATACACTTTAAATATAATAAGATATGTCACACAAATACCTCATGCAAGAACTCTAAAGAAATCAAACTTAGATAATGTAGAGTATAGGCAAGTATACATAAATCTATGCACACACAACATTGAAAATCATTTAAACTACATATAAACTACATAACAAATTGCAACAAACTTTTAATAAAACAAAAACATTTTCTTTTTACCCTGCTCTTTTCAAAATTAATACATTTTTCTCCTTTCCTTTATATCTGTATATATTGCCTTGTTTCTCCTTTTTCTGTTAATGTTAGATTTTCTCCCTCTTCCTCCATTTCCATGTGTATTCTTTTACTCACCTACCTGACTTCCCTCTTCTTTCTCTCCCCTCTTTATTTATTGCCCTGTATCTAAATAGCTGGGTGGGACATAAACTCTGCCTAAGCCAATCTCAGCGACTTTATACCCACTGCTTAGAGAGGGTACTCAGGGTATAAATGACTTTTTCCCTGGTACCTCAGTGTCCCTTGTATCAAGGCACAGTCTTGTCAAGGTGTGGCCTGAAAATAATGAGGATGGAAATCCTTTTGGCTTAGGGATCTCCACGTCTGTTTGTGGTTTAGAAAAAACAGTAGGTATTTTACTGTACTTTTTATTTTTAATCTGTTTTTGCATTTGTTTTGTTCAACAGCATGTTATTTTAAAAATAAAATAAAATAATGAAATGAAATGAAATATAAAATAAAATAAAATAAAATAAAATAAAATATAAAATAAAATAAAATAAAATAAAATAAAAAATAAAATAAATAAAAGTGTGTGTCTTTTTTCTCACAGCGATGTTTCTTGTCTCCTCCTCCCATCTCTGCCATGCATAACAGGGCTGCTTGTCATGCACAAAGCAGGGCCACAAAGGAAGAGTGCAATCCTGCATACTCTTTACAATTTCGCCACTGAACTTTGCCTGTGGTTTCATGTTATTCATGGAGCAATTTATAAAAATATGTCTTCTGATGAATATTAAGCCATATTATCTTCAGTGAAATGCTCAAAAACACGATCCTCGGAGTACTTAGCACAAATACCAACCCACGTTCCAGTTGAGATAGAAGCCAGACAAGTTTTCCAGGTATCAGACAATCACCTGCATGTCTTTTCTTGCCAACATCGTAATGTTTTCAAGGACAACACTCTTAGTATTCTCCTATGTAAATAACTCACAGTACAGTCAATGGGATGTGTAGCTGAGAAGCTCTGGAGAGATGTTACCTAGCTATAAAACACTACAATGAAAGTTTTTGTTGCTGAATATACACCTGTTCACAGAAACTAATAGGTATTTGCTGCATTTTATGAAATGTAAATATATTTAAGCTTCAATTTTATTAAAATCTATTGATGAGGAGAGGAGGTTCTTTTAACAGAGTGCTAGGAAGACATTTATGAAGCCTTTTCTATCATACTTTGCCAACGCTTTTACCAAGAGGTTCTTGCAAAGAGCTTCTGCCTTAGCTTTCTCCAAATCCTATATCCCAGATGTACATGAGCTTGAGATTCTGACGATTTTTTATGTTTAGCTCAACTTTTAGGCAAAAATGCTTCTTTTAACCAAGAAGTTAAAAAATATCCCTGAATCAAGAAACACATTAAAACTTACCTTCCCCCACCCCAGCCCCCGAAATTAATAGAATAATACAGTTTCCAATTTACCTAATTTTAAATAAAATTAAAAATATATATATAATAATAAATGAAATTCCTGTAAGCAAGAGATTTTCTCTTCAGAAATATTTTGATGAATAATAAAAATAACAATGAATTCTGCTGGGAATCACTTCATCGTGAAATTGCCATTCAATATTAAATCAAGCCACTCAATACATCCATAAAATAGAATCATTGGCCCATTAATTTGTTAATAGAATTGTTACTTTCATAAACATCACAGTTATAACTGAATCTTATAAAGCAAATGCCATAACAAGATTGGTCATTAGACAATTAGGAGATAAGTGTGGCTACCCTTGTGGAACACATTTCCTCCTCTTTTATTCATATTTCTTCATTGAAGTATTAGGTTGCCACTGATTTCTTTTCAATAGCACGTGTGTTTTTGTGACCAGTCAAGTTCTCTCTTCATTCTGCTCTGCGCATTTATCCGGTCTGTTTACACTATAATCTTGTTGCCATTACAAATTAAGGCAATGCCAAGCAACACATGGCCTTTATTATTTATAGAGCAGTAAATAAAGTTTTACAAATTGCTTATATAATCAAAGTAAGTTTCTTTTTAGAGCTCTTATGTTGTCAAAAGAGAGGTTACTTTTATTTTTCCATATATTGATAGAATGTTTTTTTGCAGTTATATTGGAATGGTTCCAGTAAAGAACTGTCTTCCAGACACAGCAGAAAATAAACCAGCCATGTGTGCTGTTGCAATATTCATATTTGACACATTCCATATCATGCTTCATTGGAAGCTTCATTCACCAAATATGATGTCAAATGTGCTCTATTTGAAAACCTGAGTTGCAGTATTTTTGGCTACTCTGCTGTTTGCTCAGGCATGTTTTCTGTGTAAGGACTCTTCAAGTGAAGTCATGTGCAATGACAAGGAAGCCATAAGCACTCTCTGTTCAGATGCAGGCTGACACAAAAGAAAAGGCACACCATGCTTCCTACAAACACTTCAGAGCCTCTAGTTCTGGACTTTGTTTGATATATAGAACAAAAGTTATTAGACCTTGAAAGCAGAAGCTACACATGGAATGTGGCAACACAATTTCTAATACACTAATAAATTGTTTATGAAAAAATGTTGAATTTCTTTAAAGCACTGTTACCTTTAGGCAAGAAGGTTAGATGGCTATGTGCTTATTGTATCAAAGTGGGCAAGAAAGGCTCTAGGGAGACCGTACCGAGGTTTTTTAATATATAAAAAGAGTTTATCAGAAAGATGGACAGAGACTTTTTTACCAGGGCATGTAGTGATAGGACATGGGGCAACAGTTTTAAACTGAAAAAAGTTAGATTTGTATTGGATATAAGGAAGAAATTTTATATGATGAGGGTGATGAGGCACTGGCACAAGTTGCCCAGAGAAGTGTGGATGCCCCGTCCCTGGAGGTGTTCAAGGCAAGGCTGGATGGGGCTTTGAGCAACCTGATAGCAGATCTCCCTGCCAGAGGAGGGGAGGGATGTTGGACTAGATGGTCTTTAAGGTCCCTCCAACCCATACCGTTTTATGAGTCTATGATCTAGAAGTCAAGCTGGAGGCAGGAACAAAGTTGCCCTGGTCATGAGTGACACAGCACATAAAGTCCAGCTTCCCAAGGAAGTGGGCAGCTGTAAGCCAGTCTCCACATATGATGTGAAGAGAAGGCTCAGATCCTGGTGAGTGTGGAATAAGACAAAGGTGTATTCTATACCACCCCATGAGGGCCTTCAATAGCAGTCTATCGAAAACTGGATAGCAATCTATCGGCTAAGAAGCACTACTGGAATGTACACAACTGGTTCGTTCTGTGGCAGTGAGGAATGATTTGATGAATGTTAACAATTTCTCCCACTAATTGGTTGCAAAAACAATCTGTGTGGAAAATGCTAGGATAAGGAAGAACCAGTTAGATCTCCTCAATGCTTACAGTTAATTAGGTTCATCTTTTTCTAGTGTTCAGGTACACAGACAGAGGGACCAGAGCAGGGACCATTCTCGGTGCAAGAGAACTTATGTTGACAGACAAGCCAGAAAAAAGGAAATATATATCCTCTGTAACAAATCATGAAAAAGGCACAGAAACTTTAGTTGTAGCTGTAATGGAACAACAGAAGATCAACACAAAACCATTCTCATTATCCCTGAAGAAAAAAACAAAGAATGCACAGATCACTTTTAATGTCTGCCTGACTTTAAATGTCTGCCTAATTCAGACTTCTGCCTGAAACAAAAATAAATTTTGACAGCATAGACAAAAATGGATCATTTTGACAGTGCATGGAAATATCTTTGGGGGGAACTTAAAAAAAAGTAATAAAATGTAACATGGCAGGCATGGCAAGGAGGGATAAAATAACTACAATCTTGCTCAAAGTGGCAAAGAGAATCTGGGATGGCAGTCCTGTGTCTGAGCATACCAGTCACCTGAAGGACTGGGAAAAAGGAACCACTATGAAACTGTATTACAAATGGTATTAAAATAGCCTTAACAAATGGCATGCGATCTTATTGCTAACAATTCATGGCAAATATACCACACTTTTTCTGATCAGAATGCTAGCAATTGCAGATTTTAATTCCCTACCCCTACCCTGTCAGTGATATTTTGCCTTTCAACTTACCCTCGCCTTGCAGAGTAATAGTTGTCACAAAAGAATCTCATTGAACAAAGCTGGATGGGTAGTATCTCTCCTCTTTTAGAAAAAAAATTCAGTAGTGTAGTTGAAGGGCATATGTGTAGACAATGGTGAGATATTCCTTTGGATAAAACAACTTCCTGAAGTATTGTCAAAATAGAATATGTCCTCAGATGTCCATACCAGGACAAATTTATTGGCCGGATATTTCCTAAATGATTAAATACAGATATATTCTTTTCCATTTGAGCTTGCCTTACAATAAACCTCTTTCACCAAATCAGAATTCTGCAGAGAGACAGAGAAATTAATTTTGCTCATGTTATCTATTTCCTGCAGACATTGACAGATGAACCAAAAACTTACTCAGTGACTGGAGTCACTAAATGTTAAAACTTTAGGAGAAAAATTTCAATGAGATTTCAGAAAAGGTCTCTATTTCAAGACAGTTGACTAATGCATTTATCTAAGCAGTACACTCATTGTTCTGATTACATTTTTAATGTAACAACTTAAGTCAGCAACGAGAACCGTGCCTCTCAAAACCTCACCTGAAGAGCTTAACACCATTGCTCATCACCCCTAAGTAACAAGGCTTCAGTAATAACTTTGGTGCTTCTGTGTCAAGGGTTGTGAAGGAGCCACAAGCCTTCCCTAGAGAAAGGCTTTCAGTGCCGATGTATGGAACATACTGTGAAACTATTGGGCAGAACAAAGGAGGTGGAGGATTCGGAGCAGTGACAATGACCAGCAGCTATGCAGCAGCACAGATGCAAAAGTGGACACATCTGGCCAAAGTAATGAGCTCTCGCAAAAAAAAAAAAAAAAAAAAAAAAAAAAGCATTATTTTGGCAAGCCCAAGAACAATTCACAACACATTTAAAGAGTAAAAGCTAAAAAATTGATGAAAGCATTTATCAGAATTGTCTGGGATGAGATCTCTACTTGCTATCTCTCAAAGTGGAGGAAAGTGACTGGATTGGGATGGGGGGAGGAGAAAATTAAAAAAAAAAAAGAAAAAGAAAAAAGAAAAAGGAAGAGTAGCAATTAATTTGTTTTTCTGAAGTTGAAGAGCAATACTCTTCTACATACTTTCTTCATACTTATACAGCTCAATGGGCACAAAGATGCAGCTCAGGGCAACGAAGCTAGTGAGGGGTCTGGAGAACAAGTCTTACGAGGAGCGGCTGAGGGAGTTGGGATTGTTCAGTCTGGAAAAGAGGAGGCCCGGGGTGACCTTATCACTCTCTACAGGTACCTTAAAGGAGGCTGTAACGAGGTGGGGGTTGGTCTATTCTCCCACGTGCCTGGTGACAGGACGAGGGAGAATGGGCTAAAGTTGCGCCAGGGGAGGTTTGGGTTGGATATTAGGAGGAACTTCTTTACTGAAAGGGTTGTTAGGCATTGGAATGGGCTGCCCAGGGAAGTGGTTGAGTCACCATCCCTGAAGGTCTTTAAGAGACATTTAGATGTAGAGCTTAGTGATATGGTTTAGTGGAGGACTTGTTAGTGTTAGGTCAGAGGTTGGACTGGGTGATCTTGGAGGTCTCTTCCAACCTAGATGATTCTGTGATTCTGTGATTCAAAGTGTATCCCCAGGGTTAACAAAACTAACGATCTGAAGGAAGGGAGTTTCACAGCTTTTAAGCCAAGCTATAGGACATATAGACAATATTTTATAACACCACTACTGATTCACATTGCTTCCCACGTAACATTAACTCAGTGAAAACTTGCTAGCATAATTGGCAGTCATTTATCATGTTATCATTTCAAATGGAATAAATCCAAGTGCAGATATACACATCAAATGATTCCAGTGAGTAAGTGAAATAAATTTATCATAGATAAATACAGTGCTTTATGAGTAATACTTTTTTTTTAAGGCAAGAGTATTTTGTAAGACAATATTTTACTAAAGGAGACCAGGGACAATTTTACTACAAAGCCAGGGAAAGATCTTGTAGCCTCCCTGGCTTTTAGTCTTAATTCAAATGCAGTAACAAATAACACGCATTTTTAAAAAGAACCCTTCAAACTATGCTGCTGTCCTTCTGCCTTGCAGTTAATTCATTAATTAAAACACTTCCACTAAAAATACTAACTGGCTGAAAGTGGAGTAGGATATAGAGAAAAATGAAATTGAGCTTCACTTCTATTATAATCTCTATACAGCTAAAGGAAAATACGAATTTATTGAGGGTGACAATTTTTCTTTCTCTAATGGACAATTTCCATTTTAATTTTTTTTAAATTCAAGTATAGACTAGAAAATGGGTGGTGTTTTACCAACATTATATGTTCATTATGTTAATTCAGATAGTAAGCATCCACTGTTTTTCAGATCAGACAGACAGTTAAGATGATTGCTTCTTTTATGTATTTATACACATTTTAAGAAATTGCATGCTGTCTGCTTCTGCTATTGATTTCTATCCCCTTTTTCAGCTGATAAATGCAAAAAGTGTCTATCTGCTTGGTGACCTTCCCAATATATAAATGCATACTTTCAGCAAAGGCATGCCCTTTCCCAACATTTTTTTTTTTTTTTAGTTTGCATTTAACAAAATAACTGCAAATGTCAGGTATTAGAACGGTTGAAACAACCTTTTCTATTTTGTTGTCTTTAGAACCCCATCTTTTATTCATGACTTCTCTCTTGGTGCTGGAAGGGAGGCTGTGTTGCCATAGCAATGCCCTGCATATCCTTGTGGATAGCTTACAGTTTCACTTTTTTTAAACAACAAAGAGCCATTGATACTACATGTTGCCAAAGGTTACAAAAGTTGAATTCTAAAATGGAAATATTTCTTCTATAAGACTGCATAGTATATATGCCATGCAAATTCAAAGATTCAAGTAAACATACAGCCCTTTTGTGAATACAGGCGAACCTGGGATAATACTGTTTGGTGTCAATATATTATGCAGAAGAAAAGTATTTAAAATATACTCCTTGTTATCTCCTGTTTTCAAGATATAAATGTTCAGATATGTACAACATACTCTTACAGCTTTCTGACCTATGTTAGAAAAAAAAACTTTCTACATTTTAACAGTTCCGGATAATAAAATACAATCTTGTATTCCAATTATGATTTAATGGTAAATACACTCCCAATGTCAGGGAACAGTCACCTTATAGGAGCTTCCTTGCCCACAATGGATATTAAATATAGTTGAGTGTCCTTCAGGACTTCTCAAGTATGGTTTTTGTTCCTACCCTAATTGATTTCTCTTCTGTCATATTTGAGTCCCACAGATAGATGTTTACATAGTACGAATTCAATAACAGTTCAACAAGTTAAATCAAATAACGAGTTAGATGGAAAAAATTAGGGTTACAGTCATAAAAAAGAAAGGTATACTGGTGATTCAGCAGGCAGCACCCAATGACTCAGAACAGATCAAAGAGGATAACAGGGGCAAAGCATCTCCTGTCGCTTCTACAGATGAGTAAATCAGAGAGAAAATCCAGACTTTTCCACCCGCAAAATGCAAGACAGATGACAGAACAAATGCCTCTCTCCCTGAGCATACTGAAGGTCTTTACTCCTTTCTCCTACTATACTTACTAGAGAACCAAAGCAACTTCAGTAGGGGTTTCAATGAAGGGATTCAATTTCATGTGCAATCCTTTTGGGATCACTGACTGGTAGCAACATGGTCCAGGTTCAGTTCCCAGATCACTAAAGTACTCAAAATGAGCCTTTCTGTAGAAACCTGGCACACAAAGGCCACCACTCGACACCTGACAGCAGTGCCACACCAAGCATCTCCTGCACCTCACGCCCACCCCAGTCCTCCCTCAGGCCTGTCCCGATGCAGCCGTCTGCTGGGGCCATGCAGGAGTTCATCTCACAAAAACAGCAATCACAGAATCATAGACGGCTTGGGTTGGAAGGGACGTTAAAGACCATCTCATTCCAACCCCTCTGCCCTGGACAGGAACATCACCCACCAGACCAGGTTGCCCAGGGCCTCATCCAACCTGGCCTTGAACACCTCCAGGGATGAGGCATCCACAGCTTCTCTGGGCAACCTGGTCCAGTGCCTCACCACCCTCTGAGTGAAGAACTTCTTCCTAATATCTAATATAAATCTCCCCTCTTTTAGTTTAAAACCATTCCCCCTTGTTCTATCATTATCTGGCTTAGCAAAAAGTTGCTCTCCATCTTTTTTATAAGCACCCTTTATGTACTGAAAAGCTGCAATAAGGTGTCCCCAGAGCCATCTCTTCTTTAGGCTGAACATCCCCAGCTCTCTCCTTCCACTCACAGAAGTCTGCTGTAAGCCCTTGGGTTGGTTGTCAAACCTCACTAGATTTACTAATTCACAAACAGTTGCTAACACAGTAACGGGCAGAGTGCAACTGACGGAACAAGGAAATATTCATCAAATATCATCCTGACTGGACCATGTGGGTACTTGACAGTAAAACTTCACCATTAAGCAGAGACTGGGACAGGCAGGTTTAAACAAACTGTTTAAGTGGAAGAGAAGGAAAAAGAAAAACATATATAAACAACCCCAAAACCCACCACCCTGGCAGAGTACCTAGCACTTGTCCTGATGCCATCTCCTCCAGGCGAGAAACTGCTGAGGCAAACACGTGTCATCTCCTCCCTCCCTGACTTCCACCACTTGCCCCCTGACAGAAGTCAGTTAGCTGCCTTTCTCTGCAGAAGGAGCTCCCCAGGCATTCCCCCGGCCAGCCCAGACAACCATTTTCCCCAGGTCATTGCCAGCTGCTCTGATTTTGGTTTTGCCATCAGTGCTGGGACCAAGTCTGCTGGTGCCCCTCTGCCACACCACCTCCCAGGAAAGCAGTGACATACCAGCCCCACCTGGGCCCCTGACCCAAAGGGAAGGCCCCACTCCAAGTGGTCCCTTGGCCTTGCAAACAGCTCCTTGAAGCTTTGGCTCCTCACCTTTTTTTTTTTTTCTCCCCAACTCTCAAACTGCAGAATTTAATTAGGGTGGCTCCCTCATCCCAGGAAACAGCTAGGCTCCTTGAGCTTCTCCCAACATTTTACAACTTTATTTATTTTACGACTCAGAAATGCCCTTAAAAAGCTGCTCAATAAATAAATAAACAAACAAAACTTTAAAAAGCTGCTCAGAGAGGGACAGGTTGCATCACCCTGGCCTACCCGCCCATTTCAGCCACCACTTCCCAAAAGAGGCTCTCAGAGGAACAGGGGAGCTCTGGATTTAGAGTTCCCAGAAAAGTACTTGTCCTTGTCCTTCTTGACACCCACAGTCAAGCATACAAGGAAATATTATAAACAAAAGACTAGAGTGAAAATAAAGCATGCCACAGCATCAACTCACATTCTGTAAATTACCACAGAACATTTTGTAAAAAAAAAAAAAAAAAAGTTTTCTTTTTGTATGTGATGACAGTGAAAGCTTGCTAGAAACTCCTTGCTGGACATCTACAAGGCTGCTGTGTTTGAGCCTGTCCCTTACCAAAAATAGTCCATAGAAAGCCTGTACTCCATGTCTTCATACACATTTAGACATTTGTGAACATGATGCTGCTCACTTGTAACAACATCAATGTTCTTAACACCATGGGCAATTTTATGAATAGTGGAGAATGAAAAATTGTTTTGCTGATACATTTTTAGTAAATAATATGTCAGTGCTACATTACCAAATTTGAATATTAAAGTAGTCATAGGATTGTCTCTGAAGTCACTGTTTCTTACAGCAAATAAAACTCAGGGAAAAGTCAAATGGTTTAGATGAAAATATGTCATGCTCTCATCATGATAAAGGCAGCCAAACCCATTTAAAATAAAGCTTGAGGTCTGATAATGATGCATTCAATACCAAGTACAATTAATAGGCTGTACGCAGGCAGCTGCCCCAGACTACCATGTGCAGCTTTTAACAACTTGCACCTTCCAAACCTGGGCCTAGAAGCAAAGCCATCACCATTAGCTGGAGCCAAGCTGGAACCCAGACTAGCCAGGACAGAAAGATCTTGCAGAGACCATACTTAGGTGTCTGAAACTTTTATACTCATTTTCTGTGTCTCTACCTACTGCCTATTAAAAACAGTATTTGTGGGTTGCACAAAGCATCAAACAGCAGTTTGAGGTGACTGGGAAATTTTGTGGGTTTGCTTGCAAAGTAGAAGAAAATAAAACATTCAGAAGAATTTGTGTCACATATTTAGTGCTTGAAAAGTTGTTAATTCAGTAAGAAATTAATTTGTTGCCATCCTACTTTAACCAGAATTACTATTTCTGGTTTACTTTCATTTTCCACTTAACCTGGCATTACAAATGCCTATCCAAGAAAGCTACCCACCTCCCACTGCTGAACCACCTGCAGTACTTACTGCTGTCTTTTGCTCTCAAGTTCTCAGCTGCCCATCCCTCTTCCCTAGCCCTATTTCCCTGCTTCTGACCTCTTACACATCTTTCTTCTGCTCTCTGATGGGTTCTACAAATATCTTCTTTACTGTACGTGTGCTCTTGCAACTCTAATTCCCACTCTCAACATGCTCTTGCAGATGAAGTCTTGGGTTATGACCACAGGTCCAAAAACTGCTCTTGGATAGTTTTATACCCCAGATCACTGCTGAGCAACAAATGTATAAGGGCTTTATTTCTATCATGCTAGTCCCCAGTTGGCTGCTGTGTTTAAACATATGGTTTTATGTTGCAAATTCTAAGTAAACCTACATGCATTGGACCTCCCTCCAAAACCCAACAACAAAGATCCACGTTTACTGTCAGATAGATACTACTGGAAGATGGAGCTGAAGTTAACAGTACGCAGAAAAGTCTTGTGGTAAAACCATTAAAGGATTGAATTGTAATCATTCATAAAATCAGGAAAATCAGGATGAAAATTACACTTCATATAAATCCAAATATATCAAGGTATTTAGGATATCATTATATGCCTTTTTTTTTTTTCCCATATTCAAGGGCCTTATGTACTGGCCTGGAATAACACCAACTAATAATCATGAGATTGTGATTAGGCAAATCTGGCTGTTGAGGCCAAACTCAGAGTCCTGCAGCTGTCCCATGGAGCTATATTGAAGCTTAGAGCTTTTGCTTAGTCTTTAAAGTATTTGTCCTTAAAAGTCTGATAATAGCTGTCATAGCAGACCATGAATTTCCACAATTGTCAAAGTTTTGAGGGCTCTCAGATTGGGGATTTTTGTGCTTGTATGCCTAGATGAAGTCCACATTTAAAGCACACTTCATTTTTTATGCTTTCTTGCCCTCACAACAGGAGGGCTATTCTTATGGTCATTCAGAACAAAATAAAAGATGGAGAACTGTGTACATGACCCAATTTTTAATTATTTTCAATTTAATTTTGTCATATTGAAATGTTTTCTTTTTTAATAAAATAGTAACTGAGACCATCACATTTTCTGAAGAAAATCACTGCAGCTTTCATATATTAATGCTCAGTGCAGTACCGCATATTAAATGGTTATGCTGAAGATATATATTCTATACAATTTCTTCTGTGTTTCATATCAAAATGGTAGGACAGATAATTCTAGGCAGCAGCACTCAAAATCTGAGCTGTATTTGCAAATACCTTAATACATTAGTGTATCAGGCAGCTTCTAGCGTCCAAGTGATAAACCTTGTAAAGAATTTAGAGGGTAAAGTGATGTATTAAAATCAATGTGAAAGATGACTTAGAAGAACTTATTATGGACCAGAAGCACAAAATCGGGTATCCAGGAAGGCAGGGAAGAGGATGTCACAGTTGTTTAAAAGAGAATGACTTCTCTATTGAAATGACGGATTTAGAGATTCTGAAGAATAAGTATCAGGATTTGGGGCACTCCTGACACATGGGTTACCAACTAGTAGAAGGGCTGAGTATTATGCAGAGGCTATCTAAGCTAGTGGCATTAATAGTCTCTCTCTTTAACTGTTAGGTAACATGGTTCATTGTCTCTTTGCCTTGATTATGTGTTGCAAATTAACCTCTTCAATGTTGCTTGAGCTTGTAGAAATGAACATTACAATTAAATGGTCTTATTCAGTCATGTGGCAACGTTTGCCCAAATTAGAAGTTGTTTTCTTGACCTCTGAATGTTTAATAAAATGGTAAGCAAAGTATTATTATCTTTTGTTTGTTCAGAATGACTGTCCCATATCTCTCTCATCTTTCCCACTTTCTGACAACAATTAATAAGCAGTGTGCCCTTTACTAGCTTACGAAAGCAATCTAAAATTCAAAGGAAATGCACAGCATCCCTCTGCACCTAGAAATGATTAATCCAACATTTTATCTTCCATTTTCTTTATACGCATACATATATATGTATTTTAGACCACACTGTAGTTACTAGTAAGACTAAGCACACATTTCATTCAGTATCAATTTGAAAAATTAAACATATATTTCTATACCTAACCTATCACTTGGTACTCACACATACTTTTAAATGTGTGCATGTTGTGGATTAAAGCCAACATTTTAATAGATTCCAGAAACATGAAAAGGAGACAGTGGTAGACAGACAGACTCCAACACTGTGCTTCAACACTGACTAGGCCAATCATGGGCAGGATTCAGCCTCTGTCTATCCAATTCAGAGAACAACTTTCAAACTAAGGTCTACCTTTCTCACAAAAAGAGTCCCTTAAAGGAGTCCTCAGAGAACCCAACAGATGCATTCCGGTGTCATTCCAGCTGCAGACACTGCGTTTCATATAAAAAAATAAAATAAAAATAGTATCTAAAAACAAGGACTTAAAAACGGGTGTACCAGAACAGTGACGTAACTGCTAATCTCTCTCCTTTTATGTTCAATAGGTATTTAGAATATTTGTAACATACACAAAAATCAGTTTTAAGCAGGATAGATTTTTACTCTAAAACACACATTTTTGGCCTGCTTGTTAAAGCCTTCTGCTGGGACACAGACGACTTGGGTTGCAACCTCTTTCCCAAATCAACAAGGAGATGTGAATGTAGGTTTATACATTCTTCTTGGGAGTCTTGGTTACTGACTGCAAATAGATTAGGGGGGTTTCTCGTTGCTGTTTCTGTGAATGCTACCTATCACCTTGAAATTTGTATTAAGCCAAAAACAATTCATCAAGTTGCACTCAAATTTGCAAAGCTTTTCCCTTCTCTTGAAACTTTCTCAGTGGGGGAGTAGGGGGGCAGGAGGGAGAAAAACAAAACAAAACAAAACCTCAACCATAGTAACTATAATATTGGGCATAAAAATTCTCAGTCAAAAATAAGAGGGTATGCACATGTGATAATTTTCAGGTTTGAGAACCATAATTAATACTCAAAAAAGAGTACAAACATCTACTAGCTACAGAAAGGATGCTGCTTAATACTACTTTATAGCTTTACCTTAAAACATATTGAAGGATAAAAGGGAATTCTGTTCTTTAGTCTCCTGGTCTCATTTTCAGTTATATCACACATAGTTGTTAAAGACAGTTGTTAAGGAAAAAAAAAAATCTGACTTAAATTAGTTCCCAGATTCTCCTTTATTCCTTGCACGATTCTCAATTACTGGTTAAGACCATAGAATAAAATATAGGTGGGAATGCCATAGATCCATTCGATTCTAATTGGGTTTATGGGCACTTGTCTGGAGTGTCAAGCAGATAAGCTGCCCCTCTGGGAGTCTAGTAATGGGTGCACAAGAGATCCCATAACATCCAGTACAGACAACTCCTGGCAAGAAGTTAAAAATGAGCATCCTTTCTAAATGACTGCTTTTGCACAAGTCAGGACCCTATACAGTAATGGAAACAACATGGAAAGAAGCAGGGGAAAATGACCAGAATAATTTTTGATCAAGGTAATTTTATCAAATTTTATACCAGAGGGTAATCACAGCAGATAAGAGTATTTGAATAAGTATAATAGAAGAATTAAACTGATGATGCTGAGCACACATAAAACATAAAATTGTTTGTGAAGTCACAAGATTTTAAGTAACATAGTACTATAACCAGTATATAAAAATAAATGCAAAGTATTTATTGTACGATGGCTACAGAAATCAAACCAAGTTATCTGAAGACTTAGAAACAGAAGCAATTATTTTTCTAAGGGGATGTGTAAATTGATGTGGTGACTTCATTAAGACACAGGAGGTGGTAGCGTGCTGCCCTCCAGAGACTGGATTGATTGCTTCTGTTACCACTTTCTTATTTTTACTATTAGCAGCAAAATGTTATGTCCTTGCTTTGCCCGATGCCCAAACAACTCTGAACAAGTTAGTTTTGTGGCATTATAGACTTCACTAGCCACTTTAGGAAAATTAATAATTTTATTTTCTGCTACAGCTGAAATCCGATTCTAAGTGCAATAAGTAGGTGCAGTGCCTTATGCTTTTCGTTTTTGGGCATCTAAGTTTCTAATATGTCCACAGTCATCAAAACAAATTTGAATATTTATTATTTACTCACACAGAATCACATATCCCCACATACAGTTTCTTTGTGTTTACATTTAAGAAAATAAAACAATAGATGATTGCATCTTACTTCATCTGAGCTGCTTAGCAGCCATCACAAATGTACCAAGGTAAGTCTTCTAGCTCATTCTTCCACAACCTTTCTAGCTGCCTGAGTTCTTGTTTGGATTTGATATACAAAATCATGGAAGACTGTGTAATGTGGGAAATAAAGTGTTATCTTCAAAAAAATAGGCCTAGGAAGCCAGAACTCAAATATTCACAGCTGGTTTGCTGGCTGTCTTGCCTGTCACTCTACATATATTTATTTTTTCATTAAACCTCTCTAATCTTCTCAGAGGAAATCAGTCTCAGGTATCTCCTCCTTTCTGGTCCTCTGCCTTACCTGGTTGCCTCTCTTCCTTTATTTTGGTCTGTTTTTCTCCTCATCTTTTTAACCAAACTGAGTATTTGCAAAGGACTACTTTCTGCTTCATATCTTTTCTTTGTAAAATTTTCTCTTTGTATTGTCTACTTCAACTCTATGTTTTACAAACCTGAAACCATAGTCTGCATTTAAAATTAATGAAAATGTGGAGTTGAATTGCCCACAGTATTTTTCAATTAATTCTTTCTGCTTTAACATCCTCCTCCCCCACCTCTACATCCACATGCTTCCTGTTTTCTCTACAAGGTCTCTAAGGCTAAGTCTGCCCTGTCTTGATTTTGGTTTAAAAAAAAAAGAAAAGAAAAAGAAAAAGAAAATCAGCACAAAAATAAACAGAAACCCTGGTAGAGAGTATTTGCTGTATGGTATTATAATGTCAAGGAAAGAAAATGACTCATTTCTCTTCTGTCCTTCATCTTCAATCAAAATGCAAATTTGTTATTTACAACAAGTTGAGAGCTTGTCATACTGTCCTCTGTATTTTGAAGACAGAAGAAGTGATCTAGAAAAGGAAGGGTTGGATTTGTGGGAGATTGGTTACAAGGCAAGTATACATCTTCCGGGTACATACAGTTCAGTCCCAGCAGATTTCCCCTGAAGCGGGTGGGAAATGAGGTGCAGGAAATATAAGGTGAAGTTGCACGTAAGTGGTTAACCCTAGATGCAGGGACATTTAGCACCTGTAAAATTTTTGAGTGATATTTTCACAAGGTTGAAGGTAAAGAACCACACAGGTAAATAGAAAAGGCATGTCCCCATCAGTTCATCAAATTAGAAAAGTCAATACTTGAGCTCACAACATATATTTGGGGTTCAGAACGCTTCTCACAGCACTACTGTTAATCTGCATGAAGAAACATAATCTCTTGCCCGAAGGACTCCAGGGAGAGCACACAAATATGCAAGGACAGGGGTAGTCTTGCATGCTGTCATTATTCAAAACCAACCAAGGGCTTTCAAGCCACTGATCTGAATCAGACCATTTTAGCTTTAGCCCAGTAAAGAGCTCATATAGAGCCAGCTCCCCCTGGCCTTTTTTCCTTAACCCTCAGAAGAGAAGATCTCACTACCTGGTGTCTGACTGGCTTAACAGAGTAGTTTTAATGATCACAACCAAGAGCTGTTCGTGTCATCAGGTATAAGTTAGAACCAAAACAAAAAATGGAGACAAATATTTTGGATTCACTGGCAAACCTCAGTGAAAATCCTCTTTCAACAGGACACAATTGTAATGTGGCACATATTTGTTATTTAGGAGTGACACACAGCATCTGCCACTTCCCATTTCAACCTCGCTGATTTGTAGTCAATGTTTGGAAAGGATCGCTCCCTTTATCAAAAACCATACGCACAAACCAACAGCAGAAGTTTAATTCAGCATTTCAGTCATGACTAGCCGCCACTTCTCAGGTATAAACATACAAATACATATATGCTATACACGTCTAAACATGACTGATACACAGTAGGATTATATGCATGCCTCTGAGCAACCTGCAGTGGTGACTACACCGACCACAGGCCACCCCAGCACCAGCCAGGCCCTGCGTGGGCCGGGTCCAGGGCCGGGGCCTGGCAGGCTGGCACACAGGTGCTAGGGACGGGTTTGCTGTCACAGGCCAGGGCCAGGGCTGTGCAGGCTGTCGCAGGCCTGCATGCAGGTGAGGGTGGCCCAGGCCTGTGGGAGGGGCACTCTCATGGCAGTAGGTGTCCCCTTTTCAGCTCAGTAATCAAATAGGTTTGACTGGTCGATGTCCGCCTTTGTCCAGCACTGACCTACATGTTCTGCCGAAGGACATCTTTGTCTCACTTTTCTTTGGTCACCGAGTTCATGGACCTCAATAGGCTGTGGCTCGCAGTCCATTAACAAGGGTTCTCAGCGCGGCCCAGGCCACCCAGGAGTCCCGGTGCATGTTCTCACTGAATGGCTTCACTGGTGGCCCATTCAAATGCGCTAATGTCAGAAAAAAAGGGTTGAATGGAGGAGCCAATGTACACCATTGCTCAGGCAAAGTGACTGCAGCCTCCAACAAAGCCTCCCCTGTGGCGATGTTAAGCAGAGTTATCAATAGTGCTAAGGCAGAGCAAGAACTAATGCTCCAATCATGTCATCAACAGGTGGCACAGATGCAGCCACTTCAATGCAGAAATCACAGGGCAACATTTCCTGGTAATTCTATCCTCTTTCCAGTGCTAACTTACAGAAAAATGTGCAGATGTCATGTGGCTTTCTTGTAGTGTGTCAGACCCCCTTGAACTGCGCTCCAAAGGACTTTTTTGTTTCCAGTTTCTTTTACTATTCACACCAACTGTAGGCAATGTTAAAGTCTCATTTTGTGTAAAGCAGAAGACTTGGTTTTAAGGTACACATAAATAATTTTCTGTAGTTTTCCCTTAGCTGCATGAATGGGCACTGCAACCAAGAAAGGGAACCATTTCAATATGCACAATACTGGACACATTCTTATACCATTTCATTAATTCTTTAAGGAGCACACTAGGTTATTTCAATTTATTTTAAATCAAATTATCGTTGAACTCACATCAACTACGAACACAATTATCTTTTCTTTTCAGTTCAGTACTATGTCCACCTCCAAGATTTTGGGGGAAAATAGGGCACAGTAAAAACAGGCCTCACAACAATTCTGAATGCAACATCTATACAATGTGAATTTGAAAAATATATTTGAGGCAAAGAACTCCCACAGTTTCTGGCTCTAATTAACTCATCATTTTTGCAATGGATTTCCATTGCTGTGCTCATAGTAGGTGGTAAATGTGCAGCAGAAGGGTAGTAACCATCTCCACAAATGTTACTTCAGAGGAAGATGGACACCCTCCTCTGTTAGGCCTGAAGACTTGCATTAATTTTCAAACTATTAATATGAGACAGAAGGGGAGGAAAAAAACACTACGGAAAATTCCCCTGCCAGGGGAAATCCCAGCACTCCAGAAGGCTGAGATAGGACTCCTTCCAAAAGTGATTCCCACAGTCATCAATCTTTCAGGAAAAGCCCCAGGTCATGGACCACTCACAGAAAACTCACACCACTCACACCCAGACCACTCACAAGAAAGCTTTGGTGAACTCTGTAACTAACCTGAAACCAAGAACCACAGCTGGAGTAGGTCCCACAAAGAAACAGAAGAAACTACACCAATGTTCTAGGTCTTTATGCTACAGGGCATTGGTTAAATGGAATTCCCAGATGATTTTAGGAAGCGAATTGAGCCCCATGCTACAAAGGTGAGAGGAAAAATTCCCTTTGGTTTCTAGCAGTCGAACCTGGGGAAGAAAAAAAAAAAAAGAAAAAGAGAAAACACAAACAAACATACAAACTGAACAACAACAACAAAAAATTCTTATTCAGACTTGGGCTATTGTTTGAATATCCTGCTTACCAGCAGGGAACAACTTCTTCTTTAGATAGACAGGAGAGAAATTGTGGGCCAGAAGCATGAACTAGGCAATAGTCAGTGCACAAGTGACAGGTTTAACATTCCTCCAATTCAATGCAAAGAATATCAGTTTAACATTCCTCCAGTTCAATGCAAAGAATATCCACTTTAATGACAAATAGAATTGATAAAAAGAGATAAGATTTTCATTGCCATCAGGTAGGTGTACTGTCAGAAGGGGTTAGTTTTTTCCTAGCTGCTCTAAATTCTTACAAATCCATTAATGTGTATACAGAGTACTGAACCAAGATTTCAGTTTATTTGTTTGTTCAATTGTCTGGATGTGATCTGCATTGTTTATTGATAGCTACTTTAATCATACATAATTTAGCTATTCCAAATTCAGGCTGATTATATATATATATATATATTAAAAAAAAAAAAAACAACCACCTAGTAATACAGAGTGGTAACATTTTCATATAATCATTAAATCAACCTGGCTCTGAAATATGTGATTATTCATTAAAAACAATAGAATGCCTGTACTGAAAAGAGAGCTTTTGCTTTAAACTCTACAAAACCCTAGAGAAACAACTGTAAGACAGAAATGAGCCCTTTATAGATACCTACTCATTACAGCAGATTTTCCATGGCCCTTTCCATGAGAGTTTATGGAATAGTGAATCACCAAACACGTTAGCCTTCTTTCTCTGAGTTTTTGAAAGATGGAAGTAAAAGCAAAAGGATATCCTGATAAAATAAATGTTTTCCCTATTTCTTTGCAAATTGTTACAAATTGTTTTCAGCTTCACATCCAGCATACAAAATTTCCAGCATATTTCACAGAAATTTTGTCCAAAAAGGGGTCTAACCTGCAGAATTCAGGAACCCTTTAAATCCTGTATTTATCTTCAGTCTGTGCTTTGTAATAATTTTCATTATAAATGGAACTGAACAGAGATTTTATATTTTAAAAACAATAAAATACTTTTTTTCATATTTTCACCTTAAATGCGACTAAGCTTTTTTTTTTTAATTTCAAGTTAATTTGCCCCAAGCAAAACTGCTTTTAGTTAGCACAGAATCACCTGCTTTTCATTAGTTTCCTCTTCTTTTATTCTGTACGCTTATGACCTTAAAGGCTTAGCAGATCCCTGCGGACCTTTAAACTGTGAAGTGGGAAAGAAACTCCTGCTGCTTTGCATGACTTAGTCTTTACTGCCTTTATAAACATGAACAAAAAATGAAGGGCCAAAACACAGACTGCAGTAATTTCGCGGCTAGCCTTCTCCTTCCACATCTGAAATTCTCCATGTCTAAAAGCAGCACCTCTGCGCTGCTGCCCTGCACAGCTGACAAGAGTCAGCGATCTGGTGCCTGTCCCAGGGGAGTGACCACAGGCTGTGGCTCCCAGACGGCAGCACAACAACTTTTGTTCTTAAAGGACAGGCCAAAGTGTTTTACATACTCATATTTATACTCAGAATGTAATAAATAAAAAATTCTTCCTATAAGTATCAGTAGCTCTTGCTTGTTTTTTTACAATGTTAGGATTTACAATGCTGACTATTCTTCCTTCCTATTTCATCCAGGTGTTCTCACTAGGTTTTCTAGTCACAAGAGATACAATGCGGACTGGAGGTTCATACATGTAAGGCCTCATCCCTACAAGCATACTTAATATACCTTCCTGTTTACACTCAGAGAAGTAATTCATTTGACTAAAGCAGTCTTTGGCTAAAACAAATCTTTAATATGCTTTTTGATGTTATACATACATGGATGGAGGATCCAAATATAACACAGGATCATTTTCTGAAATACTACTTAGTACCTTGAAGAGATGGGACAATAAAAGACCAAGATTAGAATATCTGTATTTTAAACTTTAAAGCTGGCTTAAAAATTGCTCCATTTCCAATGGGAAGTGGCAGTTTCAGTTCTCCACAATGTAATACTTAGCACTGTGTAAGGAAAAGTTTTGTGCCTTACAAATTCTTTAGTAGGCACCATTCATATCTAGGTATTTAGGTAATGGTAAGAAATGTTGGTATTTCAGGATAGAGTAGCCAATGGAAGTATTTGGCTCCAGCTGCTCTGTCCTGCACAAGTTAAAGATGGGAGTGAACAGCAGCTCTCTCACTGGTGCTAGAAGACAGAAAGCACTGCCAGTTTTCCTTAGGTCAGTAAACCAGCCAGGCAAGGCGAGAGCCCTTCTCTTTTGTTATAATCCACCAAGTGTTCGTATAAAACCAGAGAGCGTGAGAACCTCACAGGGATCAAAATTTGGAACAGCATCCGATAGCAGAGATCCTCAGCTATACCTGCAGAGGAGCCCTCCCCACGTCCTCTCTCCCGCTCCCATGCAGGGACTATAAAAATATCCACCACAGGGCAGGCAGAAAGAGAGATAGTATAGGGAAGGAAACACTGTGGCTGTGACCTGCTTTTTGAAGTATGATTCTCTTTCTTCTTGTCCCCCTTTATCCTAGTGCATTCCGCAACTTCTGTGCTATCTTCCCCTCCAGTGTGTAATATTTCCTCAATCATCTCTTTCTGCGGTGCTCAGGAGGGCTGAGGGAGCTGTGAGGACCTCCTTTTCTGCCTTCCACCCACCCCACACACAAACACGTTCCCACCTTTTTCTCTTCACGGAGTGCAGCAGCAGCCTGTGCTTTTAAAAAGCAAGAACTTGAACCAAACCCCCCCCCCTTTTTTTTTTTTTTTTTGCCCTAGCAACTTGAGAACACAGAGCAGAGAAAGGAAGAACAGGAGCTTGAATATGTGCCAAAATACTGAGATACTGCCGTGAAATCATAAAAATGCAGGGCTGAAATAGACTTCAAGAGGTCATCTAACACAGCAGGGTGCATTAAAGAAGAAACCTCTCTGTTCACAATACTGATGTTAATACTACCAGTCCACCTCAGCGACTTCTTATCAGAGTATTTGGCTGCCACTCACTCTTTTTTTTTGAATCATGCATAATTTCTGTCTGTTGTTCAGCCAAGTATCGCACCAACTTACATCTCAGGATGCAGCACTAGCTCCAGATAACCCTCTCCTCCTGGGCTGTGTTCTGACATGGTTTGCAGACACTGTTGTTCAAGGAACTTCTTCCTGTGAGTTCCTTTCAGAAAAGGACAGATGCATTAAAGGGTAGTTATTCTTACTAAACCCATTGAAATTGCATTTGTGACATCAGAATGGATTTTTTTTCAGGCAGTGCACTGGACTGGTGAGAAAACAGTTTTTCAACAGCAAATGAGAGTGAAAATTAATAGGAGACTAAGGCAAAAGAAAGACCACTGGTTTTGTTCACCCAGCTCACACTGCTTGGATTTGGAAGAGCACACTTTGACCTTCCCCAGACTCATTACTGCTTTCTGTTTGACTGTTTAGGACGTTAGTCATCCTCATAGAAATATGCAGAAAAAAAAAAAAAAAGTTCTGCAGAGAAAAAAAAAACGTGTATGTTTTGCATCTGTTATAGCAGAAGGATTATGTGATATTTCCTTTCCTATGAATATATGAAATTGCCACAGACTGCTGTGCTAAGCTATAAACTACCAATGTAATTACCAATACACATATGTGGATTTGCACAATGATTCATTAGTCCACTGCACCTAGTGCTGGGAAGGGCAGTTAGCAGAACATGTGGCCCTCTCTGTAACAGATGATGTACAAATTTCAGACATGCCATAGTAAGGCAGGAAAGAAAAGGAAAGAAATGGGATGAGAACAGGTGTGGTAAGGGATAAAGCTATGAATTCAGACGGAGGCGAACGTGGCAGGATGATCTAAGGTCAAAGGCTCTATTGAGTCTGTTTACAATTCACTCAGACTCTCTTTGGGGTGCTGGATAAAAATACTTCCTTGCAATTCTGCAGCTGGTCCTGTGCAAAGCTGGGGGAGGTGTGGGAAGAGGAGTGTGCGTCGTCATTTTCTCCCTCAGGGATCTCAGTGAGACCAGTTCTAGAGCACCTCAAGACTTAAGTTTTGCTTCATCTGCCTAGGATACAGGGAGAATAATGCTTCCCTTTCACCACTGTTCTTCCTTTAATCTATGAATGTATGTGCACTTTCAAATTCTAGTAAGAAGTAACATACATGCATTGAACAGTGCATACCAAGTTCTTATGGCCTTGCATTCTCTGCATCAAATAAAAGCAGATTGCCAAAAGGCTCTCCAAAGCCATGCATTGACTTTAGTGCCAAGACAGCAACAGCTGGGATGGGTCATGTGTGCTTATGGTTTGCTCCACCTCTCCAATCTCAGAATCCATCAACATTAACACTTTCAAGATGCAAAAATATCCAAAGAGAAATTAGAAGAGCAGTTAAAAGATGCATTGTTCAATCCTAAATACTGTGTGTCAACATAGGGATTTTGTACTTCTCTGAGTAATTTCTCTCCTCTATCATAGTCTCCACTTTGCTGATATACAAAACCAAAACAGATTACTACTAGCAAGATAAACAGTTCTTCTAAACAAGCTGTTTTTCATTAAGATAGATTAATGCTTTTTTTTTTTTTTTTTTTTTTTCTGGAGGGAGAGGCCAATAGGATGGAAATAGCAATATAAAGTCAAACAAACAAGACAGAGTATTTTGCAAGTTATATGGCATTCCTGCATTTTTATAGCCCTGTAAAAAGGAATAAAGATTTTTTACATCAAAGGTATATATTGAGTTTGTATAGGAAGGAAAAGCAAGGGAGGGAGTATTGGCCACGTTAAACTGACTTGACATAAGGCAAAAAAAAATAAAATAAAATAAGGTCAACACAATACACCTAAACATCTCTTACTAAGTTATATTGAAGCATATTGTTTCATATGTGTTAGAAAGAGCCCCATTCATAGCTTGAGCCTTTGCCTGTAGTTCTGGAGCTAGCTAATGATTGCTACAACTGTGTTTGCCTTGGGTTACCAGTTTCACCCAGATCCAGGATTTATAAGCAAGGTGTTTACTGTATCATGAGCAGCCCATTACAACAGCCCATTTAGCAGGGATGTCGCTGAGAACTGTATGCTAGCAGCAGGTTTCTGTATGTTCACCACTGGCACCAGCCAGGCACTGCATTTTTCCACATCCATCCCAACATGCTGAGGTGACCAGAAACACCCCACTGCCAGGGTGACATATGCTCAGGTCACACACTCACGTAGCCAGCAAAGCAGTCTGCAGGACAACGTGCCAACTTCTGCTACGGGGTAACCATGAAACATCCAAACTTACCTCCCTACAGATGAACATGTCCTGCACCAAGTAACTTGGCTTACAAAATAGGTTTGATAATAGTATATTAAACTATTCTATTGGGTAATTCCTGACAAAGTACTTCATTTCTTGAAATAAGACATGTAGTCTAGGGCTTCAGCTTATTGTATATTACTTAGGTGCACTGGACGTATCACAGTAGGTCTGCAGTCTTCCTTTGGAGAGACTGGTGTGTATTTCTATATACATACATGTTTAGGTATGTAAACATACACAAATACACACGCAGAGGTGTACTGTAAGCTTAGTGTAAATTACGCTGCCATGTTAGACTTAAGTTTCCCTTAATATATCTTTGCCATCACATTATTTTTGGCCACTCTTCAGCAGGAAAAACATGAATCTGAGTTTAGGAAGTATTTGGAAGCAGAAAATGCCTACTTAACTAAAAACACTGGAGGCATTTTATTTTTGTAGTAGTTGGATATAGCAGATTATCCTTATTCTACATTAGACTCACAGCTTTCCCGACAAACACTAAGAATTCCCTCTGTCCTGCAAAGAGTCATACTGCAGTATTTTTATTTTTTATTTTTGCCAGCTTAGTGCAAAACTCAAACTTTCCACAGTCTGAGTGGAAAAGAATCTTTGGAAACAGAACCTGGGTTTTCATGTAGTGATTGAAGCTGTTTCCCGTAAAACTGTCTTAACAACCATATAAAACATTTCCAAATTCTTTTATGTGGTATATAGCCCATTACATAAACTAGAAGATTTTGGCTAAGTCTAAATGGTTAATGCCCACGCTTGTACATTTTAATCCTTATTATATCAGTGAGACTTGTTTTATATTGCAAATCTAATTAGAAGGAAGCCATTCATAAATAACAGTGTACATAAATCAGAATGGAGCAATAAGGATGCTCAATATTTGTGTACTTTTTCTATAAGGTTTCTGGAACCCTTTCTTCTCACAACAATAGAAAACCTTGAATTTAATAGTTAACATAATTGGCATATATTCATTTTCTGTGCAAATTGGATGAGAAAACTAGAAGCAAACATGACCCTGAAAACACAGAAATAAATTCTCTAAGTACGTCTTATAAAGGGACTTATGCTATAACAGGTTCTTCATTTTATTTCACCTTTCTAGCAGCTCAAAAATTTAAAAACAAAACCACCAAAAAAACAAAACAAACAAAAAAACACTTTCTAGTCAGATCCCTTATTCCATTCTCAGAGGAAAAAAGACACATCCACAAACAGGAGAAACCACAATTTTAGGTCTTTCCAGAAATCACATAAAAAGGAACACAGTATGTTCTACCTGTTTAAAAATACTGTATTTTTATCCTCTGAAGACCTGTTTTTGAGCTGTGTTTTAATTAAACATCACAAAGCCATCACACAACTATTAAAGGTACAAATAATCATTGCTGAACATGCCCAGTACTTATGACTTCAGAGCAAACCCATCCTTTTCCATACTTTTAGATGTTCAGAAGATTTCAGCAGAGAATAAGTGATGACATTACTAAAAGTACAAGGATGCACTAATAGAAAATAGAAACAGAGCTGGGTTTTAAATGGATATCTTCTGTGTGATTCCCTCCAAGAAATTAATGAGTAACAGAGCAAGCACTTTGTCCTTATATGCACCAGTAGTTCTATGAAAACGAGAATCTCTTTCCTGCTGTCCTTTGAAGCACATAGTGTGTTAAGCAATTCAGTTCTTTACTAGCCAAACCCTCCTTTCTTACAAGAAAAAAAAATAAAAAGGTTTTGAAAGTGCAATGGTAACAAAAAAATAATACTAAATTAAAAAAATAAAACACTACAACAACAAAAAAGCCAATTCACAATATGGTAATCCCACCTTTAGGATTTCTGGTGTTGAAATTTTTCTGGTCTGAAGAAGACCAAGTTGCTAACTGGTGTTTGTATGCTCTGACCTCGCAACAATGCGGCGCAGGAATAACTGAGTTCCAGGAGCATTATTACGAAAAACAGGCGGAATATTACATCCAAACCACCCTGGATCACAATGTGCTCTGTGCATTTCTAACAGACTAAAACTGAAACAGACTTAAATTTACATTCCTGAGATGGGTTTCTGGGTTTTGTGCAAATCAGGTAAGAATTGTTGTGATGATCCATCCAATTAAAGTTTTTTCTCCTTAATAATACCATTTTTACATCTTCATTCTTTGTACGTCTAAGACCATATTTTCTTATATTAGCCAAGTAACCAAGTGCTCATATACCCTCAAAATATGAGAAGTTTTTACACACTTTTATTCCAAAAATCACAGATTGTTTTTTCTGGATTACAGGATATCAGTGTTAGCAAATAAATGGCAGATAAATGCTTTTAAAAGTGAGTAGTCACCGCACATAAAGATTGAAAAATAATGTACGCTGTTTTAAAATGAAAATAATACAAGTGCTAGTGCACGAACTGCATTCATATTTTCTCTTTTAACTCAATAATTTTGTTTATTTTAGAGAAGTTGCTGTGAAGCTTCCAGCATTCAGCAAAATGAAGGACCTTGCAGAGAAATTCAACTCCATTTACTAGACTCTCAAAAGCAAGTCCTTGTTATTTCCTCCGAAATCTTCACCCAAGGTCCGCCAGACTCAGATGCCTCAGGCTATCACCCGAAGTGCATTTCAGCAGGCACCAAGCACTGACGAGTGCGTTTCTCATTTCTCCCAGACATTTCTCTGCCAGCCCCAGCACTTGCAAGACCCAGCAGCAAACTGTGAAGAGAATTTGATTGAGGTGAATAACCAGGGAAGGAAACACCTGAGGAACCCTGCCAACCCCCAGATGCTGTGTGCCTGACCCTGAACCCACAGAGAAGCCAACCTTGCCCACACTTCACAGCAAGGCACAGGGCTCCCATTTTCTGTTTCTGTGTGTAAAAAATACCTCTGGTTTAAATCACAGACCACTATGAAAAATATTTCTATAGCTTTCCTAAGGTGATCTTATGCAAAACATTAACAGACAAATTCTATATTATGCAATGTCAACAGCAATTTCAACTGCTGCTGTAGCTCACATCTGTACCTACCAGCTTGGAAGGAACACCATCAGTGGCACAGACAGTGACAGGGTAGCCTTAGGAGTACAGAAGTTCTAAATATAGAAACTGAGAGAAGGTAGGTAATTCTCCATTTTCATTGAAAGACAAAAGCCTGATCCTTCAACAGATGCACACACACACAAGCAGATCTGATACCTCTGCAACCCTCCTTCAGGTCAGTAAGGCCCTTCAGGAATGCAAACGTTCATCCACAGGTTTCTCAGGTACAAGAGTGGTCTGCCTGTTCTGACAGCACCTGATATGCACAGAGTTAAACCAACATTAACAGGCATCTACACTACACAAAACAAAAGGTAAACAACTGGAACTGAATAGCAGGTCCTCAGAGTGGCTGGAATAGCACTCTTCCTTGTACACCTACAGTTTTTTAGGTCTTTCAAGCTCTTATGGGATTTTCTCTAAAGAAAGCAATTCTGCTCATTTCTACTGTCAGCCACAAAGGATGTTCACAGGAGAAGGTGCTGCCTTTTGGACAAGGACAAGGCCCCACAGGTGGTGCAGTTGCTGGTATGGTTATGGCGATGGCCAGCTCCTCAGCACCCTGGCTGGAATTGCTGCTGCCATGAGCGTGCTGCTGGTGCTCCTGGTGCACGTGGCAATACCCTGTTAGTTGAACAAGCTGCAAAGCCGTAAATCCTCTTTATTTTTCTGTTTTCCTCAAGAATTCCTCACAGCATTTAAAAAGAAAAAGAAAAAGAAAAAGAAAAAGAAAAAGAAAAAGAAAAAGAAAAAGAAAAAGAAAAAGAAAAAGAAAAAGAAAAAGAAAAAGAAAAAGAAAAAGAAAAAAAGAAAAAGAGAAAATCCATGTACATTACACATATTTAAACTTGATGTACCAACTATAAAAATTAAATTCCCAAACATGATAATATGCATAGAAAACTCCAAAGTATGTCTGTAATACTCTTCTCATGATTGTTTCTGATCACTTCCTAGCAGTTTAGAAAAGAAACTGTGTACTGTGATAACTTTCAGGCTACAAATTACCAAGAACAAAAAAAAATATGGACAGCAGGCAACAGTTTGAACATTTAGGATTACATTTACAATTAAGACATAAAGCACTATAAAAGTTATAAACAAAGATGTAAAGGAAATAAAACCCTATCCCTCATTGTGTTTTGCTTGCTCACTGCTTTTGATATAAAATACACATAGGATGGGCTTCCCCTGCTTCCCCTGGTGACAGCGAGGGCCGGCTGAGAGCTGTTTGTGCAACACCCAGAGGTAGGAACGTGGCTGCCTACCCACGCTGCAATTGCTCCTGCGAAGGGAAGGATGCCAATTTCCCCAAAGCTGGCAAAGCTGAAAGCATTTCTAAGTGGATATCACCAAACACAGCTGCTAACAACAGTCTGGCTAGGTATGTTTCTAAAGTCAAAACTAGGGATAACGTCATTAGTCTGGTCTAAGGTATCAGGAGATAACCACTACGGCAATAGACTCCTTCATAAAATAAAATATGAATGTGTTAGGGTGAGCCTTCTGGGGGAAAAAAAAAAAGGAGAAAAAAAAAACTTTCTTGTATTATAAAACACAATAATAAAGCAAACCACATCCTGAATCCTACATAGCCAGAAAAAACATTTTTATGCTATGCTATTCCAAACAATACCGGGCTATTTATATCCCATAAAAGCAGGAAAAGAAAAAAGAAAAAACACAGTGAGCATTACTTAAAATGAGAAACAGCTTTTTGTGAGTTGAGCATGAAATTTTTATGATAGAGCCCAATTCACATGAAGCCTGATTAAAAATGGTTCATTTGTAGGCATGTTGGAATTGGCTCGCTACTACCTAATCATGAGGAATATTTATATGCATCTCAAACTATTTAAAAGGGAAACAATGGAAGAAAGACTTAAAAAAATAAAATAAATAAAAATGTAAGCTTTCCCTTACTTTCTATTTAAAGATTTAAGTAATACTGCAGTTACACAAGTAGCAAGACCACGCAATAAGAGAATGAAAGAACCTGAACAAATATGAGAATTTAGTATCTGTGTTTTGCAATTAATAATACATTTTATCACAGTATCTCACAAGTTTTTCGACAGGTGCCGAGTTTCAGGCTGTTCAGCACGGTACTGCACTATTGCTGTCTGCAGCACCTGCAAGCAGACTCAGCCGTGTACCTGCTCCTCTGGATCTTGCCCACAAGAGACTTAGAATAATTGGTGGTAGAATGGTACCTTAAGCTCTTCCTCAGATGTTTGGGGAATGTATTCTGGCACTTTATAATCTCTCACATTTACCCATCATTTCACTTTGGTGAATGCTTTACGTCATATTTCACGATATAACTCCTCTGTGCATCATGATGGAGCCAGTGAGAGGATTCCAGCTTATTTCACTTAAAGAACTGTGAAGCACTAAAATGTTCTATGGTCTTCCTTGGTATTTAAGAATATATATAAGATACTATATATCTCCCTGTAAAAGATTGAATTGATCTGATACTTTTATAATTTTGTCACATCTACTTTTTTGATGAAATTTGAAAACACAACTTTTCAGCCCCCACTCTTCTTAAAGAGCATCTGTTATTTTTTCTCCAAATGGTGATTACAAAAAGATTTTCTTCTTTTGAATGCATTTGAAGGTTGCATTTGAATGTATTTGAAAGCCCTAGCAGTTGTCATGCAGCTTCATATCCACCATAGCAGTGCGCCAACTGCTTTGGCATCATATGTTTGCTGCTGAATAAATACCCTGGACTGAAATACTTTAGCTGTCTCCTCACACCAAGGCAATCAAGAGCTGAGTGGCAAACTGAAGGAGAACAATTTTTACAAGCATTTTGCCAAGATAGGCAGGTTGGAAATTATTTGGTTGGTAAAATAAAGAGTGAATAATTGTCTCAGCCTTTAGAAAGGTGCAGATGGCTTAAGGGTCATGTAATGACTGGTGTAGTGCTAACCACAGAAAATTAGGAATTTGGTATTTTACAGATGCTAAACACAGAGCATAACACAGAGCACATTGTTAATCATTTAAGAGGATAAGTAAATGGTGACAATTTTGCATTATAGTGAGGTAAAACAAGATTTCCAGCAATAACACTGGATACAACGCTTGTGGTGATTTCCCCTTACCCGTGAGGTGTATTATCCTAAGGCGCTGCAATCTCATAGCAGAGAGAGAAGCCAGCAGCCACCAGATGATTCAGCACATGCAGCTCAAACAACTCAGGTGGAAGGGGGGGGGGATTCTGCCAGCAAGAGTCACAGGACAGGCAGATATGTGTTACAATGCATTAAGGTAAGCATGCCAGTGCATCCACACAAGGAGGCAGAGCAACCAACCTATAACCAGCAAGAACATAGCAGCTCAGAGGACTCAGACATCCAATAAGATTTTTTTTCCTTGGTGTTTTAGTGCAATTCACAATTTTTCTAACTTTCTGAACTCTTTTCTTTACTTCGCTTGTTTGTAATAACACTACAGATAGCACCTACTGCTTCCATTTGACATGAGAGACATTAGGGCAGTTTTTCATTAGGATCAGATGACTCCATTAGGGAAGGCTTAGGAGACAGGAGAAAAAAAAATGTCCCTAAGCAGTTTTTTCACAAAGCTAAGACACAATCCTCTTGTGAAAAATTTGGGAAAAGAAAGAAAGGAAGGAAGGAAGGAAGGAAGGAAGGAAGGAAGGAAGGAAGGAAGGAAGGAAGGAAGGAAGGAAGGAAGGAAGGAAGGAAGGAAGACATTCAGAGAAATTCAAGCTCAAAATGCAACTCAACATGTGAAGAACAAACAGAACCACTTATCAATAAGAGATATTAACAGCCAATTACTAGACATCCAAAAGCAGTTATTCTCTGGACAGATTGCACCCAAATATTTTCTTCAATTAAATTTTGAAAGTTTTGGGATAATATTCAGTGTGGGTAGTGTTTATATCTCTTAGTTCTAGAGAAGTGTCACTGATTTACTCCTTTTGTTTTTCTGTTAGATACAGTTGTGCATAACAAAATATAATCCAAAGTGTTGGAATTTTTATAAACAGGCAGATATTTCATACCAGCGCAGACAGGACTTAAGTACCAGATTTACATGTTAAAATGTTTTTTGACAGGATTGAAAAAATAACATCTGAACCATTACAGCATTTTGTATCATAAAAGATTTTTTGAACTATTGATAAAAGTGAAGAATCACAGAAGAATTTCAAATGGAAATAATTTAGTAACTTAAGGCAAGACGCTAGACAAATGTTTATTAACTTTAAACACATACAAGTAAATAATATCAGTTAATTGTGTTTCACTTCAGTGTCTTCAAATGCATGTAAAGAAGAAGACGCTTTCATAATATTCCAAAATAAACCTGTTCCTTAATAATTAAGCAATGGTTTTACTAAAACACAAGTATACCTGCCCACATGGGTTTTTTGGGATCATCTCTAACACATCTTTGGCATTGCCTTCCCCTCATTTTTAAACATTTTTTGCAATTTTTGTTTTGGGGTGGCAGTGGTGATGTTACATTCTAAGTTGCAGCATCTTGATTGTAGAATACGTTTATTTATTTATTTAACCTAAAAACACTCCAAAAAACATTTAAAAACAACACATTTTCCCCACCATACACAACCAATTTCTTTGTTAGATTGGTCTACGTTGTAATTATGAAGAACTCCAGGTAACTTCGCCTGATTTAAAAAAAAAAAAAAAAAAGTCTTTGCCTTCTGAAATCTTAGCAGTGGCAGGTAGGCTAAAGCATGGAGGACGAATGGGTTTCAGCACACAACCCAAAAGAAGAAAACCAAAGGGAAAAAGTCAAAATATTTTTCTAGGTTTTGTTTGTTTACTTAAAGATACTTGTATGATAGCATTGGTTGCCTGGACTAATGGATGAGATGCTTTAGAAATCAATTTAAATATAGGCCATCACAACAGGGCACACATACCTGACGATGAAACAACTGGTTGTTGGAGGAATAAAAGGTAGGCAGGCAGACCTGAAATGAATTCCTGTCTCAGAGAATTCCAGGATTTTCCTTCCTCCTTTTTTTCCCCCTCTATTTCCCTTTTGGTCTCAAGTGAGCGGGTAGGGATGGGACAGACTTTGCCCTTGAGGCAGAGCTTGCTGTCTGTGTCCCCTTCTGAAGTGTCCTATGATTTGTTGAGACCTGGAGGTGCCAAGGACTACAACTAGGTACCGTAAAATAAAGGAAGGATCATAAGAAGGGATAAAATAAATTCATTTCACGTAGAAGCCTTGCAAGCAGGTGGAGGCATACCGCATAAAAAGTGTTTCCAAGGTAAACAGTGCCTGGATGGGGTAGATTCTGTCATTTTAGCCACGTTTTGTAGTAAGTACCTGAACATGAAAGCAAACATTGATGTGAATACAGGGTTTCTTTTATCTTCCTTCATTTGCTTCACTCTGACAAATAAAGATGACAAATCATATATTGACACATTTTACGTGTCTCTCTTTTTTCTTTTCTGTAGAACTGAAAGCTAACCAATTTTAGTGCTCCTCCTATGGCCACACTTTGAGCCATGTGCTAAATAAAAGATCCTTCCATGGAAGCATGCGTCCTTAATTTACTGTTAGCAAATGTGGTCAACTTCAGAATTAAGCTACCAAAGAGCAGTAACAGTCACTGCTACCCTTCTGAACTTTAAACCATGAAATCTTATGATGAAAGAAGAAAGAGAGAGAGAAGAGGAAGAGAGAGAGAGAGAGAGAGAGAGAGAGAAAGGAAGAGAGAGAGAGAGAGAGAGAGAGGAAGAGAGAGAGAGAGAGAGAGAAGAGAGAGAGAGAGAGAAGAGAGAGAGAGAGAGAGAGAGAGGAAGAGGAGAGAGAGAGAGAGAGAGAGGAAGAGAGAGAGAAGAGGAAAGAAAGAAGAGAAAGAAAACAATTGAGAACTCAGGTGAAACTTTCAAAGTAAATAACATTTCATAAGAAACCTCAAAGTGCCCTCTTCTGGCAGCTAGTACTAACTGCTCGCTGACTCGAAATGCATGCTAAACCCACAGTACTTACTTGCTGATTTGATGGAAGATCTTTTGACACATTATCTGATACGAAATCGTCTTATATTCATTTGTCTTGCAGATGAACTAATCCAAAAATACCGACTTACAGCTCAAAATGTTAACATGACATTGTTACACGTCTCCAATGTTTTTAAGAGTCATCTTTTGAATGGTATGCGAAACTGATGTTATAAACAGCAAGCATAAACGTCACAGAGCAAGGATGTGAATCTCTTAATATACTCTTATAGAATAATAAGCATTGAAGTGATCTGTTATTTTAAAGTATATGAATATGAACTGTTTAGTTAAATTTACGTTTGTTTTTCCCCCCAAAAAATGTACTTAAAGTTTGTATCATAGTATCATCAGTATCACATAATATCAATGTTAATAATTTGCAGCAGTACTGATGAGAGACCTCAATGTATTACTTACTGATTAACACTCCTTTTTATAACTTCACCCTAGGAAACAAAATATTTTTGCTTTGAGTTAGCTGAGTGCCAAATATGCAGTAGACAAAAATCGTATTAGAAAAATAATCCCAAATCCTGTTTATTTCTTGATGTTGCAATATAAAACACTCACTGTCCAACCTTTCCTAAGTACTTTTCAGTGTAAGAGTTTAAATATATTTCATTTTGTTTAATTACATATTTTGTTTCTATAGCAACTAGAAAACATCTAATCCGTTTCTATTGCTTCCTAAGCCTTTACAAAGCAATTTTCCTTCACGATACAGTAGCAAAAGATAATCCTTCTTTAGAGCTCTGTGTACTATCTGTTCTTTCTAAATATCCCTTAATTAGCATGCATTAGGATTAAAACCAATTGTAATAGTGCTACAACTAAAAGAAACAAAGCAAAAAAAACTAACAGGATCTTGACAGAATATTCAAAACCTACCAGTAATTTGGACGTAAATTTACTGCCACCTGCAGGCTTAAAGAAAGAGCACAGGAGCAAGGATACCCCCACATCCGGGATCATAATGAAATTTCTGCCAATTGTTTCAGACTTATTTTGCTCATAGGAAAAAGAGGATCCACTCATGCACCCTGTTCAAGGAAATAATGCAGTTTATTTTTCCTTTGCATTGCCCTATTCCAGTTTGTTTCTATTCACGGAGACACGGTGCTTTCTATAATTCAAAGAGATTATTATTTTCAAAAATATAACACAGATTTTAAAAATATCTAGCAAATCAGATCTTATAATACAAATATTGTCAGTAATAAAAACACCTGAAAACAGTTTTAGCAGAATTTGGAGATTACTGACTTACTAAACGTCTGGAGTCCTTTATATTTCTATTCCTTCCTACACAAAAGCCATTCTTAAAGAACATTCACACTTCCAAAGGTCAGAAATGCCAAATACAGTTTGCCTACTAAGCCTTTTTTGAACTCATTGTCATGTAGGACAATTCTTAATTACAAAAGCTTTTCTTCCTATCAGGAGTTGTCTGTCTGTGCCCAGGATAACTATGACTAAGTTACTCATCGCACCATTTTTTTCAAAGCAGAAATTTTTGTCACAAACTTCATTTTTTCCATTTATCCCTTCAATCTTTATTCTGCAATTGAAATTTCTTCCTTTCAACATTTCCTTCAGCACCACAACTTTGGGTCCTCTGCCAGCTGGTCAGTCTCTCAGCTCACTTCCAGCATTCAAAGTCTTTTTACAACATGCCTGGGAAAGTCAAATTTCTAGAAATGAGGTCTATAGGAGGCAGCGCGCTGAAACAGCCGCCAGCTCAGCACATCACCTTCTCGAACCACCTGACTGCAAAGGTGAACCCAGAAAAAAATCTTAAAGGTTCAAAGTCACATGTTTCACCAGGACCAGGTTTTCCATGCAGAGAAATAAAAACATACAGAAGCATCATTAGGCTGACATTTCAGGAAATTGCAGGCTTAAGGAATACATGCTGTGTTTTTGATTAAATCGTAGACTGCAAATCCCAGGCTGATTTCGGGCAACTGTATCACGCAGCTGAGCTACACGCATGCTGCAGAACCACCAAAGGATTTCCAGGCTTCAGGCAGTTACCAGCAGTACCACCAGGAAGTACCCAGCACCCAGTGCATCCTGGCTGCAAGTCCCTGAGGTAAAAACATTGGCTACTTGGTCTTAATGTCAATGGCTGCTGTGCCCCTGACCTAGAAGGACCTTGTTTCTGAAGAACTTCCTTAGGAAGGATTAAGTGCCCTAAAAAAAGAGCTCAATCAGCCATTTTAAAGGGGTTTTTGGACAGAGTTGTCATAGGTATAAACTGAAGAAAATATGCCTCATTTAGCTAACACTAGGAACAGTGAGAAGTGCAAACCCACCTGATGCAGGTAAAAGCACTGAAGATTCTGGCTACTGAAATGCACAATCTACCGACCACGTTTTCTCCGTACCACTTCTCCTTGCCCTCAAAAAACAGACAAAAAACACACCTCTTCCCACATTATTAATTGAAGGGAAAAAAAAAAAAGGAAAGTAAAACAAAAAATGGAACAAATTAAACCTGTCACTGGAAGACAGCACAGATTTTGAAACTGAGTTAAAATTTTAGTACTTTATCATCCCTTACCACTTGATGGGGTTGGTGAGCTGGCTATGCAGGCCTTGGCTTACAAATTTTTAACAAAATGTTCCATGAACTATAAATAGCTGATTTTTAGTCTTAAAACACACACAGTGAGACGCGCCAACATCTGAGTGTTTTTAGAAAGTTTAAGAGCTTGTTTTTACAAGATACCTAAGCTAAATTCCACAATATTCATGCATTAAATGTTTTCAGATTACATCAATAACATTTCAACTGAATATACTGGATATTTTGTTATGAGAAAGATGAACAGATCATCTTGCTCCATGTGATCGGCAAAAACAAACAGCATCTCCTCTGAAGCACAGCTATATATATATATATATACACATATATATCTTTGTCTATACATATACAGAAAGATATTTTTGTCACAAAATGCTCTATTATCCTTTTACATAGTGTACGCCAAGAAATAAATAGTATGCTCAACATCTTTTTCCTTTTGGTGCTCTACTGATTTTAATCCTATTTGTAGTTTAAAACAATGCTACCGAGGCTTGAAATGTTTTACTGTAGCAGTGCAAAAGATAGAAAAGATGAACAAGTTGACAATGTCTGTCCTTGAGATTTTAGTCCTTTGAAGACCCCTTATACTTCGTGACAGAGTGAGCAAACCATTACCTGTCAAAATATAACAAAGATATATAGCACGTATCAAATATGGTTTGCATAAGAATAGAACAATTATAAGTCATACTATAAAGAACAAAAACAATTATAAAAACCCTTCTCGTTCCTTTCCTATCACATGCACAGAAGTGACCACATGTAAGAAGGAAAGCCATAGCTCAGTTGCTTGGAATTGTAGTAATGGAATAGCAAGATTCCAGCTGTTTGATCACTAAGACATACCGCTATGCTTATTACCTGCCATGCTAATACAAATAACGTTTATTCTAAATAAAGAAACCACACTCACCATGTGTCAATCCAAGCTGCAAAGTCTGTACAAAGCAAAGCTCTGCACCGCAAGAGATCAGATTAGAAACAGCTTTAGAAATAATCGATTGCAACTAGTGTGGTGCATAATACAGGGGAGAAAATAGGAAAGAGGTGAACCACAGCCCCAGTACACCCTAAATGCAAGTGGATTTAAGCTCTTTGGGAACCAAAACATTTTTAACAGTGTTTAAATTTGATTTTATAAGCAGTGCAGATTATTGCTTGCATAAAATATTACAGAAAAAAGTAAAACAAAAGATACACATCTATATATACTCTCAAATTTTGAGAGAAAACGCAAGTCAAAGGTCTTTAAAACGATTTACACTTTCTGAAAACAACTTTTGATTTAGGATTTGTTACATGAGCAACTCCAACAAGACTAGAAAACCAAAAAGCAAAACACAATACAAGATATTCACTACCACCAATGATTTATTTATATACTAAGTTAAAAAATACGAATATTTTATTACAAAAAGATTATCAAACAACTGTATACATACAGTTCATATTGTTAAAAGCCAACGTCAATTGATACTTTATATACATTTGATTATTAATGTCATACACTTGTAGAAAAGCATCACTCAGCAGAAACCGATTTGGCATTTGGAAAGTAGTTACTACCCTGCACTAAAAGAGACAACTAATATAGGAATAAACCATTTTTATGTTACAATAAAAATACTTATTTGCTGTGATCCTTTAAACCAAACGGATGCTTTCTTTCTCCAAGAAGAGTCATCATAAGTGGAGATTAAAGTGCATATAACCAACATATTAAAAATTCTTCAACGATCCCATCTAACATTCTAGATGTTCCAAGCACATCACAGTAACATTAAGGATTTAGGACCTTTCTCCATGGCTTAAACAATAAGATTCAAGGGAAATTCAGCTTTTAAAACTGCATTAAATAATTCTGGTGTACAATAAGACAAAATAGGTTACAGAAATTTGGAAAACTGTTTGATGAAAAAGTCAGTGTAAATTTGCCCACTTAAATGATTTCTGGGGAGATGTTTTCCTTTTGAAAAAAAAGAATTCATAGTATTCCATACAACATGGACCAAATAAGCAGAGCATGCAATAATATTTACATAATTGTCACAGCAGCCATCCTTCGTAGGCTGCATGTAACAGGTTGGAGCAACACTGTCTACTTTATGCATAAATTTTGCTGGTAATCTGGGGGAGAAGAAAAAATCACCAATAATTTGTTTACTATAGACTAGGGTCCTAAGCCAGAAAAATGCTCCTGAAAAATTGTAACTCAAAATATTGGCTTTGTCTCATTATAAGCAAGATAGTAAACCTTACAAAATATAACGCAGTTACAACTAGCAGAGCTGTTGAGGGCAGATTTTAATAAATCGATCCACTTTGGATAAAAGAATGCTTATGCATGTTACAATCTATTCAAAAGCAACAGCTGAACAGGCTAAATTTACATCCACAAGAGAAGCATGACAATGTTCACTGAAAACAAAGTGAGTTGCTGGTAACTGTGGTTATCATTTTTATCACACGAACTGGTCAACAATGGATTTTTTTTTTTTTAAATTTCATTTTACAAATATGACTATTAATGAGAAGTTCTGAGCCATTACATTTGAAGAGCGAACTTCATACCTTAGGCACTGGACCCAGTTTAGAGGTAAAACTGTCAACATGATTTAACGTCCTCAGGTTTCTGAAGGCCATCCATATGAAGTTTACATACAGCACTACAAATACACATCAGATACTGCTGTAAATTTATAAGGAATACAAAACACTATTAAATACAACTTTCATCCCATGGCACATCAAGCATGGCAATACCACTTGTTTCATTTCTGGTTAGCAATAGTCAGTTGTGGTTATGCTTTATTGAATATTTTCCTTTCTGTAGCTGAGAAATATATAGCTTGGACTTGCTTCCATCCGGTCTTTTGAACCAAACTTCATCATGGTTAATTGTTGTAATTATGGCACTACAGAAAACGAGGGAAGAAGGGTCAGGGAGAGAAAAACAGGAAAAATTTAGACATCTTAGAAGTAATTAAATAACCTCAAAACTGCAGCTGTATTTCTGTACTGTAAATGAAAGTACGCAGTAGGTGTAAACGAAAGCAGAATTCTTTAGTAACTGCACGTCTTCAATAAAGGTAGTTGATTTTCCAGCCAACTGTTTTCTTCTCCTGCTATAAGAAAACCCTCACAGTATCTACAAATATTTTAACTGTTTAAATGAATAGTCACCTATAGTAAACAATAGACTACCCATAGTAAAAAACAGATCTGCTGGAAAACATATCCAGAAAAAGGTTAAACAGTCTGAAACTCAAGACAGACAGGAGGAAAAGAAAAAAAAAGGCCAATTTATTGAATTTAACTGAATCATTCTTACATGAACTTTGCTTTTATGCTTTTTGTGGTAAACCTTAATACAAATACTTAAAAAAACAATATTTTTTTCCAAATAGAATTGATGACAAAAATGGCTCAAAAACAGAGAGCAAAACAGTTAGTGGAAGAAAGATCCATCACATACTGAGTGTAACAAAACTCCCTGTGGGAAACTCTTCAGCATTAACAGTTGCTGAAATCTTGAAATGCTGGGGAAATTCCACTGTATGCTAACATCAGCTTTTGGCCACTGTCAGACACAGGGCACTAGGAAGATTTTTTTTGACCTAGTACAACTGTTATGCTGCGCAGAACAACTTCAGAATTCTTTAAATTTCAGAAATAACATATGATTTACTAAAACACCTTTGTTTCAGCTCTGGAAAAAAAAAAAATCTGCTCTCCCTCACCAGGGAATGAAAGAAACAGTTTTACAGTAAACTACTGCTATATAAAGTCTAAGCATGAATTGGGAAACTTTTTTTCCTTAAGGAACAATATCTGTCTTACCTGGGTAACAATACTTATTTAATCAACACTCTGCTCTTAGACTGATTTATCCCATTCAGTAGAATTTAACATATATTTTTAACTATTTTTTAAAAATATACTTACACTACAGAATTGACAAATACGACCCATATAGAAAAAATACATTTAGATATCTTTAACAGTCAACCAAATTTGCACTGTTATATTTAGACCAGGGAGAAACTTAATTATGAGAAGGAACACTGTTTAAAAAAAAGTTCTATTTGGTTTATTTCTGAGCAATCAATCAAACAACAGAAAAACAAAGCTTATCTTTAATAGTAGAAAATATTTTTCCATAATTAAGTATTTTTCAGCCGGCCAACAGACCAAATCCTCAAAGGAACAAAATCCCTGCTAAAAAAAAAAAAAAAAAAAAAAGCACCGCACACCGCAATCCCAGGGTATTCAGAAATGAGCAAGAGCTGAAATGCTCTAGTGAGATACCACCCTGACAAAACATCACATTACCTTCAGTGAAATTCAACCTTTACTCCTCTCTCAGAAGCCAAGGGCTCAAACTTCTTTGATAATGCCTGCCTTCCAATGTGAACTAATAAATGTTAGTAAGCTGGCACTACCTGCAAACAAGCCTTATTCTTCAATGCCATCATGTTATCTTTTGCTTTAACAGGACTGTACAGAGCTGTATAAAATTAATAGTCTTTACCTTGTAGGACATTCATCTTTCTTATCAATGCATATCGTCTGTCCACGTCCATACCACTCTCCATCGTAATAGAGCCTTCCTTCTTCAGATCTAGCACTATGTAGATGTTTCTCTAATTTGACAGGTGCTGAAATGACCAATAAAAAGGGATTTAATATCAACTGGCAGAAGCCAGCAAAATTTATAAACACACTTTCAGTAAGTTATTTACATACAACACACAGTTTTTCCGTTGTCAAAAGTAGCCATTTTCTAAATAATTAACTCCAAATGGATGAAAATTAGAAGATAACTTTTTATTTCCAGTCAGATAAAAGTTACATTTCCATTTTCAGATAGAAGTTTTCTTCTCTCAGTGTATGAATTTTCACAAATGGAGTAATGCAATGTAGGCAAGATTGCAAATGGAAGACTCTGAAACCTCTTCATCAATGCATTATCACAAAATGCATGTAAGTAATGCATCACTGAAGAAATATACCACCTGCTTGTTTTCTCTCCCTTTTCCTCATTACTAACCACCTCCATGTACTTGATTTTACCTAGCCTTAATGTGCTTCTCAGGCCAAATTATCATTTACCACTCCTTTATCAGACCTCTATTTTTTCCAGAGTTGTAGCTTGCAGTGAACGTGAGCTGCTTTTAGAAAGCTCCCCTAAGGTTTCTCAGTTTTCTGCTTCATGTTTTGTAAACATTGGCATAGCTTACCAATATTTATTGGTATAATCCACTTTTAGAAGTCTAAATTTTTTGGATAATTTTCTACAATTTACCATCAATAAAATCATTAATAGTCAAGCTACAATTATCAGCACCTGAGAGCAGAGAAAGGCAAAAAGCCACATCCGCCAGTTACCTCACCCCATCCTCCACCAGTATACCATGGCTAAGATAAACATGACCTGCCTAGATGCAGTTTGCATCACTGCACACAGCAAGTTCTGTCTTGTGAAACCAGACAATGTTTACTTACGTTCCGGCTTTACTCTGTGTGGCCCCAGTGTAGCCATTGCCTTGAAACACACACACAAAAAAAGTTCATCAGCAAACAGTCTTTTTTCTTAGCTGTCAGCTTTAATTGTGTTGTGCAGTGTAGCTCAAGATGCTTGCTTTTGCATGCAAAAACACAATCAGAACAAATCTGAAAAGTGTGTTGAACAGTGACCCAGTAACTGAAACAGGATTTGGGACGGAGGGGAGAACCACTTTTTTAATTAATTTTGATTTTATATAACTCAAATTTTCTAAATTAAATCCTCAAAACTGCTGTTATGTAATTCTATCAAAAATGCAAAATTACATTAATTCTGATTCTGAAAAAGAAAGTGCCATCTGAAGCAGTTACTCTTCAGATTCATAAGCTATACTCACAAGCTCACACAGTAGCAAAGTAGGTTTAAAAAACATAAAACTAAGTTGTTTTTTTTTAAATGATTTCAATAAAAGACAAAATCCCCATCAGATTCTAGCTTTAAATCATGTTACACTACAACAAAGAAACTGAGGGAAAGCTATTTTGTGTCTATGCCTCTGATGTGATAGGTAGAGAAAACACTCAGACAGGTTTTCACATAGGAACCACATTTTACTTCTTGTTTAGGAAATATTTACAAGTATAAAGCCGTATGGAAATAGACTCAATGCCGTCTCCCAACAAGCTTTTGAATTCTCATAAAGTAGTTTCCTACTCCATAAGCTAGGAAGCACTGATTTTTGCTAGCTTACTGTGGGATATTTTCCAACTGCAGATGCAAGGCAAAGATAGCATTTGGTTACAGCAAGTTGTATTAACAATATGGTAAAGATCCTATATGACACTCTGTACCCAAAAGTTGGATTTATTTTCTTCCAAATATATTAACTGGTCAAATAAATTTATCTTCCTGTAAACCCTGATCCTCTTATAATCCGGGAAAAAAAAAATAGTTATACTTTATACCAAAAAAGTGTTGAAATGAAAAGCTGAAGAAGTCTTCATAAAATAAACAATTTACTATCAGAAAACATACTATATGACATATGTTCAAATTTTGTTATTTAAAAGAAAATCCTACCAAACTATCCTATCATAGTCTGACATAGTTGGGTAGAAATTCTGAGAAATCTCATCTCTATCACAGAAATTGTGGTCTACACATTTTAGAGTTAAGCTCTTCCACTCCCTGATCAGATTCCTCTGCATGATTTGGGTAGAGTCAGAGAAAGTAGCAATAACATAGCTTGAACAGAAGCATTAGCTGACCAATGAAGAAATGAAAATCTGCTTTAAGTCTTGATTGTATTCAAAACACATTCACATATTTTTAAGAGGCAAAAGGAACAGTCAAGAACCCACACAAAACCCAAAGGAAGCTACTGGCATTCAACTTTTCATCTTACCTTCCTTATTGTCGTCCAGTCTTCAAGAATATCAAGGTCTTGTAACATATAAACTATATAAGGGCGTGGAAAAGTTAAGGAATACTCCTTTAAACAGTGATAATAAAAACACCTGAAAGATTGTAGAAAGATATTAACACCTGTTCTGACAAGCTCTCACATAAAAAATACCTACGTGAAGTGAAAGCTCAGTAATAATAAATGCATCTTTGAATTGTGCAACCCAGAATCATAGAATAGCTTGAGTTGTAGGGGACCCTAAAAACCATGACTGAAATTGCTGGGCTTTTAGGTCTAAAACTATGTTAATGTTTTCTGTTTGGAATGTATCTTAAAATGGCAAGGTATTTCATAATCCACAGAATCAGATGCTGTTTATCTTGACCTCCTAAAGACGATGACTGAGAACTAAAGGAATGCACCTTCACAACCTGGCACTGAAATTTCCAAAAGCAGTTAAAACTAAACAAGGCATTTGTAATCTGTATTGATTAACAGCACTCAGCTTTTAAGCACTAGTTAAAAAACATCTCCACTAAATTGCATGTATGACACATTCTAATGTCAGTTGTTATTAGTACATGTCACTCATCTGGGATGTGTTCTGATAAATCAACCATCCTGATGCAGGGTGTCTCAATTAGGACAGGTACAGAAAAAGAAAAGAGATAATACAAATAATATAAATACAGAAACAAAATTTAAAAACATTTAAAAATAGAAAGTGACCATTCTGTCAAAGCCTTATTCCTTCATATATTATCCTCCCAGTTAGTCAGAAAAACATGTGAAAGTAACAGGATTCTTTTGCAGCACCTTAGCAATAAAAATTGCATTTATGCCACATAATGTCAGTATTTAATAGAAATTTCTTTTACAGGCAGTCTCCATGATTCAGGCATCTTCTAAGCCATTACATCTCTATCCTGTAATGTGGGGTAGGGCCAGAAGGGAGATAGAACACTCGGTTTGCAAACATAATTCCTTCTTTCTCTTAAGAAGGATGATACTGTCTCCTAGGTCTTATACCCTAAGAAGTTTCAGCTGCACTGTATGCTCATCTACAGCTAAAAAGAAGTCATCAACACAAAATACTTAAATACTTAAATACTACACTCACTTGAATCCCAAGCACGCAAAAAACTTTAAAAGTTAAAAATTCCAAGAACTGAGACAGTTAATCAAAGAAGGTTCTAAAGTCTATAGAATTGTTAAGGAGTAATAAATTGAGGTAGATATATCCCAGTATGACAAGCAAAGCTATAAATCAGAAGTTACACCAGTCAAGTTATACCCTGTAAACATAACACCTAACTGTTTCTTCTTTCATTTTGTAGCTAGCTGATCATCAGGCTGAATCCCCACTGCACTGAATGAAGGTCAGCACTTTACCTCAATTTTCTTTTCACCAAATTAATCCTTTTAGTAAAATCAGAAGGCGGCTCCAGTTACAAGAAGTTATTACTTATTCATTCATGCCCAGAAGAGCTTTTAATCTCAGGGTAACCACCTTTCTATGTCTCCGCACAAGAAAAAAAGTCTCTTCCTAACTTGTAATAACTATCTACGCCTTTCTGCTCTAAGCCTCTTCTCCCAAGTTCCTTGTTTTTCAGAAGAGCAGCTGGACTGAGCACGCTTCAAGATACGTTCTTCATTATGTACAGGATATTCCTTAATATACAAGGTACCTAATTCAGACCTCTGAAGTCCTTTCTTTCTAACCAACCATATTGAAAAAATGATGGCAAATACTCACGAAATACCTGAAACATGAGACAAATTACTTCTATTTTCTGAAGTTAGAAAAGTCAAATATGAAACTAGTAGTTAGAGATTCTTAATTTCAATTTCAACTATGTTTCTCTAATCTGAATTAGAATAATATCTGCCATTCCAAAATCAATTTTGAGAATGCATTCTCTCTTCAACTTATCAATGACATGTAGTAAAAGTCCCTATGTGAAAGCTACCAGGAAGAACAGCAATTTCAGTAAAAGGATATCTGATACAACAACAGGTTTCTTTTTATCTGGACTAAATGGATCCTTTCTTTTCTTCCGGGACTGTAGCTCATCATTCCATAATTCTGAAAAGACATAATAAGAATATGTTACGAATCAGAAACGTGCACATCTAGCTTTTCTTACAGTAAAAAAACACTGTCCAGAAATGAGAAATACGAAATTTTCTGGTGAGATGCAGTTTCTGAACAGAATGAAGATGTTGCATGATTATGCAGTCATAGATTAATATTCTCAAAACACACAAAAGATGCTGACAATTACTGGACTAAAGTTTGATTAAACCTTAAATTTAAGTTTAAACCCACCTCCCAAAGCCTACACTGTAGTTCTGAACAGCATTCTACTGGATAACCTGAAACTCACCAGAAATATTATGAGTACTGTCAACCAACTAATCAGTAGCTACAACATTAAAACAAACCAAACACTTTTAATTTCCATTCACCTGAGGTAATATCAATGCTATGCCTGTCTTCTTCAAGTCTTCTAATCTTCTCTTCTAATTCACTTTGTACAGTATCATACAACAGAAGCTTTTCACTCTAAAATAAAAAGAAATTAGGCATTTATACATGACTAAGTTCTATCACCTAAACACACATAAGATCTATTTAAAGGCTCAGTGGAAGGAAAGAACTGATTTGAGATAAAAAAAATTCAGAAGCAGTACAGCATACAACATATCCCCATATCCATTTCCTTAGCACACGATCCTGGTTTCTCAGAGACAGCACATTCATTGGCATAAGCATAAATACAGTTATCAAATATCAGAACCAAGAATAACTAGGTATATAAAGCACACAGCTAGATCTCCAGAATAGCTACTTGTATTTTGACACAAATTCAGTATTTTCCTTTTGGGTAGCAAAAATTTATTCACGATGAGTAACTGTAAAGTCTTAAGCTCTTCTCCAACTTTCTTTAAGGATCAAAAAAGCTAATGTTTTCATGGAAAGTCCTTTATTAACCCACCTCCAATATTAACAAGACTGTAGTCAATAGATAGATAGAGATGTATCATCCACCACTACAGTATTTACAATTGCCTATTTTCAGAGAACTGAAAAATACCTACTCACAACAAAAATAATTTATTATGCACACAAACTAATGGTCTAGAAAGTTGTGAAAGCAAAACTGTGTACCTCAAAGCTAAGAGAAACACTTTAAAACTGCTTTAGAAAAGTATGCTAGTTCATTCTTTCAAAATATAATTTCTGATCCAAATAGATTAACACAAACCTTTAACCTTTGTATATAAGAAGTGCTAAAAACACACCTAAGATAAATGGAAACACTTTGGTGTGAACTTTCTACAGAATTTTGTAGTCTACCCTCTCTTCCATCTCTAAGCCTTTGACAATGAGAAAATCAACTTTGTAGTACAACTGCTCTCAATTATAATTCACCATATAGGACTGATGCCAAAGTTACACAGTACCTATATAGATGAGTTACCCTTTTAAAGGCAGCTTCTGAACACACTAAGCACACTAAAACAGTAACTTCAATTTAAGGCAAGTTCCAAGCTTCAAGACAATAAATTTACTGCATAAATTTGCACACTTCCTGAAACACAAGTAGAAAATGCAGCCAACTATTACATTTTAAAGTTCATTTTTGCTGAGCAGCATCTCTAACAACTCTGGAAAACAGAGACTTGGACTTACAGGGAAAAAAAAAAAGGCAGCTTAAGCAGCACAAGTATCTAGCTATTAGGTACCACATTGGAACCAGAAGTTGCAGTCCCTAGAGCCACTAGAGTAAATGTCTGCACCTCATCTGCTCCTGCCCACAGTACAGCATACCAACAGAAACTTACCTTAACCAGTGTTCAAGCTAGTATGCAGGTGTGAAGCAAAAGAGTTATAAAGAAAACAAGGACTCCTATTGCAATAGATGGTTGTCATGCTTAACATTCCCTTCAAGTCACAAAGTACTTACACTCCAGAGACCTCCTTTCATATATTTTTCAACCCCTTGTTACTAAAAATAAAAATATTCCCCACTGGAATTGAAAAGACAAAACTTTCTTATATATACCTGAAAGGTCAGATGAGTGTTATTTGTTCTGAGACCGTTTTAAAATTAAATTGTGTTTGTGTTTAGACACCTGTTTTGCTGCAAGCACTTGGTGACAAATAAGGTGTGAAAAGCTGTTACAGGCAACAGAAGCTGAATGGCTGTGCTCTAGTGTAACATTGATTTTACAAGCAGTTCTACTGACTTTGAAGAGCTTTCCCCCTGAGAGACCCTTATTGGATGGTGCATGTTTGAATTCTGAAGGTTTCACAGGAGAAGCATAGCAGCAAAACAAGCAAGAAGAACCACCTGAAAGAGGAATAATATATAGCCAAAGCAAATCATTCATTTGTGGATGGAAAACCCTGCCAGTCTTACAGCATTCTGTCCAGCCTCAGGAGAATTCACAGGAATGAAGAAAGTCAGTAATGAGTAGTCCTACATTATACCTTGAAGTAAACGAGAAAACAAGCAAAGAAGAAAACACTGTAATGGGGGGCTGAGGAGGACTATGATGCAAACCTCAGGATCTAAGCAGCTAGGCTAGAGGATCAGACATGCATGTACTTGAGTATTTGTACAACAGTATGCAGTATTTAGATACTTAAATACAAGTGTTTATGCTCAAGGAGAGAAACGTATTTTTCCCGTAATTGCTTTTGAAATGACAACTCTTTCCACCAGCAGACCAAGATACTTTAAAAAGACTTAAGACTATTATTATTACAAAAGTGTAGTGTACCTTTTCTTAAAATTATGGTAGATAATTTAGCTACTGTTCTTAGTAATCATTTCATAAAAAAGGCTAAAAAATCTAATAAGAACTTGCTAATGAAAAATAAGAGAACTTAATTTATATTCAAATCTAACCTAATATAAAGACAATTTTAATATGCTTTGAACAAACTTTAACGTGGGCTTAAATATCACAAAACAAATGCATTAAAATAACTGCAATAATAAAAGTATGCACTGAACATGACACAGTAAAGACAAATGAAATTAGCTAGCAATATAGAATAGCTAGCACAACCTCACAGTGCTGTCGAGAGGCTTGAATTTCACATTCATATTTGTTCTTCACAGATTCCAGACAAAGCTCTCTATAGATACCTGTAACCAAGCAAATTACAACAATATTAATTTCTTTAGGTGACATCTGATTTCAAAGTTCTCTTTTAGGACTTCCTGCACATCCCAAAATAGGTACAAAAGGGAAAATATAGATATATTACTTTAGGCAATTACAGTGGCTAGCTCCTTTACAAAGTAAAAATAAGTACAAGTAATCTCTTAAATCTAAAGATCTGATGAAAAATAAATGCTATTTTCACTTTTTCCCCTATCAGTCAACAGATCATGCTAACCTTACAAAACAGGTCTATTTCATATTTCTGATCAAATTATCCTGGATATCCTTACTTTTCAAATACAGGAAGTACTTGATGGCCTCTTCTATCCTGTAATTAGTATTTTAAATAACAAGGGGAGGGGTGTTAAACAGCTAGAAATAATATTTGGAATGAGGCTTGCTTTGCACAGCACAACACTAATAAATCACATCAATTAACAAGACTGTTCCATTCTTAGAACCAGCCTTCTTGCAATACAAGGAGCACTGCTTCTGAGTATTAGGACTATTTCTTACACCTACCAATTTATCATCATTGTTTATCTGCCTGAAATCAGCAGTGTGGGTATAAATGTTTCTAGAAGAAACAGAGATGTTTTATTGACTTGCTGAAATAGTCGACTCATGTTTTGTGTGAAGTGCTCACTGCCTTAGAGAGCAGAGGAAAAAAAGTTTCTTTTCTATTACATCCATAGTTTTTGTTTTTTTTTTTCCCCCTTCCTCCCCTCTTTAAGGAACAAGTGGGTCCTTTGGACCTGCTGGAGCTCAAGTCCTGCTACTACCCACTTCTGTCAAGGCTGTGAAACAGCAAGGACAAATAGACCCGTTCTGCAGTTTCCAGTGTCCTATGGAACAACTCTGTGAATCTCATTAAGTTGAGGACAAAAGGAAAAAAAATAAATCTGATTTCTAGTCTCAACTTCAAGGAAACGTGTAGTCTTCTCCCTGGGCTCTTTTTACATTGGAACATGCATCTTCAGTGCTGCTGAAGACTCAAATCAGGAAAATCTTTAATATTCTCCCTATCCACACCCTCCTACATGAAAGCACTGACAGAAAGTCACACTTAAAACTGAAAACCAACAGCTTGGGTTAAGGTTGTTTTCATGTCAAACTTTCAGGGAAGTTCATCTGGGAATCTACCATTAAACACAAGAGGGCTGCTTAGGATTAGTCAAGTAAAGTTGTGGTGAAGATCTTAAAACCCAGAAATTCCAGGTCACCATCTGAGGGAAAGCATTACAGAGATGACCAGGAGGGAGAGAAATGCAATAGACCAAAAGATTCCAATTTCATTTCACAGTCTGCAGTCAAAAGTACCAATGAAAACATACTGTGTACTACTAGTATTATAAAAAACATAAGCAGGCTTGTCATTTTCCAGTTGGCTGACGTACTGCTTCTGCTGAATTTTTTAGAAAAGACATTGGCATAACTTCTCACAGCTGTCTGCCTTTTGTCTCTGACTGCCTGTTTCAGGTAACCCCTGGACAGCTGAATTACTCTTTTAGGAAGCTACAGAATGAAAAGACTTTACCATAAGGAAGACAAAGTTGTATATGTCCCTTAATAGCACTATTCCATGTGACTATACGGTTGTATCCTAGAAGAAGATAAGACTTCTTGCCTGCTTCTTCTATGAGCATAAAAGCCCACCTAAACATTCACTAAAATGCAGTTTACATAAAAGCTGTTAAGGACAAGGATTTTCTTCCTTCCCCAGACTGGAACAAGAGGAGGGGAGCAAAGGACTGAAGAGACATAACTAGAGGAGCAGAAAAAACATGATGTTCTAAGATGACAAGAATGAACTGGATGGCATCTATATAGTTCTTCATTTCAACAATGACCCACGTGAGCAGAGTTGATCCCAAATCTTCTGACTAATAAAAATGATTACTGTTTCTAATTCAATAATTTTATGCTCACTACACAAAGACAGCCAGACATTAAATGAAACCTAAATGAGCCATATTTTTAATGTAATGTTATCAGGCAATTTGTGGAAAGAAGTAAGCAACCTATTCATTTTGACTTGAAAATTACTTTAAGTTTAAAACCATGCCATGGTGTTTCTAGCTTTAAAACACACTGCTTTAACAATTCTAAAGTTAAAAAAAAAAAGATTTCCCTTAAAATTCATAGCAACATTATACTGTTGAAGCAGAAATATTTACTTTTTATGCCTACCTGCCACCTTGGTTCGGATTTGCATATTTTCTTGCAATGCTGCCAATGGTTCTAAATATTCAGGTGCTTTTCCAGCTATGACCTCTTGTAGTTTTGCATCCACTTGACTTAATCTCTCTTTGTAAAGTCTTAAAGAAAATGAACATTAAAAAAATTAAAGCAAACAAATTAGAAGAAATATTTTTAAAAGACCTAATCTGCCTCTCTTTGTTAACATTATGGCACACCCACTGAAGCAAATTTAAGATTTGTTACCATTTGAATTTTCCATGCTTGTGTCATGGAAGGGAGGGAAGGAGAGCCATTTTGTGGACAGAAAATCCCATCCACTTTGTTGTTCACACATCTGCTCTCATCCTACCACAAACCAAGGCAAAAGATAGGTAGGCTCTTATTGAAGCAACCCTCATTCCATCCCCTGTGAAAATCCACATATCAAATACCATCAAAACGTCATGGGATAGTGTGTAACTGCCATCTTCCATTCCCACCAAAAGGAAATATTACGATATTTTTATTTTACCTGATGTAGTATCAATTACAAGCCTTTCAATCACAATAAAACTCCACTCTTCATAGCTAGTTAATTAAATATAATGTTGAAAGATAAAATCATCAACATAAACAGCTCATCCTGTTCTCATGTTTTCACTTTGCACTCCACAATCAAAAGTGTTAACACTGAGGCAAGCATATACAAACTTCCATGTATGTGCTGAGAACACATCAAACATTACCTTTTAACGCAGTCTCCTCTTCAGGACAGCAATGCTACCTTTTTACTTGTTTAGAGTATATTGCTTAAGTAATGAATTAAACAGAAGAAAGTTCACACATACCAAAAAATCAAGACCTGCTTGAGAACTACTGCCTGTTCACTTGAAGCAACACCAGCCTGATTTTCATTTTATCTTGATGACAACTCAAATAGTTCAAGCATATGTACCTAACACAGCTATAGTTAAATAGTGATCACTCCCACTTATCTGCAAACTGATAATAGACTCAATCTGACCTGCAGCCAAATGACATAGCCTGCAGCTGATTAAAGACCAATTTGGTGTTCTCAGTCCTTGATGAGCATGCTATGCACGCAGTCATTAACATCTAGCTACATCAGAATAATCTAACAACAACATAAGCAGAGGTACATAGCGCACATGACTGGCTGCGTCACTAACATCACATTTACACAGCACCAACTTCCAGCTAAATCAGGCCTGGGTGCTGCAAGCACTTGGTATCACATAGCAGTTGATGAACTAAAACTGCTTACCCAGTAATTTCAAACAGTGATTTGCCTAAAATGGGTAACTGCTGTCAACAAGTGTAAACCCCACTTATAGGATCCAAATTTAGTTTCCCTATAAAACAATCGCTTCTTCATCTCTGCTGCTGGTTGAGGAACACCCTGTTGTTCAAGCATCTCTTCCTTCTTTCCCCCTTTCTTTTTTATAAAGTTTGCTATTACGTATCTCAGATCTCCAGTAGAAAGAGCTATCACACAATATGAACACTCATCTGGAATGCAATGACAACTGATTCATTTTCAATTAGAATATGTACGCCCAAGAATAGACAAGGTTTCCTGAATATTTCTTTTGCAGGTACCTGGTTAAGTTAATTGCCGAATTCCCATCAATTTAAACTGGAACAGATACATCTAGCTTACCTGGGCACATCTGAAAATAAATTTTATATACATACAGAAGACTGGGTCTAACTCAAACGAGATTCTCTTCTGAATAACTGTGACTATTCAGTTCTTCTCTTCTACTTACTAGGTCTTTACTCTGAGTGATGCAGATATTATGGCAAACTACTGACAAAGAGCTAACAAAGGTTTCATTTCCAGTATTGGTTTCTGGTTTGCAGTAACTACAGGAAATTTTCATTAGTACTGGCTATAAAAACTGCTATTATACCTTGTAAAAAAAAACTCATTTCTAGTGTAGCAAAGACAGTGCTTGGATCTGTTTATGCAAGTCACATATATATAAAAGGAGGACAAGGATCTTGATACATACCTCCAAAGATCACAATTCCTTGGTTTTGCTAAGCATCAATTCCTTGGTTTTGCTAAGCATCTAGATGCAATAGACCCATGTCAGCCCTATGCAGCAACACTTCAGAATCATTCTTACAGCAAAGCAGAAATAAAATAAATATTTGTATATATACACACAGTAAATTCTCTCTCTCTCTCTCTCTCTCTCTCTCTCTCTCTCTATATATATATATATATAAAATATATGAAAACAAATATATTCTCTCATATAAGAGCCTGCAGAAAATAAAATAATTTGGAGCAACTGTCTGCAAATCATTTCAGAACTTCCAATCCTTATTCTTCTCCAAAAGTAGTATCTGCTTATTTGAAAAACAAGAAACACCAGCTGCACACAGTATTCTCATGGAACAAAACCTCAAACGAGGCACTTAAAATATTAAAATACTTACTGATCTTTGAGGTCTGTAAATTGCTTTTCAAGATTGGACATTTCATCTAAACACTCCATTCTTCTTCTTTCACAGTCCTCATCATCCATTTCTAAGAATAAGAAAAGGTAACATATTTTGAACAACATAAACAAATAAACTGGATTTTTTTTCTAGCAAATTTTCAACACATCTGAATTTTAGCCAAAAACAGATCAACCTCTCTTATCTTACAGCAGGTTATAAGAAATCATTTGTCACATGAACTGCGAGGTTAAGAAACTTAGGTCTAATTCTAGAAGAAACCCCATAAAGTGCAATTTTTCTTCCTCAAAGCAAGATTAAATCATTGTAAGTCTTCAAGAGGTTAAATTTTGTAACTGATAATGCAAAGTACGCCTGAAGAAAGTAAGAAACAGAACTATTAAACATTTTATAGCACGTCAGATGAAAGGCAGCATTACCCATGAAGATTTATTTGCCATAGCTGAAAATTCAAGTGCATCCTTGTGTTAGTATGAGCAAAAGCAATCTGCAGAAAGCAAACACAGTCCAAATGTTACATTTGTCATACATAATTCAAAGCTTAGTTTTAATAATATCAGTTAAAAAGAAAAATGTAACACTTGGTTTTGAAAACAGCTTTCATCCTTTACAATTGGGACACTTGTTTGAGTCTCAATTACTCATGTAGAAATATCTGCAGCTCATCATAAAGACCATTTAAAAATACTGTATTTGTAATGAAACAGGTCTTAACAGCAAAACCTGCAAAATCTAGAATTTTGAAGAAATTTGATTTCATATGCTTTTATGGAACAAGAGTTACTAACATTAAATTCTTTCCAGAGCTTCTGAAGTGCTTTGAAAAGTTGAACTAAAAGTTTTAGCTTAGTTTCCTTTTGTTGAAGAAAGCATTATCTACCTTTTTCCTTGCTTTTGTGATGAATTAAACAAACTAAAAGTTGGGAAGGCTTTCCTCAAAACAGCATTTCTTGCTTCATTTCCCTTCACACAGGATCTCACCCTCTGCTCTTTTAGATTTACCAAAGCACAACTCAAGAGGATAAAAGGTATGGTATCTCAAAAGATGTATGTAACAAGTAGTAAAGCACACAATGGAAAACTGCTGAATTTTAGTGACATGCAACCTTCTGCTGTACTTCAGCAAATATAAGGTAGAAAAAGGCAAGTTCAAAACCCTATTTCTGTCAAAGAGACGCGTTTCCAAGGCATTAATGAAACTGGTGCTTCATTAATCACAGTTCTCCATAATAAAAAATTAAGTATCTAGGCTCGAAGCTACAAAATTCTTCACTCCTTCCTGCCCTTCCTCCACCAGCCCTGCCCATCTGAGCGTTTTAAAAAGAAGAGTGAAAAAAAAGGCTCTGCTAAGCCACATTCGGAAGATAGAGATATGCTGAAGCAGCTTTACAGCAGCAGCATCTCAAGGAAATAGCTCCTGTACAAGTGACTGATGATGAACAATCACAGGAAGAATGGAGAGCCACGCCATCAGGAGCTGGGGCTGGACTGGTGCAAGCAGGCCACAGTGTGAGAGCTGTCCTGAGGGGGCCATGCCCAGCTGAGGAGTTAAGCAAACTCCCAGTTGCTGATGGAGAGGCAAAGCAGGATGCTCTGCATCCGTTCTTCTAGAACGCAAACAACTTCAAAAGCCTTTGCTTCTTCCTCACCCACATCTTTACAGCAGACACCTTCAATTGCTTTATGCTGTCTCCTACACCAGCTTTAAAAAAAAAAAAAGGCAGCGTTCCTCCTGATTGTTTTGCAAAAGAGCATGGCAAATCGCAAAGGTGATGGGATAAAAGGAGTACCTTCGGGCATGCACATCACCTCCCTGACTCAGAGGAGCCAGTAGCTCAGATCTTCCACTTAAACCTCTTGAAGTACGAAGTTAAGTCCACGTACCTTTATACTGGAACCATCACAAGCTTTTCAGACTGAACGCCACACTAGCCCTCTCTGCCTGGATATGAAAACCAACAGGCAATGGAGCAGTACATGAGTCCAAATCAAAGCCTTATTGCAGTTCTCACACTACAGTGAGTATGAACAATAGAAGGCAGCCTTTACAAAGTTATAAAAACATGGGATAGCCTGAAGAGAGAGAAGATCTGCAGTCAGAACTTCAAAAATTGCTTGGCATGTTGAGAAGGGTGTGAGAAGAGAATATGAGGCTGCTAAAAGACACTTTCATTTTAAAGTATCATTCTCATAAATAAGGCAGATCCCAAAACTCAGAATAAGATCGAAAGTCAGATTAAAGAACAAAGTTTTAGTCAGCTGTCCAATGCAACGCTTGAGCCAAAATTGACTGAGCAACTTTCATCTTGGCCAGATTTAAGGAATGTGCCAGTCACATAACTTGAAGGTTTGTCTGAAGCATTTGTGTGCTATAAAAATAAATTTCCATTAAAAATTGAAGGAACCTCCCCATGAATCCAGGCAGGAACAAGCCCTGGGATCCAGATGGCTTTCCCACTTGTTTCTCAAGCTCACATACACGTTTCAGACATTTCCAGGTATGGTTTTGTTTCTAAGTGTGTTTTGTAAATAATTCATTCAGAAGTTTTCCTTAAATTAACATGGATTTCATTGCTCATGCACGCTTAAGGACTGCAAATAAAAAAATAATATTAGAACTGTGGCCCTTTCTGAGGATCGATGCAGACTGAAAGTGACTGCATCTTACATTTTTATCTTCTGCTGCAAGAAAACAAGCATGCATTGGGATGTGACGGCACAGCTGATACTCCTGTAGATGCTGAAATAAAACACAGCTCTCTCCAGTCTCCCCTCAGCTAGGTCCACGCTCAAAGATGTTTGACTTCCTGCCTAGAAGACTATTCTACCTATAATACTGAATGGCAACTGACACGCTAAGTCACTCTTCTGCTGTTTCACCTTTATTCTGCCAATTAACCTTTTTCACATTTTCAGAGTCTTGAAATACCTTCAGTTTCCCAATTATGGAACTTCTTCCCCACAGCATTAAACAACGTACAGATCGGGAAATATTTAGTATTAAAAAAGTAATTTTTGAGATTAAACCTCATGGCTTTTCTGTTGAAAATTTGTATTGCTAGAGACAGAATCCTTCTCATTTTATATTAAAATACTTGCTAACAGGCCAAAACTGTCTCAACACCTCAGATTTCCCATAAAGTTCTGTATTGCAGAAAGCATTTGGGGCATTTTTAACACCACTGAAATCGCAGTCATTTGTTTCCTACTGCATTTGAGTAGTCCAACTCCCTAACTAGCACAGCCCAGTTTTAAGACACACAAAAAAAAGTACTTAAAATGTAACAGCACCTAAAATAGTCCTTTTTAATAAGCTATGGCCTATATAAAGTGCTCTACAAAAATGTTCAAATTCTCATCTGGGATGGCAAGCATAACTTGTGGCTTTTTTATTCATCCCTGATACGCTATTCTATACCCTGGTCAATAATTTAAAAAAACTAAATATGTATCATCAAAAGAAAAAGGATAGAAACAGTGCCAGCTCTCAAGAGCATGTTATGCTGTTTCTAGCCACACCTTCTGTATTCTCAGTCAAATACTGGGGGGGGGGGGGGGAGAAAAAAAACACCAAATGCAAGTAAAGCGTAGGACAAATTTAATGAAAAAAAACTCTTCCTTCTAAATCTTTCTTTTTTCCCCTACTAATTTTAATTAAGACTTATTTCTTGCAGTGCTAATCATCTTGTATCTGTAGAAGCAATATGATTCCATGGAGTACATTCATATTTGTCAAGACCCCAAGACAAGCATGCAATTTCCTGTAATCATCACTTTTTAAGTGCTCCCTTAAAAGCATTTCTCTGCGGAATGCTACAGAAATTATCTGGAGGGTTTCTGGTATTATTGTTGTAAAGAAACACTCCCACACTACATTCACTTAAAACATAGCTCCTCCTTCTTCCTCCCAATCCCAAAAGAAACCAAGACCAGGAAAAGATGACAGAATTATTTGCCCTCGACAAAAATAAAATTAAATTAAACAAAAATAAAATAAAAATTAAAGAAATCGACCAAAGTGTCTTTGTGGACGTGTAAACACCAAAGTTTGGTTTTAAAGTGACAGCTGGTTAAAACTTCATATAGGAGTACAAGCAGGTTTTGAAAGAGAGCAAACTTTTTGAAGAGAGCAAAAAAAGTCAGTGGCTGGAACTAACAGAGCCATTTTTCCTTTCACCAGAGCCAGGGAGCTGGAGGAGAGATAGGTAAGTTTACATCTGTCATACCAAGCTCCTTTCTCACATAGAAAATGAGATTTTTTTTTTTTTTTTGACATACTGATCGGCTAGAATAATAGATGAAGAAAAGGCACCCCCGGACAGCATCTTTTGTAATCTACATAAACTACATAATCTGTTGTAACACAAACTGGAAGACCCTAGACTTCCAGTGTGCTAACTAAGCAGGGGTAATTGTTGCAGTGGTGCTCCTGGACCTCAACAAAGACTCCTTCACAACCCTGTGTCTCACCCCCATAATGCCCAATAAACTTATGTATTCCTCCTCTACACTATTTTATGTTTTCCCCTGAAAGATTTAACAAACTTCATTCAGCTATGTTAGAACTTTTTGAAAAATAGTCATGTTTAGGTGGGAATAGTCATGTCTGTATTTTCCAAAATACAGAATTCACTTTCTAGTCCATGTACAATAGCAATAACGAAAGAATTGAAACACACCTTCCTAAGTCGCATCTAAAAGGAGCAGAGCACGCTGCTGTGCAAACAGGGACAAACTAGACATGCTTTTCCAACTTAAAACTTGATTACCTCCAGCTGCTTGTCCTTGTATCCGCACTCAAGTTTGCCTTTCTTTGAGCATAATCGCCAGCACATAGGGATGCTGCCCAGCTTAGTTTTCATCAAACCGACCCGTGACAATTCAAGTACATTTTTCTGGCCCTCTTTTTCAATTCAATCACTTAATGTGATTAAGGAAAGACCAATCAGTCTTCCTCAGCAGCAGATCTGTAGCTGGATCAATACACTCTCCACCCATAACTGGAGCCCAACTATTTATAAAAGTTGCGTGCACGTTCATGTGTCAGTACAGGAGAGCTTTGAAGTGAGTCCTATGACTGTGTGAGCTTACCACCCACGGGGTCAGTTTGCAGCCGCTTCAGAGAACACAAACCAAATTAGTTTTTTTATCAAGTTAAACCCAAAGCTTCATTCCAGGTTCTTGTCAAATGTACTCAAATGTCTACAGAGAACACAAGGGTTTGAAACAATGACTTGGTCTTCAAGCAGCTTCCAACCAAATGTGTTCAGTTGGGGATACATTATGTGAAACAAATCCCTAACTACTTTGGAGATGTATGGGCCTCAGTACCGTCTACTCTGGACTACGTATCTCTATTCCTGCTTTGCCAATTTAGTTGTTAATGTAGGCACAAATAAAATCACTGTGTTTATGATCATTTTGCTGGCAGTGTAGTGGCAGCCAGCAATTCTATCCAAGCAGGCAGCCATGGATCAGCAGGGTAGAGCTGTAAAATGGGGTTCAGGCAGTGATATTTGATATCTCAGAGGTACAGGGGAACAAGGGAGAAGGGAGGGGGAAAAAAAGACACGGGAAGCTCTATATAAACTCTGGGCAGATTACCTGGACTTGGGGATTAGCCAAGGCCTCTACTGGGGGATCACCTCTGGTCCAGTGAGTATTAACTCAGATCAAGGGCACGACTGCTGTCTCCCAGCACAGCAGCCACACTTTCCCAGCACCAGCAGAGCCTTCGCTCTACTTCTGTGGAGCCAGTGTGGCCGACCCTGTCCCTACCGTGCCTCTGCGGCCTCCAGCAGCTCAGCAGTCTATGCACAGCCCAGACAGGAGCAAGTGCCACAGGTAAGCATGGCACAACCAGGACAGGGCTTTCCCTGAAACGAAGGGAGCGTGAACATAAAGATATACCGGGACGTAACACCCAAGATCTTCTAACACCAAATAGGGATGAATTAGCCCGAGGGTTAATAGTACACTGAGGGCTCCAACGCGCTCAGGTGGCTCAGTTACAGCAGCAGTGCCACTTCCCAGCTGCCTAACCTGCCCAGCTCACAGCACCCTACCCCTCACGGGCCAGTGCCTGGGAGCGGTGCCGGGGCAGCAGCACCCTCGGAAAGCCGCCAGGCTCCCGGTAGGTGGCAATTTCCCCCCGTGTGAGCCCCCAGGGGAGCACGGCGAGCCCCGCTGCTGCCCGGAGCCGGCCCCCCCTCGCCGGCCCGGGGCGGGGCGGAAAGGCCGCGGGGCGGGGTCCCGGCGGGGCGGGCACCGGCGGCGCTGTGGGGGCCGGGGGGAGGCGGGAGGCCGCTGCCCAGCCCCAGGGCGAGGGGCGCGGGGGGGGGGGGGGGGGGGGGGGGGGAGGCGGTGCCGGTACCTGAGCTGTCGCCCTCCTCGGACACGGAGGAGCTCTCGGTCTCCTCCTCCTCCGAGCTGCTCCCCTCGTTCTCCCCGTAGTCCACCTCCATCTCATCGTGGTTGTTCTCCTTCTTCTCCCGGGAGTGGACCGGCATCGCGCCGCCAACGCCGGGCCCCGGCCCCCGGCACGGCCCCTTCCCGCCGCCGCCGCCGCCGCCGGCCCCGCCCCGCCGCCGCAGCCTACCCCGCCCGGCGCCCGCCGCGCCCTCTCATTGGCTGAGGCCTGCCAGCGGCCGGGCCAGCACGTTCGGTGAGCCCGCGCGCGGGGCGTGCTGGGAGTTGTGGTTCTCCCGGAGCGGCGCGGCGGGGGCGGGACTCCGGGACGGGGCCTCCGCGCCGCTGCCTCCCCTCCCGGCCCCTGCCCCGGGGCCGTTGCAGCCTCGTCACGGGGCGGGGCGGTGTCAGAGCCTCTCTGCTGGGTGTCAAGAGATTCGCTGCTCGTTTACCCACTGCCTTTAATAATGCTGTGCTGTCTGAGCTGCCCACCTGACGAGGGAGCTGCTCAGCCTCACCTCACAGCACACGTCGACAGCCCCAAATCCCTCGTGGGTCATAGCCCACAGGCAAGCGGGGGCGGTTTTGTTGTGGCCACGGGCAGGTGGCCCAGCTTAACTTTGTTACGGGTCTGGTTATTTAAAATAAAAGGCGAGCAACAAGTGATGGTGTCCTCAGGTTCTCCTTGTTTAAAAGCAGCTTTTAGGAGCCCCAAATATGATCAAGTGCTGGTTCGTAAAGTTCAAAAACTTAAAGGATATTACCAAAGGGATTGTAAGCTGGTGATCTTTCAAGCTAATGTGGCGAAAGTGCTTCAGTAGTGGTGTCAGATATTCAGAGAGCTGGAAGGAATTAGGAAAAGGCCTGAAGTAAGCTGGAAATGACCCCAAAGAAAATGGATAAATTCCACAAACAGGGGTCCACAGGGATCTGACAAAAAGAGAAACCAGAGGAAAAAAAAAAAAAAAAAAGAAGAAAAAAAAAAGAAAAAAAAAGTTTAAGAATTGCAAATTCAAGGTTTGCATCTTGGACTAGTAAAATAAAGCTAGAAGTCAAAAGATATGGACAAAAAAAAAATAATACTAAAACCAGCGGCAGGGAAAGGAATGGCAGGAAATCAGAAAACCTTTGGCCTCCTGGTTGTAATTTCCTATCCAAACAGTTGAAAGTAGGTCTAAGGGAGCTAAAAATAAGTTCCAGAAGGAGAACAAAGTTCCCATGCCACAGTGGAAATCAACAACTAGGATGGGGAATTGAGCCAGTTTTTTTTAAGGTTATGATATGTTTTTACATGTTTCTTCTATTAATTGTTTATCCTTTCAAGGCAGGAAGGAGCTACCCAGCTAAAGCAATCCAACGTTTACAATACAACATTTACTGTCTAGAGGAAGAAAAAATGTACCAGTTGAAGTCAACCTCACTGCCTAAATGGAATGCTAGAAAAGCTAAGAGAACAGGCTAATTCCACAAGCTGTGTGTGGTGGCAGAGCAGTGTTGGCACATTATAACTTGTTTCCAGAAATATAGGTTCATCTGGTTAATGAACTCTATAAGCCCATAACATATAAAATGGCAACACCTGTCTGAATCAGCTATCTAAGGCCCAGATTTGTGCTAGATGGACAAGGAACGATGCAATTCTGGCTGGCTTAATAGAGGACATTCAAAGATTTGTGTTCTTGCCGTGTGAAGATACCATCTAGGAATCCACATTCAGCTACCAGAAGACCAGTCTATAGATCGGCCATCTTATCAAGGTAAGTGAAAGTAAGCATTAGATGCCAGCAAAGCTATGATATGTTTCTGGACTAAGTTATACCTACAACCAGTAGAAAAATAAAATAAAATAAAAATAAACAGCCATAAAGAAGAAGATGATCCTCATCATCTTCAATAGCTCCACTCTGCATTTAATAGGAAAGTGGTGATTAACATCTGGTATGTGGTATTTTTGAACAACTAGAAAAAGACATGGTCCAATAGCAGGCATAGTTGGCAATAATGTAAGTTTCAGGACTGGCAATTCTGTTAAAAGCTGGTACTGAAAAAATTTGGATACAAGAAGAATAGTTGTAAATGAAACATTGGCCTGCACAGACCTTGACAGATGGTGAAATCTCTTTCCAGTATGGGAAGGAGAGGGATGATTTCAGATCGGGAATGTGCTGTCTGTCTGTCTCTCTCTCCTTCTCTCACACACACACATGCACACACACGAAAAGCTTGAAAATGCAGGCATCAGCTTCATAGGACTTAATCTGGGCCAATCTTAAACCATTGATAGGAACCAGCTATTGAATAGCACCTGTGAAACACACAGAAAAGTGGAACCTCACACAAGCATAGTGGCTGTTAGACGAGGTATTTTCAGAAAAAGGCTGGGAAGCTGAGATCTAATTTTGCACCTGATTTGTTGAGTGGAGACAGTGACTGGAAATATGCATCATTCTAGAATCTGATAGCAGTTACTAGCTTTCTGATCGTCAAACTGATTGCCAGATTTCATTGTAAAGTAAATGGAGAATAATCCTACACCTTTCTACATGCATTACAAATCCTCTTTAGAGAGGTGGCTTGGTGAACACAAAAGAAAAATGGTTGTATGCGTCAGTTTTGCCTTCTCTCTGCCCTCTAGAGACTGAAACCACAATAGCTATACTTCAGCAGAAAGGCCAGAGTGTTTGAAACCTGTTTAAGACTAGCTTTCAAGTCAGATTTTCTGCATCTGAAACTGGAAAAAATCCCAGTTAGTTTGCTGAATATTTCTGACAAGAAGAAGATTGCAAAGAGAGAAGCCAAAGATGTAAATGAGAGTAAATAGTGATGCAGGTATGATGTCACCCTCCAGGAAAAGCAAGGACAGAAAAGTTTCTTTTGTGTGCGATCCAATACATCATACTACATCTAAGTGAGTTTGAAATATCTTGGTAGGAGTTGTTCACCCAGTTCAGAGATGTAATTTGTCTTGTACTGACCACAAGATAGATTGGGGGGCACAAGAACACAGAAAAGACTATTTTCCCTTGCACGACAAGGTCTGCAGCAAGGTAAAGTAGCAGTATTCACAGTGTGCGAGCTACTAGCTGCGTTGAAAAGCTATTGGAGCATGTTCCTCCCTCAGCTCATGTGTTATCTAGGCAAGATATTCTGGTATATACTGCGAATGATCTAAAGTATACTTAAAACTACTAATGAAAATAAACCCAAGGAGATATGATTTATTTCTAGAAGACCTTGCTTACTCCTGCAGGTGAGATATGAGGAGAGATTGGGGACAAAATATCTTCTTTGATAAAAAGGGAACAATTGGTGCAAAACTGGCTCTCCCCTTGAGGCTGGAGGACATGCAGAGCTTCTGCAGGGCTTTTCTCTTCTAGAAATACTTTTTGTGGGTTCATCAGTATTGCAATACTATTTCATAAGTTGGGAAAGGAAAAGAGAACATCTTAGTTGTTGAGAGAGAGAGTTTGAGCATTTTCAGTTTAAAAAAGGTTTCGTAACTGTGGCTATCAGTGCATTCATATTTCAAAACCTCTGTCATATCAGATATGGGTGCTAGTGCTTACATAAGAACTCAAACACTGTGAGTTGGAGGTGACTTATTACAGCAAAATTCTAAACTCTCTAGCACCATTGGAGGGGAATTAGTAATGGTTACACCTGTTAAAAATAACTTTCACATGTTTGTAAGTTTCTGGTCGTGGCAGGCCATATATCCCTTCTGTTCTTTAAGCATGGCTGATGTCATTAATTAAGCTTTGTTTTTGTAATTTGTTAGGACTTTATTTTTTTCCTTAATTGGACTCTCTCTTTGCTACTCTTGAAGGCGTTGTCTAATTTAGATCGAATTTTACGTGAAAGCAGAAGCATTAAAAATACAGTTTCTGAGAGTTTTGAAAAACTGTATCTGAAACAAAAAGCCCCTATTAATGTCTCACAGAGGACACTGTAAGACTTCATTTTTACCTTTCCAAGAGTCAGCAGTGAGCTCACCAACCTGTATACACGTAGTTAAGTCTTAACTGCAGTTGGGCCTCTTGCCTGCCTCAAATAGGTGGGGAAGGACTAAGCAAAGGAAGGTTTATAGCTGTAGATGGAGGTGACTCATGGCATTCAGTGGCTAGGGTAGAAATTCAGAGGAAATCTGGCTTCATTAATCCTGTAGCTCATGGAAAAAATATTCAAGCTTGGGCTCTTTAGTGGATGAAAAGACTACAGTGTACAGACTTCATACCAGATGCCCACACAAAAGTGTTAATGCTGATATAGTACTTAGCAAGTAAAGTAATAAAGCAGTAATTGGTTGCTCGGAACATATGCTCACAAAGAGCTCTTTTACTCAATTACAGAGGAATATAGCTTCCAGATTTTTATCTGTGAGATAAGGGGTTGTGTGAATGGGAAGCTGTGCTTATTTTGCAGATGAACAGGATTTTGTTGCTGGCATAGCTAGCTGTACCATTATTCTCATGCTAGAAATATCTTACAGGATCTTGATATTTGACTGCTTCGGTCAAAGTGGCCAACACCTCCAGTATCAATGTGTTACACTAGAGTAAAGAGTTGTACAGAAGCCTGGTTTTGACGAGTCAAACCTGAATTATTTAGATCTGGGGGTCTTTTTCTCAAATTAAAGTTGCCGATCAAGTTAACTAAAAATTTGTTACGCAGGATGGTTCACTGTAGCACAGGCAAAAGCCATATACCCTGAGGATTACAGCACACCACCCTAAAGCACAGTATGCAACTTCAGGTAAACTTAATTGTGGAGGTGCCCTCATGGCTGGATGAAAATATTTGAAAAGTTCTTTCTTTAGAGTGGAAATGCAAAGAATTGGGTACAGTAATAATGACCTAGAATGTAGTACAACCTAACTCCTCCCTAACTAATTCTGGTCTTTTCTAACCTTGTCCTCTATGCATTATCAAAGTCATTGAAGTCACACGCTTCAAAGTCAGGCTTTTGCAAGACCATGGCCTTCTATAGAACATGCCCTTCCTGCCTGGTATGATTTCAATGAGGACGTTCTCTACAGAAGCCATCATTAACTTGGTTAACACCACTCCCTCCCTCCTTTCATTTACTATTTTGTTGATGTCTTACTCTGTTCATTTATTATTTTTAACCTCTGTCTTAAGTTGAAGTCCTAAAAATAATGAGAAAAGCAAGTAAGTTCTTCAAAGTGTTTTTTAAAGGTTGTCAAAATACAAAAATATGCATAGAATTTGTAAGATCTAGAATACAAAGCACTTAATTTATAGTTGTCAAATCTTACAGAGATGTACTGTTATGGAAAAATAAATAGTTGTAATAGTAGCTATTACATAACATTACTGATCCTCAGATCTTATTTAGAAAGGTGATAGAACCGTGAAATGATTTGTGGCAGACCACATGGGCAGATGACACTGATTCCTTAAAGCCCTGCTGACTAAAACCCACTGCCCCACTGCTCATAATATTAACTATGATTGGCCATGCATTTAAAGATTTGGGTTATGTTATTTATGTATCATGGATATTCAAACTCTTGACAACTCCTATGATTTTATAACGTCTGAAATAGTTAAGTATTCCCTATAGTAAAAACTCTGGCTGTTGTAATCACCTATGGCTGAGGGAACTTGATTTCCTTGATAGAAATCCAGGTACCAGGGACTATTAAAAAAAATAATAATTCAAGCAGAGCCACTAGAAATCTTAAGTCTTAATCATCAGCAGAAGTTTATTGAAAAGTCCAAGAATTTGGCAGTACTAACAGAGGCCTCAGCAGCAAAGTTCCTGTGGCAGACAGCACGTGTTTTTGACTGCTGCCACAGGCCTCACTGGTGACTTGGACAAATTCGGCTTCTTGAGCCTGTTCCTTGCATTTCTCCCATTCTTGAGGAGCCATTTCGCAATTTATTGAGGACCAGCAAGGGCGTGAGCGGCCTAAGGAGCGCAGCACAGAGGCAAGGATGGCACCGCAGAGTGTCACGCTGGTTGGACCACCTCTGTCACTTCACTCTTGACGTCAGCGCTGCCACCAGAGATGAGGTGACCATGGGCAGGAGCTGGGGTGAGGAGCTGCAGCAACTTGGGAGCTGGCGAGGCAAGAGGGGCTGTGAGGCAGATCACTGCCTGCTGCTCAGCTGGGGCTTGACTGGAAGAAGGCTTGGAGCCACTGCCTTGGCAACCACGGTCCTGGCCTGCGTTTTCTGTCCACGTTCCCCGCAGGATTTCACAAAACCACACAGAACTGTAGGGGTCAGAAGGGACCTCGAGAGATCATCGGGTCCAACTTCCTTTACCTTGCTACATTTCAGTGCCTCTGTACCATCAGGAGCACCTGAAAAACTGGTTAACTTTCTGTTTTACATCTGAACGGCCACCAGCGGCTCCCGGCCCGCTCCCTGCCGCCGGGCTCAGCAGCACACCGGGCCGCCGGACCCTTCCCCCGGTCCCGGGGCAGGACGAGGCCCAGCCGGGCGCTGCCCCCCCCCTCAAGCCGCCTGCCTCCGCCCGCCGCGCCTCCGGCGGTGACGTCACGGCGCGGTTGCCATAGGAACGGCCGGGGTCGCACCTGACGGCTGTCGTGAAGCAGCGGGAGGAGGGCGAGGGAAGGAGGAAGGAAGGGGGAGCCCAGGCCCGGCCCGGCCCCCGCCGGGCCCCTCCAGCCCCGCCGGCCCCGGAGGAGGAGGAGGAGGCCGGAGGAGAAGGAGAAGGAGGCGGTGCTGCTGCCGCTGCCGGCGGCTATGTAGGGGCCCCGGTGCGGGCGGATCCGGAGGCCGCTGCTCGCCTCTGGAGCGCGGCGCCGGGGCCGGGCCCGGCGGGATGTTCTCCAAGAAGCCGCACGGGGACGTGCGGAAATCCACGCAGAAGGTGCTGGACACCCGCAAGGACCCGCTCACCCGCCTCAAGCACCTGCGCGTCCTCATCGGTGGGTGAGGCGGGGGGGGGGGGAGGCGGCGAGCGGGGTCCGGCCCGCGGCGCTGTGCGGCCGCCGCCCCCCGGCCCCGGCGGAGGAGGGAGCTGGAGGCCGGGGACACCGGCGGGTGGGGGGCTCGGGGCCCGCAGGGACACCCCGACCGCAGCCCCAACCCCAAGCTTCGGGGCTGGGCCGGGCCGGGGGACCCCAGGAGCTCCGCTCCCCGCTGCTCTGCACAGGCACCGGCAGCCCCACCTTGTCTGGGGGAGGAATTCATTGGGCAGCGGGGACAGAAGTGAAAAACGGGTGGATTTCCCCACCAAAACGCTGTTGTGAAGTCAGTGAGTTTGAATAGAAGCGGTGAGTGAGCAGTAGTGGTGCCCCTGGCTCCCTAATCCATTTTCCGCCAGTACCTAAAGTAACAACGGTGTTCTCTCGAGTTGGAGCTACCAGGGTGAGTGCTCACCAGGACCCCAGTAGGTGAGCATCCATACAGCTATCCCAAAGACATCTCTGCTTCGCAAATTGGTCAAGAAGGGAGCATAAGCACTTAGGTGCCACCGTAGTGCAGTGCGGACAGCTGTTTAACCTGACCAGCGAATTATATTGTGTGATTATATGCAGTAACATGCCTAATGGAAAAGGCAGAGTTAACCATTCCAAAATATCTGCTAGCTGGAGGTGTTTGTAGAGATCTAGGTCCTTGTCATCGAGCTGTCCTTGAAAAAAGCAGCTTCCTCTCGAGCATGTTTTGGGTCCTCGAGTTCAGTAACCGTATGGGTTGTTTCTGACAGTTTATTAATGTGTGAGCAGAGCAGGGTCAAGGGCAACTGCATTCCGTATTTAGAACAGAGTGTTGAATGGATTATTTTGGGTTCTGCCCACAGTCTGGGGGTATTTGAGTAGATTGTCCTCAGCCTGCAAAGCTGAATTCTTTCCTTTCAAAGGAAAACGGTTCTTGCTCTCTTTTTTCTTTTGTATTAGTGTTTGAAGGAACAGCTGTTCCCACATGGCAGCAACTGCTGCTGCATGACTTATTTTTGTAATGTAATTATGTCTTTTGAAATGGAGAATAGTTTTGTAGCGAGCTATCCCAGACACTTCAGTAGTCAGATATAGCCTCTTGCCTCACTCAGGATCTTAGAACTCGTCCTAGCTAGCTGCACTGAGCCAGTTGTGGCTTGTTTTATGTTGATTTATGTTTATTTTTAGCTCCTTAATCAGTTGAAGAAATTTAAGAGGAAAGATCATTATAAAGAAACTAAATACAGCTCTGAATTTAGTTTTCCTGGCTGTTGTGGGTTAACCCCAGTAGGCAGTACACTGGGTAAAGCATGCTGAATATTTCCAGTTTGCTGTAGTCTTCAAAACATTATATTTGTCTGATTTTGATCTGGTTTGTTCTGGATTTGGTGTTTCTGTAACTTGTCTGCTATTTACAAGATTTTTCCTTCAGGTTTGTTAACAGTCAGGTGCATTTAGTGAGATGCAAGCTGTGAGCTCTAGTCAAGCAAATGTTCTTATCTAATCTTGGGTTTCTGCTTACTGGCTTTAGGACAGACGAAATCTGCTGGGACATGTTTTCATGTGATGGCCATTCCCCTTTTTCCACCGCACATGCATATTTCTTGGCTGTTTTAGCACAGCTCCCACATATGCTTTCTCTAAGTTTGGGAGAATGCAATTCAGTGTATGACTGTATGTAGGGAAAGGTGTGACACTGCTCTTCAGTTTGTCTGTCTTGTATCCATCTACAAACTTTTATTGTTATGCAGGCGTATCTTAGATCCACAAGGTACAAAAACAAGGTGTTTTTTTTTTTTGTAAGGGGGGCAGAGCGATACTTCTCTAATTTGTAGTTGAGTGCAAGAGAAGTGTAGTGCAGATTATTTGAAGTCCATTTTCTTCTGTGATCACATCTTCGCTTTATTCCTTAAATTTTTCTCCTCCCTAAACAGGCCTTCAAAGTGTAAGCTCTATGCCTTTTCTTCTCCATTTGTTTCTTTGACTAGTCAGCAGGACCAGATTAAAGAAAAGAAATGTGCCCACATGGGACAAACTGCTGCCTGAGATGGCTTTGGATGCAGACGCCATGCTGCAGCTTGAGCAGCTTAGTGCTGCATTTTCCTGTTTATCTTTTTTCTTCAGTGACAACTTCCCCCCGCCTCACACACACCCCAGCATAATAATCAGCATGTTTCCATGTGCTTCAGGGGAGCCAAGTGAGCTAGTGCCAGCAGGCTGTCTGGGGGAGAGGAATGGAATCTCTGTTTGGTATCTTCATTAATGAAAAATTGTTTGTCTTGTTCATTGCTCTTAGCCTCTGTGTATCGGAGACTAAAAGACCGTCAAGAAGAGAATTCTCGGATGTTTTGCGTGCAGAGAATGGGGAGAAGTGTTTCTTGTTCATAAATGGCAAAGTGCATTGGACCAGAATTATTTTTTCTGCTCTGCATTTTAGTGTTCGGTTCAGCGACAATAAACTGAAACATGGCCTTAGATTCATGGTTAAGACTCGCAAGGAAGAAAGGAGTGCTACTTCATCTTCCTTGTATTTTAGCAAGGCATCAAAAGCACTCGTTTTCCATTAAGACATTACTAAGATAATGAAATAGTCATGAAAAGAGGCAGAGTGGTCAGGAATTTTAGACTGATTGTTATCTATTAGCCAAAGAAGACACATACAAACCATTTTGTTACGGTGAAAGATGGACAGTTGAATCCCACAAAGCAGCAGTGCAAGTCAGACGTTATCTAAAAATATTTAAGCTAGGATCATATGGTTGTTAGACAAGACCAGAAGAGAGCGAACAGTTTCAGAGAACATAATACGAAGCTAAGTGACCGGATAGCACAAAGGCAGGCAACGTTTATTTTTAACAAATTAAAAATAGTGCACATTAGATGGAATTACGTAAATGCCTTTTACAAGACAACTTAGAATCCCGTGAGTTGTATCATTTCAAGAAAATAAATACTGTTGTTGACAGCTCAGTTTAAATTTAGTCAAAAATGCAAATTAGTCTGCCTAAAGTATACAGAAAACTTTGTCTTCATAAAACAGTAGTGAAGTTATCTGAAAATATCACTGCAGCATTACTAGTCTTGTTGCTGTAGTCAGTATAGAGAGGATTTAGAGATGGGAGTGGCTCAGATAAGAATAAAAGTTTAATGTAAAAAGAAATCTTTGGAATCCCTTTTTGGAGGGATAGAGAGTGAAAAATGTGGAAACATACATGAAAAAGACTAGGAAGTAAAGCCTATTAAGAGCTACTGAGTTTGAAGTTACAGGAGAAGATTTTGGCTTGGGGAGCTCCTGAGTGCTAGCCTGTCTACCAGGTACGGGTAAAGTGGGGGGTAAATGTATTTGCCTTTTTTTCAAAACAAACAAACAAACAAAAAAAAACAAACAAACAAAAAAAGAAAACTCATGATGTAGAATCTGCTTTTTGCCACTTCAGTCCAGTATCCTGATTCTCTGCTCTGGCTCAGTATGGCTTTTTTCATGGGATATTTATTCAGTCCGTTTTGTAATTAAGCAACCAAGGAAAATTCAGAGAAATTTAGGTGACCAATTCCTAATTATTTAAATTAGCTGTTAAAGTAAATATAATAAATGACCAATTTATGCATGTCACAGACATTAAGTTTCCTTATAGAGGTCAAAGCCTGGAGGAAACCTCCAAGTAGTAATAAGCGCTGTTAATGCTAAGAACTGCCATGAAAAATTGGAAAGAGATTGAAGAAGTCATCCTGCGATTTATCAGTCTCTGAGCAAAGGTAATCTGCCTTTGTGTGTTGCCGCTGCAGTACCTTTCTTGAAACAGATGGAACTATCTTCTTTCTAGAGACTTGATGATTTTAAGGTGGGTTAGTTTCTTCCTATAGAGAACTGATCATCCTCTTTATTTAATTAGTTCTGGGACGTGCCTTTGAAGCATACAGGCTGCTAGCACTGTCTCTGTCAGCATGTGACTTTTTTTAAATCAAACTCTTCTCTCTGGTTCCTCTACACCGGGAAGGCTGTGGCAGTTGCGCTTACCCAGAGCTGCTTTGGTGGTAAGAGCACAGGAACCCTGAGCAGGAGCATGGCGTGGGATTCTGCTGCCAACGGCGTGGAAGTGGCTCAGCCTTGTCAGCTAATGGCCATTTGGGGGATTGTTAAGAGGAAATAGCATGGAAATAATACTGCCTTTTTCTTATCATCAGTGTTGCACTGCTTAATTGGACCTCAGCATCAAAGAGGTCTTTTTGCTGTGCATATGCACATAAACGGTAGTAACAACATAATTAAGATTCTCTGGTTTTAAAGTGATAGCTCTTAGAAGTTCATTCTAGTAATTCTTCAAGCATCAAATCATGCTTGATTTGTCCTATTGTTAAAGCTGTGCTTTGGGATCTCTGTAAATAATTACGGCAGCTAGGTATTTGACTTCATACCGTCATACCTTAACAATATTGACAATATTGTTTTTTTTATGGTTGTGGTACCAAACATGTTGCTGCTACGGCTGAATATGTGATTTCAGTCAGAATTTTAAATACATGTATATAAAGAAAGCTAAAACCTGATATCTTTAATGATTTCTGCATAGTCTTACTCTGTGCAAGCAAGACAAATGAACATGCTCAGTTTAGGATTTACTTTTATGGCTGAATTCTTAAGGGAAATCCTTTGTTTTTCTACTTTTTGGTAGGGGAGGAGTTACAGGCCTGTAATCTGTCAATCCAGGGTAAAGCAAAAAGGAGTATTTTGTTTCTCAAAAATTATTTTATTTGTGTCTGATACCTTTAAAATACACTGTATCTCTGGAGCCATGGAGAGCATGCTTGTTAACATTTAATGCTAAGAGAACAGTGTGTTTGAAATGTGGATCTTCTTAGTTGTTATTTGGTTTTGGTGTTCCCAGTGGTTGGTTAGTGCTCGACATCTCCTGTGAGTGATCTCTGAAAGGGAGGAGTCAAACTGTGCAGGACAGAATGAGACAGTCTATATTTGACATTGTCTGATATATTTCTCAATATTAAGACAATATACTTAGACAAAGATTGCATTTGTCTAAAGGGATTTTAATTTGAGAAATGTATCTCACTGGCAGCCAGCCCTAATGCTTCAGCTGGATGACATTCATTGGTGTTGCACATGGTCAACATCGTTCATTAGAGTATCGCTGATGTACTGTAAGAAATAAAAATTTTTTACAGCTGTTCAGATGAAAGGCGGGTGGGGAGCTGCAGCAAACTGGCTGCCTGGAATTTCCTCTGGAGATAACTGTTCCAGAAGTTTCTGTGGATATGCAGCGCTGTATTATTTTTGGCATGAGTTGTGTGTATTTTTTTATTTCCCTCTCCTGGTAATTCTAACTGCGGAGGACATGTCACCGGCAGTATTCATGGGTTTGGCTGCAGGCTAGGTACAGTTTAAGACATCAGAGTTGGTGTTCTGTCAGTCTTAAGCCTGAACCCTTTCTGATCTGTTTTAGCCAGGGGGAAGAAGTGTTTTGCTTTAGGATTTTGGCTAATGTTCCGCTTGACTTGCAGGCAGCAGCGCTGGCCAGTGCTGCCGGCTTGCAAGGACAAGGGCTGGAATCGGATCCAAGTCCCAGACCAGACAAAGGGACGGCTCTGACCTCTTGGATGCGAGGGAAAGGTCTGCGTGGGTTCAGCTTGTGGCAGTTCGCAATGGAAATAAGTGTACTGCTGTGGAAGTGCTTGAAGTTACTCAGATAAAACCTACTTTCTGGAACACGCCTGAGTTGTCATGGAAGTATTTTTGTAAAGCTCACCGGTGTTGTAACTCCTCTGGAGTCTGCCGGCAACCTGAAACAATTAGGTTGGAGAGCTGTCAGCTGCGCTGCTCATTCCTATAGAGCACTGGTGTTGAAATTTGGCAACGCTTTGTACGTAGACCATGTTCATTAGTGCTGTTAATGTGCTTATTCATTCATGGGTTTTGCCTTGTACATTTGTCTCTAGAAGGTGCTCATGATCTGGAGTTCAGACTTGTCCAACACAAAATTGAAGTCCATTAAAAGATTTCTTTTAGTATGTTCTTTTTTCAGTACCCAAACCCTCAAGAATATCTTCTTTGACAAAATTACTTCCAAAAAATGGAATTGTCTGGCCAAATAGTTGTTATTGTTACGATAAAGCTAAGGTGCAGCCCTTGTTTAACAGAAGTGCACTTGTAGCGCACTGTTAGAGCAAACCAGGTTGTTTCCATCAGCTCTTCTTCGCTTTTTCAGTCTGTTAACTATGTCAGAGCCATCAGTTAGTTCCAGATGTTTTCTACTTAACCTTTTAAAATTACATATTTTGATATTCCAGAGACTGCTTATATGTAACTGAATCTCTGCACTGCTTTGCTATAAAGCAGCAGTTAAATTTTCCACCTTGGGAGTTTGGAATAAGTTCTGCTGGATATTTTGCCTGTATGTTAGCTGAAATTTAGGACACGTAGAAACTTCTTGCTTACTAAAGCCACCAATTTATTATGATAATTGATACTGAATACTCAGCCCGTAGCAGGCCTCTGCTTTACAGAAATGGAATTAGAGATCTGGCCGTCTTCCAGGTCATTGCTTGTTGCAGTTGTCACTGGTGTTGTGTTTCTGGGTGAGGATGAGGGAAAGTGACTCAAAAGCCACCGAGTCTCTGAATGAGACGGGATAATACTTCTGTTATCTATCAAACTGTGGCAGCGTGTAGTATAAACACACTATTAAATTCCCTAACACTCAAAAGTCAAATGTAAAATGAACCACAACTTGGAATAATGGTAGACTGTTCTGTTAGCTGCTACAGTAAATTTCTGTGATGCTATGTGTGAAGCTGGTGAATGTTAATGCTCTCTTTAGAAAAAGTTAGTGTATTTCTAAGATCTGTGTGTGGTGTTTTTTTTGTTGTTGTGGTTATTATAAGTTCACTAGGTTGATTGTTTACCACTAAAGTTCTGTCCTGTGCAGAAAATTCAGGTTTACCTGCTTTATCTGTATAAGATTTTAATTTCACATGGAGGTGCAGTCATCTACATAGTATTCCCTTGCTTACTCAACTCATTCATAAATATGCAACAGATATTGCAGATTAGTTTATAATCATTTATAATGTAATATGTAGGAAACAAAATAGGTAAGGAGAGTTGTATTAAAGCTCGCTGAGGTTGTCCTGCAGAGGATTGGGGTGTTACATTTGTAAACATGAAAGTTTTCCAGAGTCTTGCTGAGGTGAGCCTGTACAAGTTTAAATATACAGTAAAAGTCTCTGTTGCTTTTTGTGTTTTACGTCTGACAAAACAGTGGTTTGTGGGGTTTGTTTTCTTACTTTTTTTTTAAGCTCTCTGAGATGGTACTTGGACTTAGAATGCCGAAGTACTGAATTCTAAGTATACCATCCTGTTTGTATCCTTCTTCAAATGCTTGATATAAAGGATTTTTTTATTAAAATCCTGAATTACTTCTGTGGGTAAAAATTATTCCTCCTTAAAAAGGGAGATGCTGATAATTGAACTGTAATTAAAGCCTTTGAGCAAAAACACACTTACTCCTAGGCAGAGTTGTGTAGCAGAATTAAGCCTAGAACTGCTCTTCCTAAAATGGTCAGCCTCTCCAGGCACTGAGGTCTGCATAGCTTACTGAGGTACTTGAAAAGAATGTAACCTTTTGGAAAGTTTGAACAATTAACCTTCAAAAGAGTTGGCCATTTGAAAATACATGAAACCAAGTTCCTGAAAGAGCAGTTGGCCATTTGAAAATAGATGAAAGTAAATTCCTAAAAGTATAGTTGCATATAAGCATGGAAGCTGATAGGAGAGGTGAAGTTTTTTTATTATTTGGTTCTGATGTTTTGTTTTCATTTAGTCCTGTCCTACGGCTCTTGTCTATAAGATGGGGAACAGTACAACTTCCAAGTTTTAACGGATTTAATGGAAACCTGAATTCTGGTTGATCTGATACTCAGTTGCTCTTGTGGTGAGGTTTGTACAGCTACCTTAGACGTTGTCTTCCATTTTTAGTTTGTTTCTCTGTATCGTGCAACAAAATAGAACTGAATTTGTAAACAGAATACAGTTTCTACAACTTCCGTAGGAAATGCTAATTTACTTGCTTAGTGCTGGACCTAGAAAAAACAACTGCTGCTTTCATAAAAGCTTCAGGGGAGGAGGGAAGGACAGAAGTTGTATAGTGTCTCTTTGTGCTTAAATGTAACTTTCTCCCTTTATTAAAAAAAAATTAAAAAGAACACAGTTAATGCAGAGATCAGATTTGTACCAATTTTTAGGTTACAGAAGAGTAGTAAGGAAAACTCAAATCAAAACTCCATGTTTTTGTTTTTCTATTGGGAAACATGAAGAAAATTAAGTTTTCTTGGCAAAACTTCTGTAAATGATGCTGGAAATCTGGATTTTATTGTATTGGAACTATTTTTTGTATAGTTGAAGGTTTGGTTTTTATGTTCTTGGAGTACAGTAAAATATATTGCCCCATTTTTCCCTCTCCTGTTCTGGGATACTTTTTAAACTATTCTAAGTGGTGCCAGATCTATTTTTGAGTCCTTTTTCTTTTCCGTCTGGGCACGAGTACCAAGAACACAAGGAACACATTAGTTTGTGTCAGTTGCATGAAGCTGTGGTAAGAGGATACAAAGTTCTTTTGTTTAAAAAGAAATTGGAAGCTAGGGAGGCAAGTCTGTTTCTGTGTAATCCCACTTTATGCAAAATGGCTACATCTCTCCTAGGAAGGCAGGAAAGTTAAAGGAGCCAAAGCAGACAAGCAACTTCCTGCAAATTCCCAGTTCAAGGCTGTGTGAAAGGGGCATGCATGTGCTCCCTGTAGAGGAAATAGTTTTTACCTCTCTGCATAGCATTTGTGATACTTTGGGGGAGCAGAGAGAAGAGACAAATGGCTTTGGGTTGAAGAAAATGGTTTAAGGTGAGAGGATTGAAAAGCCGTATCTTTTGGTTGATTACAAGGATAGAGGTGAACTGAAAGTTTTAGAAACACTTTCATTGGCGAAAATGATCAGATTCTTAATGGAGAAAAGCACAGCAGTGTATAGCTGGAAGTTAGGTAAATCCAAATGGTGAGCAAGGGATGCGTTTTTGGTAAAGTCATCAAGGAGAGCAGTAATGTTTGTGCCTGTTGCAGTCATGGGTTGTGCTGAGCACAGGGGCAGCAGTGAAATGGAACCATCTGCACAGGTGGCCACACAAGGTGACTTCCAGACCAAAATCTTCCAAGGTCTGTGTCACTATTTCTGTGCTCTATCTGCTTGCTTTTTTCTTCTTCTTCTTGCTGAGGTTCTTGGTCCAGCTGTGCCTAGGTCCCAAGTTTCTTGATCAGTAACTTAGAGAACCACTAAGCGTGTTGTTTGATGGTGAGCAAAAGCTGTCCTTTACTCTAGGTGGCAAACGGTGCCCTTTCAGACCAACAAGCGTGTTTTCCCTTCTTTAAAAGGAAAGCCAATTTTCAGCAGTAACAGAAAGTGTGCGTGTTATTTTCAGGTAATGACAGGACAAAATTCCTATTCAAAAGTTCTATTTTTATTTCCTTGCATCCTGAAGCAATAGAACTTATTGCAAGCACCCAGTGGTTAACTGAATTCCATAAACTTCCTTTTGTTTATGCTATTGTGTGGGATCTTAGGAAGAAAAGAGTGAATTTCATTTGCTAGAAAAGCTTCAAAGTTAAGGACCTTTTGACTTGCATCCTACTCCTGAGCTGTGTCTGTTCTGGAGGTGTGCTTTCAGTGCTCATCAGGTGTCAGTGGTAACGCTGTAGGTCAGCAGTGCTCCTCTGGCTCTTTTCTGAGGTGACTGACACCACATGGTATTAAACAGATAACTAGAAACTAAAACGGAGCGTTCTCTGAAATTCCTCCCAGAGCAGAGCTCTGAAAAGACACAGGGCTTTTCCATAGCGCCAATTATACCTATGAAAGTGTCACTACAGTGATGGTGAGACAGATAATGAAGATTCACTGTTCAGCTGGTTATCTAGGCAAGCCTTTAGTTTGTTTCCTAAAGAGTTTAGGAATTTCCAAAAATTAAGAACTGTTGTGATTAAGAACTTGCCCTGACCTCCTGCAAATCACGGGCCACTTTGTTTAGAGTCAAAATGTTTTTTTGTTGTCCTGTAATATTGCAGACTCTAAACTATTAGTGGTTCAGCTGCTGATCAGTGAACAGTGTGCAAGTGGTCTGCAACACTGAAGGTTTGGTAATCCTGTAGATGGTCAGGAAGACACCTACCTCCCTGGGCTGCGAAGTTTAGTACTAGCTAAGCCACCTTGCTCGAAGAGTTGATCTTAGTTTTTAACATAGCACTATCTTCAAGAGCACTCTGGTTCCACCACGCTGACTGTGAAAGGCAATGCAAGAAAGCCAGGATGCTGCAGAAATTGAATGTGTATTAGAAAATCTTGTGGCAGGATTTGTGATAAAATTGAATTGGTGGTACTGTAAACACTGTTTAAAATACTTAAACAGCCTCCCTGTTCCTGTGTGCTTCCCTGCAATTCTTCTGCCACCTAGTTTTTCTAGTTTTTCACAGTTAAATATCAGAGCAGGGACTGCGTTTTGATTCAGTGAATGTATTGGTATGAAAGAATTAGTTAGAACAGTGGGTTTAAAATTAATCTAGATAAATCATTGTGTATTTCTTTGAGGATTTCCACACAAGTGTTCATAAGTACAGTGCTAGTATTGGTGGAATTCTGGTTCATCACGGGGGTTTGCAGGTGTTACAGTCATGCAAGAAGATGCTGTTCCCTGTTTTGAAGTTTGCAAGGCACTTATGGCATGCCATATGGAATTTCATTTGGCTTCTGTTTAAAAGAATGAAAACTTCAAGGACTTCTTTAGCAATAATAATTACTTTTTTTTGTTTTAAATATCTCCTATTATTACTATTGGATAAAAGTATATTGTGGGTGACTGAATATCTGAAGAAGAATGAAAATGATCTTCTGTTCTGTTTTTCAGACAATGCGGAATCAATTGATCTCAAACAGTTTTTTGACCTACATTTCTCACATATATATTATGTGTTCTTTGAAAACTTTGTGACTATTGAAGTAGGCCTTAAACAAAAAGGTGGGTATTTCAAATAGAACACTTTGTCTTTGCGCTTCTGTGATCACAAATTGCATTAGGTATGCAGAAATACATGTAAGCACTAACATGGCAAATAAAGGCAGAGCAACTAAAGATGCATACAGTGTGGATTGAGGAAGGAGAGTTTATTCTCTGGCTGTTTTTTCAGTTTTGCAAAAGGAAGATTATTAAGATGTTAGGCTTTTGGTGGTCTGCAGAATTACAGAAAGCTTTGCTTCGCAAGATAGCGTTTAACTTAATCTCTGCTAACTGCTGATGCTATAATAGAAAGTTATAAACTGTACATGTTTTACATCATAGCAAATCAAAATATACTTCTGCTTTGTATTTGCAGAAGGAATACAAAATAATTCATAAAGTTGTAGAAATGAATGTCTTTGTTTTATATGTTTAAGGATCTCTTTCAGTGTTCCTTAAATCTTGTTTTGGTATCTTCTATTTATTTTTAATTGTATCTAGGTCACAAGTCTCAGAGAGAAGAATTAGATTCTATTCTTTTTATTTTTGAGGTAAGATAATTTGAATATTCCTGAGTTTTTGACTTTGAATTTAGTCCTGTTGAATAGTAACAGTATAGCTATCCTGCAGTCACATAGAAATATGCTTTATGCTTAACTGCATTCCCTTTTCCTTTTGCTTAGTGTTGAATATATGTGGTTAATGTAAAAAGAAAAAGAATTTGACTTGCTCTGTTTCAGGAAGGTGTCTTAACGGAAGAAACATGTTTTCTACATTTTGTGGATGGTTCCCAAATTTGTTTTTGTGGTGGTGTTCCCCTCCCACTCCCCATGTATCATACACTTTGAAATTCTTATAAAAGTGATCTCTGATTACTCTTGATCTTTGGTTTTTGATTGCATGTTATCCCTGAGTTTGTTCTCATAATAATAAGATTGCTGCTGCACAGCTAGTTTTTATAGGTCCCTTTTATTCTGGAGAGATCTATGATTTGAAAATAACACTTCACAATATCCTTACCAAAAGCATAGCCTGACTTAATTAAAATGATTTAGATTCTAACTGAATAAAATCAGACCATTTCAGATCAGAGATCATAATTTAGAAATAACTTAATGTCATTTTTCTTTTCTATTTTGATTGAAGTTTTTGATCATGGAATCAGGATTTTTTAAGAATACTTCATTGAAAGCTGCTGAACGCTTATTACAATGTTGGACACAGATTCAAGAGGGTTTTTTTGTTTTTGTTTGGTTTTTTTTTTTGTAATGTATGTTGGTGCTTAAAACTGTGGGATTGGCTGTTAAAAGGGGAGTGAATCTGAAGAGAGCTAGTTTGTTTGTTCCCTGAATCCTGCATAAGGATCCAGGTCACCTGTATTAGGTGACCTGTGCTTTGGGAGCAATTGCACGGGCTTCTAGAGGGACAGGGCTAATAATCTGTTTGGGAAATCAGCTTGTTTACGAACTGTTAATGCCTTGGACATAAATATTGAAGTGCCTTTGTTACTGTTCTGTTTCCTACTATTTGAAAGATGGTATTGAATTGAAAGCTGCAGAGGTGTTAAGATTATTATTGCCCCACCTCCGCCCTTTTTTGTTTTGCTGGAGCTCTTTACCTCGCTGTTGAGGAGTCTGAAGCAAATGTTTGCCAGTGCCACAGAGACAAGTTCACAGCTGAACATGCTTGCTTAAGCCACTATAAAGGTGGAATTAGCCTAATAGAGCCTGTTGTGAACGGGGAAAGCTGAGACATTTGTCCTCTTCCGCTCCCAGTGCTGCAAGAAGTAATATCCAGCAGAGGCAGTGAAGCCAGATAAACTGCAGTAACATCTGAAGTCTACAGGACTTGCTAGATAGCCCAAAGGCTCTGACAGACTTCTTAACTTTAGGAAGGGAATTATCTTGAAAGGACAGTAATGCTTCCGAAGAAAGCAGTGCGGAAACTTTGTAAATTAATCCTTCAGCTTCTGATCCGTGGCCTTGGTGAGAGTGCTTCTTAGCCTTCTGTTTGTGATATCTGCAGCATAGGTCTGTGGGTTCCATTTTGTTGTTTTTTTTTGTAGAAAATTTTGCAACTCCTTCCAGAAAGGATTCATCAGAGATGGCAATTTCATAGTATTGGTAAGTTAATTTTCTTTTTTCCTTTTTTTAATTTTATTTTTTATTAGTAGCTGTTTCACACTACTCTTTTCTTAGTTCGCACTACTCATTTCATAAACCTGTAAGTGCCCTAACAGGGATTAAAGTCTTGAAAGAGTAGCAAGATAAGGGGGGAGGAAAAAAAAGAGGCAGGGTGTGCATGTGTGGAATGAAACAACAACAAAAATCAACAATGTAGTAAGATGCTCTTCTAGGTACAAATAAAGTTGGGCTGTTGAGAAAGAACATTAATAACTATAAAGTTAGAGTTACCCATTTATGGCTACATTTAATGTATACCTCCCAAGAAGTTCTTTGGGAAAGATGTTATGGGTTATAAGGAAGGTATGAAAGGTGATCTTTTTTTTTCCTTCTGGCATTGAGAGAATTGCCTGAAGATAAAAAAGTTCACCAAGATTAAACTGGAGATTGCCAAGGACTTGTTTAAAAGATGTTATCAAGTCTGACCGAGAACTCTGACATCTTACTTGACAAAGAACAACAACAAATTTTTCTTTTTTTTCAGGGTTGATTTTAAAGAAGCTTCTTCATACTGGAAATTCATTAAAGGTATTTGAGAAAGTTATATACTAATTAATTTTGTCTAAAATGTTTAAAAATACAAGTAAGAATATAAGGGTGAATTTTATGGTAAAATCACAGGAGTGAGGTCATGACTTGTGTGTCATGAAGTAATGACTTTTAATCATTATCTTCAGTAGAACTACTCACAGTAGTAATGTGCTTATACAGAGTAGCCAAGAATTTGTGCAAGTGGTTGAAGGATTTTGTACTACAGCAGAAGTAAGCCTTTATCATTTGATGTTAGGGGCAAAGAAACTGTTTTTGGAGCTGAGGTTCTTAAAAGTGGAAGATTATCTAGGTCAAAGAGACTAATGGGTAGTGTAATAACAGTTGACCGTGGGACAAAAGTTGCCCATGTAGTTTTGGTATAGCAGCAAACAGCTGTGCCGCTTCTCTGTAAACCATCTGCAGGCTTGGTTGGTGCTGAAATTTTCCAGCATGACAGTCAGGAGTGGAGTGCTCTAGGACTCCATCACCTCCCTTGAAGAAGGAATGAAAAAGGGTAGAAGGAGTCCTTCTGCAAAAAAAAAAAAAAAAAAAAAAAAGCTCACTACGCTGTTTTAATTCACAAATGTGTTTAAAAATCTTATGATGTTATTTGGATTTTCTGAAAAATTCAGATGGCGTCTTGCACTACTGTATTCAAGCAAATGTCTAGATGCATGTTGGTTTTCTTCCTCTTCTTTTAGGGAAAGCCCTATGAAAGACTCTGGGACAAACAGCAGTGCCAAGATGCCAGGGTTGTCCTTGCATTTCATCAAGGACCTGCAGATGTGCTAGTTTGGCTCTGCTAGTGGCCATACTGTCTATGTTCATCTTTTCTACCCTTCCCTTTCTTCTCCTCCTTCCAGGACATGTCAAAGTGCTTTGGGCCAAGCTAACTTGTTCCATTTTCTTTTTTAAGATACGTCGAGAGGGTGTACGTCTCTTTCTACTGTGGCTGCAAGCACTTCAAAATAACTGTAGTAGAGAACAATTATGGATGTTTTCTTGCTTAATTCCTGGATTTTCATCACCACAATCTGAATATGGTCCCCGAACACTAGATAATCTTATTAACCCTCCTCTTAATGTTCAAGAAAGTAAGTAATTTGATAACATTACTCAGTTCTTCACATAATTCAATTCTCAGCACAGAGCAGGAAAGTTGAAGCAGTGTTTGTACCCAGGAAGATTATGGATCTATTAATGTGTTTCCTGATAGTTTGAGGCTTTATTGAATATTAACACTGTCCTTTTTTGTTGTTGCTGGCTTTTTTTAAACATACGGCAATGATAGCTCAGCACATGGTAGGTGAAAATAAATTGACCAATTTCATTTATTTTTTTTAAGAATTACAAGCAGATGTTGCATCTACTGAAAACTTGCATAGGCATGTTCTGCTTGTGCTGAACTGTTGCACTTGCTTTGGCTTTATTCTAGGGGATTAGAAAAAAATAGTAGTTTCTGCTATGGCTTTCAAGACAGTGAGGAGTTGTTAAGGCAACTTGTAAAACCAAACAATTGATCTTCCCACTGTCTCTGTGTATGACCAGGCAATTAAAGCTGCAATATTCTTATGGCTCAGAAGGCATTTTCCAAAAAAATTGCACCTTTTAAATTGCAGAACATGAGGTCAGAAAGGTATACATCATTGGAAAGGCTTGAACATTCTGAGATAAGCTTGTTACACTTTCTTTAATGCCAATATAATTGAGTGATCAATATTGAGTAGTCAGTAGAGTAAGGATGATTTTTTTCTGTTACGATTTTTTTATGACAAATTTTCCTTTGTTCACTCTAGCAGTATTGGACACTTGTAGCTTTAGGGAAACTTGCTTCCTAACTCTACGTGTACCTGTTAGGATTTCAGGTTTATTGATGACTTGGAATTGGGTAGTCAAGTGCAAACTGTGCATTCACACAAATGCAAATAAGAAGCTAACCACTTTTTCTTCTGAGCAGAAGGTGCTGTTACTTTTTTCCCTATCTCTACCCAGTGCTTCAGAGCTGATGCAAGCATTGCTTATAGAAGCAAACAGTGTCTCCTTCATTGTTAATTAAATTTACTGAAAGAAAGCTGATGCTAGCTGCTGAATTTCAGCTCTGCAGAGAAAAGTTTGCTAGATTAAGTCCTGTTTTAGAGTTATCTTGTGTACGTATCTACAGCAGGAAAGGAGGAACAAATCTAAACAGGATGTAGGCAGCACAGAATTGCAGAGTACAAAGGGTGTAATGCAAATATGTAACTGCAGGATCAAGAGTAAAATAAATACCTATCTAGCTTCACTTTAGAGGCAAAGGAAGTATAAAGCTAAAACTTTATGCAAATTAACTGGTGAATTGCTAAAGGAAGAAAATAATGAAAGATATAAAGGTTTGGCATTTGTAAAATACAAACATTACATTCCATTTTGGAATTTATGCAAATAATAAATTGATAACGCCTTTTGGAAAAATTGTGTTTTAGCAGGTAGATTCCCAAGATGCATAGGGAGAATTTATTTATCTTCTGTATTTTTAGATATAAACCAACACAGAACTAATTTTTTACTTTAGTGAAATTTAATAAGTTTGAGCTAGTATGTTTTGCCTGTAGGTGTCTGTACGTTTCTACTTTCATTACTTGGTAGATATTTATGTATGGAAAGAAATGGTATAAATGTAGACCTGTTGTTTTTTTTAATAGCTCAAGTGACTATAGAGGAAATCACTCCACTTGTTCCTCCGCAATCAGGAGATAAAGGACAAGAAGACTTAACAAGCTATTTCTTAGAAGCGCTTTTGAAATACATAGTAATTCAGGTATGTTCTATAGTTTTCAAACAAATAAATATGAAATAGCTAACATCTGTTTATTCATTACAAGGCGAATAATTCGCTATGAGCACTCCCTATATTGCAAGCATATATAAAAATAGTTTAACATCCCTCCCCATCCCACCAAGTCCTTCATGAAAAGCCCAGTCTCTTAGAAAATCCTCAGTTGTCTTGTGAACTGACCTCTCACCACAGGGTCCTGCATCAGATTGAAGCATGGATTAAAAAACAGGCTTGTCAGTCATTGCAAGAAATGCAGATTCCAGCTCTCTTCCCATTTCTGTCTCCTCACCATGTTGTCTTCAACCAGTGAAAGGATCAACTAGGCCCTTCCTTATAGTGTAGGCTTCTTGATGGTCAGGGATTTTGTTTTTCAAACTAAGGGGAAACTTGTAACTGAAAGCACTGGATTTTTGTGATAAGGGTTTTAACAAGTCTGAGCAAACTTTTGCTGGCCTCTTTCCTAGGCTTATACTCAGGCTAGCTGGCAAAACCAAATGGAAATAGGATTTCAGACTCAGTGATCTGTAAAACTGGGACAGACAGTGTATCTGTGCTCAGCATCGTATTTTTCCTCCATCTCTTTCCAGAATTGATGTTGTTACATGAGATTATATGTACAGCTTCTCCATTCTCTAATGGAAACTCTTAGCTACTGGAAAGTTCTAGTTATTAGAAATACTCCAGGGTATGTTGAGAGTCTGGTACAGAGGTTATGGCTTTCTAGCAAGAGCTTGTGTCTTTTTCTGATCAACGAGGTATTTGCTGCCCAGATCTTGTGAGGATCAAGCTGTGACTCTTGTAGCTATTTTAACCGTACTTTCTGGGGCTTTAGTTCTAGGAGACTTGTAAACCTAGGTGTAATACAGTATGCTACACAGAGTTTGGGATTACTGGTACAGCTGTGCAAGTGAACCTTTTCAAAACAGAAGCAGTGGGAAGCAGTAAATATTTGGAATGCTTCAGATCTGACAAAGCTTACAACTTAAGCTCTGCTTGAAAGTAACTGCACTGATGAGATTATACTCACAATATAGTGGCATTGCTTTGTGAAAACTAGGTAATAAGATCGTACATGTTCCAAGCTACCTAGAAGGCAGATTATAGAACTAAACGGTGAACAGAAAATAAAGACTTGAGTAAGTATCTAGTCCACAGCATGCAACTCAAGTGTCTCTTACTACCTCGCACTATGTCTTTCCCTTTGTACTTTAACACTTCTGTGGTCTTTGTCAGTATTTCAGATGCTTAAGACAGGGCATGGCAGGAGCTCCTATCAAAAGCTGTTTGGCTAAGCTATTAGTATATAATTAATTTGCTGGCCAGTTAGCACACTGCTTCAAAGCCTGCTCTGCTGTTATGCTCAGCAACCTGCTTGGCTGTGTGACAGTCTGTAGGTGTTCCAGGGCACTGACCTTCTCGGTCAGAATTACACAGCAGAACCCAATGGGAGACCAATCTATAAGTTCTTCATGCTTTTAGAGGTTGTGCTAAAGTGGCTGGACAGTGGCACAGATACTGTCAACATAGAGTATAACATTTCATGACTTGATTTTATCTGTCTTCCTGTGTGAACTCACAGTACTGGAATAATTTGCAGCCTCATTTAATTGCTTCCAGCATCTCCCAGTTTGAATAGAGGCCATCATACTTGTGGTCTGTAGATTAATGATGACTGTTAACTTTGACTAAAATTACCCCCTTATATTCTTGAAGAGAACTGTCCTCTCTCTAGTAAAGTGGTAGCATTACATCTAAATTTAGATGTTGTTCAGACAAGTGTCACAGAACTTATTCACTGTGTGAATGCTGGAGTCTTCAGTGCTTCTAAAAAAAACTTTAGCAAAAAATTTCAGGATGAATAGCTACCTTTTTGGTATTAATACTGCTAAAAGGACTTCAGGTTACTAGTTCCTATGCGTTAGTCATCTATTCTGTTGACTGTTTTGGGGTGTGTGTATGTATGTGTGTTCCATCCTAAAGGCTTATTGTCATGAAAATATATCGTTAATAAAACTGTGGACTTGGAGGAAGGAATAGGGTGTGTTTGGGGAAGGTGCTTTCCTGAAAACTTCCTTTAATTTATTTGTAGTAGACTTTACACAACTCTGCAGACAGATGCATTCTTCAGGACAAAAACAGAAACTGGATATTGAGTTTATTATTGAGAAGAACTTATGCTTTTCAATAGGAAAACATTTTGTAATGAGGAGGGCTTAGCACTCATAATCCAAAAGCAGATCTGTATAATTCAACTTTAAAGTTGTATCTTCTAATTGCAATTGACAAATTGGGTTGTTTCATGTTGCCAAACGCAGAGATGAATCCAAATACCTATTATAATGAATACAAGGACAGTTGTTAGTCAAAATGTTTTAAAACAAATGTTCAGAGTAGCATGGGTAATTGTCCTTTTCTTATGAATATTTTGAAATATTAAAACCAAACAATTAGTTTGACTTTACTTCCTGACTTACCTAATATGACTATAAAAACAGATGCATTTCTGTTGGTTTCAATATTTGATGTGTTTAAGTTCCTTTTAAAGGGGAAACAGTCTTCGCTTCATTGAAATTTACCAGTTAATTTCTGTTCTACCCTTTTAAAAAGTGTTTATTAAAATATATATGTTATTGTTCCATAGAAATAATGTATAAAGAAACAATTTCATCAGTCATCTTTCTCTTCTACTTCTAGATGTTTACTTTACCCAACAGTTGTTTTCTTCTTTTGCTTTTAAGGTTAAGAGTTTAGAATGGAAGAACAAGGAAAACCAGGAAAAGGGATTTTCATTTTTATTCTCAAATTTTAAGAAATATTACTTGCCTTCTATTTTCCCAAACATCTGTAAGGAGACCAGCTTATATAACCCTATACTTGGTAAGTGTTAACACAGCTGATAAAATCATTACATTTTCTCTAATACAGAATATGGCAAAGCAGTTTTTTTGATTGAGTCACATTGCCTGTAAAGAATATTCTCCAAAAGTGCTCCTTATGAAAGAATATGTTATGGTTTCAGTTTTGTGGTTCTCAGTTCTCTATTTGTGGAAGCACCTGAACACTTCATTAGTTTGAGTCAATCTTACTGTATTAACCTGATTCAGGTAAATTAAATGTTGTAAAACAGTTCTTTAATGTGGTCTCTGTTGTTGATGCAAGTTATGCTCAGAAGAGCATTCTGTTGAGATAAGAGGTTTAGTGTGCTGTTCTTTGGGGGATGTTGGCTTTATCTGTACAGAATCACAGTGTTTGGATCATACGATGTTTGCTCAAGTTTTCAGTCAGGGCAAAGTTGGTTGCATTTTTGTATCAACTGTCTTTTGTCAAGAGCTTGCAGTAGGAGGAAGAAGTGAGGTTTTAACACCATCTTTAAGCTGATCATGCTAAAATGCATCTTTCCATATAAAGACTGGAATTCTAGGTGTTTGCTAAGCAAACCTAACTAGAGTTTTGTTTAGAGGTTTTTAGCCCATTCTAAACTAGGATGTTGTTTGCATATCCTGATTTTGCTGTCTCACATTTGCATGCACCCATGCACAAAGTCTTGTAAGCCAACGGAGTTGAAGACTCTTGTTTGTGAAAATATCATCAGCTCAGGCTTTCAGCTGCCATTTTGTTGCCTGAATAATATGGGTACCTCACTGTTCTTCTTGCATATTGATGCAGTGTCTCGTAAGGATTAATAGCAATCTCTCCAGCCACAATTCCAGCTTCTAAAATCAAGTCGTCAGAAGCATGTTGAAAAGGTCTTTCTTTCTGCCAGTCCATGTACATGTATTTGGATTATGGCCTTCTGCAGAGATGAGTGTTTCAGAAACCTGGGATGGGTGTTCTCCTGGGAAAGACAAACAGCGGACATCTAAGGGAGAAGAAACAATATAAATCCAGTTATACATAACTGTAGAAGAAAAGTTGTGTGAAGATACTGGAGAGTTTCAGTGTTGAAATGGCTACAAGTAGAATGATAGCAATGCTGGGAAAGCAAACCTGCTTGAGGTCTTGGAACAACATACGTGGAACCAATTTCTTTTCGTGGAGGTCTTGATTGAATCTTCCACAGAAGTGCTACTGTAGTTCTTTCTTTCTGTGAACCATAAACAAGAAACTTCCACTGTTTTGAACAATGGGGAAGAAGAAGAAATGGGCTCAGATCTCCAAAACTACTGTCAGTACCTTAAACTGTGCAAAGTCAGAGGCAATTCTGAGGATCTGGGGGAAAAGAACAGTAATGAAGGCAACAGAAACATTGGTAAGTGGGATAGGATTTTCTCCTTTCTGAAATTCTTCTCTGGCATGCCTCTCCCCACCCTATTTGAAAACAATCCTGTATCTGCCTGTTATGAACAAAATTGATAGCTCTTTCAGGCAGAAAGCAGTGCAAACCTTGACACAGAGCATGCTGCTGAAAACCGAATTTTTTTATGCGACTCACCTAATATTTAATTTAGGAAAAGTCAGAAGATACGAATTAGAACAGTTTTACTAAGCAAGCATTAATACAGGGGCTTTGCTGGAGATGGTATATTGGATGCAGATTTTTTTGTTGTTGTTAAGGCAGCTTTACAGATACACATATCAGTTACAGTAATGGACATTCCAGTTACAGGAAGCTAACAGTATGCCTCCTCCAAATTCCTTCATGAGTCTCACAGGCTTAGAAGAGCAGTACAGTACAGGAGTATGGATTTGTTTTGTTTTGACTGTCTTTTAACATATATTTAGACTCAGTAATATGTCCTTTGGAAACTTTAGTAAGAGCTATGGTTACAATAGGTAGACTTCAGGGGAATTCTAACTTCCATCATTGTAATGTACATATCTGTTCCATTTCTAAGTCATTTAGAAGGGCTCCTTCATTTACAGGTAAACAAAAAAGCAGGCTGCCATATGGCTCTCTTAAGCTTGTTATTGACTTACAAAGTAAGCATGGTCAAAACTGCAAGTATCCGCTATTACAACTGTGTTTTTTTCTAGCTTTTTCGTTTTCTGCCTTGTGTATGTCTTCCAAAACTTCTTGTCCTTTTGGACACAAGCTTACACAAAGTTTCTCGGGGGGCAGGACAGAATGGAAAAATGGAAAGTTGGGGGAAGGGAATATTTTCTCTTGTGTTATTTGAGTCAATCTAGTAAACTTCTGTTTTACTTTGGTTTTAGGTCAGTGCCCTCACCTGGAGCCTTCACAAGAAATGTGCAAATACAAGAAACAGTTGAAGGAAGATAGATTTGAGAAGCAGCTGCAGCACATAATCCAGTTGAGAGGAACTGTGTATAGAGAGGATGTTCTGAGAAGATACCATGAAACTACAGAAGGAGACAGTGTACTGCAAGGACGTGTTTACTGCATGTCTCCTGGTTGTCCTTTTGAAAATACTGTCTACGTGCTGTTGCTGCATAGCCAGTATTGCAGCCTTCACACCCTACTGAATGCTAATAGATAGCAGAGAGAACTGATTTTTGCATCTTTTTTACTGCACTACCAGGCAATTCCTTTTTTTCACTTACTGTGCTGTTATATATGCTGCTGTGTAAGATGTTAATTTTTTTAGTATTCTTCCTAAGCTGCTGTCTTCCACAGAATGAAAACAATGTACTGTTTTTTATTTGTATTAAATAAAACCTTTGTAAACAGTTTAAAAGTATTCTGTGCATTTGTAACTTAGTTTTATGTGGTTGGTATGCAAGAGTCACGTAGTTTTTCTGCTTTTTTTCTCTAAAAATAACGTTTCCATTAGAAGCAGTTGATGTTATTTTAAAGTGTGTTCTGGAAACAGTCATCTGTTAGCAGCACCAGGATGAGATTGTCACTCCTTTCGTATGTGTGTGTTGAAATGACACTGAGATATACCAGCTTGGATATCCTCTATGCTGGTGCTAGCTGTTGTGATGTGCATGTGTAGTGTTAACAGGGAAACCTTTACAGCATGGTGGCAAGTAGGCTGTGTTCACTTCAGACACCTAGAAGTGTATATGCCTGTCAGAAGACAAGCAGCTACTATCTAGGCAATTATTTCTTTGCTGCTGTCCAGATTTATTCCTCTTGAATTATGACGCCATAACCCAGCAGAAATTGTGCTGGATCCCTTTCAAACAAATGAACACAAAAAACTCAGCTGTTGGCTTGGCATTAGGAAGATATAGTCGGGAAACAACTTTATATTATGCAGTGTGGCTGCTTTGCATCTTCTTTGATTTCAAGCATAACTATTTTTGAACTGCCTTCTGGCCTACTCAAAGATTTGTAAAACCATGGAACATACCTCACTACTTAGCTGCATACTGTAGAAAAGTTGAGACAGTGCTGAAATACCGCTCTGCACAATCAGTCTCTCTCCATATGTGAACAGGACCATCCTTTTCCTTGCCTTCTGTTTTGTGTTTTTGTTGTTTGCTTTTGTGAGGGAGGGGGAGGTTGCATGGTATCCCCAGATAAAAGCTGTGATACTGAAATGCCAGCAGTAGGGTATGTTCTGACTGAACATGTCATCTTCAGTCCTCGGACAGATTTTCATCAACTCCTTGTATTGGAGCAGATCTCATACTTGCCCTTCTACGCTGAAGAACCAGGAATAAAGTTGGCACACTGCTCCAGAGAAATGCCATGCATATCCAGGAGTCTTGTAGTCGCTTCAGATTGTTAATGATTTGTATCACAGCAGTGTTCTACACTCTGTATTGGGCTGCGAAACCCAGAGATGGCTTTTGCAGTATTGAGGTTGCTGATACATGCCTGGAGTTTCACTGGGATGTTGATACATGTCCTTGCAGAAATGCAGACTATGCACCATTTAAAAAAAAAAAAAACAAACAACAACAAAAAAAACTATTCTTTCCCCACCCTGTGTTTTTGTAACACTTTTACTGCAGATGTCTTCCAAGTTGGGTTTTCAAAAACTGCCGCTCTGTTTTTTTCTGTATCAGATTCAGGAATACGACTGGTACCATCAGCATCTTTGTCACTACAGGAGTAGAAGACCAGGTGGTGTACACTATTCTGAAGCATTGCATAGAACGTGGGATGGAGAAAAGAGAATTGTAGATTTAGAAACCCCAAATGACCACAGTTCTTTCAGAGCTGGATTGTCATCCTACTGGGCATCGTTCATTGTGTTTCTTGCAATCCAGGATGGGAGTTAGCACTGTTAGAATTGTATTTTAGCTGAATCACGTGAAGTTGTATGTGCTCTTGTTCTGGCAGCAAAGTCCACCAAAATTATCTGGTGCAAATGTGGCATTAGATGAAGCTGTGAGACTCCAGTGGCTTTGGAGAAGAATTTTTCACTGTCCTATTACTCATCTTTCACCTATTTCAGAGCCAGAAGAGGCTGTTTTTATTGCAGCTGCTTTTAAAATGCAGTTTGGAATTAAGGCTATCCCCTTATAGGCATGATTAGATGTTAGGATCTGTATTAGTAAACGACTGATGACCCTTATCTCTAACTACGTGGCTTAACTGTGTGTTGCTGCAGACAGAGAGATTTCAAAGACTGCATTAGAAAATTTAATGCATTGCTTCTGAACTGCATCTGTTTTCCCACTAGGTTTGGTATTAGGATGTAAGTGATTTACAGGGTTCTTCAATGTCTGTAAAGTTGGTATGAGTCACAGATAAATTGTTGCTTAGTAACTTAGCTATAAACACTTATTAAAAAATAAAAAAATTGACATTGCCTTCATTCTATATGAAAACAATTTTCTTGTATAGGCTGCATTCTAGTGTAGTTAATGGTTATTTTCCTACTTAGAACTGCTTTGTAGTTTTCAGTGCACGTGTGAAGTAGTTCATTATGCTATTGGATGAGTTTGCTGAAGTTTATCTTTAAATATTAAATGTAGTGCATAGCTTAAAAAAGGCTGAAAACATTACAAGAATATAAAAACGTTTTAACTTATTTTAGGGGAAAAAACTGCAAGCCAGGCAATGAGGCTATACAAATCACTTTCCAAGGAAAATTAAAGGCTTTGTAATAGCAGAAACTTGTTGCTGTCTGTTGGACTACAGATACAGTCTCTCTCTAGGAAGAAATTACAACCTTTTGAAGCCGTATAGTCTAGTCTTGGGATTATCTATATCATAGCCATTTAGGCACATCTTGGGATGATGTGTGCAACAGCAAATATTAACAAAACAATCTCTGAATGTTCACCATGTATTCGTTATGGCTTTCAGATTTCTTACGCACATAGTTTTCTCTCTGCATGTATTTTAAAATGTTGCATTTCCTTACAGATATACCACAGATGAGACCAAAGCCACACTATGTAATGGTTAAGAAAGATGCTGAAACCAATGAGGCAATATATTGCACAAAGGAACCTTTTATTAAGGCTCGTGTTATTGTCATTCGGTGGTTGGTGTCTTTCTGGCTTGAGCCAAAACCTCATGCAGGACCTCATATTCCTGGGATGGAAGGTGAAAATGTGCCAAAGAATATACAGGTAAAACCAAATATGCAAAGTTTTCTTCTTTTCATGTGTTTGTCTTAATTGTATTCTCAGCAGCATGTAATCCTCTGATAATTATAGCTGATGAAGAATTGGAAAAAGGAATTTCTAAACAATTTTTCTGCATATGAATTCAGTCTAGAAGGATTTGCTGTACTTTAAAAAAAATAAATCTGCTAAACATTTGGGTTTTAATCAAGTGGAGGTAAAAATCTTTGAAATGCATTGTATCTTGTCTTTTTTTTAATTCTTTGTACTGTTTTAAATTATTCTTCTATGCGATTTAAATTTTATGTTCAAATTGTATTGCTAAAATACGTTATGGAAATTCCCTTTAATTTTTGTTTCAGAGAGCAGCTGCTAGCATGGCTTCGAGGGAAGACAGCAAAAATGACAGCACTGATAAGCAGGACAGAAATGCAGAGCCAGAACAATCTCATTCTAATACAAGTACTCTAACAGAGAGAGAACCAAGTTCTTCCAGCCTCTGCAGTATTGATGAAGAACATTTAACTGATATTGAAATTGTCCGCAAAGTCTTTTCTTCTAAAAGAAGTAATGTTAATTTTCTAACTGAGATTTTTCGACAGGTAAAGAACCTGCTTTAGAATGGAAGAATATTGACTATTATACTGTATACGATGTCAGAGTTTTTTCAAGTGTATTTGCTAACCAGAACATTATATATGTTTTTTGTCATCTTGCCTTTAAAATTAAAGCATTAGAAAATATTTCAGAATTTTTCCCTTTTAATCAGAATATCTCCAATTCCTGATTTTTCTAAATCTATTTATTTCCTAACCGGCTTTAGAGCATTTAACTTGGATTTTACAGTTCCCTATAGACAGGAGTGTTTGATCTTTTCATGCATCAACCCCATAGCTATTAGAGCTCATAATCAAACATAAAAATAAACCTGCTGTAGGAGTCTGCAGCTGTTCAAGAGCTGTTTTAGGAGCAGTCAAATGCCCTTACCTTGACAGCATTCATCAGAAGGGTGAGACAGATGGCTACAGAAGGTAGCATTCTGCTTCTGACTTCACTGCAACCACAAGTGTTAGCTAAGTGTACTCAAAATAGTGTTTTTCAGATGTAAACTTTACTAAACAAATTAAAATTAAGAACATATGCCAGAATACTGAGTCTTTCCTATAATACAAAAATACTTAGCTTTGAGTTCAAAGCAGAAAAATGGAACTAAGTAGATTTTCTGTATGTCCCAGAGAATAGAACAAAAGGTGAAGAGGTTTTTCTGAATAAAATTAAAGAAAAATACGCTAACTTTCAGTTGAAGTGCAAGATGCTAATTGCTTTAAACAACATAAAACTAAACATGCAAAATCTCCAGTATTTCTGGATGAAGGGGTTATTTTTGAGTGAGGTGAATGTCAGAAGCATATCCACTGAAACTTATCTATCAGAAGCTTAACCACATCCCATGTGTTGAAGAACTGGGACGCATTACTGAAGGAGATAGCAGAGTTACCAAATTTAGACTGCCACTCGGGTTGACAGAGCCTGAGGCATTGAATGTAGATTCAAAATTATTGATACATCTATTTACAACCCTTTCGTTTTTTTTTCTTCACACTTCATTTTAATGGGTTTCTTTTTCTTCACACTTTTTAGTTTGATACTCAGATGACACATCCATTTCTGGAGAGAGAGCATATTGTTTGTGTCAAGTGGGCACTAATTAAAGGAGTCAGTGAGTTTTCAACATTCACACCATGGGCTCCATAAAACATTGTGTTAATGTAGTTTATCTGTTCTTTTTTTCTTTTTTTTTTTTTTTTTTTTAATACAGTTAGGTCATCATGGTCTTTGGTAAATGCATTTATAGTTCATTGAAACCTGCCTAATGTTAAAAGTTCCTGATCTCTGACTACTTGTTACCAGTACAGCAGGTACATAAAACCTCCTGAAGAGGGCAGAAATTGGCCGTCACACTGACTCAAATGCATTATTTTTAAAAATAATAATTTTGAAATCTTTTCAGGGAGTCAAGCTACTGTTTAAGGCTACTGTTTTGAATCTCATCTAGATAAAAATAAGATATGTGCCTACCAGTAATGTATGACACTTGAAATTTTGTCATTTAGAACTGATTTAACTCCCCTCTTCCAAGTCCTCTGAATCAAAGGTGCTGTAGTAGAAACTTCTGCTCACTTGTTTTGCATGCTTTTGATGAGTGTTTGTGCTTTAATTTCAGCAGTTCTGGGCACTGAGTAGATCTGCCTGTACAGATTCTCATATCTGTCTCTTTGGCAGTGAAGTTTTCAATTTACTTTGTTGACAAGTTTTCTTGTTAAAACTTTTTCTCCATTGCCTGTGTGCACACTTTCAGATTTCAGATGAAGAAAGTGAGCTAACATTTAGGTTCAGGAGTAATTTACTTGTTCAGATCCTACAGCGGTTGTAAGGTTTTTTTGTTTGTTTGTTTCTCTTATGCCTTAGAACCTGGCCATTACAGAGCACTAGTTTAGTACTTATCTTGATGCTTCTTGACTTTAGAAGTACACTTTGTACTTAAAACTGTTCAATTCTAATTACAGCTTGAAGCCACGTAGTTTAGTTCCAATTTGATTTCAAGTAATGTAACTGGGCTTTTGTTTGTTTCTGTTTCTACTCCCAGGCATTTCTGTTGCCAATATGTGAAGCCGCTGCCATGAGGAAAGTGGTAAAGGTTTATCAGGAATGGATCCAGCAAGAAGATAAGCCCCTATTTATGAAAGAACCTGAAGAAATAATGCAGTGTACAGCTGTAGATTGTGATGAAAATGTTGTAGACCATAATTCATCAGAGAAGGCAAAAGAAAGAGAAGAGGTAAAATATTGTTGGTTACTATTTGTGGATCTTTTGCACAGTAGACAGAGGCTGAGACCAATTGGCCTTCTCAACAGACTATAAGTGGTTTAGTTGGATGTTACAGCATGTTGAGGGGAATGAAACAAAGGTAATTAAACAGCGCATGTATGTGCTACCGATTTGTTCCATTATCTGTAGATATTTATGTGTCTATTTAAATTTAAAGAAATCATATAGATTTATAAACTACTTCCAAGATATCGTTTATACGGTATGTCAACTTTCAGCTGTGTAAAAATTATATACAAATAAATGGGTAGGAAAAAATAGTAATTACTTTATCCAGATACTTTAAAATAATTGCTACAAACACCTTTAAACATGATGTTCTCTTTAAGATGTATCTGTCTGACATGTATTATCTATTACATCTTTTGTCCTTTAATGTAAAACAAAAACTACCTGTCAACAGATCAACGGGATTTTAAGAGCAAAATATTTTTCAGGAAAAAGGTATGAATTCCAGTCATGTTAGAAATTCAAACTGGGCAAGAAATGGCTGTTACCAAGACACTTTGCATAAACTTTCCGAAATTGATACTGAAGAGCAAAATGTACGAGCTGGAGTGCAGTCAGTATTGCAGGTATGGAATGAACTTGCTGTCTGATTTTCAGCCTAATAGTAAAAATTATGGTATCAGTACGTGAAAGAGTAGAATACAGCATAATACTCTTGCAAAGGCATCCCATGCCCCTTCAAAGCATCTCCAAATTCTGCAAATTATTTTAGATATAATCAAAAGTATATAATTTGAGGTTCTTTGAAATGCATTTATGGTCATAGAAGATATGTGCATTTTATGTATAATATGTACACACAAACTTACATTGTAGTGTGTATATGACTGTAGCCTTCTATCCAGAAGAAAATTTATTCTAAACCAAACAGGTGTATATTTACTACTATTTACTACTCCATTGTGTGCACTTGAATTATGGGTTACCATCCCAATTAGAATTCAAAGTTTTTACTGTAGCTTGAATGATTTCCTATAATGCTGTTCACTGCTAAATATAAAAATAAACTTTGTAACTGAAATGACTTTTTAATTCAAACTTTATAACAATTCAACCTTCATAATCTTTGCATACAGTGACTATATGTAGAATATGTATGACATGCTTCTAGGAAAGGAATGAAGAGTCTGTCCATTTGCAATGTATTTTTAAGGTTCACGCATCCGTGAATGTCTGGGAGATACTTCATGTTGAAGTTTTTCTAGACAGAGGTTCATTTGACCAGCAAATATCTTATTTAGCCAGAAACAGAATCAAGACATTCTGTCCCAGCACAGTGTCTGAATTTGAGAGGTTTCCGGACCTAGAACCACATTTGCCATTTGCTGTGAATGAAGAATCCAAGACTTCTATCTTAAGTTTTCTTCCCATTTAATTCTTGCATAGGCTTATTGCTAGGTCCTTCAAGGCGGGTAGGTTCATTAGCTGAAGCAAGTAACTTTTAACTGTATACTAATAGTTTTTAATCATTAAACTCCAAAGCTCTCAGTAGAGGGAGATTACAAGTGTAGAACCAATGCTTTCATGAACATGTGGATTAAGAAAGACAAATAAATTGGAGATCTAGAACTGCCTGTGATTTAAATATTTCCTAACCTCACATGAAAATATAACAGCACTTTAATAGTAGATCCTGTAACTTCTGAAGGGTCCATGCCTGCTTTGGTTTCATTGTTTTCATTCTAAAAGCCCTAATTCACTGTCTACTGAAGTCAGTGGAAAACTTGCTAATATTTAATAACATTGAAATCATTCAGCCTTAAGAAGACTTGTTCACCAGAGGATAGAGTCCAAATCCAGCCTGTCATAATACTCTTTACTAGATCTTTTTTTTTTTTTTTTTTTTTAATATTCGGTATGTTACCCTTTTTCATCCCGAGAATGTTATTACAGTAAATGGTATTACATTAAAGAGCACTCCAGAGGACGTAATTATTTTCTGTCCTCACAATAGATGGACTCGCCATTAATTATTGCCTTCTGTGAAAAATACATTCCCCAACCTCCATAATGTTTTAACCCAGATTAAAGACCAAAGCTGAGAATAACTTATGTTAAGAACACAGTTATTTAAAGTCTAGTAGTGTATACATGTTTGTTTTTTGTTGTTGTTTTATGTTGCTTTTGTTTTTTTTCTTGTTGCTGCATAATGCTGACATAGTACAATATCATTCCACTGCACAAGGAGCAAAGGATAATCAATGGCACGAAGAATTGCTTTGACTATGTTTTTCATTCATTTCTGAATATTGTGAAAACAGTACCTTTCTGGATACAGGCTTACATGCTTGAATTCCCTAACTCCATCATGTACTTTGGCAGGCTTCCTAACGTAAATATGTAGGAAGTAGTACTTGTGACCATTCAAACTTGACGGCACAGTTAATCCTAGTAGCTTTTATAGTTTATATGCCTGGTATGTTGCACCTTGGAAGAGGACAGGTAAGTAGCATCCATAAGAAGATTTTCTGCAGCTTACAGAAACTTTTAAAACCTATTAAAAATTCTGCTGCTTTCTTTCCATATGGAAGAATAACTTACATAAATTATGTAAATATACCTATGAGAAAAGTGAATTTGGTGACTGTGGTTTTGGTTGTGAGCTACAAATAGCTTACAAGAACTCTTATTTGTCTTGTTTGATGAGAGTGTATTACATGTGTGGTGGTGGTAGATCTGTAGATCTGTAGCAGTGGTGGGTACGGGCTTCCAATGAACACAGTTTTGCACTGTAAAAGGAACCAAAAAGCCAAGAGTTCCTGAAGCCAGTGCCACTACACGTTACTTGGCTGCCATATATTTTCCTGGAAATCTTGTCCTTTTTTCTCCCTTTGAACCATCCTGGGGTTCATCCTCACATGAGCTTGCTGGGTATTTGACGTTTGTCAATTTTATGAAGATTTTGGTATGTGATTTCATAGAGCCGAGGAGGTAGTCCATATCTGATTTGCAGCATCACATGGAGCTATTATAAAATACATGCATATTTGAATTGTACTGCTGGGTATGATGGCGACCACTTTGGAGAAGGTATCCTGTTTCCTATTTCTGGTAAGCCATGCTGATCGTGATGGGATGAATACTGTAGATTCCCAGAATGTAGTACACTCTTCATCATGCTGATGCACAAAGAGTGTACAAGGACTCATTCAAGTAGTTTAGTGTGTGTTATACTAGTCAGTTGCTCGTTTACAGTGGAACTTCTGTGCTTAAAGAAGCAGTGGACTTCTTTACTGGAATATTTTTGTCCATCATACTAAATAATTGTGTAATTTTTTGTAGCATATATCTAGGAGAACAAAGATATACAAATAGGTTTTATAGATATTTTTTTTAATCTATTGGTTTTTCTGTAGCTTTATCATCAAATCAAGCTAACTTGTGTTCAAATACATACTTCTGAGTGTATATGCAGCCCGTTCTGTTAATCATGGGTGTTGTCTTTCCGTGTTACTATCAGCTAAACTGTTGAAAATATCAAAGTGCTTCAAACTCATTACACCCACTTTTTTTTACTTACAGGTTTTTATTATAAATTCTTCAAACATATTCTTTCTTGAACCAGCAAATGAAATTAAAACTCTGCTGGACGAACACACTGATATGTGTAAACGCATTCTTAATATCTACCGCCACATGGTAGTCCAAGTGACTATGGACAAGAAGACTTGGTAAAATGCTAATGTTTTTGTCTTAGATTATTAGTTCACAAGATAAATGTGAGATGGTGCTTGGTAGTAAACACAGTAGGATGGTATTGACTATGTGAATCTGTTCCTCTAAATCAGTAAATGAATGGGCTTTAAAATCACAAACGACTTACCACAGGGGAAGTGGTGAGCTCCTCTGTTAATGCCGATAATAAGCACTAGCTAGTTTGAGTCAGCTTAGCCCTCAATGAAAAAATAAGTAAGCTAGAATATACAGACTACTATCAAGGATTGACTGATGACATTTTTCCAGGACATTTTGCTCATGTGTCAAAGTGCTAAGTATGAAGTCACATATGAAGCTTCACAGCCTTATTTAAAAATAGACAAAAATCCTCAGATAAGCTTGGATAATTGTTATAATGAATGTGAGTTGTTCTTGATCTATAATTAACTCCAGCTTTAGACACTTCTTTACAAGAGTCCATTTACTGTTTTAACTGTTTTGTCCTTTCCAGTGTTTAAGATTCATAGCAGGGACAAGGGACCCTCCTTCAAAGTCATCTGCATTATTTCCCCCTCTTCTTTAAATAGCTGTTTTTAATGAGGTAATATATTGCCACCATTCTCCATTGTAAGGAAGCAGTATCAAGGGGATTTCAGATGGCTGATTTATTCCATTTTAATTTGACATGCATTCAGTCTCTCACTGGGTAAATAGAGCTGGCATTACATGTCATTTAAAATTTGTTTGCTCATGTTAGGAAATAAGGAATCAGTTCAAGGCTAGCCACTGGGAAATTTGGGAGTAATAAAAGAAAACAGATCACACTAAATTAGTATTTTCTTCCCCAATTTCTTGTCAGTAAAGAAGTGGCTCTAGACTGTGATGACAAAGTTTCTGTGCCACACAAAAGAATTAATGAAGTTTGTTTATGATCATGTAACATTGCCAAAACTTGTCATTCATACAAAAAAAGTATAAACTCAGATCAGAAATATGACTAAACCTTTGTCCTGCAATTTCAGGCCATTGAAAGTGATGACCCTTGAACAACCTTGCACATGATGTTACAGGGCAATAGGGGTTCCTCACTGTGAAAGTCAAGTGTGGAAGGCATGGGAGTAATTTCTTTTACAAGAAAAAAGTCAGTCTGTTTGCAGTGTGTTTGGGCAAATCAAGCTCAGTCATTGTCTTTAAAAGTATCTTGGTATATATAGGATTATAGTAAAATAGTAACTCTAAGTTTAATATTGTTTTGCAGGGAACAGATGCTACTTGTGCTGCTCAGGGTTACTGAATCTGTGCTGAAAATACCACCCCAAACTTTCTTGCAGTATCAAGGAAGAAAAAACTCCACCTTAGCAGGAAGACTTGCAGGACCTCTTTTCCAGGCAATTAAACATTAATTCACTTTAATTAATTCCGTTTCATTTTGACCAAGAGACTAGAAGCAACAGCTGCTGTTGACTGGTTTGTTCTAGGATCTGTAAAGTCCTCAGATTCTTTAGTAGGGTGAAAAAAGGATAGAAAAGATATAAATGTGATGAGAACTAGGTGAGGACAGTGTTACAAAACTGTTCAACAAAATTTGTAATGTATGGAAAGATCTTACACAAGTCAAACCAGTTGTTCCTCAAAGTCAGAAGCACGTGTTAACATAATACTTGATTATTCATGGAAAGTCTGTGTACTGGCAAGGAAGTGAATATTAGGACTACACAAAAATGTTTGTGGCAGTTAGAAACTTCTTTTTAAGCAGTAATATTGAATGTTGTCATCTTTTGTTGGTAAGCCAACATTTCTCATTTTATTCTTTTAGACTCTTATAGTAGCTTGGATCAAAGCAAATCTAAATGTGTACATCTCTCGAGAACTTTGGGATGACTTGCTGTCTGTAATGTCATCACTGACATATTGGGAAGAGCTGGCCACTGAGTGGTCATTGACAATGGAGACACTAACTAAAGTATTAGCTAGAAACCTCTATAGCCTGGACCTCAGTGACCTGCCATTGGATAAATTAAGTGAGCAGAAGCAGAAAAAACACAAAGGCAAAGGTAAGACAGCACTATGTACATATTTTAAGAGTTTGAGTGGAGCTAATGAGATGTTGGGTACAACGGAGTTTTTGTCCCGTCTTTTCAGAGTACCTAATTAGACATAACTGTCACCTGAAATAACCCAGTTTCTTTACAGTAAGGCTGTTTTTTAGAACCACTGTTAAATCCTACCATAAAGGTTCAGTCCTGCAAATAGGCACATATGGAATTTAATTCCTAAAGGTATGTAGAATTAAACCCAAAATTTTACACTACTATGGGTTAAACCTTTCCATTTTTATCAAATAAAAGTTGAGTCCCAATCATAACATCTTGAAATTAATGAGGATTACATGTCTGGTAAAAATTAGGTAGCAAGTGCCTATTGCAAGCATAACTGGAACACGGATCCTGAAATCCTATGAATGTTGAAAGATAAAATGTTAGATTAACATAGTTTTGTTTGAGCAGTAACTCACTGCTAAACCATGGTGAAGACTGGTTTTGTTAAAGTGACTTACTTTGACTAAGTGAAATGATACTAGTACCATGTGAATGGTACCAGTTTTTAAACTGATTCTGATATGATGCAGGACTCTGTAGGACTATAAACAAGGAGAGAGAGGGTGGCTACTTTTATTGTTATAGTTCTGATATTGTTGAGGCAGGAAATCTGTCCTCCTGTATAGAGTGCTGAATTGAGATTGGCAAAGCCTGGCTTCTGTTCCCAAATTAGAGACTGACTTCCTGCATGTCACCACAAGTCTTGGTTTAGTCTACTGTATAATACGTGTATGTTCTTTAAAAAGGGCTTTGAGAGGCCGAACTGTATTTAAGATGAGTAATAAAGATGGAAAAAAGTGTCGTTTTTAGTCTACTTTTTAATCTCTCTGTATTCTGATGGATGTGGTTCATCACACATCTCTGAGGGAGAACCAAACCTAAGGGAAGGAACTTAAAACGTCCCTAGGGTTTGTCAGTGAGAAATAATCAATATTCAATGTGCATGTTCCTTTCCCTGTCTTAAAGAGGATATTCTTTTAGCCTGTATTTACCAATGATGTTTTCACATGCTTCCAAATTCCTCATCTTGGGCAGAGACATTCATACTTTCATTTTGTTCTTCTCATGACGACTGAACAAACATACATTTTTCTTTCTGAGAGATTGCTCCAGACCATGCATTTTTACTTTCCTGTTCTATACAGCTACTTTTTCTTTGAAAAGATGGTTGTTGTTGTTTTTAAAAAATAAATAAAACTGATACTGGATAAGAATGTGTATAGTTATGTTGAATAGAGGTTTAAAAAATATTTTGATTCATCTGTATCACCCATACAGAGCCACATGAGAAGAGTTTATGTTATCTTTCAGCAGTAGAATTCCAGAGCCTCCATTATTAAATGAGAGTTGAAGAGTTAACTCTAGTGGGTTTTGGAAGTAATAAATTCCATACAGATTATGCCCAATTTCTTTGGCTCTGCTGATTTGTTAATAATAATGAACATGCTCTATTAAGGCTCACTTTCCAAGAAGATGCCCTTTTAATGATCGTTAACTGTTATAAAGTATAATTTGTGATCATAAGTCGGTTCAGTGTGGGTAAGGAAATATACTGCAAATATTCTTTAGTTCACAGGGCTTTTTTGTGTACAGTTTCTTGAAAACTCCTCATGTGAGCTTTATTGACTTTGATATAAATGTCAATTCTGAATTTGTTACATCTTTTCTTCTTATAGTATTTTTAGGGTGAATTTCCAAAAAACCTTGTTCTTTGAGCCTAAATTCCCTTTTACTTGCTTTTGCATTTGATGATAAAATATTTTATCATTTTTACTTCATGTTCCTCAAGTGTCACAAGGTTATTTGGCAAACAACTGCAGTATTAATGGTATGTAATGTATGATTTTGTGTGTTTTGTCTAACAGGAACAGCAAAGGTTGAGATAGAGGTAAAATGTATATAGTTACACATTTTATTTGTCTACAGTCTTTGTAAAACCAGTTTTCTTGTGTTTTTGAACTTAATTGGTCAGAAAAGAAAATCACAATAGCTTAATAGCACCAGTGCTTCTGAAAAAAAATTCAGTATCCCTCAGTTAATGCTAGCTGAGTGGATCTATAGAGATACTTAAATATAGTAATGTGCTGTTTAGCTTTTAAAATCATGCTAGCTTTGATAATTTATCCAACTTTAAATCTCTCTGAAAGAATACAACTGTCACTGTTTGGTGATACCAGCATAGTAGTGAATAAATTTACAATTCTATTTTTGTAGGAGTTGGGCATGAATTCCCCAAATCTTCTGTTGATAAGTCCTTTTCTAGAGGCTGGAGCCGTGATCAGCCTGGACAGGCACCAATGAGACAACGCAGTGCTACAACCACTGGATCTCCAGGGACAGAAAAGGCAAGAAGCATAGTACGGCAGAAAACAGTTGGTACGTATCTGTAAAAGCTGATTTAAGTGACATTTGAGAAAGGGGAAGGAATTCATAACTGACATTGTAGCTACATGGTTAACTTTTTTTTTTCCCCACAAAAGTATACTCTCTGCAGTAATTAGTTGAATATATAAGTGTAAATGATGTAGCCTTACATGTTTTGAGGGTAGTTGAATAGCTTGTTACTACAATTACAGTTACTGCAAATGAGAGTAATGTAGTTAAGTATTGTGTAACTTTTAATGTTTGATCACACGCTTAAGATGCATTAGAAAAATAATACTGTTGTGTGTCTATGGAAAAGAAAAAAAATTGAGTAATTTGATCAATGGTATGGATAGGTGGCTTTTTAAGTCTGTTTTCATAAATTATGCACACAATAGGTAGAGTATTTTCCAACTGTGGAAAGAAAAGTGTGAGAATTATGTACATGTCTGCATAGTTCATAAAATGTGTTGTCTTTTACTATACCCTGAATCTTGCGTTAATGAGAGATTGGCGCAGCCGTGTAGTTCTCCATTTCTGAAGTGACCTATTTCTCAATTTCATTACTTGCAGATACTCTTTCCAGTGTTAGAAATGACTGATGGTAGTCAATGGTTTAGATGGATTGCTCAAAAGAAGACTCATTTACATTTGTATGATTTGCCTACCATATCTTAACATGAACTGGACTGTAAATTTCTTTACTTTGTTTTCTTATCTTGATGATCTCAGTGCTATCCATTATGTGAAGGAAGTTTAAGCGGATTTTACTTTTTCATGTAAAAGAAGAACCTTTTAAGGAGTATCTCATGCTTTTTCACTGTCTCTGTAGTAGTAGTGGCTTCAGTCATGAAGTGTTCTTGCACTGATACTTCTTGGAAGCAGGTACAATCTGACGCAGTTTTAGAACGCAGGAATGGTAATCAAATATGTAATAGTGTTAACTTTTCAGAGATTAACATCTCTGTTAGCTTTCCAAAAATCTTCACATTTGTTTTTTGAAGTCACAAAGGTTATGTAGCAAAGAAAATTATTTGAATATTCTTCAAAATTCTTAATAAATTTTTAAGATCTGTTTACGAGTAGCATCTGAAGCCTTCTGTTGGGGTGGGAGAGTTGTTTGTTCTGTAAGCACTACTATAAAAATGCTAATTTTGTGTATCCAAATGCTACACAGCATTTCCTTATCTCATGCTGACAGCTAGTTTGGCTCAAAAGTTTTCCTTATGGATTACAGATACTTTAAATGTAACTTCTGCTTCTCTTCAGATAGGCTGTGATTAACTGTTGCAGTATTTTTGCTTTAAGTCTTAATTGTCTTAACAAGGTAAAGCTCATGTTAAAATTTCTCCCTCTCAAATTATTATTTCAGATGTCAGAAGGTTATACTGCTTGATCAATTTTTAATGGTTTTGTTTTGCTGTTATTTGAAAGATGGCTATTTATATGATGTTAGCCCTAAAATCACTGCTTATACTAATCAAGCTATATATTGACCTGGTTAGCAGCAAAATAATCTGATTTTAGTTTCACTATACTTCAGCTTCCTTCATTTGGTTCTTTTTTGCCTTATATTTGATATTAATGAGCCAAGTTTATATTACTGTAACCAGTTAAAATTTCATCTCTATTCATTTTATAGAACACCATCCATAGACAAGCATCTTAGCATTAGTAGGATAATTTTAAAAGATGAAAAGCCCCCAGAAAGTTTCCAGAGCCAGAATCCCAAACTCTTCAGTTCTTCATCAACGTTTTTTTAAAAGATGTTGATGAAGCATCACATCAGGTTACAAAAGCATACATCTTAACTGTCAGCAAAGATTTGCTTGTTATCGTCTCAGGTCTTCTAAGAGAGCTGTTCAGGTGCTTCCTAACCTGTGCCAGTTAAAATAGGGTCACATAACAAAAAAATGGTTTATAATAAGTAAAATTTTCTGTATAACATTTTGCTAGTTTGTCTGCTTCAGTTAATTAATGCTGCAAGCAAAGCCTAGAATTGAGTCAGACCTCAGATGTGTTGCATGATGTCTGATATGTAGTATATTTCCTTTGATTGTGAGTAATATACTCTTTATATCTGAGTAGGTAGGATGTGCATGTTGAATATGTTATGGTAAGAAAAAGCTGGGGTTTCTTTTTCATCTGTTTTATGTTGTACACATTTTGTGTACATCTGCACACCTTTGTTTTTTGAGCCATCCTCATGCCAGCGCACGTCTATTGCTGCACTATTGTGTTTTACTCAAATAAAAATCACAGCTTTCCTGATATGCAGTGTGTACATTTTTAGCCTGAACTTATGTAAAGTAATTTTTGGAAAAGGGCCTTTAAATGCATATGGGTTGAAAAATCTTTTGTGCGGCTAGATACAGAATTTGTAGGCAGCAGATTCTCGTCCTATAAAAATACCAGATCTGAAGGAATTTAGGAGTCTATTGTTCTGTGTTTTTTTTTCTATAGATAACAGCGGAAGGTTTTGAACTGACATATCTAGTCCACATTTTGTGTTAAGTCTGACTCTACTTGACTACTTAATTGAACATGACACATCTTATTTAAAATAATTATTCAGTGAGATCACATTTTCATTTTACAGCATCACAATGTTAATCTTGCTTTCAGTAATAATATGTTACATTTTTCCTTTGAAAGTTTCTCTAAAATTTCTGTCTTCCAAATTGTAAATGTGATTTTCTATTCCCTCTTTTTAGAATCAAAGTAAGATGGTGGAAGAAAATCAGTCAAATTACAAGGGACACTTATTTTTAATGATTTGTATTCAACATAGTATCCAATCTCAAAAGTTTGGTTTATTTACTCTGTAGCTTGATATTTTCTCTCTTGGCTGCATTCATTTTAAAATGCATAATGATGAATGCAGTGCATTTAACCATGACTGTATTCTGAATTTTAATATTGCATCTCTTAAAAAGAAGTTAAACAGTTGCATGTAGTTGTCTTTTTCTTTTTTTTTAAGTTGGTTTCTGTCTTTTAAACTAAATTTAATTTAAAATAGAGGATGGCTTCAGTCTTAAAATATCTGTCTTTCTGAATTGTTTTTTCAAACTGTTGTTAAGATTCCACCTAAGTTGTGCTGCATTTGTCAGATGTGTTTTCTGCTCTATGTACATAGACCTACCCAAGTTATCTTCATGTTGCTGTGTTAGAGACCATTCTTTAAGAAGATTTATAAGTGTGATGTGCTCAACTTTTTCTGTACTTCATTCTTTTCTTCTGATTCCCGTATAGATTAGGAGCACTGAGATTCTAAGGGTACATTCCATGTTTTGAAAATATGTGTGTAGAAGTTCAAAGACTGCTTAAGTATTGTGCAAACAATATTTATGTAGGATGAACTGAAGTTTCCTTAAGAGAAGTTTATCAGCAACTATTTTAGCATAAATTCTGAAATTTGCAACAATTCGAAAAGGAAACTGCTTGAAACCATGAATAGTATTTTTTGAAGAACTTAAGCTGTACTTTGAAATTGAATGCAATATCAGTTCTTGCTATGTCTTACTATGACAATGGAAAACAAATGTCATAAATGTTCACTTTAAATCTGTTGGAAAAATTGCAGTTATAACCTTGATCCTGTTGCCACAATTCTTTTGTAAATTTTCTTTCTGTAGGACTGTTGGCAGGATGTGAGAAACAAAAAGGTGAATTGGGATCAGTTTAGAAAGATTTATCCAATATCCATTAAAATCGAGACCCTGTGGATAAGAATGCAACCGTTTTAGTTGACAAACCATTTCACTTCAGTCATTTCATTTTTAATGCAGAACTATACAATGTTGTATTGCATTTTTTTCCACACAGAATTGCTTGTTTCCTTCTTACAATTTTGAATCTCTTTTGAAGAATCTTAAATTCAAGACTATAGATCAAAATTCAGATGTACTTATTTAAGAGCAAACCAAAGTAAACTAGAAAAATGGAAATGTAGTGTAAGTTGGTTTTTTTCTGTTAAAATATATAAATTTCAGAGTGCTTGTGGAGTGCTTTAACTTTGATTTTTCAACCCCTGATGCAATGGGAGAAAAAAAAAGTGTTAATTAGTTTCTTGGTTTTGAATGCAAAATCTCTATAATAGTCATAATAAAAGCATTGTTGCTGCTTTACATAAAAGTTGAAAACTCAAAATGTCTTATCAGTGTCCACTGATTTTTTCTTTCTTACAGCTCTGCCAATATCTGCCGTGCTGAAATGTTTTAATTTTTAAATTTTCTTCCTTTTTATCTTTGTTTTCTCTGTTGCTGCTTTTTCTGTGACACAAGCCTTTCATTATAGTCACTCTTCTTTTTTCCTTCCCCACTTCTTTCTTTTCCTTTTTAAAGCCATGAGAAGCCGATCCATTGGTGAATGTGCTCTGCCATCGGCCTATATACGCAGTGCTAAAAGTGCTCCTGTTCTGATCCATACTTCCAAACCCTTCTTGCCTGATATTGTTCTCACTCCCCTTTCTGATGAGCTTTCAGGTAGTGCCACCTCTGCTAATTTCTGCACCCCCTTTATCACTTTTTTAAACCTTCTGCTTTCAAATTCTGCAAAATCATTAAATTTTTCAAAGTAAAAATACTTGGGGGATGGGATGGGGGGGAGAGGGGAAGAGATTAAGAATGAATATTTTGAATTATGTAATATCATGCTATTTCGCAATCCATTCTGGAACTGTTAGAAGTTAGTGCTGTGCCAATGTTTACTATCATAAAAATGAAAATGAGAGGAATCTCTTGCTTTCTCAATTTATTGGTAAGCATATGTGTGGCCAACCATGATAATGATATAATTTAGCTCCCATGAAAAAAGAATTCCTAAAGTATATGGTATCGTATAGTATGCTTTACAGAATGCCTGTTTTTCATTAGTATATAAAACCATAAAGAGTTAAATACAGTTTTGGATTCTGAAGTGCTATGGTTTGGTTTCGTTTTCCAAATTATCCATCTTTACAGAGTTGTAGTTTTCTATAATATTATGTTTGACCCTGCAGGATGGTTGGCTAGAAGTTTTTTGGTAGTAGCTTTCTTTGGAGGATAGTCTTTGAGCAAGTAGATTAAACAATTAGGGTTTTCACAGGTTTTTAAAATGCACATATGAAATTTTACAGATAATGTTTTTTCTTGTACCCCAGCTATTACTTAGATAGAAATTAGTAAATGCTGACAATCCTATTATGCCTTTGTCTCAATGAGTACAAAAGTGAAAGCACAGTGGGATATATACACACACACACTCAAAACTGTGTACAAATAGAAGGATTTAAGGGCAGTAAATTTTTGTATGGAAGATATGTCCTATTTTTTTCCCACTTTCTTCTTGCCTGCCTCTTGTTACCCAAGAAGTATCAGGAAATGTGTTTTGAAAGTTGTATTCCATGCTGTATTGCCAGAATGTGTTTGTATTGACAGAGCATATCTGTCTCCCAGCTGGTACTGAAAAGCTGTCTTTTCTTTCTGCCTTCAAGCAGAAAAAGGGGAGGTAAGGCTGGTTTAAGGAAAGTTGTGATTAGGTGAGATTACCCAGAACTATCAATTTCAGTGTCTTCCATACTGTAACGTCCTAGGAACCAGGCCAGCATTTCTTCCGAGTATGTGCGCTGTCAGAGACGCAGCCCTCTGTGGCACGCTTGTGATGTAGTCAGTAAAAACTCTTTAGGATAGTGTCCCATTTTGACTGTATACCAGTGTGCAGGGGTGAGCCCTGGTTGCCAAGGAGGCTGTTCATTTGGATTTTAAAACATTTTCTTTTCAGTGCTGATAATACAGTAGCAGTTTTTCATTACCTTAATTTCTTCTTCTATTCTACAAAAAGGAAATTTCTGTTGGCACAAGCACTACACGATTGTATGAAAATGTTTGTATACTTGTGTGTGCTAGTCCTGCATACATGAGCACCTAATAAATAATACTGGATCAACATTGAAATAAATCTTGCTGAATTTATTTCAATGTGTGGAGCTGCTTGGCATGCATTTGGAGTTCTCCATCCAGTAATTTTTAACATCCTAGAAAATCATAATCACTGCATGCATGCATAGTATGCAATCCTCAGGCTGGTTCTTTATATAAAATGAAGTTTATAAAACATACGAAAGATGCATATTGAGGACTCAGGATGAGATCAGTTTATCATAAATATATATATTAATCTCATCTATAACCTTATCATGCATATTTTAGCTGCATCCTTTGGTCCTCAGTTGCTGCTTTCATGAAGACCAATTTCTTACAGCTGCAAAAAGAAATTCTTGAGGCTCTATAGGCACAATCCATGTTAATATCTGCCTAAGTCAATAAAGACTCTGAAATAGCAGTTGTAGCTAGAGAGCAACACCCATTTTATGGGATGTTAGTTTGTATAGTCAAATAATAAGTTGAACAAGAATGTTGTAGAGAAATTTGTTGCTGGTGAAAGCAGAAGAGAAAGGAAAGGGTTAATAAATCTTGCAGTATACAACAATTTTCAGTTTATGTTTATTTTCTGGAAGAGCTTGTATGTATACTCTCTTTTTCAATATAGACTTCTCTATTTCCTGTCCAATAGCATATTTACAGTTCAGTAAACTTTGAATCAGGTCAAGCTTCAATTTTCAAATTATAACTTCCCTGAAAAATTGAGCGTGGAAATTACCACTTTTCATCATATTCCAACACATTCACTTAGTGCAGATGTATCCGATTCCTCCAGGTTATATGCTCTGCTCAGAAGGAAAATACGACAATCCTTCTCCAGTTCTTTCTCAGAAAAGTGTGAGCACTTCAAAACGGGTGACATTTTTAAGGTGACTTCTGATTACCATAATTAAATATTATTGAAATAGTGTAAGGACAATGAAGTAATAATTTGAAATATTTTTAAATGAATTCAACATACTTTCTTCATTTTGGCAATAACACATTGGGATTTTAGGATGTACTGAGTTTACGTAAATGTACTACTGCAGTCCTGAAGATAAACTCTCTAGATAGAACAAGGTAAGTCTGTTTATTGTGGCAACTGTTACTCTTCATTGTTATTCTTGATTTTAAAAGCATATCTACAACTTCTTAAGCAGTATGTCTAAAAAATAAATCTGGGGAATAAATGATTCTATGAAAAAGGAACTAACAGAAAACTGACAAAGCTGTTTTTACCTTACTGTTCAAGTGCCTGTCCCATAAAAAGACAGCAAGGGATAGCTTGAATTTGTACAATTAGTTGAAGAGACACTTAGCCTTGCCTGTTTCAGTGATTTTATAGTATGTAGTATTCCTGTAACATATCAAGAAATGTGATGAGGAATGTGAAGGTTCTGTATTTTGGTGGATGATGTGAAGTGGGTTGAAGATATTTCCATACGTTTCCTAGGTGATCCCTGTTGGAACTGCTGCTTTCATTACAGTTAACTATGATTTGTGCTGATGGTAAAGTATTAGCTGTCTCTGTTGAGACTAGGAATCACTAATTTAAATTTTCATAACAAATGTTCTTGTCTTTTCATAGGTAAAAGTGATTTTACTCTAATGTTAGCTGTTGTATGGCTGCAGGATTTTTTCAGTATTTCTTAATTTGGTAATTCCTAGGACTCATTTTGAGTAAAACTGGAAGAAGATGGGGAGGTTAGCTTCCATTTAGCATTTAGTTTTGCATTTTGAAGATGAGAGACGTTTCACAAAACATCCTTTTAGGGGAAAAAAAAAGTTATATTGTTAAATAATGTGTTACTTATAGTCATCTTTTCCCGACAGGGCCAGTTCTTCCATGTCATTTCAAAGCTTTTTAAAAAAAATAATTAAGTCTCAGGTATACGCTATATTACATATGCCATAATATTCATAACTGTGTACTATAGTTTCTGATATTTCAGCAACTTACATACATTCGCACAAGTTATGAAAAAGTAATAGTTTGCCACTTCAGTAGACAATTCTAATTTTCCAGAAAACTTGTATGTTCTCTTTGGAGTTGTGTATTTTTCTGAAGACGTAAATTCTATGAAGGGTGCTAGTGTTAAGCTAATTTGTATTCAAGTTAACCATTTCTTCAAGCTAGTTGGTATAATATTGGTTGAATTATTGAACTTATTGGCACAGCCCTAGCTTTAACTGTATTTCCAAACGTTCCATGGTCTCACTGTTTGTTCTCATGCATGTTAACATTTAAAACCGTGTTCTGATGGTCTAACTCATTTATATTACATTCTGTACTGGATATTATGTGTGTTTGTTTTTAACACTCTAGTACTGGAAAAAGTATATTTATTGTACTTAAGTAAACAAGGCTCTGGACTTTCCTGGCTTTTTAAATCACATAATTAGGATGTAGCGGTAAATAAATATTATCTCTGTATGTAAATTCTAGTGTGTATTACATATACCTTTTTCCTGCAGACATTGATGATGCTCAAATTCTTCCACGTCCACCTCGAGTCAGACATTTTTCACAGAGTGAGGATGCTCCAAGTGAAGTTTTTGGTGCATTAAATGAGGAACAGCCACTGCCACGAAGCAGCAGCACCTCTGACATCCTGGAACCATTCGCAGTTGAACGAGCCAAAGGTGCAGTTCCTGTCATTGACAGTTCATCCCATCACGCTCCAAGCTTACAGAGTTCCACTGAGACCTCTTCAATGCATAGATCCACTGAAAGCCATATTACTGATACAAATAGCAGAGAGTCCTCCTTGGAAGTTGGGGATAGTATTTATGACCATCTTTGTCATTTAATAGGGCCGGTAGAATTTGCAAACACAACCTTTGAACAAAGCCAATATGTTGACCTTGAAGGTGAAGATGATCTTCTTTCCTCTCTGAGAGAATATCTTAAAGAAAAAGAAGAACTTTGCGGTAACTTTGAGATAGATAAATGTGAGGCTTCTGCTCACGAAGGTGATACATCAGTAAATAGGAATGATAGATTACCACTGGATGGATTAGAAAATAGTGATCAGACTGCTCAATGCACGAATAGCATCACTGTTACAGAAAGAGCTGATAACACAGAGCTGCACCTAGAACAAAACCAAAGTGGCTTTATAAGTAATATTGCACCTACTCAAGTAGACATTTTTGCAAGAAATGAAGCACTCGATAAAGCCAGACAGTTAAATATTGATAAACAATATGAAAGCCTGTTTGATCATGGGTCAAGTAGTCCTAGCAGCAAAGAAGGGAAGAGATATCTGTACAGGCAAGCAGCCACTGAAGCTGATGTAGATTCAGCTGTGGAAGCAGCATTAGCTGAAAAGCATAGAAGTACCCAATTTAACGAAAAAATAACCAACTCACGTGTTATGCATGCAAAGAAAATTCTTCCTAAAGCACAAGTTAACCCTCAAATGCCTCACATCACAGTTACAAGCAAACTGTCACCAACTAAACGGAGTATATCTGAAACAGTAACTCATAGGGCCAAAATCATGAAAATAACAACTAAAAAAAGAAATAGTGTTCATGTAACTTTTAGACCATCTACAGAATCAGTTCAATTTTACAATCCTCTTGAGAACAAAGAGGCTGCTTGGAAAGCACGACTTCGTAAACTCAGTGGCTTCAGTAGTGGTGGTAGTGGTAGCAGCAACAGCAGTACCAGTACAAGCACCAGCTCATCAGCTGTCATGGAGCTGGTTAGACCCGGAATATATAGACCTCTAGATGCGATCAATGCTGCTTCAGTTGGTAGCAAGCAAACTAAGGAAACTCCAGAAACTCAAGCAGCCATGCTGCAAAAAGAAGGTATTGCAGTTAACCAGTTCCATAATCGTAGTGCATTTAGATCATCAGGTCAGGAGTCAGCGCAACAGCAGGGTTCCCTGGGTGGTGTTTATAAAACTGTTGTACATGCTCTTTCGAAGCCGAAGGCAAATGTTTCCCCACAGAGGCAGAACAGAGTGCCAGCAGAGGCTCCACTGAGGGATCTGTACAGTCATGTAATGGGCTATTTTGGAAGGAAAGCTGCAGGTGAGCACTAACAGTGTGCAGAGCGCAAAAGGAGAAAGGCAGCACCAGTTTGGCTTAATGCGACTGAAGCAAGCTCTGATAAGCAATCAAAAGGCTTTGGGATGATCACTGCTTTCCCTGTTTGGTTATGCATGCGCCTATAGCCAGCTGATTTTCTCCCAGCATAAGTTACTTTTACATACTTTAAATTACTAATTTCCCTTTTAAAGATATTTAGTTGAACCTCTTTGCTGCTGAAGACCGTCATGTTAGGGAAGAGGAAGAGACAGTAAATGACCTAAAAAAGGACAAAACCTTGAGAGTTTTGAATTTTCATCTACCATGCAGAGCCTCAAAATTCAGCCTACCAGACGATTGGCATGTGAACATGATATCAGAGTGTACTACTCCCCTGTAACTGTACTTTGTCAGAAGGACCTGGCTATCAACCAGCTACGTTCAACTGACTACATTTCTGGTTCATTTAGTGTGTTTTCTTCCTCCTCCTCTTCCTCGCCCTCTCCTTTTCCTCCTCCAAAACAAAAAAAGCCCCTCAAATTTACATTTGGAGGTCAGTTTAGATAACTTTTTTAAAAGTTGTAAACAGAAATCTGTTACTGGAATGATTTCGTTGTGACAGTTCTCTGTGAATAGTCATAAGGTTTTGTCTGAATCTTTTTCAAAACATTCTGTAGGCCTTTCTGTATGCATCCATCAAAATGGATACAGTTACATCTTGGCAACATCTTCCATTGCTTCTTTTTTCCTTGGAATCATTCATGGATGTTCATGAAGGTCTCATGATAGTCCTGCTAACTATGAGACCTCTCTGGACTGAGCAAAAAAGAAGGCTGTCGCTCTAATATCCATTGGCTTAGTTCACATCCTAAATAACCTCAAATGAACAATAAATTAACTTTCAGCAGTAATGTAGGTTTTCTTTTTTTCCCATTGTTATGCTAGCATGATTAACAGAGGTTCTGTAATGCATCCTGCATTGAGATGTTAATGCCACCTGAGGGCAGTCTGTGAAAGCATAGCACCATGACAAGTGGGAAGTAGTGTGATTGTCACGTTTATCCAAAAAACAAACAAACAAACAAAAAAACAAAAACAAAAACACGATTTGTTCTCAGTCATTTCTGTTTCTCTGCAGGATCTTTTCTGACAGAGATATCTAGAAAGCCTATTTTATTTAAAATCTGTAACATCTAGCAGAGCCTCAACATGGAGCCATGAGGGGAAAATTCTTATAGAGAAAAAAAGAACTGAAAAAACTTGAAAACTTTAAAGTCTAAGATCATGAAGTTAGGTCTAACAGCCACTGCTAAAAATTAAAAGGATAATTATATCGAAAATATAAAAATGATCCTTGAGTGAACTTAATTAATTGTTCATCACCATTGACCATCCAGAGATTGAAGTTTCATTCCATATAGTAGCATGCTGTTTTATTACGTAAGACTTTTATTTGCACTATTTATACTAAGTGTATACAGTGCCACATTGACATTTGTCATTATTTTATATCACAATCTATTTTTTCCACTACATTGCTTTTCATTAAGAATGCAATGAAGAAGGAGTGCCTGTAGGAATAGTATACAATTGTTAGGATTTATTCCTTATTTTTTTGTGATATGGAGGAAGAATATGTGCTGTATCCTTAAAGCAAGCATTAACAACTTTAAGTAGTGCTTTCCTATAAGCTTTCTTGCTCTTAAAGGTTTTACTGGAAATTGACTAACACCTGCTTAGTGGGAAGAAGTTGTTTTACTAATTCCTACAGTAGAATCTGCTTAAAAAGAGGGAATTCTTAAAATGCATGTTTGGCAATTTTGATTTTTTTTTCTATTTATTAGCAGGGCTTCTTTATTTGTTGCCTTTTGTTTTGAAAATATGTTGATTTGTTCTTTACTATATACAGTTATTCATTTGCTTTTAGCTAATAGAGAGGACATGAGTCAAAAGCTGCACCCTATTGATAGTGATATTGGCAGCAGCAATACAAATGTTCCTGACCTCATGGATGAATTTATAGCTGAGAGACTCCGCAGTGGTAGTGCACTGGTAAGCCTTTAAACTTCCTATATTTCAGTATGTAAGTCTGCACATTTGTGTGAACTAATAAATGACATTATTAAATCACTTTACTATATAGTAAGATGTTTATCTTACTCTGTTTTTTATGAATCAGAATTCAGAATATCACTAAATTATTCTTTGGCTTTAAATCATTTTGAAAAAGATTTGTGGTATTTTATGCATTTGTGTTTACATTTTTATTAAATTTTCATTGTTCAAACAAGGTAGAAATAACTGTCAGATGAATAGTCTCGTTGAATTAAATGGCTTTAATTGCACCTGCAAAGATCTTTGTACGCAGGCAGTTCCAGGATAATAGTTTATATATAAATTTGCAGACCGCAGTGTAATACTGTATTTATGCAAATACTGGAGTACTGTAGTATGGTACTATTCTCTACAGTTTCAGCCAGTGCAAGACTACAAAACTACATTAACACATGTTTTTCCTTTATTTTTTTTCTACTTAAAAGTGTTGAATAATTTCTTGTAGTTTTCTGCTAACAGAATTTTTCATATGCTTTATTCCTATGCTTTTCCAGTAATGACATGTTGTTTTGATTATCATTCATAATCAAAAATTTCAATCAATTTTAAGTCAAGAATTTCTGGTTACACTTGAATGCTTACCAAATAAGACAAATGATTTGAAGAGATAAGTGTTTTATTAAGTAGCAAAGAAGGGAGAAATATTCAAAGAAATGATGCAAATGAAGAACAGCATGGGTGATAATTGAAATGTACTGTTTCAAAGTTGTTCCGTTCTTTTTTCTACTTTTTTAAGTTTGTTTTTTTTTTAAGGAAAAGAAGGTCATTCTAAGACAAGCTACTGTAGAAAGCTGGCAACAAGTATCTTAGTTGTTGCTAATAAGGGACAGAAGAAGATTCTTCAAGGTGATTGGAGAAATTAGTTTGTTTATCAGCATCTTTGATTATGGAAAGAGAGGACCTATAGAGTTTGTTCAAATGTATGCTTTTTTTCTTTTTTTTCTTTTTTTTTTTTGTATTGAAATTATGTTTATCAAACATTTTTTCATCTTGCATTACAAGTTAAAAATGCTAACTTGCAGTTAATATTTTTTTACATATTTCAAGTTGGTAAAACAGAAGTCATCAGAGCTGGCCACAGAAAAAGAAAGAAAGAGAAGGGGGTGTTGTTCATTTTCTCACATAGTTGGTCAAGAATTTTGATTGTTAATAGTTCAGGTGAGAGAATTGGTACTTTCCTCAGGTAGCAAAAAACGGCCAAGGTAAGTTTGAGTAAGTGCTATGAAACTTGCCTGTCACTGATCTTGCAATCTAGCACACAAGAATGGATATTCTGTTTTAAAACAAAGTACCAAGTTATTAAGATTACTTTTAGATTATGGATCTATTGAACGCTAAATCCTTGTATTTTGTCAGACTTGTCATTCTGAGTAAATCTCTAATTAGTAGCAAGATGGTGATGGGAAAAGAAGTGACTAGACCTAATGTAAGTCACCTTCAGTCTCTTAGTTTACAATGTGTAAAGATTTCAAGCCATTTCGTAAAAGATCATAAATTTCTACATTTATCTTTGCTCCTTCTCAAACAAACAGTCCTACTTTCCACAGTCCTTTCCACTCCATGAAGAGTGGCTTAAAGAAAAGACTTGAGTAGAACAGCTTACTTTTACATGAGCAAATCTGTATGCATTATTTCTTGTATATACTTTTTTTGCCTTAAGTCAATACTAAGTTTTGGCTTAATCGTAAGAAAATTAGATGTGAATTAGAAAATTCATTTGCTTGTGGTGTACATTAAATTTTTGCTTATAGCATCATAGTCTGTAAGCCAGAAAACACTATATTTCTTGAAATCTTTTTTCTGCTTGTGCCTGAAACAAAGGTTAACAAGTCTTGTTTAGTAATTTAGAATAATTTGGAGATAATGCACTTCTTTACTATTTTTTTCTGAAGTCTTATATAAGTGCAGCTTGTTTTAGTCTGAATCCTTGTCTTTTAAAATATGTACCCAAACATCTGTTGTGCAAATAGAATTTATATGTATGAAATTGTGTGACTACCTAGGTTCTTCACTTTCTGCTGTCTGGGGTTTTAGGAAGTCTTGGCTATGTAGGATGATGACAATTTTTGGCTTAGGTATTTGTCAACTGTTTGTTATATAATGACATTTGCAAATGACATTTGCTTTTTCCATTGTATGTAAATAAGTCATCCCAGGTTGTAAACTACTTTGTCTCTTCAATGTTTAGAATGTGACAAGACGAGGAAGCAGTCCTGGCAGCCTGGAAGTTCCAAAAGACCTTCCTGATGTATTGAACAAACAGAACCAAATGCGTCCTATAGACGACCCGGGCGTGCCATCCGAATGGACATCGCCTGCTAGTGCAGGCAGCAGTGACCTCATCAGTTCAGATAGCCACTCTGACTCGTTCAGTGCTTTTCAGTATGATGGCCGCAAATTTGAAAGCAAGTATACTTTTTCAAAGTAGGAGCATTTTTGGTTGACTGCTTGTGAATTTCCTTTGCCGAGTTTTCTTTAAGTTATATGCCAGCAGTCTTCTGTAAAAAGAGCTTATTTTGATTCCCCTCAGAAATTACTAGTAAGTTAATGGAGCAAGCAGGGTTCTTGAGAGAATCATTTTTATAGTATATGAATAAAACAGCACTGAAACATTGCTGTACAAAAGCTAAACAACAGTGCACAGAAGTTAGAAAGCAATATTTGTTGTCTTTTCTCTGGAGTGTATCTGCGTTTTATGCACAAAATGTAAAAATGAAAGACTGCTTACTTCAGAATTTATTTCAATTCTTTTGAAAAATTTAGGTAAAAGGTAAAGAAGGCCATCTGATATTATTACAGTGGTCTTTTTGTAGCTGTAGCTTAATCGAGATACTAAATGTAATATCATAAAATTAGTATGCTATTGTAATAACTTAGTATGCTTTTCATTCATTTCATGCATCTGTTCCCACTCTTACTCATATGAAGGGGTTATTGTAGTTGCTTGGAATTATGTTTTCATGTATTACAAAAGGGAGAAATAATGTTTGTATGGCAGAAGTATTTATTGACAAAATTGCAATTTTTATATACATAGTTGTTATGTAACTAAGTGATGTTATTTAACTACATTTGAGCATGATATTTTGTCTTAAGTGTTGAAAAAAACATTAGCCAGAATGCCATTTGCTGTATAATTTGTAGTTTGAAGTTAGTACTTTAATGAAAAACTTGGCTATTTCTTTCATTTTACAGATTTTGCATATAAACTTCTTAATGTATGTTTCCATTATTTTTACTTTATTCTCATTTAGGTACACTTACAGCGACTAAGCAGAATACAGGACATGCAATAGGAATGTCTTCTCCAGAAGTTCAGTCACAGTTTTGTGACAGAAATGAGAATGTCCATAATAGCCAATTACTTTCTGCTTTTACATCTTATGTAAATTGTGCAACAGTGTGTTGGAAGCATAGGAGATGTACATACAAGTTTTACATGGAAGATTTTGGAGGTGCTAGGCTTTTGTATTTTATATTAGTGGTATTTTTAAATTGTCAGTTAATACAACACTTTCCTCATACAGATTTCAGCTTTGGCACCGAGGCAGGGACACCAGCTTCCACTGATGTTGATGCAATTTCAGGACAACAACAGAGTGCCGAGGAGCAAGAAGTAGCCAGTCTAACTACACTCCACATAGATTCGGAAACAAGTAGTCTCAATCAGCAACCATTGTCTGCTGAAGCTGCAACTATTACTGGTAAAGTAGTTAAAAAAATAATCATTTTTTTCAGAATTTCTCCACCCATCCTGAAGAATACAAGGTTCAGGTTCTGTGATGAATCTATATTCTGTATAAAACAATTCTTGGAATTCAGTTACTGTTTGATTGCAATAGAACACTAATGTGTGAAATAACAATTGGAAATATTTTGTTTGACTTAGCTACATACATAATCCGTTTCTTGATGCTAAATGTGTTTTAAACCCTTCATGAGAAAATCTTTGTAATTATCAGAGAGAAAACGTACCACAAAGTGTAAGCTAGATCTTACCAGTGTCCTTATATTACTGGTTGCCAAATAGCTAGTTTTGAGTAAGTTATTTTTTCTTGAAAGGCTTTGCAAGTGCTTTCAAACCAGTGCACAGAAGTCCTATGCGATTCTTTTGTTTACACCCATATTAACCTCTCTCCATATTGTCTGTTGTTAAACTTGGAACTTTCAATATGCAGAATGTTACTGTAACATGTAAGATCAGCTTCCATTTGTGTAACTTATTTCTTTTTCTTTTAGGGTTTTCCCTGTTTTGTCATAAAAGTAAGCCTGTAATGAACCAAACCAGTGTTTCACAACCTCAGTCAAACTTGAGGCTCTGCCAATTTATTTTGCAACTATTTCTTGAGAAAGAGAGAGGATTAACAACCATCAAGTGATGCAGTTAAACCAAATTGAGTGGGCTGCTTTCTGAAAGAGAGAATCTCCCTCTCTCAGAAGTATTTGGAAGAAAGGTCTCTCAACATATTTCATGAATGAGACTTGAAGACATCCATAGTCATTTTTATACTCCTTGTTCCATAACCGTTAAGCGCTACCATGCCTATCACAATCCTGGGAACAAGTACTGATTTGTCTGTGAAAGCTTACACCTACCTACAGTGTCCTGTTCGCTGTGACAAATCACACTGCATTTTCAGAGATACTGAAAAGACCATCTTTCCTTGCAACTATTTTCATATTGTGAAATTGCCTTTCTGCTGAAAAAGCATGATATTAGCTTTTTCAGTGTAGTTGTTTAGCTTGTTCAGCAGTGATCAGCTTGACTTTTATTCTCGTCGCTTTTCGCTTTGCTGTGTGCTTGTTGAGAGTCCTCGCAGAAAATGTTGTCTGTTTGTTTCTGTGTTAATGATTTCATTACTGTTTGGTGTTTTTGTCTAAGTTTGCACTATAATTGTTAAGATTGGAATTAATGACAGAGTTGTCCATTGAGAAAGTTCCGTGGCTGTCTTTTCTTGTTGTTTGGACCACTGTTTTAGAGAGGCAGCTTTTGTGTGTCATTTGTATCAGTTAAATGCAAGGTTTCCTGAGAGGAAGACTTGTGCACTTTTACCGTCTGTCTCTGTCTGACTGTTCCATGCCCCCAACAGTGTTGGAACCCATTGTCTAATTTCTGCTAAATTGACATATTAGAAGAAAACAGAAGGGTTTTTTTTTGAAATTTTATGAAAGATAGGCAGCTGTATAGTGAAAACCACATGTATGAAGAAGAGTCCTATGACAGGGAGACTGCAATGTGAATTCTCTTTATTAGATACCAGAAAATCCATGCAAACTCAACTTCAAAGCACACTCATAGGAAACCAGTTTTCAGTAGTTCTGCTGCTCAGAAACCTACTTGTTTCTAAACACGTTTGAGGGTTTGGGGAAAGAAAATGTCTTCTTCGCATATAGGCTTTATTTCATATTCTTAGCAAATGACTGAGTTTAATATAGACTGTTGTTTACTAGTCTCGGAACAAGCTGAACCCATAGTATTCCCTGTCAAATTTGAATCCATGTAGGCTGGGGTATCTTCTAGTGCTTCTTAGATGACTCCAGTAGTTCAGTAGTTTTTCCATAATTATGTCTGTCCATTATTTTCCATTATATGAAGGTCTGTTTCCCTTTCCCTCTCTTTTTCTCTCCCCACCCCATTGCTTTTTCTCTGGACCTATTTCAGTCCCTCCCCTCTTAGTGAGCAGAATGGAGAAGTAGGAAAAGATTTCTTTGAACATCTTTAAATGTGTATTTTATATTATCTTTGTGTGTATGTGGAAAACAAGTGATCAGTAATGAGTGGAGAATATAATATAACTGTTGAGTTAAACAGTCGTCTGTGTGTGGAGTAGTGGAAAAGGAAAGGCACTACCACAATTTATCATTTACAGAAATTAATGACATTCATATGTATGTCCCTCTCTCCTGCATAGAGGTGTTGATTTAAACATGGTAAAAGTTGCATTACCTTTGTCATTTAAAACAGATAGAAACCTTTGCAGTTTAACAATTTACGTTCATTTACCACAATTTCTGTTCTGATAACACTTCACATTTTCTATCAAGTTCTTTAAACAATGCAATTTTCTTCAGAAGAAAGTACATTTGACAGCCCAATAATTTGGGGAAAATACTCTTAAGAGCCTCATTTTTGATTTGCTATCCCTAAAGTCCAATTAAACTTGTTTAGCAGAAGATAGTGCAGAAGAAAAACACAAGTACCAGCTCCCTCCCCCTATGTAGGTATCTCAGTAGAGATCAAGTAGTTGCCTAGAGAGGTTGCCCAGTGGTGATCATGGAAAGATGCCTTTGCAGCACTGCCAAACTTGTATTATTCTGTCTTAGAGGAAATAACATTCCTTGCACTATATAGAACGTTCCCTCCATTTGGATTTTCTAATCACCAGATAAACATCAAAGAATATCAGTTCCTGGTATGAGCTTTTATTTATAAATTAACTTGTATGCATCCATAAACCTGGAAAAATAATTGTTCCAGCAAAATTTATGTTTAAATAATTTGCTGGAGAGAAATTTAGGTGAAGGAATGTAGAGAGAAATTTGACTGATTCAGAGCACTGAAAGTGCTGCAGAATAAACGCATTTAAAATGTTTTGCACTTAAAATGGAGCTCTGTTAATCCATTTGACTATCTGATTTTGATGTTCATCTCTCAGCTTTCCTGCATGTAATTTGTTGTCTTTTGGAGCACCATTCACAGGGAGATCTGCTTACAGTTTTTATAACTTTTCTTTCTTTTTTTTTTTTTTTGGACAGATTTGGTATATTAAAGTAGTTCAGTTTATTTTAATGCTATGTTTAGTCAACATTTCAGCTCAAGAAAATAGAAAAGGCTTTTAAGGTAACTGTTAAAAATTGCATTTGCAGGCTCTGAAAGTGCTTCTCCAATCCAATCTGCTCTTGGATCCCGATCACAGACACCCTCTCCTGCCACTCTTCATGCAGATCATATTGAGCAGAAGGATCTGCAGCTGGATGAGAAGCTCCACCACTCTGTTTTACAGACGCCAGATGACCTAGGCAGTATCTGGAATAGAAACTATAAACCTGTTTTTTTTTTCCTTTCCAATGCAATATAGTGAAGTAGCTAGTATCCCATTAGCTGTAGACAATCCTGTACAAGTCTATTTCATCTGCACTTTTAAAAATATTTAATTGCAGTTATTTTCTTTAAAAGCAAACAAAACTCTTTTTGTCTTGCATTTCATTGGAACTATTTGCAGTAGATTACTGGTCCACACATTAATAATTGTTCTATTTGATATGTAGAGTTGTGCCAACTTGACCTGCTATGTGGTCCTCCCATGGACAGTTCTATCATTAATGTACAGTAATAAGACACGATTTTTAAGTAGTGTTTTAATTTCTTCTTGGAATATCTGTTGTTTTCCCTTTATTGTTTATAATATATATATATATATAATTACTTTAGTTATCAAATTCTAGAATATGTTTTGTAATGTAAATACAAAGTTCCCATTTCTCCCATATTTCATCTCATGGAAACAGAATAGTGTCTGATGCATATTTCAGACCCTTTTCTTTTAAGTAGCCTACTGATGGACAGAAATGCCATCATTTTGCTTTATACTTTGAAATCTACAACCCAGAAACCATTAGTGTCTCTACCACAGTGGTCCAGATCTTCAAAAGAAGAAGCTATGTGATAGGACTGAATTCAGATTTCATTTTCATTTTGTATGCCTGTGGGAGCTGCAAGATTTTCAGAAGATCTCAGCAGGTTCTGGTGCTGAGGTGTTTTGAAAATAAGTGTGAGAGGGACAGGAGGAAAAATCTGGATACCTGCAGCTTTAAAACTGTGGCTCTTCAGCTGGTTTGGTGTGTTTGTGTAGCCACATCAAGAGCGAGCCATTGTAATCTATCATTTTTCTTTGTACGGATGAACTGAAATGAACAGACCTTCCACCTAAAAAGACTGTTCATTCATATAATGTGTAGAGATAATGTGTACCGATGTGTAGAGAGAACTGGTTGAGAGTAAGACTGCATGGTGCTAGGTACTGAATGTTGCCTCTCAGTCATACAAATTTACCACTTAAAGAACATTAGCCAGAGACAACAGTTTACTCCCACCTTTCTCTTCAATTTGCAAGTAAAATACATGAATAGTAGATTCTAAGGAAAATCATCTTTCTGTTTTATTGGAAAAAAATATAAAGTTGAAATGTAACTATGCTTGGAGGGAGGCAAGTGGAGTTTTGGAGATTCATTGACTCCAAAAAATTGAGAAACTTCTTATAAAAGTATTGGCCCTGTGAGGTCCATCAGATTAGTATTAGGGCTGCAGCGGTGACCTAGATTGTTACTTACGAAATGAATATAAGAAACAGAACAATTCTTTTAGAGAGTTTGAAAGTAGATTTATAGTTAAACATTTTTGAGATGGCTTAATGGGTAAGAAATATCTTGCTCTAAAAGCCTTTTTCCCTTTGGTTTTAAGAAAACCGTGTATGTAATAGTTATAGCAGAACTTTTCTTTCTCTGAAGGTCTCACTGTACTTTTTTCTTCCATTACAGAAACTAGTGAATTTCCCTCAGAATGTTGCAGTGTGATGGCTGGGGGAACACTTACAGGATGGCATGCAGATGTTGCTACTGTGATGTGGAGGCGGATGCTAGGAATTTTGGGGGATGTCAACAGCATCATGGATCCAGAAATTCATGCCCAGGTTTTTGATTACCTCTGTGAACTGTGGCAGAATCTGGCCAAGGTAAAAGAACTGAACATCTTCTCCAAGCTGACCTGATTGGTCAGGATTTTCAGAGGGAAAAACCATCACCTTATATATTTCCCTTAAATGTTTTTATCTTTTTGTTTTGTTTTTGATGATTGCAGATAAGAGACAATCTTGGTATTTCAACAGATAATCTAACTTCACCATCTCCACCAGTTTTAATTCCACCACTAAGAATTCTAACACCTTGGCTGTTCAAGGTAAATTTGAGCACTGAGCAGTGAAGCAGAAGTAAAAAATTGTGTAATGTGTGTAATTTACTTTTGTCTTCTATGAATAATAAACATTTTTCTGAAACTGTAGGCAACAATGCTGACTGATAAATACAAACAAGGCAAGCTACATGCTTATAAGCTCATTTGTAAGACAATGAAGCGAAGACAAGATGTATCTCCAAACAGGGATTTTTTAACTCATTTCTACAATATAATGCACTGTGGACTTCTTCATGTTGATCAGGTAAGTTTAATTATGATATTCAAGTTAAAATAAATAGAACTAACAATTAAATTGTTTTGTTGGGAATACTGAATGGATTTTAGCTGAGTAATTTAACTTTGTCTTTAAAAATAGTTATGTGACTGATACTTTTTACAAGCTTTGATAACTGATTCTTGGTTGTAATCAGGAATGCTTTTTTTTGTAGTCCATTTCAAGCAAATAAGAGGGCAGAAAGGGTACTCTTTCTTTTTTTGCTGATTGTATGGTACAGATTGAAGCATACAAGAATGAAGGAAGTAGATCTCTCTAATGTCTGCTCTTCTTCTTACATGCTCCCTGATGTAACAGTTCAGCTAGTGGAAAAGTAAATTGTGCTCACTGTATGTCTGGAGTAGTTTATTTCTACAGCAAGTATAGGAACCAGCAAAATGAGACATACTAAGTATATTTAATCGAGGGAGTAGATCTTTATAAGATTTAATATGAAAAAGTCTGAAAATACTGTATGGCTTAAACACTCTTTTTAGAGGCGTACATCAGAGGTGTGAAAAAGTTGTTTTTGTGACCTTTTTAGGTGAGCACTTGAAGGTATGGGGAGAACAAAGGTTCAAACAGCCCTGTTTGGTTAGCTGGGCTAACCAGAACTACTTTAAAATTATTCCACAGACAGCTATAGATAGGACAGATCTCCTATCTCTGTCCTCTAACAACTACTTTACTCTACTTTTCTTACTGGATTGAAAATCTTCATATAACATATTGCCATCTGCTGGATACCATTATTATTGGAGAATTATGTGGAGAGGGAAAAGGGTTCCCTTTTTGCCTAATCTTGGGATGCTTTTTAATACTGTTTATATTTTACACTTTTTCTAATACTTTGAAAGGGAATATATCATGTACATTATTTTAAAAACTGTGTCATTAAGTCTACGATCACATAATATACTGTGTTGAATAACTATATACCAGGTATGTTATAAAACACTTTATTATAATTCTTTTATGGTTCCATAAAGGATATAGGTAAGAGCTTAATACCTTTCTAAAAGTTATAGTCAAGTGACACTTGTTGGAGGGGATTTAAGCATGCTGTTAAGAAGGTATGAGCAACTTGATGTAGTGGGATAGTATCCTCGCCTATGGCAGTGGGGTTGGAACTAGATGATCTCCAAGGTCCCTTCGTATCCAGCCATTCTATGATTCTATATAATAAGTGGTTATCTCACTATCTCTCCTCTGTAGATATTTAAATGAACTGTTAGTCATCTATCAAACTGTTTAAATGTAAATGGATATAGGATGGGACCTGGTGCCAAGCCGGTGCAATAGTGTCCAAAGTTAAATCTGTAAAGTTGATCTATAAAGTATACCACAGCTTACTTGTATTAATATGAATATTCATAATGAATGTATCTTTTTAGTGCTACGCCTTCCTCAGTAATGAGAATTTAGAGTGTCATAATTGCTCCAATGAATTTGCATGCTTTTTACTCTCAAGCTTCAGTAAATATCTGCCTTTTTTCATTCAAGGTTTATCTTCTTGACATTCTTCTTTTCCTTTTTTCCTTCTTCCTCTTGCAAGGATATTGTGAATACAATCATCAAGCACTGCTCTCCTCAGTTCTTTTCACTTGGTTTGCCTGGTGCCACCATGCTTATTATGGATTTCATCGTGGCAGCAGGAAGAGTGGCAGCTTCTTCTTTTCTCAATGTAAGTGCTCATCAGATCATTCTCATTTATGGGCAAATAGGAAGGATATGAGAGAAAATTGAGCAATATTTTTCCTTGGCTAGGGGGTTCATTTGTCTCCAGACGTCAGTGTAACAGTTAGCAAATACAGATACTGTCAGTGCTTCACTCTAGAACACTACACATGCAAGTCCTCTACAGAAAATGTAATGCAAAGAATGCAAAAATTACTGTTGAAACAGTAATTTGGGAGTCCTAGGATTTCTGACTGCTTTAAAATGTTTTAAAATACATGTCCATTTAGACTGTAACTTCATTTTAGAAGTATGTATATATGTGTATATAGATATATTTGTATACTGGACGTGTATGCATATATGGATATATTTCTATATCTAGTATACACATATATATACAGTATATACAAATATATCTATATACACACTGCAATGACTTTCATACTCTGGCTTAAGAACTCATGTATCTGATAGGCCTTTTCAGATGTCTCTCTGATATTGTTACCTAGGCATCTTCAGCCTTGTATGGTGATACTGATATGATTACCTAGGTTTTGTTGACCTTGCATGCCTGTACTCTATCAAAGGTCCACAGTACTCCCCTCCAGTTGTCAGCAACTTTTGGCTGTTTCTCAAATCATTCTCCCTTTAAATCACCTGTGAAATTTAGCTTCCCTTAAGACACTATCAAAGCTGACCTTTGTCATCTTCTTACACCATTATCTGTCACACCCAGCAGTCTCATGTCACATCCAGTATTTTTCCACATCCAGTTCAATTAGCTTAACCTACGACCCAAGCCTAGTTAGCTGCTCAGTCATTTGTCTGTAGTCCTAACAATTCCTCCACTTCCCTTCGGCCAGCTTGGAAAATGGGAACAGGGAGTGTGCGTGAGTAGCAATCCATGGGGCAACGGTCTCAGTTTACTCAGCTCTGTAGAATTTGGAGAAGGAGAAAGGAGATAGCTGTGCTAGTCATTGTTCTTTATTAAGGCAGCTAGAAATGTCACCTTCCTGATTGCAGTAAGAATACTCCTCACATTTTTTTTCTTTTAGGCACCAAGAGTTGAAGCACAAGTTCTTTTAGGATCTCTTGTCTGTTTTCCCAATTTATATCATGAACTACCAGCTCTTCACCCAAACATTCCGGACATTGCTGTGTCTCAGTTTACAGATGTTAAGGTAGGAAATTAAGTATATGTGGATAGTATTCAACCACCAAGTATATTTTTAATATGATGATGTTCCAGGAAATATTAACTACAATTTTAAGATTCTAAATTTTTCACACGTCATTTCAAATAGATTATAAGGCTTAAGATTACAAAAATCTTGTAAAACTTTATACTTCTAAATGTACTGACTGTTTACTTGAGCTTCATTGAGAGGGACAGTTGAGTCAGAATTCTTCCTGACATTGTTCTTAAGGCACTGTAATCATTTCTTCTGCAGATACTTCCAAAGACTTCTTTAATTAATATAGTTTTGATTGGGAAGAATATGATTGTTTAATACCTACCTCAAAGTGACCAGTAGATACTTTGTGTAATATCCTTCATGGCTATTCACAGAAGCTAGCTTTAGGGAGATCATTTTTTTGTTTGTCTGTTTTGTTTGATTTTTTTTCCCCCCATGATACATTATGAAAATATGTTGGATGAACAGTTAATTAGCAGAAATTAGGACAGTAACCTGTGGAATATTCTTGGGGTAGCACAATAATGAGCATTTGGAACAGATGAGAAGCTTGGAGTAGAAGCAAGCAAACAGTTTGTCTGACCATAAATCTAGAGACTCAGCTAAGCTACGTGCCTGTGTGCTATAATAAAATTCTAATTTCCTAAGATTTCATGTGACAGAGTTATTGGCAAATCAGTGAGTATTTTCATCTTTGTTTTAGGAGCTCATAATTAAAACTGTGTTAAGCTCAGCAAGAGAGGAACCGTCTGGTCCTGCACGGTAGGTCATACAAAAAAGAGCTTCTACATTAATAGGTATATACATATACATATACATATACATATATATATATATATAAATAAATAAAATACTGTTTTGAAGAAAATATATTGGAGACTGTAAAGTAAAACTTTGTATGTATTTTATTCGTGTTTTTCTTCATCACTATCAAAACTGTCGTCCACCATGTTAATTCAAACTTGTTTGTAAATAGAGATAATAAAACAAAAGACATTATGTGTCAGACCAGAGGTTGACAGTAGTCCTTTCTCTGACAGTGGATGATAGAAGGTGTAAATATGAGTAAGTGCATAAGCTTTATGCTCTCCCATGCTAACCTGTTTTTCAGCTCAGGAATTTTCTGCACTAGAAGGGGCACTTTTGAGTTTGATTAAGGCCAAGATTATTTATGAAGGAGGTATGGTTATCTTTTATTAGACCACATTATATGGAAAAACAGAAATAATCCAAGGTACTTGAGCTCTTCTTTACAGTATGGAAGTGAAGTAGATAACATTGAGCTATGCATTAAACTGGGAACAACTGCTGTGATGCTTAAAGCCTAAGCACATTCATCAAATAGAGAACTTCAAAGAAGATAGTTACCACTTTTCTTTACCGTTTCTTAAATTACGTAGTGTTTTGTTCCTCCTTCCCAGTCCCCAGAGTTACAGGGTCCTGCATATGGGATTGGAATGGGAATCTGTAATGCCTACCAAGGAAGAGCACACCTTTGTGCCTTGTGTATTTGGATAGTGTCTATATATGTGCTCAATTAATAGATTTTTACTGAAAAAAAAAGCAAAATACGAGAAACACATGCCTGAAGAATGTTACAGAAAAACAAATTCATTGCACCTTAAACACCTTAAAATGTTTTGCTGGAAAACCAAGAGCAGTTTTCATTGGCCCATTTATCTGTTCTTCACTTGAGCTGGTAATATCTCCCAACACAAGAAAGGGAAGGGAAGGGATGTCCTGAGATAATTTTAATTTAATTTTCATGTTCTTTTTTTTTTTTAAATGAATTTTTTTTTTTTTTAAAAAAAGAGCTCGAAAAGCATAACACTCTCCATTCTGCTTTTGAAAAAGGTGTTTTAAATTCAGATGGTTCAGAACATTACTGCTTATTCTGTGGCAACTTCAGTTCTGGCAGTGTGGCTGGGAGGAGAAAAGCAACATTCTGCATGTCCTTATATCCTGTCTGACTGTGAGGGTTTGTGTATAGGAACAGGAGGCACGTGTGCATGCCTGACCTTTCAGAATGCTGAGTGATCCTGCCCCCAAATTGCAGAGTTGGAGCACTGTATGTAATGGCATTAAGTGAAGATTAAAAAGAAATAGATTTCCAGTGTCTGTTTAGGATATCTGTGCCCCTTTCCTTCTTCTGGGAGAGGGATGGGTATGTCTTCATTGTGGGGAGAATGATGTTTCCATAGCTCTTGAAGTCTGACAGCCTCACTCTTCAGGGGCAGTTTATCCACTGTCTCTTTGGGGAATCATCTCTCTGATACCATCTGCTTCACACAACAGTACAGGGTTCACCTGTGTTACAGTTTAGGTTACATTCAGGATATGCATTACAGTTCTGCCATGTCATCTCGGTGACTAGTCGAGACATAATTGTCTTTATAGTTTCCTAGCAGATAAGTTTCATGGAGCTTAGGTTCATAGTTTTGTATATCTCTAGTAAATCTGAGTGCTGTTATTGTTACCCAAGCTATGAGTCTATTCCTTATCTCTTCCACGGAGGCTCAGTGCCCTGCGTTACGTTGCATACTTGACCCAGCTGAGCTTCAGGGGAGTCAGGTATCTGAAAATGCATTCTACTCTTCGATCTCCATCTGTAAAGATTAATAACTGTGTTAGTCAAATTCTTCTCCTACTGCTGACAGTCTGAAAAAGAAGCCTTAGGTTGATCACCTAAGTGTTCATCTCTTCATCTTCTTGTGCTGTTAAGGCTGCGACTCTTCAGTCACAACATTGTAGGTACACAACTACACAGCTTTTCAGAGGCTACTCAAAATAACAATAGCTACCCTGGTGTTCTTAGTAGAAACCTCACAGACTCCTGGATATTTTGCAAATCAGTGTATGATCAGATGTAGAATGATTCTCAGTAGTCTGAAGAAAATTTTGAATTAGTAACATGGACTTAGAACTGCCTGCGCTTCTATATACTAAAGGTTCGTTTTCTGATTCAGGTTACACAAACCATGATTATTGTTGTATCCATGCTTTGCTCTTATTTTCTTTGGTTCAAAAAGTATTGAAACAACACGTGTTGTGGAAACAGCAGAAGCGTAGATTAGGAAGGGACCATGAGCATTTCCATAAGCTCCTCCTTTTCTGAGACAGAAGTATATCTAAAACATTTCTGGTAGTAGTTTGCATAAAGCTTTCTGAAAATATTCTCAAAGAGGAAAATTACAAAAATCTTAGACTTCCAATATTTAATTTCTATGGTTAGATAGTTTTTATTACTGGTATATAAGAGAATTGTTTACTAGAAATTAAACTCGTCAGTGCCTAACTATGTCAGAAGATTTCTTATCATTTACTTCCTTAATTGTGATTTAGAGTCAATGAGCTCTTCAACTTTTCTTCCATATGTAATATTTCCCAAAAACCTTTCTCATTTTTGTCACTTTTCTTCTGGACTCCCTCATTCTTGTCTTTATTCTTAAATTGTATTATTCAAAATGGAGGCAGTGTTGCAATTGTGCTTTCAGCAACAGTGTACAAAGCAAGCATCTTATCTACACCCTCATTGTTGCACAGAATTCATTCCAAGATGTATTTTTGCAATCTATTAGCAATTTAACGATTCTTTGTAGATTTGAAATGGTTTTTGTACTACACATCTTCGTAGACGTTTCTGTTTCTTTTTCTATTCCAGCATATGATTTTCCCTTCCCAGGTCTAATGTTTTGCTATTCCCATGACTAGCTTTCTTCTTGTTGATTTTTGGATTGCTCTCCGGTTTTATACAGATGATTTTGGATTCTGAAGCTATTTCCAGAATATTTGCAGCCTGTTTCAATTTGTTCACATCTTTAGTTTTATTTCTGTAGTCTTTATTTTATCACTCAAGTGACTAGTAAAAGTACTGACTACACTTGGGCCCACGATAAGTTCCTTCATGGTTGGCTTTTGAAATGACCCATCAATTTGGTTTTATATCATTGGTAATTATTTGAGTGCAGCTCTTCAATCAGTTGCATGCCTCCTATGCTGCTGTGGTTTCCAGTAGGCTGACCTTTCTTTATATGCTTATAAAAATAGTCATGTGGGACTTCTTACGTTTGCTGTTTACCCTTTTTCACTAAGCTAAGTAGCCTGTGAAAGGAAGATTATAGTTTGGTTTGACGTGATTTATTCTCAGTAAGTCAACTTTGTCTGTTTCTTACCACCATATTTTCTTTTTTTTTCTTTTTCATTTTGCTTGTAGTTTTTTATCTCTTCATATCAAAATTGGATAGATTATAATTGTCCACATTTAACCTTTCTCTCTTTTCTTAAGATACATAAAGTATTTCCTTTCCAGTTCAAGCATTTGTTTCCAGTTCCATGGAACTCCATGGTTCTCCTTTAGTTTTTTAAGATAATTACAAATGATTCAGAGATTGCTTAAGCCTAACATTTCTGAGCAACTTTCATACATGTCTGCTTCTTTGAGCCCGTCTATCTAAATATACTTTACCTTTACAATTTCCTTCTATAAATTTCCTTCTATATCACTGTTTTAAAAGAAACAGTGATGTGTTATTTTAAATATTTAATCAAAATATGTACAGTCTCTAGCATTCGTTTACTCCTCTTCCATTCATCCTTGTTTATTGCCAGTCTAAAAAAAATGTAAATATCTATGAACAAATAACGTTCCCCTCTTCCATCTGTGTCCCAGAAGCTCTAAAGAGATATGTACAAACTCTCACACTGGGGAGGAAGGATCTTCAACCATAGTTTTTTCTTTGGTTTAAGAAAATACTTTTTAAAATAAAATATTAATTCAAAATATTAATTTAAGAAATTAAAATATTTAAAAGAAATAAGAAAATATTTTGAATCCATAAAGCATATAGTGATTCAGAGGTACTTAATTGCTTTTAGATTTTCCAGTTTGTCCTTTTTGCTTTCTTGTGTTTTGACAGGGGTAGGTGGGATTTCTTACTCATTTTTTTACAGTTAGAAGTTACAGAATTTTAAGTATTTGTTTAGTTCTTTTAGTAATTAAAACAAAACATTTCTTAGGTTTTAGCAGGGCATGTCATGAATTATAAAAATTATGCATATTTTTGAAGCATGTTTTTCAACTCTTTATCCTCCACCACTGTTTTGCAGATGTGTTGCTCTTTGCAGTCTTGGTATTTGGATCTGTGAGGAGCTAGTTCATGAATCCCATCATCCTCAGATTAAGGAAGCATTGAATGTGATTTGTGTTTCTTTAAAGGTGAGAGACTAACACTTTTACAATGTACATTATCTTACAGATACATTGCCTGTTCAAAATCATGATGACATTTTAGCATCCTTACTTCACAGTCTCATTTTCAGTTCTTACAAAAGCATGAATTCAGTTTAATTGGTGGATTTCTAAACTCTTAATATTACCTGTATTATAATTTACTCTTACTTAAGTTCGGAGGAAATGGTGTGCTGGAACATGAGATGGTGGATTCTGTTTAATGTATATCATTAGCCACTTCACTCTGACCTTTACCCATGGGAATATAATAGTCCATCACCCCATCTTCTCATAAATAATCCTTGCAATTCAAGTTTCAACAAAAACACTGCTGGTTTTGTCTGACTTTGTCCAGCTATACCTCTTCCCACATCCTGTACCCAAGGTTCCATCAGGGCTTTCTGTATCTCTTTGTAACTAGCTGACTTTTTGCAAAACATCTAGGACTCTGTGGTGGGCTAAACTTTTCTAAGGGTCAAACTCCCAGCTGCTCACACATTCCCCCTCCTCAATAGGACAGGGGAAGAAAATAGGATGAAGAAGCTTGTGGGTTGAGATTAAGACAGGGAGATTGCTTACCAATTACTGCCATGCTCAAAACAGACTCAACGTGGGGTAAATTTGTTTAATTTATTGCCAGTTAAAATAATTTGTGTAGTGAGAAACAAAGATAAAAAAATTAAAACAACACCTTCTGCTGCCTTCCCCTTTCCCCAGGGAACTCCTTCACTCCTTTATTCCCAGCTCCTTTACCTCCACCTATTCCCCCCACACAGAGGAGATGGGGGATTACAGTCAGTCCATAACAGTTCCATAGTGCGGGTCCTTCTCCTGGTTGCAGTCCTTCAGGATAAATCTGCTCCAGCGTGGGCTCTCTATGGTCTGCAGTTCCTTCAGGAAATATCCAATGCTCTTGCGTAGTGTCATCCACAAGCTGCAGCACGGATATCTACTCTGGTGTGGTCTTTCCCACAGGCTGCTCTGGTGCCTCAACCATCATCCCCCTTCCTTCTTTTCTGACCTTGCTGTTTATACTGTTGTTTCTCTTTTTTTTTTTTTTTTCCCTCCTCCTTTACCTCTGCCAGGGTGGCATTTTTGCCCTTTCTTAAGTATGTTTCCACAGAGGTGCCACACACTTGGCTGGTGGGCTCCACCATGCCCTGGGGTGGGTCTGTTGTGGATCTGTCTGGGACCTGCTGTGTCTGGGCAGCCCCTAGCCTATTCTCACAGAGGCCCCCCCATAGCACCTCCACTACCAAAATATTGCCATGGGCACTCAGTATAGATCCCTACAAAGACACTGGAATGTAGAAGTGTCAGAGTCTTTCCTGCTCCAACATCTAGAGATCTTCTGTCTAGACTAGACATGGATGCCCAGGGAAATCACATTCCCCACTAATTGGTATCCTGTGTTCCCCAACTCTGATGAACAGTACTGTTGAACCCTCCATGGTACAGTCTGCTGACCCATTACAAAACAGAAAAGCCAGGGCAGAGAGGAAACTGGAAGGGATCCCAGTTTGTGAGCCATCTGCCATCATATGCAAAAGACCTGTACCAAGCCAAGTTAATGCCTTGTGCTCTTTGGTTGACAGAGCAGAGCATCCAGTGTAAGAGGGGGACAGGGAAGAAAGTGGAAAGGTGACAAAAGCTGAGGGCAAGCAGAATTTTCCCAAAGGTTCTCATGCTTCTTGCTTACCTGTCCTCTTCTTGCCCCCACCAACAAAATCCCGTTAGTATCGCTTCTTGGGCCTTGCCAGATGTTTAGAGGGAGGTAGAGTACTTAAGCCGCATGCATGGAAGCACTGGAAGATGTTTGATTTCCTGTGGTAAAATACTTCTCTGTGCTCATTACCAGACAGAATCATGTAGGACCTATTAAAAAAATCTGAATCCGAAGAGAGGTCAAGAGTTTGCATCAAAGTTTCTGTGATTAAACTACATATTGAAAGGGAATAATGAGAACTCTAATTTTGGTGAAATGTAGAGAGGAGCTGTTTTTATGGTTATTATAAAAATGAATTTCCAGGTTTTAACAAAGCATGTCAAAGGACAGGGAGATCACTTATCAATTGCTGTTGCAGGCAAAACAGGGAACTCTCAACTTGGGGAAATGAATTTGCTGCCAATTAAAATAAATATTTAATTACGAATTTGGTTAGTCAGAAAAAAAAAAAGCCAAAAGCATTAAAATACATAGGTAAAACGCCTTTGCTACCCTGTTTCCCAAACTCAACTTCACTCCAAATTCTTCTCCTCCTCTTCCAAGTTATCACTACAGGTTACAGTTAGTCCCATCAGCAAGGCAACAAACAGCACAAGTTGAAGGGGTGTCTCTTTTCCTTCTCTCTCACCCTTTTCCCCTGCTCTAGTGCGTGCTCTCCAGAGGCTGCAGGGAATATCAGCCCTGGGACCAGCTGTGCATGACAAAGAGTAGCTCCTCACCTCCTCCCACAGTGGCCAACCATGCTGCCCCCTGCTACCAACACCTTGCCACCTAAACCCAATGCATTGGTTCTGAAAACAATTTGCAAGATAAAATTTTACAGTCTCTGGTAGTCACTGTGCCATTATGCACAAACACCTTCACATTACATAATTGAAATCTGAATAATTTACTGACTTGATATTAGCTGTTTTGTTTGAATCTGTTGGATTCTAGCATGCAGTGATTCTCACTTAGAAATGCAGCTTACTCACATACAGTTTGTTCATTGTGGTGCAATGCCTATAAAATGTTTCTGAATAGATTTGATGTTATTTGTCTTTTGCAACTGACAAATTTTCACTATTCTGAAACTAGTGTCACTGGATTTCAAGTCTAGTCTTGAGATTGTGTATTGGTGGTAGTACATCAACAGCTTTCTTTCATCGTCTCTGTTAAAAAGCTGGAGTTTTGGGGCTTTTTTGTTTGTCTTTTTGCTTAAACGAGTGGTTTTGCTTTCCTACTTTTTTGAATTCCATTCCCTGTTAGTTCATATTTTATGGAATAATTAGAATATTAATAAAAACATTTTCTAGCATTTTGCAGACTTGCATGCATGTTCATCAACAGTATCTTCAAATTAAATATTTCCAAGTTTATCTTCAGAAGCTTTCTACACGCTTCTTGTTTACACCAAAACTCAATAAATACTCTTTCTGTATATATGTGGTGATAAAAATTGGGTGTACACCTGTTATACATAGCTTGTGCCAGATGTTGCTGACTATTCTTTTCAGCAAAGGGAATCTGAAAAATATCTTAGAAAATCAGCTGATGACATCCTGTGAAGCAGGATTTGAGTCTGCTTCTAAAAGGGATTGCTTCAGGGCTTTTAGTATTAGTCTCTAAATTGCAATTTCCTGTTTTGCAAAATCACATTCATGCTTTGCAGCTTTACTAATTTTCTCTTCCAGGGTTCTCCCCTCACTTTTTAATATCCCTTAACTAATTCATTTTATCCAGTTCCTGTGCAAATTTGGTATTAAGCCAATGACACTGTTATCATCTTACTTCTACAATTTATCAAATTTTTGAAATATATTTAATCCTGACATTCACAGTGTTTTCTCCTATTTTTCTTTGATGTGTTTATTAAACCAATTGTTTGTATCTCATCTGTATTAAATATAAATTACTTCTTGAATGAGAAGACAAAGGTGTTTATATTTCTACTTTTATCCAGGGCATGCTGGCTTTTCTCCCATTTTGAGCAGTGGTATAAACTCACAACAGAACTTAATCATGAAATGATTAAATATATATCATGGGACAACAAATTAATTTGTTACCTAAGCAATCTCTTGGTTTTGAAGTAGTCAGCTATTTGAACTCCAAGAATTTTCTCATTTTCAGGAGAAATGAATGGATAGAGATCTATAGTGCTAGTCCAACTTACTAATAATTACAATTGAGCAAAAAATATTAAATATAAATGTTAGCAACGATTATATGCTTATTTCTGAAATACAGAAGTTATTGTCAGAATTACAATTGAGCAGCTCATTCCAAATCTCACCACACTTCCCTCAGCAGTGTGGTGATAACTGCTGTAGCTGTGTTAACCTCTGCTGAAGTCTGAGCTCAAAGGATCCTAACCAGCCATCCAGACCTCTGCATCTCATGATTAAATTATATTCCTCTCAAAAATGTTGCAGATACACCACAAAAATGCGTTGTACAGGCTTAGTTGAATGAGCACTAAAATAGTTTATTTGCAAGTTTGGACAATGTTAAACTACTTATGTGACATCCAGAAACTAATGGATCCTTGCAAAGATTAAAAGTATATTAAGACTTACCCTTCTGAGAAAAACCCTGAGAGTAAGGTATCAAGCAAAGTGCTATTGGAAGCTTCTCTTATTCCCATCAAGTAACTTAAAAAAATACACCCACAATTACACTACTAAATATAAAATAATATAAAAGTAGTGAATTCTTATGCTTTACTAAACATCCTTCTGAGATGGAGAATGGCTGGTGGATTGTTTGTTGAATTGCACAGCCACCTTTAGCCGGCTCTGAAGGCTCCTGGAAAGAAGTTAGAACAGAGCAGTGTGAATTCAAGGGGTTGAATTGTCCTGCTACGGAACATAAACTTGGTGCTGCTGCTTGGATTCAGGAAAAGTGTCCTTGCAGGACATGCAGCTATTTGTCTGTTCAGAAGTTTCCTTGTATTCTTTTGAAACATGGTTGGAAGACTGTGCTGGGACAGATTTCTGAAGTAGATGAAGGGTTTGATCTGTTTGGGACAATCCCTGTATTGGTAAAAGCTTCATACCTGGTGCTCTTTCCATGCATAAGTCTTGAAAAATTCAGTGCACAAGATTTTAATTTTATTCATATTCATTATTTTATACCTTTCAGCCTTACGAAATGAGTCTCCAATACATTGTTCCCTTTTTCTTTAAAGAAAAAAAATAAATATTTTCTCTCCAACTGGAGAACAGAAAGAGATTAAATAATTTGCATGAAACATCACTAGAAATCATTCACTTAATTCATTTTAGAGCCTAATGACCCTCTTTTTTTAAAAAACAAAAGAAAATGCTCAGTTTTTATGTAGTCAACAGCTGACTGTACAAAGTCTCTGAAAAGTCTCTGGGTGTTTCTCTCAGGCAATTTTTCTTAAATTCACTAATCTGGACATTCTGCATTAAGATACTCTGGCTTGACCACCCATTCTGTCTTCTTCAGTGACTCTGGGGTTTTCTTGCAAGCTTGTAAGGATATTTCCAGCAACCTGGATTTGATCTCAAGTTCTGTAATCAAATTGTTGCACTTTCAATTTTATTTAATTTTTTTTGTTGCCTGTTGGGGTTGAACATTAGAATCTGCAGTCTGCTTACTGCGCTTGCATGATGTACCTTCACAGAATGGAGAGAGGCTGTTTTGTGAGGAATAAAAAGTAATGGTGTTCTTATCACAAGCTCTGGGAAGGCTTGTGGATGTAAGATGTCTGCATTGTTTTGGTTAAATAACAGCAATAGTAGGGAACTGTGACCACTGAGAAAAAGGAAAGGCAGAACAAGAATTAACTAGCCTGTCTACTTTCTGACTCCGTGGCTGTCTTATAAGAGCAAATCACAATCTTTATTTATGCTTCCATGCATATTAAATAAAAAGTGTTAAAGCATGGTACTCCATACTTTTGCTTATCCTTGTACCTTTTTGTCTTCTTTTCAAGACCTTAAATGTAAAACATGATAGCTCTGCTTTGTAAGAAGCTTGCTCAGGGTAGAGTTTTCTTCCAGTGTATTTTTCACCCTCAGATTTTTGCCATTCAAAAATTTTATTCTGCAATCCTTAATGTTCCATTCAAGCTTTGTTGCCCAGCTGTTTCAGCTTTCTTAAAGCTTTTTTTTTTCCTATAGGTTTGTAAAATATACCCATCTCTGAAAGGTTAATAGCACTGGAGTGATTAAGAACACATTCTAAGAAGCCAAGAAAGTAGATCTAACTATTTTTACAACATAATTCTGACTTAGGAGGTAGGCACTTAGCCACGTTGCAACACACCTGTGATAGTTTCACTGCTAAGTGAGATAAAAACAAGTAATCTACTTTATTAGTCTTTTAAGAAAGGAGGAATTCTAAAGTCACTCATCAAAGAAATAGAATAGGATTTTTCCTGATTAAAGCATGGATTGCCTAAGTATTTTCTGTGTGATTTGCAATTCATCAGAAGTATGATTTGGAATACTTGTTTTCAGCAAAGATACAGCATTTTTTTAAATTAAGAATGTATTTGAAATCCTTCCCTTTCCCATATGCTTGGGGCTATTACATGTAATTTATTCTATGAATTTTGTGCCGTCTTCTGAAATCTGTAGTTTTGCTGTGCTAAAATAACCATTTTCAGTGTATCTTTAGCTCAGATTTGTAGGATTTTCATGTCTTAGATGAACGAGATTCACTTGTAAAATTGACTTCGTTATTTGATGCACAGCTTAGTGTTTGAAGGCAACTGTAACACAGGAAGAAGCCTCAGTTACGTGTCCTGTGTATTAACAATTCAGAGAAATATACCCCTGTCTCTTCTTTTTCTTTGTTTTCCCTCTTAGGAGTCTATGGCAGTGTGTACATCCACTCACAAGACTAGAGAGTGTGGGCTAGATTGTATAAATTCATTCATGTCTGCCTCAACCCATACAGTTAATTTAACTTAAGCAGTTTAGGAACTGTTTAAACCAGGCTCCAGTGCAGCAACATTGTGCTACCTTTAAAAGACAACACAGAAAACAGGAGTTAAGTGTAGAAGTCAGGGTGCACTCAGTTCCACTCAGACAAGTGCTGTACGCAGCAGTCACTAACACAGAACAGTCAGTCTCGCTCTCGTTAGTACTGTGTCTTGCATTTCAGGTACTTGGCTGTTCACATGTCTTGGTTCTCAATAAAGGCCTCTGATAGCAAAATCAGATCCTTGTCTTTTTTCAGTGATGTGTTAACATTAATAATCATGCAGGTACTAAGAAATTTATTTTTTTGTTCTGGTTTCATGGTCCTATACTAACCAGTCTGACATTGAACTTGGAAGACTCCTCTCCCCTTTCCTTCGTTGTGTGCAGCTCACTAATTGTCTGTTCGAAACCTTTGATGTTAGCTGATAACATTTATTTGTGACTATCGTTCCTTTTATATTTTGTAAAATTTGATTGTTTTTTTTCCTGTAAATAGGTACATAAGGAGCTATATGTATAAACCTGTCATCGGAATTCCTGACCAGCTTACCAACTAGCATGCTATTACATGAAATCACATAATATCATTACCGTGCTGTGTTCTTTTCTAGTTTCCCAATAAAACAGTAGCCCAAGTTGCCTGCAGTATGCTGAACATGCTGATACATTATGTGCATAGACTTCAAGTGTATCAAGCTGATTCACCTTTAAGAATTATTCAAGTAAGTAATTTTTAATTTTTTTATTATTATTCTTTTAAATTTAACAGTAAAATGCATTTCACTAAAATTAAAATACCAGAATATTGGCAAGTATGTTTCACAAAATCAATATAAATATAATCTTAACAAACATTAACAGTATGGGTTCACATAACACTTGCTAACTCCAGTGTTAACATGTAAAATGGCTATATAATGCTTTTTTTCTCCAGTACAACTTTGTCGTTATTTACATGAGCCATATTGTCAATTAAGTCTGTTATTTATATTAAATATGATTGAATATGTATGTTTAAGTTTAGTGAGAAAGTGATTACTTAAAATATGGATCTGCAATTCTATTCTGCATATCCATTGAAATTTGTCAGTATAAAGCAAGTATATATATATAGAGAGAGAGAGAGAGAGAGAGAGGGGGGGAGAGAGAGAGAGAGAGAGAGAGAATACGCTTTAAATAACAAGGAGTTAGGCTATGGCCTCTGAGAGTCTTAACAACAGAAAAAAAGATAGAGACCTCCCAGGTAACCAGAAAGGGAATTGTGTGGAAGCTTCTTAAGAGGTATAAGAAGTATTTCTCTGCCCCTGTGCAGTAATGTTATTGAGTCATAGGTAGAGTGTTTACAAATTCTAGTATTTCTAAGAAATAATGGAATTCAAATAGTCCCATACACAAACCTTCATCAGGCTCTTTACTGCACTCTAAAGTGTGTTGAATTAAGTTATCTTCCTGCCTAAATATTTGGAGTAGCTACGTAATTTCTTTGTCCCTAATGCACCTATGTCAGCCATGAATAACGTTTTCCTTTAGTGTCTTCTTTGAAATTCAATTAAAAGGGTTTTATTTACAAAAAAAAAGTGGCCCTATCCTTTGTCTCAAAGTAACTTAAAAAGAATTTAACCATGAATCTAGCATTGTGTCACATTTACCTGCTTAAAAATTCATTATATAAACTGAAATATTTTAATTATATTTGTAAAGAAACTATGCTGTATTTTCCTCAGATTCTGATAGCAACTATTACTCATCTGTTACCCAGTACAGAAGCTTCCTCATATGAACAGGACAAGAGGGTAAACATTTTCCATTCCTTTTTAATGTGTTAATATTATTGCAAAGCTGTGACAGAGTTTTGTTACAAAATTTAAGATGTGCCTTAAAGCGGGTATTCAGCTTTTAAAGTATAATACAGTATAGTCTTCCCAGACTTTCAGCAGTATTGTCTATGCAAGTGAATTTCTGAAGTTTTTGTAGGAAAATACGCATTTAAAATTAATTGAAATAGATTGCTTTCAGTAATTAGAAAATCTTATGTCTTTTTTCCTTATGCTAAGTGAACTTAGAAGTAATGTAGACTCTTCAAAATTGTCTTATAGTGAAAATATATTTTCAACTTGTAGAGAGTACATTTCAAAATACTTACGAGGTTATGATTTTTTACTTTTTCCATTGTAAGTACATTTTTGAGCAAGATTGCATCTGTAATATTCAGATTAATTTGATTGTTGTCATCCTTCAAAACAGTTGCATCTTTTTATATTTTCAGGGCACCTGAGTCCCCTAGTTAAGACGGGCTCTTTCTTCAACCCTCTGATACTCACAGTAGTATTTGCTGTCTCCTGAAAGCTGTATCTTTTCTGAGTTATTTGGCTTTCCTCTTTTACTGGGGGACCAAGAGCTGTGGGACACAGTGGTCATTTAAATTTGGACACTTCAGTGCGGTTTTGCACTGGCAGCTCTGCTGTTCTGGAACACCCATTCCAACGGGAGCTACAATTCATCCATTGGTCATTTTGGTCACCAGAGCCCCATTTCACCTCTCCTTTTTGCTTGTGACAAGTCAGTGGCTGTTGTAGGATACAGCAATATATCAGACTAACCACCTCTCCAACTGAGGATGCTTCCCATAAATGAAAAAGTTTCACCATGACCTCTAGCTGATCATTTTATGTCAACGCTGCATCAGAAATGGGTTTGCTTAGTTTGACAAACTTAGTCCTACTGCCTTTTCAAAAATTTGTTTAATAAAAAATACTTAGAGTCCTTCACTGTTAGGTTTATTTTATGGTGCTTCTGTGAGACGAAGTTGTAATGTATTACGTGAAATGAGTAAGATGTTTTTACGTCTTTTATTAGTAAATTACTTAAGTGGATTTTCTTTGAAAGACTTTCATTTAACTTGGAAAATATTTTAGAGAATCTTAAGCTATTTGTCTGAATTGTTTCATCTTCCACAGCTAAGTTTTAAAAATTAAAAATAATTATTTGAAGCCGGTAAGTTATTAATAATTTGGCGTGTGTGTTTGTCTTAATCTAATTATGTTCTACGGTCTTTACAAATATCCCCTAGAGGGAGTTGGTTCTTTTGCTGACTGAGGAGCCTACAATAGAGAAAGCAGTTGGATTTCTGTCAGATAATACCTGATGCTGCATAGCAATATTGACATGTTGTGAAGGAAATTCTGTATTATTTATAAAGCAGAAATGCAGCTGTGTTAGTTCAGTTTTGTGTAATCCTTCATTCACTTTACAGTGAGATTTATATTCCGAATGGTATGTCAGCCTTAATTTGTATGGTGTAATCTGTCATTTTGTAAACAGCACCCTACAGACCAGTTTTGAAAAATCATGGGTGTTTTCTTAAGCACGGTAGCTACTCAGACTTACCATGATGATAAACTCTTGTATGGATGGTCTTTGTTAAATATCTCAGTAGCTAAAATTTTCACTCATGCTATAGCATTTTGAACATACAGCAGCTTTCAAACAAGTGTGACCTGCCATTTCTGTCTAAGGTTGACAGGTTCTCTAAACTGAGAAAAGAAAACAAAACAGAGAAATGAAATACAGTGGTAACTGTGAAGTAACGAGTGCTGGTTTAACTGATTTATAATTGAAAGTGTTTGTTGCAGTTGGTGGTTTCCTTACTTCTGTGCCTGTTGGATTGGATAATGGCCTTGCCATTAAAGACCTTGCTGCAGCCTCTTCACTCTACAGGAGCAGAAAATGATAAGACTGAGAGATCTGTTCTTAATTGTATCTATAAGGTACATGTTTCTTTACTTGGTAAATGAGAATACCATTAGCAATAAGCAAAGTAAAAAGTGTTAATTTATAATTACTGCCTTTATGTACACAGAACAAAGATTTGTTCTGTTTGGGTATTTTTTAAGTGAATGGGATTAAAACCTCCAACAGCATAGACCTAGTGTATGTAATTAGGAGAGACAGGAGATCTATGAATACAAGTGGCTTAATGATTTGTTGGAAAACGTGTTTCATGTTTCTATACTGTTAAATTCCACTTCAGTGTAGACACAATTTTAGTGGTTTTCCTTGCAGACCTGGGTTTGTTTCTGTAAATATTAAGCCTCTAAAATTTTCCCTCATTTTATCCTACCTACATGCTTCCAACAACTTCATTTGAGAATGTAAATAAAAATAAACTTAATTTCTTATAAAACTATCAAATAGAAATTTCAGTAATTAATGTAATGAAATCCTGGTTTTGTTCTAGGTTCTGCATGGATGTGTCTATGGTTCTCAGTGTTTTAGCAACCCCAAATATTTTCCTCTAAGTCTTTCTGATTTGGCATGTGTGGACTACGATCCTTTTATGCATTTAGAAAGCTTGAAGGAACCAGAACCACTGCATTCTCCAGACTCTGAGCGTTCTTCTAAACTTCAGCCAGTCACTGAAGGTTTGTGAAATTGCCTAAATACATTTTATTTCAAAAAGATTTTTATCTTGGTTTCCACTATTGAAGTGTTTGTCTAAAGCATAAGTTTTAAATCATAACCAGACACTACATAAGGACCTTTAGTATGGAATTAGCTAACATAATTTTGAGCAATTACTGTTCAATTAACTGAAATATATATCTTCTGAACAGTGTGAAGATCAATTTGATACAGATTCTTCTGTGCTCTGTATCAACAAAAAGCGTTACAAATTGCAACATGGATAAATGTTGCTTTTGAGTTTACTTTCCGTAAATTATTTTTTTCTTAATTTTACTCCTTTTTCTAAAAATATTTCAGATTTTGTTCTTATCTGAGATTGCAATATTATAAGCTTTTTTTTTTTAACGTCATAATTTGTTGTTGATCTATTTACACTTTTAGAAGAGAAATTTTCTCTCATCTATTTGGAACCATAAGAGACCTGAGAATTAGCATTTTCTTCAGAACTCAAAAATAGAAATAAGCAACTAAGATACACTGTATAATATGTACTACTCTTCTGTATCTAGTAAATATCAGATGGCTACTTTGGGAAGAAAATTGAAAAAGATGAGATTAATACTGATACCAGAAACTCTGTGTAGTGCTATTCTCCTTCCATATTAAGTTGTTCCATTTAGGCTTCCTTAAAGGTATTAAGAACCAGATAAATGCAGAAGCTCTTTGTAGCAGCTGTGTGCTAACAGCAGGTGATTTTGTGGTCTGTAGTGACTACGTGCTGTTTTTTATGTAGAGAAAATGACTAATCATTGTGCCCTTGTCTAAGGCATGCTTCATCATCCTCAAGTACTTTTTTGGCCAAAGAATTCTAAACATAGAGCTGTCCCCTAATAAGCTCAGTATTGGATTGAACAAGTCTGATTTGAGAACTATTGGCAGGAGGAGCTGTAATTATTAAATTTACTGAAGAATGAAGCAAGGTACTATAGTTGGCTTTTTGTCAAATGGCTGTGGTCTTATTAGTAAAAAGTAATCATCTGCTGGGTCAGAATGAAAGAGGCTTCCAAGGATTCATTCTGTCCTAATTACAGTCTCACCTATACATATTATGTAAAGCTAATATTTAAAGCATTTGCCAAAATTAACTTCCACCGCATGCTCTATTACAGTGTAGTGAATTGTAGTAGCTTTTTATGCCTGGCATCTTTTGTATTCTGTAATAATCTGTAATTATGGGTTTGCAGCAAATGCTGTGTGGCTTGTTTAATCTGACAATCTGAAAAGACAACCCTGAATAGATTTCTCTTTAAATGAATGCAGTTGCACAAAGCCTTAGCATCGATATCTTCATTTTGCATTTCCCTACGTGATCTGTTCTTTTATGATTTCTTGTTAAATTTCTAAATAAAAGTAATTTCAGGTGTTCCTTTTCTCTCTCTCCAGATAAGTTAAGGAAGACCCGTATGTTTTTAAAGTTTCAGAACTCAGGAATTGTAAGTCAGATTGTGAAATTTAATTGGCAAATGACAGCATTATAACGCAACCCTGGTCTTGCAACCTTGGCATTTCTAGCCTGCATTGCCAGGCAGAGAACAAAATTGGCAGTTTTTAACCGATCACACAGCATCTCTGGCACTGTTGAAGGAATTGGACAAGTAAATTCAGTAGATAATGACCAGCCTAGGACTCAGTCAAGACAAGGGGGTCAGGTAGTGCAAGCTAGCAGCAGAGCAGTTTGCCAGCTTCTTATTTAGTAGAGTAGAAGTGCTGTCATATCTTTTTGAAGATTATGGAAACAGGTAGGACAGCAGTAGTAGGGAAATCAGGGAAGTTATACAAAAACAGGGTGCGGATTGTTAGACTCTTTCCTTAGGTCACAAGCAAAAGCGAAAGTACTGAAACAGCAGTATTCTAAACAGGATGCTTTTTATCAGTTTAAGGGTTGTGATTCTCGTACCCTGTTATGCCTCCCATTGCTCAAGGTCAGATCCATCACAAGTTTTATGGACACTTACCCCCAGTACAAATTGGTATGAGACCATGAAGGTATAGGACTTTCAGTGGTACAGCTGTATAATGGGGACAGGATCTATTCAGAGGTTGGAGCAAGCTGTCCGATAAACAGCTGCACAAAGATTTCTTAAATCCTCTGGAAACAGGCAATGGGGGGAGAGAAGAGGAATATTCCCATCTTTGTTTTGTTAACTTGCCAAATGCTGTCTCTTGCAAGGAAGGCATTAGGTAGAATTATCAGGGAAACTGTCTTTTCCTCCTTTCTATAGTTTTCCAATAAAGTAGTAAATTGCAGTAGAAGATGTACAAAGTATGATTTTGAAATTGTGTTAAGTATATTAAAGTGTTATATTTAGACCAGAAAGAACTTTCAGCAGCTAACAATAGACTTCAATAAGCAGCTTTTCTTGCATCATCTGAATTTGCAGACAGCAAGTCTGTGGTGCTTTAATACATCTAAGGAATCACAGAGCATGTCTACCAGATGACCATATCCTCCAGCTAGCAGCAACAACAGCTTCCTCTAGCTACAGTACAGTCATTAAGTGCTGCCTATGCTGATTAACTGCACCTAACTAGCCTAGAGTCAGTATCACACTGATACAGGTATACTTTCACCAAGAAGTACAGCATTATAGTGTACAGTTTAGTTATATCGTGCCATGATCTGCTCACCTACTTCTGATCTTTTACCTGTCATTAAAGGACCATGAACGTATATGAGGGAGAATTAAAACGGAGCCTCTCATTTAAAAATTTTTAAAAATGTTTATATTAAATGATGTAAACATTTACGAAAAAGTAAAATTATTTTCTGTAACACATGTATAAACAAGGAAGGTGGTTACATGAAAATATGTAGAGTTAAGCAAGTGCTATATATCTTCTAATATTAATAGATAGCAAAATCAGACCATTGAATAGAGTCTAGTTGGAAGGAAATAGTATTTTACAGGAATCTCTTTGCAACTGTAGGCAAAACACTTTAAATCCTGTCCTTCATAGATCACATCTGCTAGAAGTAGATGTGATTGGAAAGACAGTAGTTGCATTGCATAGACACAGTGGTGCATCAGTTATTGACTTCATGTATTTTACCCTATTTATGTCATTTCTTCAAACATTTTTAAACTGTTTTGTGTAGACTGATCATTTTTCCTAACATGTTTCAATTTCTGAAGAAAAGTTCTCCATGTGATGTAAATTTAGTCTTTGCTTTTCTTCAAAAACTAGAAAAATAAGGTACTTTCACTTTTTTTAAGGCTTTGCTGCTGTTTGCTTTTTTACTGAAAGAAGACAAAAAGTACACATTTTAAAAAACAGCCTATACATGGTGCATCCAGATTTGTGTTTTGTGATGGATATTCTAGAGAGGGGCTCTCTCTGTACCTGTAGCTTAAAATTAGAAAGGAGTAGGACTTCCATAAACTAATGTAAAATTTAGATATCTAAGCTAAGCTGAACTCTCTTAGGCTTCATCTAAAAGTGATGGAGGAAAAGAGTTTCCAGAGAATGATTCATCACATTGCTCCAATTTGTGCTTCTAACTGAGATGAGTCACTCTGTACTGGTGCATCATTCTTTTGGATAGCTAAAAGGATGAGGAGAGTTTAATTTCACCCTCAGTCATTACTTTTTCCTTCTACTACATAACTGTAGTTGTTTAGAAGCGGTTCGACCAAAGTTGAAGTAAAGAGTTAACACCACATCCTAAGGAAATTCAGGAATCCTCCATTCGTGCCACTGATACAAATTAGTGGTGATGGACTTTTATTCTTCCCACAAAAGTGGTAATTTCAGGAACTGAGAAAAATGTAACATGCTTCTAGCAAATTACCAAGTGATCACATACACATACAAATTGCATTGCCCAAGTGAAAGACTGTACCACTGTAAAGAGAGCAGAGATGTGTTCCCTTAGGATTACCTGTTGGCAAAGCAGCCAGTTAGACTTCTTTAATGTGCAATAGCATGGCTTAGTTGGTAGAATCTGTAGTAAAGCTGTGATGGCTTGCATTATTGCATGTTTTGAGCTGCCCTTTCAAAACACAGTGCATGGTTTAGATATTCATTTTAAGAGTCGTAATATATTGAATATGCAGTTGTTCCTGATTGAGGAGATGTGCTTCTAGGAACAAATTCCTAAATGTATCCTACATGTTACGAATTTAATTTAAAACTCTCATATTTTCCAAATACAGTATTGTTTGGTTTTTGATTTGTTTGTTTTGTTTCCTTTTTTAATAAGGGAAACCATCACCAAAATCTAATTTGCTATGTGGCAAAAATGTTTATAGAGACTGCTTTATTTTATTTCAACATAACAGGCTATGTCTTACAGTTTATTTTTCTGTATGCTTCTCTTAATAGTTCTGATTTAAGTTTTCTGTGACATTTTGGATCAAGTGATCAACATTAACATATTCTGAGGAGGTGCAGTGAGAAGTACTGTTCTCATGTTCTAGTGGAGGCACTTAGAGATTTATATTACAGCTCTTTTATTTTTTATTTAAATTCAATAATAATATTTTCATAGAAAGACTATGGTAGGGCTGGGAATGGACCTTCCAAATTTTAGTTTGATGTTCCACTCTTTGTCTCATTGTATGTCTTTCTGTATGTCTTCAGGCTCCTAAAGCAGTATCTTTATGCATGTAGGCACAATACATCTGTGATACGGTTTGAGATCTTTAGGGTTTGCCACAAAATAGCAATAGTAATAACTTACATACTATTAAATCCCTCATTCTTCAGTTGTTTCAGCAGAAACACGCTGAAGACAGTCTATTCAGTGAGACTTCACGTAGCTGGGAAGATCACATCTGTTCCTAGGAACCTGGCAAAAGCATTATCGTGCTTATCTGTGCAGTAACAAGTTGTAAACATTTGGCATAAATGTGCTGACAGAGGTGGCCAGCATCTGTACTGTCCAGGTGCTGCTTAGTACCACACAGATGAATTATTCTTCAAGCATCCAACTTGTTTTCTTTGTCTTGTATACATTTGCTTACAGTTCCTTCTTATGTTTCAGCAGATGGCACTATAACTTAATTTCCTCATATGCTATCAGTATCTGGGCATTTAATTCAGCTTCACTGAATGTTTTTATGTTTGTTAATTTTCAAACTTCAAGAAGGCTATTGATAATAAAAAATAGTATATCTAATTTGTTTTTATCTGTTTTCAAGGACTTAATTAATCAAAACATTTGAAATTTTCTGAGTTTTAGAAAAATATAGAAATTAAGTGGATTTATTAACAGGATGAGATGTTTCCCTTTTGGCACTTCAGATCTAGTGCTCCCTAAAGAGCCAGATTCCCAAATGTCCCTTACATGCTTTACCCAAACTTTGGGAGAAAAAAAAAAAAGGAAATATATACTATTTGTTTACTTTTGCAGATGCAGAAAATATTCAGTGCTTTAGAAACTAATTAACTGTCACAACAGTCATTACGCATTACAAATTGGCCTTTATTTTTCCAGTTAAACCAATTGCAGTTTTTCTAGGAAAATAAATTTGGACCTTAAACTGCAAAAAGACATTAGTTTATTAAACATTAGTTTTTATTGTGTATTAATATTCAGTATAAAGGGAGATGAGCTAATTATTCTTACTTATCCAAGAGGTTACATTTTCTCAGTAAACACTGAGTGAATGAAAAATGAAAAATACTGAAAGAATGAAAAAGAAAGGTGTTTCAGGTTATTTTAATTTGATAGATTTTAGGTAACAAAAAAATGGGAGTCCGAGAGCCAGGACAGCTGACACAGACTGGCAACAGGGATGTCCCATACCTTATGGCCTCGTGCTGAGCAATAAAACTGGGGGAGTTGGCCGGGGGGGTGCTGCTGCTCTTAGGGGAGTGGCTGGGCATCTCTGGGCAGGTGGTGAGCAACTGCATTGTGCACCACTTGCTTTGTATATTCTTTTATCATTATTATTATTATTACTATCCTTTCCTTTTCTGTCTTATCAAACTGTCTTAATCTCAACCTCTGAGTTTTTACCCTCTTTTTCGGATTCTCTCCTCCATCCCACTGTGGGGTGAGGGAGGGAGGGAGTGGTTGTGGGGTACTTTACTGCCTGCCGGGTTAAACCACACCACAAGGCCATATTGAAATACTGTTACGTTTCACAGCATGAATTTCATATAAGATGGGTACAATTTGCTTCTCTTTCTCTCTCCAAGTTTTTCCAGCTTGAAACTTTTTTAAATGCAGTTAGGGTGTGCGTGAGATATATTTATTTATTATTTTGCTAATGTTAGCTTTTGTTCAGTATAGACAGCCTGGTCTTTGATTTAGTACTTTAAAATCATCCAGTGTTATTCTCAACCTAACCTGCAGCTATATGCTCCCCTGGGAAATTAAGATGGATTAGAGGTTTTGTGCATCTATGTTCCTTTGTTTTTCACAGTGTAATGATGTGTATAAATACAAAAATCCATTGCAGTTGGGAATGGTCTTCTTACAACAAAATTATGATCTCTAGCTCATCAGCAATTTAAGATCTATTTTCACTAGAATAAGAATTGCTATTGTATGTTTTAGAGAAACCACGCTGATTACCAAGGTATGGTAAGGAGCCTGTAAAATAATTAAGATGCTTCTTTAACTACGTTGAGATTTTTCATGCTGTTTATGTATGAAACCAATGTTTGTCAAAATGTGTATTTTCCATTACTGCATTGGCTGTATGCTAAGCTCGCGGTGCTCATCCTCTGTTTAAATCTCCTGAGGAAGAAGAGACCAAAAGAAATAAGTAAATCTCAGTGTTGTTTTCTGAACTCTTACTTTAAAACCTGTGTTCTTTCTCTCACAGTGAAAACCCACATGCAACAAGGATTAATTTCTGTTGCTGCTCGTACTGTGATAACACATCTAGTCAACCACTTAGGCCACTATCCTATGAGCGGAGGTCCTGCTATGCTAACTAGCCAAGTGTGTGAAAACAATGACAATCCATACAGTGAAAGTCCTGAACTTTCTCCTGAACTTTTTGAGAACCCAAACCTTCAGTTCTTTGTGTTAAACAACACTTCCTTGGTGTCTTGCATACAAATCCAAGCAGAAGACGACATGCCTGGTGGAGGACTATCTGCTGGACTTGCATCTGCTAATTCAAATGTCAGAATTATAGTGCGTGATCTGTCTGGCAAATACTCGTGGGATTCGGCCATTTTGTATGGACCGTCATCTTTATGTGCATCATCACAACAGACGTCTTTTGCACTTTCACTGTCTCAACAAGACAAAACAGAAGATGCTCTTTCATCTTTTGAACACGTGGAGGATATAGCTTCAAGGGATGGAATTACACTCCAAGTAAAAAGGAAATTTAGAGACACTGTACCGACATGGGATACAATTAGGGATGAAGAAGATGCCCTTGATGAGCTCTTGCAGTATTTAGGTGTTACAAGCCCTGAATGCTTACAGAGAACTGGTGTCTCACTCAACATTCCTGCTCCTCAGCCGGTCTGCATCTCAGAGAAGCAGGAGAATGATGTCATTAATGCAATTCTGAAACAGCACACAGAAGAGAAAGAGTTTGTTGAAAAACATTTCAATGATTTAAATATGAGGGCTATGGAGCAGGACGAGCCAACCTCACAAAAGCCCCAGTCAGCATTTTACTACTGCAGGCTACTTCTAAGTATATTGGGAATGAATTCTTGGGATAAAAGGTAAAATGAAAAGACAGGACTTGGTATTTAAGAACTTTTTTTTTTTTAAGGAATTGTGGTACTCTTACTGTGTAATAATGGTTGTTCATAGAATGGATCAAGCCAAAAATACTCCTGGGCAGCCAACAAAAGCAGAGAGGGGTTGTGCAACTAAGGAGGAAATGGCAGTTTTCTTCTGCATTTCAGCCTGTCATTTATAGAGACAGAAAAGAGAAGCCTGTTGCCTTTATTGCTATTTATGTTCATAGTCTTGGAAGGAGAATTGGAGGAGTGATATTTTTTCTAATAATCCTTTCACCAGCTGTACTAAGGGGTACTAGCATAGGTAGACAAGACATCTTTTTGCTTTCTTTGCTTCCCTTGTACATTTGTGCAAAAATCATTACATTTCTATGCCAGAATGAGACTCTGAAAGTGTCATATTCTCAGCTATTGTGTTGCTGGACAGTTTCCTGCTGCTTTGCCTGCTAAGAGCATGCTTGCATGCAGCCTCAAAGCATTGCCTCCTTGTTAGCTAACTAGAAAGACGTGTCCCCTACTATTTATTTCGACATTGGCAATGTTTGCGTATTGTTTAGAACAACAGGAGACAAGCCACGTTCAGTTATGAAAGTAAATGTCTCTGTTTACATTATTGTTATTATTTGTGTTTAGGAGTATTTAGATGTATGTGCACGCACATGTGGATATGTACAAATATTAGCATCGTAGAATTTAAGGGTCATTCTGAAAATTTCTTTTGCCATATCTCTCAAATTTTGTATTAGAGATACTGAAATATGTTCTTACTATGAAGGAAAATGGGTATTTTTAGAAAAAGAATAGCCCGTGTCACTGAGATACCACTGGAATCAAAATTTTTTTTTACTTCAAAAATGTTGGTGTTATAACCCTTTAAAAATTGTGCCTTTAGTTCCTCAAGGCAGTCTGTTTTTGAATAATACTACTGCTCTTAAATTCATTCCACTGTATTTTATGGGAAACATCTTAAGTGCAATTTTGTTAAAAATTAGAAGTGCCTTTCTGGCTGTAACATATTGTTTTGGTTTTTTCCTTTAAATAGTTTACAGCTGGCTGGGCGACTACTGAGCTGTGTTCTGTTTTCTTCAGCAATTCAGAAGAGCAGAAGCTCAGTGTTTAATGCTCTAACTCCCTACAACAGTAGATTACGGGAGTGTCTTTTGTCACTAAGCACGTAATATTTTGGCCTAGTAAAGTGTGCGGTTTATATATGCATCAAAGGCAATTCTGTCCCTTCTTCTGTAGAGAGCAGATTGATTGCAGCTGGATCGAATAGGTGGACAGAAGCAAGTGGAAAGAAATAAAGGTTGTTTTCAGGGTTATAATGGATATAGAAGATTACCTGGAGTAAAAAATGGCTTGTACATTTTTTTAAAAGATACTTTAATCATTTTATGTAAGAAAGTACTGTTGAAAAAGCAAAAGCATTTGCTGGCTATTCTTGCTTGGACCTGGAAATGTTTTGTACAATTCTTGTACTGTTCCGGTGTTACAGGTGAACAGGTAATAAAAAAAATTACAAATTTCTCTATTTAGAAGGAGCTTTCATCTCTTGAAGAAAAATGAGAAGTTACTTCGAGAACTCAGAAATTTGGATTCAAGACAATGGTAAATTCTTCTAATGGCTACCCTACCTTATTTGTTTTATGTTTTATACTTAAATGGCTCTAATTTGCATAGATGAGAGAATTGAACTGATTTTTAAAAATTTTTTTGTAAATTTTGTAAATTATTCAGGTATACTGTAGTTATTGTTGTTACATTGAAGTTGCATTATTGTTACTTATAGAGTGAAATTCCACAGGTAGAATGTCATGAAATAGAGCAAATTTCAAAGTAACTTAAAATTATGAAAATCTGTATATGTAACATGGGATTATTTTAATTTTAAAATAACTTTTTAAAAAAATTAAAACATAGATATGTAAGTCTCCATGTATTTAGCTTCAGTTACTTGTTTAGCTGTTCTCCAATGCTCTTAGTATTTGAAGATGTGGAATTATAAGTGGAGTTGTAGCACTGAATTAACGAGTTTGAATTATTTCTGTATAAGTTAAAATAACATCCAGTGGAGGCTTTAGACTATATCCAGGAAAATCCAGTCTCTCAAGCCAAATGATGGTAGTTTAGTGTATAAAACAGACTTTTAGTTTGGTGAGTTCTTTGCAAATGAGCACCAAACTAGCCTCTGAGGGCTTTCTCAGTACACTGATGAGGGCATTCAGGGATGGATATTAGAAGGAAATGTTATCTTTTTGCCCTTGTGGCACTGCAGTTAATTTCAGCAGTTAGGCAAGATGGGAACTCACTTAAAATGGACTGTGAAAATTTTACAGGTGGAAGGGCTGTGGGAACTGTTTTGCTTCAGGGACAGTACTGAATGCATTCAAAGCATACCCTGGGAAATTGGTAGTTACTGCTTGGGCTGATTTTGGATAATCTATCACAGTTGAGTAATCAGCGAGCAAAGCATGTGAAACCACCTTCAGTTGCTCCAATGCCTAACTGCAAGCTGTGAACAAGAGACGTTGTAGTACTTAAAAATAATTCATCTGCTTAAGATGCATTTGCCACAGCATTCACAAAGCCTTGTTGTTAATGGGCAGTGCAATGTAAATGCCTGCGTTACAGGGTTTGTTCATCTCAAAACCCCAGCTATTCCATTAGCAATTGGTAGTGCCAGCACCATCCTACATCTTAAAAGTGATGAAGAGGGTTAAAAGCTGTTCATGTATCACCAAACTTTAGGCTCTAGAGAAGATCAGACTAGAAATGACAGAATGGGTATATGGAAATAGAGAAGATGGTCAAAAAAGTTGTATAGTTGTACTTTACTTCTGCTGTCTTTTTCAATGTTATAAAAGTCGTGTTCTGTGTGTACTGTTTGCATATTTTGGTTTCGTATTAGCAAAGACTCTGTCATGCAGTGACCATCCTGTGTTTTACAGCCGAGAGACTCACAAGATTGCAGTGTTTTATGTTGCTGAGGGACAAGAAGATAAACACTCCATTCTTACTAATACTGGGGGAAGTCAAGCCTATGAGGATTTTGTAGCTGGTCTTGGCTGGGAGGTATTTATTCAAAAGTTTTATCTTAAGTTTGTTTACAGAGAAAATTATAGATTCTTGTAGATCTTACAATTTGTTGTTTCTTTAACATTACTTACAAGTACTGAAATAGACTGTTTTGCTAGCAGGATAAAGAAAAGAATTCTGGTTTTAATTTTACTAGTAATACTAGCTATTTATTTCTAAGCCCTTTCAATTTAGGAAAGTTTATGCAGGCAGAGATTGTTCAGTAATATGCAGTCCTGTACTTGTCTTTCATGGACTGATTAGGAAGCATCTTGATTGCCCTGTGGGCCTGTGAAGCCTGAAATCCACTGAAGTTTGAGCTTTGCTCAAATTTGTGAATCCCAGAAGTAGGAATGTGCATCATTACTCACGCTCCCTTCTTCCTGCCTCCCGCTGTAGGCGTGTATCTGTTCACACACTTCATTCTCTTCACGTGTTTCTTCTAGCAGTCAGAAGTACTGTGATACACCCCTTATGGTGCTGCAACTCTTTGGTCACTAGTTTGGTATTGCTGTGAGGATTTCCTTTTTTTGCATCCTTTCTTTCTTCAGAAGGTTAACTTCCTGAGACCTCGAATTGTCTCACAGAAGTGCAGGAATAACTTCTGGATGGCTGTAGGAGTAATTGCGCTTTTTCTCGTCCTCTTTCAACTTGTGTTCATCAAGAGTATGCACACGCATGTCCATCTCTTTTTCTTACCCCTTAGTTTCATAAGAGCACTATTAGATTAGCTGTGTGGATAAGGGGTCTGACCTTTCTGCAGGAACAGAAGAAGACTGCTAGAAGTCTGCCAACTGTCACGAGCATAGATGTTTATTTCCCACATTCCTGATTCTTCAGGAGAAAAAAAAATCACTTTGATGTCTTAAATATCCTTCTTTAGTGGGTTAATTCTCTTAGCCTTTATTAGCAAGAGTAAAGATTTGCTTATTTGGATTAGTATTTCATGATGAGACATCAAATATGTTAACTTATTAACATTAAATTGTGGATCCTTTAGTAGTATAAAAGCAAATATATCCAATGTGGGCTGAGATTAAATATATTCACGTCTGAGATACGGCTTTATTTAGGCACTGCTGTAAAAGTGAAATAGCACATTAAATATTATTTCAGTGTCAGACTATTTCCCATAGAGCTAAGATTTACAAACATATTTATGAATTATCAGTTAGTTTTCCATGATGTTTTTTCGTATTCAAAGAATGAAAATTTCTCTAGGAAAAGACATAGGAGGTAACGACAAAATTGTCTGGCTGTCATGCAGGGTTTCTTCAGAGCTCAGGTGAGAGCTGATGTAGTATCACAGAATTTTTATAAAGTCAAAAAGCGTGTGTGATTCACTACTGCCAAGAGGTCAGGGAATAATGAAATAGATATTCATGTACACATCCATTCCCTATTTCCTACGTCATCTTCCCTGAAACATCTGTGGTGAACATGGAATATAGAATGCCACTGCACTGCAGTTGATTTCCAATCTAGTCAGTGAGTCTGAACAGTGTTAGATAAGCATAACTGTACTGACAGTGTTATGAAAATTGACCTTCAATTTTTAAAATTCCATTGAAAGAAAAATAAAAAAAAGTGTGTAAAGAATGTATTTATCGCTTGATTTTTTTTTTCCTAATGTCTCCTGGACTTTACCTGTAGGTGAATCTCACAAACCATTGTGGCTTTATGGGAGGACTGCAAAAAAACAAAAGCACTGGATTGACCACTCCATATTTTGCTACCTCAACGGTAGAAGTAATGTTTCATGTATCAACAAGAATGCCTTCTGATTCAGATGACTCTCTAACAAAAAAGGTAGGTGTTTACAATTAACAGGTTTTCTTTGAGGAATAAACCCAGTAAGAGTCATTCTAAAAAGAAAATCCAGTAACTTTTTATAAAAAAAAAAATCATAAAACATTATAATAACTTTATGTGCTGCTAGTTGGTATTTTACTGAAGGGGGGTAAAGCCATATAAATTATTCTCTAGGAGTGAATTTTGTCGTCATTGCAAATGTTGGTGGGATCACATGAATAGTGGTGAAAAATGAAGGGAGGTAATTGTGTAGAAGAAAAAGCTGTACATCTGAATGGTATTTTAGATTTGAGACTATGGCAATTAATAAATATATGATGAGTACTTTCTAAGGTGACTTTTTATTCACTGAAGAGTCACGTGCTGTCTATTAACCTAATTTTTCCTTTTAAAAAAATTAAAATACTTATAATTTGACAATGTTTATCATATATAAGGTATTTTGTTTTAGAACAGGCACAGTGTTCAACAATGATAAGATCTCTCATAGCCACATTAAGAAAAGAATGGTTTTCTGTATCGGTATTTTTTCTTTAGAATATAATAAATTCCACATTAGTGATAATAAGTCACGGCCTCCAACATGCGTCCTATTATAAATGAACAATTGGCTGTCATTAGACTGTCCCCTGTTCTAGGTACATACATCTTCAGATGTGCTAATCCATCCAGTAGACACGTTAATGAGCACTGGTTGAAGTGTAATATTGGAGGAACTGAAGCTGGTTGACCTCAGCATGGAGTTTAATACTTGTAATTAAATTAGACAGTAGACAGTTAGTAAAGAGAGAAATAGCCATGCCTCTGGCAAAGTTCAATTATTAATGACTTTTTTGTTCTTTGTGTTCAACTTGAAGAAAAAATATTATTGTTGTTATTGTTATTATTATAGACTGACTATGAGTTTTAACATCCTGCTGTCGCATCTCAAATTATTTTTTTTTAATTAAAAATATTTTTTCTTGTATGTCTATGGTGCTGGGCCCTTTCTGTTCTTTATTCCATGAAGTATAGCCAGATTAATACTCAGGTTATTAAATGATTCATAAAATTGGTTTATTAGAAAATATAATTAATTTTTGAACAAGATTGTTGCTATTGTTCTAGTATAGAACATATTATATATATATTGCTACAATATATACTGCTAAGTTGACTGGCTTCTGAATTTTTTAAACAGAAAATTGATTTTATAATTATGCTTTTTATAATTTATAAGCTTATAATTATGCTTACAGTCCTTGCATATAATGTTTGAATTAGAGCATTAAAAAGTGTTGACAGGGGGAAAGATAGGTCATAATGAAAATTAATTAATTTTTCTTAAATAATTTGCAAATGCTGTAGGCTTCAGCAGAACACGCAGGAAAGATCTCATGTCTGTTTCCAGGAGCACTCAGAATCTACATAGAGCTGTTCTGCCAGACAAGGTTCAGTGCTGCCTCATGCCTCCTGTGATTTCACTTGTGAAAGTGGTGTCAGCTGGACTTTTTTAACAACTCCAATTTGCCCCAAGCCTGTTTCTCTCCTCCTTTACCCAAAATCTCACTTTTCAGTAATTAAGAATATTTGAGGTCTGTATGGATATGTCAGGAGGGTATATATCAAAAGATTGGGATTGTATTTGTAGCCCACTGCTGATGGGCTGTTTGACTTTAATCAAGCTACTTTATTCTGCATGGCTTTCTTGCCTGTTCTTCTTCTGCATGTGTTTTTTGTTCATTTATAGCCCAGTTTCCTAATGAACAAAGGCTTGTGAGTCTGCCTTTATGTCCTCCCCTAATTTTTTTTTTGAATCGTTTCAATCAAATTTAGTAGAGACATATTGGAAAGGTATTAATTTCATGTGTGTTTAATGAAGATGGGCTAAATAAAGGAGTAGGAGAGACTCCTTCCTACTCATCAGGTAAAGACTGTATGGGGAAACATTAGACATCAAGGAACCAGCACAAGAGAGAGATACTATGAGTGTTATCCCAAATTAGAGAAAATCATCATGTTTGCACCTTGGGTAAAAAACAGCAAGTCAAAGCCATAGGAAAACAGGTTTAATTCTTTTACTGTTTGTAGAACTGCTTGTGCTGCTTAGTCTGTGAACAGATCAGAAAAAGACCTGTTTTTATGAGATGCACCATTTTATGAGGTGCTATCCAGCACAAGCTCACACCCAGTAGCGTAAACCTCAAAGTCATCTGAGTGCCATGCGTGTGCTAACACTTGTAATTGTGTTGAGTGCATGTACTGTTCATGACCTTCAGAGAAACTTGAGTTTTGAGTTTCTCTGCAGGTCTTTCATGTGCTTGCTTTCATTCAAAGAGAAAAACAAGCAAACTTGCAGTTGTTGGCTTAGTACTGCTGCTGTTTTTTATATTGTAGATGTGCCTAGAGGTGCATGATAGGTTCATCTTATAAATGGAAATTAAATTAAATTAAAGCAAAACTTCTTCCTGCCGGTCCAGCCACTGCAAAATCAAGATTCTGCTGTTTCAGAGGCCAACCCAATTTTAAACTTATTTTCCATCAGTCTTAAAGAGCAGTAAATAAAACTTTTAAGTGTCTTGGATGCCTCTGAAGCATTTGTTACTGAAGACATGAACAAGAGCAAGAAAAGACATGATTACAGGAAGAACAAATAAAAAACTTCTGGATATATAGAGGAACTTAACATTGAAAGTTAAGCATATCCAAAGAATGTATTTAATTTGTAAATACTATATTAAAGATTTAAGGTTGATAATATAACCCAGTTTGTTTTTCTCTAGAATTAAAAGTTAGAGTAAAAAGCATTTACAGTAGCCTGACAAGAACAAACTTGCAAAGAAAATGTCAGAATTAAATGAAACTGTGAAAACTCAGTTCACAGAGTGAAAAAGCTCGTATCTGTCTCTACAGCTTATCACCTGTCTAGCTGTTTCTTCCTTAGATAATGGAGTGGAGGTGTTGTACATGAGCTTATACACGAGACATGTAAATAAGTAATAGTAATGTTATTAACAATTGGAGTACTAACTCATCTTGGACCTTGGGTGTATTACATCATTCTAGGTTATCTGTGAGGTTGTCCTAACCACCTAAAAGAATTATAACTCTGAGTATTCTGAGAGTTCATTCTGGTATTAACATGTATTCATTCTGGTATTAGCATGTATTGGGAAATTGAAGGTTTATAAATGTAAATTATTAGTACAATATTTCTTGAGTTACCATTAAGTACACGTACTGCGAAAAAAAAAAAAACACACAACAAAACAACAATAACAACACACAAAAGTCATCAACACACCATAGGTACTAAAATAAAGTTTTGTGAAAAATTCAACCAGAGGGTACATACGCTGTAGACAGCAGTGCTGCCTACATTTAATGGGCAAAACTGTCTGCAGTGAGGCAATACCTCAGATGTTTCTGCTACTTCTGTTCTTTTTATCATGAACACTTTCATTTTTGAAGAAGAAACAAAGTTTGGGCTAGCTGTTATAAGAAAATATAATAGCCTTTTTTCTCCCTCCTTTAGGTAAGCGAGTATTAGAAATTACAGTAATTTTGGCAAGAGTTCAAGGGTTAATGCAACAGATAAATAAAAGGAATTTTCTGTAAATTGAGCCCTGCATTATTTCACTTGTCTTGCCTTTCCAAACCTAACTCATTTAATTTTAAAAAGTAAATACTTAAATTCTTCCTGACAGTGTGCTTTGCTTTTACTATCGTTTATTACTTCAATTATGCTTGGTATCACTTAGAACAATCTGCCATTTGGAAATTTCAGTATAGCCTGCAGCTTAGTATTAAGTCTGGCTGCTATTGTAACATGTACAGCATATGACACTAATGTATCAAAATTAGATTTGATCATCCCTCCTGGTTATATTTATTTCACGTTTCTTTTGTATTCAGTTAACATAAATGTATTAGGAGAGCTGACACATGATGATGGTTATAGAGTAAGAATATTTTAAAGTATTTTGAGTTAAATTTGAAATTTCAGGTAACCTAACAGTCGGTCATTTTTATATATTTATTTTAATGGAGTAGAGTTTCAAAGCAAGCCTAAAAAAATCTGTTCATCTCTGACATCTCCTCAGGCTGTCTTCCCGTCAGCTCAGATTTAAAATTGGTAAAACAGGGCTCTTAATCTCTTTCTCATTGCCACCTTTCTGGATCACCATGGATAACATGACCATTGTGCCTGTCACTTGTGCCCATAACTGGAAATCATCTTTAATTTGGTCCACTTTTCTGGATTCTTACATTCAGTCTCTGCTTAAGACTCTGTTCTTTTTTCTGCATCATTTCTTGCAATATAGCCTTTCCTTCTCCATACACGAAGCTAAAATTTATCCACTATATCCTAAACTGTTGTCTTGCTTGCTGAACCTTCCTTTCTCTGGGCTTGACACTTTGATCCTTTAAGAACGCTGCTATAAAAGACATTTGCCTTTTTTACAGATTCTTTACATTTGCCCATCTCTATTTTATGTATTCCCTTATATTTTGCTAACAAACTCCTGAGAACAGTTAGACCCGCATTTATACAGTATTTAGTATTTTAGAATATAAAGGTGTTTCAGCTATAGTGTATTACAAGTTACTTGAAGTCTAACATTACTTTAGTGATTTTTATTATTTATATTATTGCTGTGCCTTAAATCTCTAGTAAATACTTGCACTCTATTTTGCTTACTGTAATTTATGCACATGCAAAGGTGTAAATTTAGGGAGACAAGGTCAGAAAGTGAGTTTGAAGATGATAATGCTTTACAGAACCAGTGGTGAGTTTTGAATAACCAGTGGCATAGATTTCACTCTCTGTACCTGTATATGCTGTGCACAACACATCTGATTCTGTTAGGTAACACTGGGACCACAACTCCTTCTTAGGAAACCATATTGCCCTCTGTTCTTAGGAGTCAATGCACAGAGATGGTTGTAACTCAGTATCTTTGTACCACTTGTGTCCAGGACTTAGTAAATTCTGGGATGCTTCCAATTCAGTGCAAAGACATAAAGAATCCAGATTAAAGTGGAAAGAGGTCAGACTCTGGCTCTTCTGTGGTGTAATAATTACAGTGAATGATGGATTCTCCTAACGTTTGCTGTGCTTGCAGGAGAGCTTTGTAGTGGAATACTGCTCAATTTCAGAGTCCTTCAAAAGGGAACTGAAAAATGAAGAAGTAAAACTGGAATTCTTCTTTCTAAAAAGTTAGTTCAAAAATCTAGCAGGCCTTGGAAAGCTTTTCAAAACGATTCCAGATATTGGATCTCTTTCATGAATCAAGTGTTTTGATCAGTCAAGTTACTAGCATTCAAACTTTCTTGTAAGCGTTGCTTGCTGACCACGGTGAGGACATGAAAGAAGCAACAAGGAACACTATGTTAGGATCAGAGTTTGTTCTGATCTACTCTAGAAAAACAAACAGAATGACTTCTCCAACATTTATTTCTTCTCCAAACATAAAGTCAGCAACTTGTATCAGATCTTGTATACTTGTCTATTCTCTTGTCACCCTTTTGTCTCCTATGATGGAAACAAGGCATTGATCATAGTCTCAATTTTGTGTACAATACATCTTGTTACAAACCACCATATACAGTTTATACCATCAGCCACCTGCTTGCACCATCTGACTTTGACTCTCAGTGCATTGCCAAATGTTACAGAGATGCCATTCAACACTTCACTCAAACTGAGTCTTTGCCAAATCATTCTTGGTAGTAACCATGAGGTGAAGCACACCTGACAGGACTTGGAACTCAGTGGAATAATCCAATTCGTTTTCCTTTTCCTCAAAAGAAGTTTGTAAGTTTAGCCTGGACTGTATCCTCACACCTCCACGGGCTATAAAGCAGATTTTGAAATGGAGAGAAAAATCACTGATGGGGCTTCAGTACACTTGGCATCCAATAATACATGCCCCTTGTCAGTAGTTCCTGTAAAATAACTGCACAATGCACTTTTATCACACTCCAAAATCTGTGCCAGTCTGATTTGAAAGTATACACCAGTAGTGATGCTCCATCTTAGAATCACAGAATCATTAAGGTTGGAAAAGACCTCCAAGATCATCTGGTCCAACCATCACCCTACTACCAATGTCACCCACTAAACCAGGTCCCTAAGCTGCTGGTTAGCTGCAGATGTCAGTAAGAGGTACACAGGGGCAACCTTTGATGAATGAAACTCAGAGATGCCAAGAAGGTGTACTATCTAAACTCTGTATACGTTTCGGATTTTAAGGCCATTTATTTGGCATATAGACTGTCTCTGTCTTTTGTTTCAAATCTAACGGTGTGAGTTATGTTGTCTTTGAGTCCAAAGATGGTAAGTAAAGGAGAGCTAATTCTAGTAAATAGTTCAATATTGCTGTACTAGGAGTGGTACAGTGCAGTGATGGGTGTTCTGCTTTTTGGCAGCCAGTTCAATAGAGGTGCACCAGACAACCATGTCTCAATATAGGATCCTATATTGTACAGTCTTTTCACATTCCACAAGATTTCATACCTGAACCTCTTACTTTCCCTTTGATAAGGCTGTCTAATCCTTCCTGAGCTTTTCACTTGCTTCTAAATGTGTGCCCATCAGTTCCACATGCCTTTCTGTCACTGTCATATTCCAACAGATAGCTTGGCTGTCACTTCACCTGGGAAGGCAGAAGAAGCTTAGGCCTTCATAACAGTTCCACAGTTAGTTGTCTTTTTACAACATACGTTACTGTTGACTGTCATCCAGAGTTTCTGCAGCTGCTGTTTGTGTTTCACATCAGTCATTCAGGTTGCTGCCTGGTTTTGTTCTAGCGTAGTCAAATAAAACTCAATGTAGTGAATGTTGTTATAACCAGTTCTTCTCTGGGTCTGGGTTTACAGTTGGCACAAGAGCATCCCTAACTGTTGTTCAAAATAACTCAGCCATCTACAAAAGAGGCAAGAATAGCTCACTTCAAAGGAAGTGCAATCATTGTACATTAGATGTATGTACGGTCTGGTCCAAGCAACACAAATGACTTGTTGAGCATCACACAAGATGCGGGGCACTGATGCCATCTGTCCTTTGCCCAGTCCAATGCTGAAGAAAAACCTTTTCTTGCAGAAATACTATGCAGGTTTTCAGGCTGATACAATTCAAAGCCAGCAGAGAAGAGCAGAGGCGGCTTTTTTTTGTTTTTTTTTTCCTTCTTTGTTTTGTTTTTGTAAAGGCTGCTGCTGACAACCAATGTAAGTCTTCAGATAAGACGAAAGCAGCATTCCAGGAGGTTTCATAATATAAACAAGCAAATACTTGCAATGAAATTTCTCGGATGACTATGTATATGTTTTGCTTTTATTTGAAGTGCAGTTGTATTTTGAAAATGAATACAGAAAATTGTTGCCTTTTTATACAAAATAACTTCTTGTAAGTGCTCAGATTAGTATCTGCATGTTACCTGTTAACAGCAGTTCACAGTGCTGTCCTTTGAATAACATCAATGCAATTGTTTGACAAACTAGAGTTGGCTAAAGCTGTGCAAACAAACTGAAAACTGTGGGTGAGGAAAATTGTCAGCTCTATCTGGTGATGCACAAGGAGGAAAAAATGAGATTCCAGCTTGAATTTTCACAAATGGCCTTTAGTGGAAGGAAACTTAATCTTTAATAATCTGAATGTATTTAATCAGCATATATAAAGCCTCTCTCCATGATGTTAACAGTTTTTTTTTTCTCAGATGGCAATGTTTTACCTGAAAGAGCATTTGGGGGCTTCAGTGCAGATAATTCCAAAGCGTTCAGTATGTTCTTCAGTCGGGTTATGTGATTACAGCTGAGGGTGCAGCACTGTTTTTCAGGATCCCATTCAGCCATTCTGAGCAAGTTTTTTTGATTAATTTTTCAAGACCTGTTTTTGTTTACAGGGGGGTGGTTAGTTTTCCAAAGGTGTTACAGATTTCCGTTTCATCTAGGGGTGTGCCAAATGCAGTATCTCATCTCCTTTAGAAGGCTTTTTGTTTGTGGTGGCCAGTTTGGAATTTGGCTAGAATGATGAGGTTAAAAGACTGCTTAGATAGGTATCTTTTATACAGATGTTCATACATATGCTTATAAAATTCATATAGAAATTAGTAGTTCACTGCCTGTGAATGAAGGAAATCTTGAAAGCATTTTAGCAAATCAGATTGAATCATTCAGCGTTCTTGAGATAATATCAACAAAATTTTAGTTTTTAGTAGTCTTATTGACATCTCTGTTAAATAGTCGTTGGCACTGATGTATAAAAGTCTATAGCAAAAACCAGTACTGCAAACTAATACTGTGACTGAAAATGTAAGAGAACTATAGTGTCATATGTTTACTTTATTCATCCTTCTTTATTTCTTTTTAGTGGGTTTGTCCTATTGAAAGATGAGCATTTAGTATAGCAGTATGACTACAAGATATATTTAAACTGACAGGCTTTTATCTCTGCTTTTTCAGCTAAGACATTTAGGAAACGATGAAGTACACATTGTCTGGTCAGAGCATACTCGGGATTATAGAAGAGGAATAATTCCAACAGAATTTGGTGATGTTCTTATAGTTATCTATCCCATGAAAAACCATATGTTCAGTATCCAGATCATGAAAAAGCCTGAGGTAAGAGTGGGGAGGTTTGTGTGTATTTCCTTCATATGTTTGTAATGAACTGAATTCTGTTTTGAATGGGAGCGTTTGGTGTAATAAATTGATTCAACAAGGTGATCTGTCTTTAACACTGACAATTGCAGTGGAGTGGTAGGAGGAAGGGGAAGAAATCAGTGAGAACAGTGCATGGTAAAATAAGCAACTTGAAACTGCAAAGATCTGATCCTATCAAGTAAATCTGCTAACACTTTAAACTGCAAACAAAGCTGGAATATTCTGCATAATTGTTTAAATTCTAAGATAAACTTTGAAATCTTCTTTGTCAAATTTGATATGTGACCGTGGGCATTGAATCATAGCCTGCTCCAGTTCTCTCCATCCGTGACATATTCCCCTTTCTTCTTAAAGCCAGTTTTCACCTTCTCCTGGACTCCACGCAGGAATTTGGAGATTAATTCAGCAAAGCAGGGATCATTCAACTCGAAAGCATGTGAACACAGTCTTTCTAATGACTGTTCATTAAATGTCTGTGCTAGCTCTGTTCTTAAAACAGTGGTTTAGGGTAGTGAACACTGACTGAGTAAAAATAGTCCTAAATGTTTGTACTACATAATTTCTGTTTCTGATGTCACTTGCCATGAATTTCTGTATTTCGAATTTTAAAATTCTTTCTAGAAGTACTAAAATTAATAAAAGAGATATGACAGATAGAGGTTTGCCTATCTCTGATGATAGGAATGAAATGATGCCCAGTACATGGTCTTGTTACTGCTGGGTTACTTACATTTTAATTAATAAGTATATTATTTTCCTTACTCTTTAGGTACAATGAGTTGTATTATGGAAGGGCTTGCAGGTTAAAGAGGAAAAAGGAAGCTGCTCTTGCTTACTACTACCTACAATATTGTCATCTAGTCTTTCAACCTCATAAACATATGCATGACTATTCTTAGGATTTTGGCAGCAAGTGTTGAAAATAAGCTTTGATGAGACATAGTATTAAAATGGTTGCTTAATTTTCTTCAAATACTATGTTATCTATTACCAAGGATATCAAGCTGTTATATGGCTGTATATTTCCCCAAGAGAAAAGGTCTGTCATGGAGCACAATAACTGGTCTGATTATCTAGCAATGAGGAGAAAAAAATTATATATTTGAGTGCTCTATTGTTAATGTTGATTGCTAATTGTTATAGCTTAGATCCTGCTTTATGTTGGATTTCTTAATTTTTTATTCAGGTTCCATTTTTTGGTCCACTCTTTGATGGTGCTATTGTGAATGGAAAAATTCTTCCTATTATGGTTCGCGCAACAGCTATAAATGCAAGCCGTGCATTGAAATCATTAATCCCATTATACCAAAACTTGTATCCTTTCACTCATATGGTTCCCAAGGCATATACATTCCCTTGCAGTTCTACAGATATGATTTTCATGTTTTCTGTTATCTTTTATTTTTGTCAGATTAATTTAGGGAAAATAGTTTCAATGTATTATGGTGTCATTGCCTTTAGGAAACTTAAACCCATAGGACAGCATTCAGATAAAGACCATTTTTAATTAAGCAAAGAATAGATTCAGCACTAAAAAGTTGTTCTTATAATATTTTATAACATGGAGTAAATTCTTAGCGCATTGTCTTAAGTAATTATTTTAATGACCATTTTGTGGGTAGACTTTCTAAAGCATCCACGTCATGGTGTTACTAATCTTTCTTTTCTTAAATATAAAGTATTTTTCCAGTATTAGTATCTCTTAGTTTCATTTTCTAGAAAACAATCTAGCATCCTAGAAGGATGCCAATGCTGTTTTCCTTGAAATTAGTTACTCTATTTTGTCCTATAAATTTTGTTGTTCAGCTCAGAATGCATTTTTTTTTGTCAAAATGAAGATAGTGCCTTTGTAAACATGTCAGAAAACTATCTCATTTTTTTGTTGGAACAGAATTTTAGTATTTTGAAAGGGCTGCTCTTGAGAGAATACCAACCAGAAATTAAGAAACATAAGGTAAGTCAATCACTTAGATGTCTCTCCTTCTTAAGATCGAGTTCTATTCTGTTATGTATGTGTTATTTAAATCAACAAGAACATACTATTTTTTGGTTTCATAAATTCAAAGGTAAGTTTAAATTTTGATCCAAAAGACATTCTGTACTTAATTTCCATCCAAGCTGTAGATATTTGTATTTGTCATGTGATAGATTGATACTAGAATACTCTATTCTATTAAGGCTGACTGTTAATACTCATGTTTGTTCTCACTTTAAATATGATGAAGTGGATTTACAGATGAGTGATGGATGGTGTTTGATGTGATCACATTAAATGACGTTGGTGCCATTTCTGTACATGACGTTGATTCATTGTATTTTTATGTTCAGAAAGGTCCGATCTTTTTGTCATTACTCAAGTGGCATAATCAAAGTATTTAAAATGTATTATCATCATTATACCACAAAAAGTGATGGCTTATAGCATTATATTGATGTATAGTGATGAGCAATTGGAAAACAATTTACTTTGAAATAGCAAACTTTTAGTAGGAAAAAAATCACAAACTTGTATGTTTCAACTTCTTTATAGAATATGGAAGTTGTAATAAATTCCTCAGTCAGAGCTTGCCAGTTTGATGTCTTGGAATTGGCCAGGTCCTAAGAGCTGTTTATTGTATATTCACTTAAAGTTCAGTTCTCTAAACTGTACTTTCTATATGCATCAATTCACTCCACATCATTAATGAAATAAAGTTGCTTACATTAAAATGTTGATATGTCTCCCATAATATGGTTAGCATAATAACTATGAAAAGCATTACCTATATTTAATATTAGATAGTATTGGTTGGTAGGTTTTATGTCATCACTTGGTAAGCTTATGAAGCATCAGCTGATTGAGCACTGATTTTAAAGACTTTATTAAGTAGCCAGTGGAATTCTTTTTCCACCTTAGAGTATCTTATACTCAGTGCTTTGTATAGTACTTCAAAAACTAAAGTGGAGGCATGAGGGCTTCTTTAAAAGCTGTTTGCTTGGAGTGAGATTAGAAAAAACATCTAACTTCCCTGGACTGAGTTAGGCTATGGTGGGGTCAATTGCATCAGTAGGGAACAGAAAAATAAAATAAAATACATTCCAAAGTTTGGCCAAGTTCTCTGTGTTTTAAAAAACTCTTGATTAAAAAGTCGTGTCCTTGCTCTTGGTGTTCAACCCATCATCATATTTGAGGTTGATAAAGAATTTCCCTTAGATAAGAACAGCAAAGACTGGTAGGAGGTTGCTGTAACATGGACATAGTCTAGGAATATTTGAAGAATATTTGAAAATTGAGTCCAGTGAATGTTCCTGCAGTAGAAAGGAATTGAAGATGTTGAGGATTGTCTTTAGTGTCTCCCACTCTTTTCCTCTGGCGTATTTTAGCTATGACAAAAGCCTTTCTCTACTAGCTTTTAAGTTTGTTGTGGAATGAAGGGGGCAGGGACAGAAGTATTTTACGGTCTGTGGTTAAATAGCATTTCTGGAGACCTCTCCAGACTTAATGTGTCTTGTGGAAGACAGGACTTTTTGAGCAAATAAAAGAGAGGGCTCAGAGTAATGAAAATGTCTCTGAGGACAATGAACAGAAAAAAAGGAACAGAAAAGCTGTTTTTCAGAAGGTGCACCAAAAGCAGCAATCCTTCAGAAAACTGAAGCTGATAATCAAGGCCTCCCACATGTCCAGGACCATAATTGTGTCAGTGAAGGAGACTTCTCAGCTGATCTGCTTGAAATTAGTTTTTATTTATCTATTGAGTATATTTTAATACATTCGAGCAGTGATAATTTTTTAGGAACTTTGATGATGGTAAGTGGAAATATAGTTTAATGTGGATCTTGAGGGAACAGGAATACTGAAGACTTCTGTTGAATACATAAAGAACAAATTTCAAGCCATACACTTCTGTATTTGCTCTCCTTTTACTAATGTAGTAGACCAACAAAATAGGTAATTAGAAAGCCAGTATCAGTGTATGGATGGCTCTGTGCCTGCAATGTTGTGGTTCATTTCACTGTGCTGTGGAATACTTGGTGGACATTTTTTCACGCTGCATGGAGTTGATGATATGTAGGTCTGTGTTTTTGTATATTTGAGGAATATTTACAGTGTTGTGTTGCAGATCTTTGTGGTTAAAATGGGTCATGGTAAACTCTTGATTAAACTAGGTGTGTGCTGATTTGAAAGCATATGGCAACATGAAGAAAGTGGCACTGAGTTTGGCCCTTCTCCTTCCAAGGAGAGGATTTATCCATCCTGAGTTAGTGCTTTTTCTAAATGCAGACCTGACTGAAAAAATCAGCTGTCATTTGTAATCAGCAGGGATATTCAGTCCTCTTCATGTAACCTGATTGCAACTTTTTCCTTATTGAGCTAGTCTGTTAATCATGATGTGGCAATGAGTAGTACATGTGAATAGTATAATAATGGTTGCATGGATACAGGAAATTCTGCTCATCTCCCTTTTATAATCTGCTCCAACTTTGAGAATGTATTGTATGGTCTGAAGTATCTTTCTGAGATTGAAATACTCTGTCATTCACCTTCCTCTTTCTGATGTTATTTTGACACTCCTGATAGCAAACGTGGATAGCAAAACACTGAAGATTTGATTTTGTTAATGATCGTTAAAGGTTTCATCTGCTCTGTTTTCATTCTTTGCTCAGAATACTATAATAATGTTTCAGTATTGTAGTATTTTAAGATTAAAAATGTACTGTATTTATCAGCAGACATCAGACAGGCATGGCAGGTATCTTGCTTTAATTTGATGCTTGACATTTTCATTGCTGTAGCTTCTTGAAGAGAAAATTGCTATTTTAGATGGCATTACTATGTTGATTTGTGGAATTTTCTTTAGTTTCCCCTTGAAGGATTCTGGAGCTCCTCACTGTCTTTCAGTTGCCTTGCTTTCATGTAACAGTACCCCTTCACCAATAGGCGGCATATATGCATGCAGTAGCAGATGACACACAAAATACTTGCATTGTCTCACTACCGAAGCAGCAGTACCCCCTTCTCTACCTCATATATGTGCTGCTTGTCATTCCATTTGCCTTTGTACACATCTATCTCCTGAATACACTCCAGCTGCACGTATGCTAGGAAAGCTGGTAAGACTCACAGCAGAGTCTAGCAAGACTGCAGGTGTAATAAGGGTACTGAATGGTGAGAACAATTGTTTTCACTATGACGTGGAATAAGCAGGCTGTCATTTAGAGGGTCATTAAATATTTTTTATTTACTGAATTGTATGGAAAGTCCTGGTAGGAATGGTTTTACTAATGGCTTCGATATCTGAGCAAGTACTTTGTTACATTCTGAATTCAGAAACTATTGTGTGTAGGAAATCTATCAAAATTAAATATTTTGAGCAATAGAAAGAGTGGTTTCATACAAAAGTTTACCTGAACTTCCTGAATAAATGACAGTTAGTCAGATGCCAAAAGGTACACAAAGGTAACACTCCTTACTTGGCATAGTAGGCTTGTCCAATGATCCAAGTTGTTAACATTATTTATATTATACAACAAGCCAGGAAAAAACCTAAAACCTTGTGAGAGTACAGTGTGAAACACTACTGTATTACTTTTTAGATATTTACACAATTTTTGGAGCATTATCAATTATTGCAAACTATCTGCACTTCAGATTGTCTGCAATTCAGACACCATGATGCTTTCTTTCTTATGTAATATTCCCCCCCAAAAGGATGCTACCTAATGTGTAGCTGCACACAAAGTAGTAAATCCTATTGAGCATCTTTTAAATCTGAAATTTATTGAAAGTTTAGAACATCTGGAATATAGATGACTGTTGTATCCATAATAATAGCATCATTTTCACTTCTTTATAATAATCTGCAAAGTATTTGACCTCATGCCAATAATTCTTCAACCAGCTGAATTTTTTTTTGTCTTATGTGCAGGAATGTAAATAGCAAAAATATAATGCTGCTTTAATTATTCAATCTACAGAATGCAGAATGTTGTAGAATAAATCTTTATCTAAAGGATTTAGTAATTTTTGTTACCAAAACGGGAAAATTTACACCTCCTCATCTTTTTGACATTGTATTCCTAAACAGTTGGTACTTGATGTAGCTAGCATTTTTAGACAGTTGTCTTCCAGAAATGGAAAACATAGACCCTATATGGTATCTGACAAGACAGTCACTTCTTTACAAATAAAACAGTGTGTTTGAGGTGTTTCTTAAAAGTTTGACATGTATTAAAAGCTCATAGCACAGAAGCTTTCTTGCTTGATGAGATATACTCAACTGCCCCTATAAAGGGATTTATGTGAAATGGTAGTGTCTTTATTTGTTGTGTCTGCTTGACTATCATCTGCCTCAAGATAGTATTTTGGACATTGGAAAGTCTGTATTTTAAAAATTGTAGTGGTTCATGACATACAGTGAGCAAAGAGCAAGTTTACATTCTCTAGTCACATTTAATTAAGCACGTGTTTCATTTACATTTTCACATGAGGATTTGTGAAGATTTTGGAGATTTCTCTCTAATACAGAAACTTAGAAGTTAATGCTAGAAAGCACTGACTTCGGCAATACCAGTTTCCCTTCCCTTCATTTGAATGAGCATGTGTAAGAAAAAAATGAATGCAATGATACTGCATCAGTGATAAATGTGTTTAAAATGGAAAAGGCATAAGAGGTGCTTAAGGAGCATTCCTTCTCTTTCCTAGATATATATCAATTCATTTTTCAGAATACCACTTAATCAATTTTGGTATTGGTGAAAGAAATAGCACACGCTGTTATAATTGCTCTTCTAATATGTTCATTCTTACAATTTTTTTGAAATGCCACGTACCAAGACTCTCAGCAAACTTCACTGTATTTCTGGCAATACAGTTTTGATACATGACATTGAATAAGCTTTTAAAATACCTGTTATTGCTTCTTCTGTCATCATAGGTGAAAAGAAATAGACAATAAATATAATGCTTGATATACTTTTTAGATATTACTCTATATGCTTTAAAACAAATAATTGAAAATTTCAAGATTTCAGTGAATATTTATCCCATCCTGAGTCATACCATTGTAGCCTTACCTGTTGTGAGCTCAAATAGGAGTTGCAGATGAATTCATTATATGACCCCTGCTGTTTCTTCCATGAGGAAATAGAGTTATTTCTAAAATCTACTTTACTGTTTAGTGATGGAAATTATTTTCCAAATTCAAGCAGGAATCACAAGGTAGAGAATATGATGTTCAGTCTTTCCTAATCCTAGTTCTGCTGACAACTCTTTTGATCTTTTAATAATTCATAATGTAGTTACTTACATGCCTGCTTACAACAGTTAAAAAAAAAAAAAAAGTGAAGATTTCCCTGGCATTTATAAATATCGGATTGTTTTAATAGACTGTTCAGCTGTTTCAATTTCAAGGAATAGTGTAACAGTTTCTCTCAGTATTGTAAGACCTAAATATAAGAGGAAGGTTCTGCCTCTATATAGAGGCATACATACACGTGTGCATGTGTGTGTGTGTGACTAGTTATAGGTATGTAATGACAGTAATAGCTTTTTATATCATCTTTATGGAATTTTCTTCCTTGAACTAATACATCTAGTTAATGTATTTTTCCTTTGATGTCACAAGCATATTTGGACAATAAGGGACTGTTGTAAGAAAAATTCCAGAGGAAATACCAGGAGGATTTGGTTTCTTGTAAACCATGGATAGCTAAAGTACTCAGAATGGCAAACCACTAATGAAAAAAGCAAAATGAACAGTACTTAAATAACCGCTGCATTTATTAATATTCATAATTTAATATGTTATACTGAAAATTGGTGCTCTTCGAAATATCTTACTTAAAGGAGTTGTATACGTGATGGCAATGGAATGTAACAGAACCATATAAAGTAACTTCTGTATGGATAATAAAATCACACTGAAATTTGCCCCATTAAAATAAAAGGCCAAATGAAAAAGCAGTGAAGATTCCAAAGCATAAATTGTGCTATTTATGTTCGTTAAGTATAGTTTGAATCCTGTCTTAGGGACATCTCACCTAACTATATATCTAATGTTGCTCAGTAAATGAGGCAAGTATTGATTGGCATATGCTGCTTAAATCGATCACCTTGACAGCCAGAATTACAGTAATCTGTCAGTATTAATGACTGTCTTTCAAGCTTTGATACCTCTCCTTCGCTTGTCTCGTCTTGCCTCACTTCTGTTTGAAGTGCATTTTCTTGCAACCCCTGGTTTTGTCAGGGTAGGTATTTTTGTAGTGTTTTTTTGTCCCCTGAGTCCAATTTATTGGCTTGATCATGCAATTAGAGTTAAAATGCAACACCAGGGAGCAAAAGTAGGCAGTGTTCTGAGTAACAATTGGACCTCAGGGGTAGTGCAAGCCTGTTCTCAGCCATCATTTATTAGTTACCTGTTGAAAGAATAGGATTGTTTTGCAATGAATAATTCCAAAGCATCACTTTAAATGCCTTTGATTTTAGCCACTAGAGACAAATGATTGAACCAACATTTGTGATAGGTTTTTAAACTCTCACCTTAACGTTGTCATATAGACACTTCAAATAACTGCTGGAGAAATACTGCAGATGTGTGTACAAAGCTGCTGCTTTTCCTGCATTTTCATGTAGACATATACATCATTTCAGTTGCTTTTCTTTATTGTTGTTTTTCTTTTCTTTTGAAGAATGTGTTTTTAATACTAGGAGTAACTTGAAATGGAAAGCTTGAAAGCATTGCTTCTGTGTTATAGTGTAATATATTTTCATGTATATAGTCTATGAGGTTTTATGGCAAAACATACATGCTATACTTCTCTTTAACAGCAGTTCTAGATTGGTATCTCTTCAGGCAAACATATTTTCTTCAGTAATTTTCCTGCTTCTGATCCCAGAGAACCTGCTTTCTCTACCCCAATAGCTTTTCTGTCTCTCGCTCTTCTTATGGTCTGTCTGCAGATCTTAGGATGCTGGGAGCACCTCTTAAAGAGGTATAGTGTAAGCACTTGGATTTAAGGGTAATAACGTTGTCATTACCAGATACCATAATTTGTTTTTGAATTAGTCGTATAGTTTTATTTATTAGTTATTCTTCCCTAATGAAATGCATGAGACCCTCTTGAAAGTGGTAAAAAAGCAAAATATCAAATAAGGCAAAACTGTTTGACCCTAGTAATACAATTTTCTTCTAATAACTACACTTATAAAGACCTTAGTGTGCTGTGCATAGAATCATACAGTGGCTTGGGTTGGAAGAGACTTAAAGAACATTTAGTTCCAACCCCCCTAGCATAGACAGGGATGCCACATATGTTGATGTAGATGGTTTGGGATGGGGCTCAAATCTTTTTGTATTGTTCAGAAAAAATAGAGGTTCTTCTACATTCTTTCATTAATTGACTTTACCCATCTGAAGGGAAGTCTACTGATTTCTGTATAAAATCTGGGTAGGCTTATTCAGGTGGCATTATGATTTAGAATAAAAGAATGTCAGTGGGCTACCATGAAAAGCAGTGAAGTGCTTTATCAGCCTACTAGAACTTCTGAATTGGGATCTGTCAGCACAGATTGCTTGAGGGAGGCAAGTTCCTCTTTGTTACCGCATCTTTTAAAGGTAGGAAATTTTTGGTATGTTGTAAGTTGAAAATTAGTAGAGCAATCACTCTTTCGTCAAAAAATGTGCTTTAAAGGTCTGTATATCCCTCTTCTAAACAAAAATGTGCAGAGGAAAGAAGGCTGAGAGTCCTTAAACTGGAATGAAAAATATAAACTAGTTCAATCATATGCAGAGTGATTGCTTTGTACGTAACACAAAATGACAGGTTTTTTGTTAATACCTACTTAGCCTTATTAATTAATTAAACATTTTGGATAACAAAAGCCCATTGTTAAAATGTTAAGACTCTTGCCCCTGTAAGGTGTTAAAATTCATACATACAGATTTCTTTGATAGCTCTCAGTAGTCTGTGAATAAAAGGGAAGATTAAACAATTTTTTGTGTCATTTCTAGGGTTTAGAGTAAGGTGGGGTTTTTTTGTTGTTGTTGTTGTTTTAATTATTTAAGCCCTGTTTTTATGCTGTGAAAGAGAGTGTTGTTTGGTGTTGTTTTCTGGAATTGTTGTTTTTTTGGAATTGTTTTCTGGTCATAAACTCCTAATAACAGATAAATGACTTGCAAGTAACTTGGAAGTTTTGTATGCTAAAACACTAAAAGCTGTATTTATAAAAAGAGTTAAGTATATACCACTGATATGTATTGATTGTGTTGTATAAATTGGTGGGAAATGTGGGATATTATTTGCAACAAGCAAAACTGACAAACGCTAGTGTCTGTGAGATAGAAAGATGCTTTCAGATGATAATGACAAACTGTTTCTGCATCATTCTACATATGGTAATCAAGACTGCTTTCCAGTACCAACAGAAGAATTAAAAATGATACATACCAAAAAAAAAAAAAGAGAGAGAATAGAAACAAGCCTATTGGTTGTCTTTGTTCTCCTACAAGTCTCCTACAAATCTGTATTTCAGTTATTGAACAAAGGGGTTTTATATAATACCTGTGAATATGCAAAAATATCTAGCTGGAATATGTAACAATATTCAGTAATTAAACAGGTCAAAATTATAGCCAAAAAAGAGTGTATGCATATAATTAATTTTGTATGTGCCACATATTTAGTAGAAAAACTGAATAACATGAAGCAAGGATTAAAAGTTAGTATTACAGTAATTGAAATTACCATATGGTGGTCTGAGGAACATGAGTCCTAATCATAGCCTGGCCAATCAAATTAATCACAAAATACTTTCTAGACAAGACATTAGAAAAAAATAGTTTAATTGCTGATTAACTGCACCTGAATAGATCTGTGGGTCATAGATATATCTGTTTCCTTCTGAATGCTTCTCTTCCCAAACATAGAAGAATGCAGGCTATTAGAAAATCTTTTAATTTCTGCTTGCCAAACCATAGTTACCATCCATCTGTTCTTGCCAATTGTGGAAAAAGGTCAGTTTTCAGCAAAGCCATGCATTTCACAGAAGGTATGTGAAGTGAAATTTCACAGGGGACACGATGGATCCTGATTCTTAGTGATAAACCTTTGGGGCCAGCCGGGTTGGCATATGGTTCAGCATGATATGAAGGCTTGGGTTCCCTGGCTTCACTTCTTTGGCGTGGAACTGATAAAACCTGGCTCTTAAGTATTGTTTCAGTGGACACCAATCATGGGCAGCAGGAACTGCCCATTTAACTCTCTGTGGGAAGGAAGCCCAGACCCTGTTCACAATAGTACCATTGTAGTGCTGCAAACTGCTCTCAACAGCTTGACAGCACTAGGTAGGAGGGAGAAGGGGCTGCTTTACTAATTGCTCTTCAAAATAAAGGAAGAGGGGAGCAACTGAAAATATTTGTTTTCATCATTTGAATAAAAGATGCCTGTCTTCTAGTTCTGAAAATTATGGAAGACTTTGGTGCCATCCAAAGAGACTTATAATTAGCTTATCTTGTATCTGTACTCCAGCAGCCCATGGTAAAGATTAAAAAAAAAAAAAAAAAAAAAAAAAAAAAAAAAACAACAAACATTCTCTTCAAGTATAAAAGAAAAAGGAAAGGTAGTTTTAAAGTTTATTTAAATGCAGATTGGAATTAATGACAAAATTTCTCATTTGAGAAGTTATCTTTGTTACTATGTAGTGTGGGATGGCAAATTGATTTATCTATATATGTATTCTTTACTGGATTATATTTAATATTAATATAATTTTATATCTGTAATTTTGCAGTTTCTGGTGAAGTTTTTATGAAGGGCATTTTCTTAACTGTTTCTCTCCTCAGTAAGTACATCTATATCAGCAGAGATAGTATTTAAGATAGAAATTTAAACTTCTGAGTGTATGAAAACATGCAGCATTCAAGCCAATACTAGAAGCAAAGAGCCAGTTTTGCTTCCCTATTTTTACACACATCAATCTTCATTTCTTGATTTTAAACCAATACAATGCTGAGTATCAGAGTGGGGATAAGCCCCTCTCCCCAAATCTGGCATTTTTGTGAGGCAGCACTTCCCTCTGCCCTACACTATTCTACATTATTTGTGGGCTGAAGTGGTCACTGAAATGGCTGAACACCTCTCATTGGCACGTTTGGTGCAGCATCCTTAATAAACTTCAGCCCTTTGGCCGGCCGTATCTTTGCCTCTCCTGCTGCTTGCCTGCAATGCCACTGCCACGTCGGACGTTTGGGAGCTGCTCTGTCTGCCTCGGGGAACCCAGTTCCAAGGAAGTCATGAAGCAGGGGTAGCTGTATGGTCTGCAAAATAATTAACATAACACACCTTAGAGTTTCATTGATTCCTGTCTGGGCAACATTAGTAAGACAAACCCTCCCTAGAAGGTAGAGTGGAAATTCTGCCTGCATAAGGGCTGCAGCGCTGTTCTGTTGCTGTTTTGCTTTCACCTCTCTAGCCTGTTACTAAAACATAGGCGAGTGGGATATTTGTAAATGCTGTCATTAGTCTTCTGGCTACACCACCAGTAAATTTAATGAGTAATCTGTTACGGTCTTGAGGTATTCTTCCTTCCTTTACTGTTAGTCATTTGACCTTACTGTCTTTCATGTTAAATGCGGTTCAGGCTTTGTAAAATAAGTGTGCAACAAATGGTAGAGAAGCTGAGACTTTCTTCTATATGTTTGTGTTAATCTGCTCCTGCTATATTTCAAACAGATAATTCATTGAATGCCCATTCTTCCTCTTACCGCAGAGTGGATTATATTTAAGTCAAGATTAATGGATAGATTCTGATGTTAAAACCCAGTCTCTGAGCCTGTCATTCCCTAGAGGCATATAGTGCATTAGTTTAAGCCAATATGCTGCTTATCATAGATACTATGACACTGTCTTGAATGAGTTTACTGTACTTTGTTACTGCTTACTCTGGTAATAAAATCACTATATTGTGTTCTTGATAATTACAATATTAAATAGAAACTTAATTTGATTACTGCACATTTAGATACAGATAGGTCTTAAGTAATTGCCCACTGTAAAATTTCTGATACTCATTTTTTCTCTCATGAGGTGTATTCTGTTAGTGTCTAAGCTTACTACTTAGTTCAGTCACATTAGCTGAAAAAGTGATGAAAGAAAGATCTACAATGGGACTTTTTGGGTACGAGGCAGTATCTTTTACCTTTAGTTTTCTCACTTGAACCTTGTTGTTTTTTAAATGCTTCTGTAGGATGCTTTCATTTGCCAAAGGCCTTAAAATAAAATAAATTCCAGGTTATACAGAGTAAAAGAATTCAGTAAATACTGTTAATTCAGGATTTTTCTCCTTGCCTTTAAAATGGCTAGAAATCTGAACATCAGTGTTGTCATTTTTGTTGCATAAGCAGATGATGAGAATTAGAATCCATTCCATTTAGTAAGTGTAATCTCATAATATTTTGCTATGGTAGTCTTAAAATTATAACTTTTTTCTATAGCTGTTTTTTATATGCTTCAGGAGAATATTTATCCTAAAGATTTCTGTTAAGCCCATTACACTTGCACTTTAATTCTACATATCTTTGTAAGTGCCTTTTCTAAAGATGCTTGGTGCAAAGTGGTTACATTTTTCGTTTCATAATTGAGTGTTTTAAGTGGTTAAGCATAGTCCAAATTTTATCTAATTCCAGCTTGTGTTAATGGTGCTACGCTCACACTGCCTTAGCACCTGTTATGGATTTTGAGTCATCTGGCAGCCCGTGGGACTTAGATAAAGAAGTACCAGGTGTCCTGCCTGTCTCTTAATTGAGACGCAATGTAAACAATATAGACTTGGCAATATGGTTATAGGAATGGATTAAAGCCCAGCTTTGTCTGCTCTGATGAATCACAGCTTTTTCTTCACAGAAGATGTTATAAACCACTAAAGAATTTAGTTAGCTGTAAGGTCTGATGGAACAACATAAAAATAAATGATATACCAAGGATGTTCCTAGAAGGACAGTACTGGGCTTTCCAATGAAAATTTAAGCATCAATTATCATTTCTTGCAATAATTTACCAATTTTGAAAGTGTTTACACTGTAAAAATGCAGATTCTCATATAAATTCAGATAAAGTCAATGCCTTTCGATGTGTAAGGTGGCAGTAAACTAGGCAGAAGGCAGTATTATTGACTCAGAAGCACTTAGTGGCTGCAACTTTATCTAGCTTATACTTGCCTTGCAAAATTTTTAATCATTTAACTATAGGGTAGATACACTAGAATTAATCTCCTTTAGCTGTAAGATTAGTACTCTTTAAGAAAAAAAGCCTCTAAATGGCAAAAATGTGTTGTTATAATTTCCCAAAAACTTTAAGTTATTAAAAATATATTGAACTTTTTAGTAGTGTAAAAAACAACAAGTACTTTTTGTTATGTTCATTTAAGGAATGATGCAAGTATATGCATTGAAAACAAATTTCAAAATCTGGAATGATGGGATTAATTTGTATGGATTTATCTATTGCATATTTCCTTATTTTTCATCACGAAGAAATTACACCTCAGAAATTGCCTCAGAAAGCCCTTTGGCAGTTACAGTTTTTTCTGAAAAAGATTTTCATTACGGATGCTAGATACTGTACTCTACTTAAATTCTATAGTCTGTTACTTGCTTTTAATAGTAATTTTGATTTTTGTATTGAGATATCTACACTACTTAGTAGATTGTCATATATAATTCACCTTCACCTGTGTCAAGCATTGCAATTTTTTTCCTGCTTTAACCTAAATAACTTGCATCAGATATGAGAATCATAAACTGAATTCTGCTTTATGAATCATCAGTGTTGAGGATAAACTCATATTGTATATGTAGAAGCTGCTTTCATTTACAGCATATCTGTGTAAACCGTTGCACACAGCAAAATACTTATATGTAATTTTCGATACTGGCAGTATTTAAGGAACAGGAAAGAGTCCATGCCGACTTTGAGAGTTCTAGTTGACTTAACAGAAGTTGCAGTTGGAAAAAAGAATCTCTTTATTTGTATACTGTGCAAACTAGATGTGGAAATCACTAAAATGTAATAAGTAGGGAACACCATGATGCCATTTGTACAGAGTCACTTTTTGGAATAAAACAGAACTTTAACTATTCCTCTCAGTGTGGCCGGTTGATACTGATCACCCACCTACATCCAAAACGCAGCTAGTTGCAGGGCTTCCAACACTAGATCAATAGCAGCCCAACTTACATCCTTAATTCTAAGAGCAAACAAAGAGTACAAACAGCTGTGACTCAGTATGAGTTCAGCTGGTTTGACAACCACTGCACAATCTCTTCTTTCAGAGTGAGATTTCCCAGAAAAAACTTCCATTTCTGTGATGTCTGGGTTTTGTCCTGTCTTCCTTTAAAAGTCAAATTTTGCTATGGCTAAGTTTTTATTTCATCTCTAAAACCTTGGTCCTAACCTGTACTTGCTGTCTTTTTCTGGAGGCAATCCTCTTTTCACATTTTGATGTCAGGAATTGTAATTTACTAGGAAGAATCTGCCCGATACAATTGGCATTTTCTTCGTTCTAAGTACCTCAAATTGTAGCAATTTCAAATTGTAGCAATTAATTCTGTGTGTTTTGCACACCTTTTCAGGCCAGAGAGCAAGAAACTTGAAAACTTCTACCAACATCTGCCATTTATTGTGCCTCGCTATTTCTATTTTTCCTTTGGTCTTGAATACCCTGGGAGCATTTTTTGACTGTTGACAATACTGCAGGTTTTTCCTAGCAAAGAAGTGAGCTTCTAAATCTGATGAGGGGGCAAATGTAAACAAAAGGATGCCATCTTATGTAGCTTTTGTTAAAATATTGTTCATCTCTTTCATATAAATAGTGTACATGCAATCAAAAAAAAAAGAAACCAAAAAACAAACACTTACAGGTGTCCATTGACCCTACAAGCAAGTATCTCTGGGCGGAGGGTTTTCATTTTCCAGTTAAGGATGGAAGCAGTACTTTGGCTTCTGCTTGTCTAAATTATTTTCCAAATGCCTGGCTGACAAAGTCATACTCTCCGCAATCATATCAATATATATTGACTTCTTAGATGATTTTGCTAACAGTTGGAACTGCCAGGGATGCAGCTGTACATGTATTTCTGACAATAGTTTGCAATTTAACCTGAAAAGGTCCATCTTGCTATTTAGAAATGCATTCTCTGGCTTTTTTCAAAAAGCCATTTCTAGGCAATCACCAAAAAAATCCTCTTTTTCCTAGCATTGGAATCAAAGACTCTCAGATGCTACATACCGTCAGTATTGTGATCACATATGCCAATATGCAGTTACATTGTGAACCTACACAGGTGTGCACATACATATAAGCAGCACAAGTAATTTATGACTAAAACTTTCATGGCGGTATTTGATATTTTGATTTGTGTTCAGTTTGTGTGAATGAGACAGACAGTGATGTAAAAGGAAAAAAAAAAAGCGCACATTTTTACTCCATTTCACAGGTCTTTGGAAATGACAGTCAATATTTTTGTTAAAATTCTTAATTATTTTCTTAAAAAAAAAAAAAAAACTTGTGCTTTCAGTCTACTGGCCTTGACCAGCCCACCAGCAAGAGTCTAGAAGTAGCTGTAGCACCTTTGGGCCTGCGGTTTGGAACTTCATAGTTGTAGGGTATTTCCTGAACTATAGTGACCTTGATGCATTTTAAATCATCCAGAAATGATCTTGTAGTCATCTATTAAACTGGAAGCTGTGGCATGACATTTTATTGTTTTATCTGAAATGGTAAATACTTTCTTTTGACTGCTGGGAAATTACAGATTTTCTGCTATTGGTGACTTTAGGTACTTCACAAATGCAGTTGTTTCAAATTCTTTGGAACGAATGACGTACTCACCTTTTAAAGAGATTTTTCAAGCATTATAAATCCTTCCATAACCATTTAAACATATTAATAAACTGTGCCTTCAGCCCTTTTTAAACTTTCTGTCTTTGAATATGTTCCCCAGCATAATCTTTCCCCCCAGATGCTGCTTAGGAAATCCGTTGTGATAAAACATTTTCTGTATTTTTTTCACAGTCTTTAGAGTATTTCAGCATACAACTACTGACAAGTCAGCCTAACACAAGTTCCTGCCGAAAGCCCTTAGAGGTGCTTGAGTCTAAAAGAGAGGTGCTAAGAATCTCCACACAGCGAATGCCCGGTGTTAGATACCTCTGATGTCCACAGGTATCTATCTGCAGCTTCTGTTGCTACCCTTCCCTGGAAACTTGTCCACTTCAGCACACAGTAGAGCTGCCTAAGTTCTTTCTATATCCTGAACAGCCACACACCCGGTTCATACTTCTCTTTATCCCTTGAGTAGGAAGGCATTTCTTTACTCTTCTTGTCTGTGAGGCAGCAGTGCTAGGAGTTTTGAAAGTGTGCTCGCTGGATTAGAGCCCACACGAAAACAACAGGAGGCAACTCAGTTGCATCAATCGTCCAGGAAATGAGAACAGTTTCCAACTCTGAGGCCACATCTACTGCCTCTTACAAGGGTGTTGCTCTGGCCATCGGGACTGAGGACTTTTTGTAGTACGGCACGCTCAGTGCACTGCTGAAATTGCTCTTCGTTCCATGAAATATACTCTGCATCACAGGGAAAGTACATGCTCATCTGTAGAGACCAGTGGTTATGGTACTTCCCTGGGAGAGGAGAGTCCCTGGATTCCAGTCCCTGCTCAGGAAGCCTTTGTTATCAGATCCTCTTGGGAGCAGACACTCGAATTTCTTCTCCAGCCCCTTTTAATGAGTCTAGCGTGTAGGTTACAGAATTTTGAAGCACCACATTCTTGATTGAAGTCATGGAAATTTTACTCCATGTTGAAACTGCTTTTTTTTTTCTTCATTTTTTTTCAGATTCAGGTTAATGAAATTTTGAGATTGTTATTCCCTGGATGATGATAACATACCAATCAGGAATCCAGTTTTCTTTAATTGATAAATACCGGATAGGTTATTTGCAAAACATATTATTTAATTCTAAAGCTTACAGGCAGACTTTTTCCAGATGTTACACAGGTGTAAATAAGAATGGGAAGAAAAACAGTAGTTAGAATGAGACAGTAACTCTACAGAAATGGTTATGAGGAGATGGACAACATAAGGACTTTAAAGACGAAGACAGTAGAAGAGACTGGGCAATACAGGATCTTACGGAGCTTGCATTGTTCGAATTGCAAGAAAGGAAAATTGAAGACAAACTGAGAGATGTGGGTAATTAGCGAATATCTTTCCTCATCAAATGGAAGGATGGCAAATTCATGGATAAAAACAAGTGGATCTTTGAAGGAAAAAGATGCTGGATGAAAAAGCACAGAGAAATATTTCACTTGTTTTATTGTGGCATACATATACCCTTCCCATAGACCAGAGTCTCTTTATGCTGGCATGCTGTACAGACAAGACAAATGTTGTTTGTTGTTTGAAGTCAAAAAGCTAAATATAAAAATGAAGACAATAAATGAAGGCAGATACAAAATACAAGGAAATATGAAATAGCAGTGATCAGCATGAGTAGTTGCATGATCTACACACCAATAGATGATATAAATCTTCCAAGATGTTTTCTTTGTTTCTTTTTAGATAAATGTAATAGCAAAGGGAGGAGGGTTAAAGGGTGGTTTTTTTGTGGACATTTAGGGAGACCTGGTGCTAGGCAAAGGAAGAAAGTACAGAAGTGCCTGTCTGAAAATGTTGTGTGAGTGAGAATGGTTGTGGTAACAGCAGGTGAGAGTAGTTTTGATCAAACGGACCAAATAGGTATCAACTGTAAAGTTAAAATAAGGAACTTGCATTTGCAGTAGGGAATGGCAGATTGATGGTGATATCTGAAGAGACTGCCTCATCTAAGCAGGATGTTCAGAAAGTGGGCCGTAAGCTGTTTTGGGTAGATAAAAATTCATTTATTGAGGGGGAAAAAAAGCATAGGGCAGCAACTGAGATATGAGGTAGAACCCTAAACAAATTGTTCATGTAGGTGGCTAGAAAAAGTTCTAGCTTAAGTAATGCAAAAAGAATCTGAAGATTTAGGTGTATGCTGCCATAGGAATGTAATGAGACCTTAAGTTAAAAAAATAAATAAAAAAATGTAACACACTCAACATTGATGAAGAGCTATTAGGTGAGCTGTTGTTTCTCAGGCAGATTAAGCACAAGTAGTGATCTGACAGCCAGAATTTTGGTGCTTGTTCCCAAATGAGAATCAACAGGTCTAAAAAAGATCTCATGTCTGTAGTAATGGAAAGTACAGTATTTTCAGTATCGTTAGATATATCGTGAGAAATAATTGCAGATTTGGAGAATAAGTAAAATGAATTGTAATGCAAATGAAATTTTAATTGCAGTGACTACATCCTGAATGACCTGTAAAGGTACGATTTCTGATTTTTCTGCTGTATTGATCGTATTTTTCATAACAATAACATCTGGAAAAGTATAGTGAAGTCATTTCTTCAAATCTTTGCATTTTTTTTGTTTTGCTTTTTTGTGGATTATACATCAGCAAGTTTTTAGCCAACAGATTGGGTTCCTGTACAAATAATGTGTATCTTACCTTTTTATCCGTTCTCTTTTGTTCCAGTTAGCACCTTCTTTGGAAGCAGAAAGCTCACAGCATTGTTAGTTTATGTATTTAGTTACTCTCTGTGCCAGATTCTTTCCCCATTGGTTTGTCTGTGCATCCTTCCCATTCCATCTTAATTGCTGATGCCAGTGGCAACACCCACTCACAGTAAGCATACAGCTTGCATTGCCCTGTTATTACTAGCCATTGAGTTTGTGTGTGCCACTCAATTTATAGGTGCTAATAACTCTTCCCTAGAGAGCAGCATTTTAAAGAAATAAATGTCCAGCCTATTAGAACTAATGTAGAAATTAACTACCTTGGGATTATGGTCACTCTTGCTGATAGTTGCATTCAAATGCAGTGTGGAACTAGATTATCACAGCCACAAAAGCATGAAAATATGGAGTTTAAAATACTAGAATGTTCTTAAAGTCTAAGTGAATAGAAGATAGAAGTAGCCAAATCTCAGCTACTCAGTTTCTAATAGAAGAGCTGTTCTTCGGAGGAGACTGTGTCCTTTCTTAGTGCAGAATGCTGCAAGCCTTGGACTTGGCTTTCGCCTCAGATTTGTGTTCCTTTTTAAGCGGGGTTCTGTTATTAACCCGGTGCAGATGGTTTTGTGGATTGCTAAGACGCGAAGTAACCTGGCTAGCTGAATTACTTTCCTCCGGGTGTGCTAAGTGTGCATTTGAATTCGTCTTCTAGAACTGATATAAGCATGTCCTCTCCATTGTGTAACAAAAACATCATTATCCTCCTCAGTCAGCATCTGTGTCAAGACTTCTCTGTTTGGTTAGGAGATACACACATAGATTGGAGAATGGGAAAGTCCTTGTCACATTCAAAGTGGTAACTTTCCTTCATTTCTGCCTTATTTGTGTATAAGCTTTAGATGTAATAGGATAAACTAAAAGGTTTCCTTTAGAGACCTCTGAAAGTAGAACATTTTAAAAGCAGGTAGGTGTCTCCACCCTACTTTTTCATGAAACATTTTACCCATTCAAGCAGACTTTTAAAAACAGCTTGTTTTGATAGCAGTCTGTTCTCCTGTGGGCCTTCAGCCTTTGCTTCCTGGCAGCACCTTTGGTGCGAAAAGAGAGTGATCAATTGGGAGACTATCAGTGCCAGCATGCATAGAGTGATAAGTTAACACACCACTGGGAATTTCTAGGGCCCACCAAGATACTTCACTTCTAATGTGCTAACAAGCTCATTTTTCTACCTCTTGCCTCTTCAGTTATTTTTTTTCTCAGAAGAGCTTAGAAGTTGAGTGCATCAGGCATAATGAAAAGCTCTGTAGGAGGGAGAAGCAATAACCCCATTTTTCCCTTTTCAGCCAAATAGAAAATTAGTTTCTGGTAATACACAAAGGCCAGTATTTTTTGTGCAAGGGGCACTGCTGTGAATCAAAGGACTCTATTAACTGCAGAAAATTCAGCAGCTGTGAATCTCCCCCAATGAAAAAAGTGCTTTTCAACAAGTTGTGAGATACGTAGTATTATTTAGACTTCAACCATCAGTTTCATCCTCTACCACTTATACATAGCCTCTTAAAAACTGTGCTATATTACTCTCCTCTCTTAAGGCTCAATACTGTGTTTATCCCCCAACCTAAGAACCTCTACAATGGGAGATTTTTATATTTTCTCTTGTCCCCGTGCTTCTGTTATAGCTTCTCCAGATTGAGAATTCTGCTGGGTTTCAGATCTCTGAGGATCCAGAAGGAATTTGCAACACAAATTTTGGAGGGAAAATTGTTTCACAGTTTCACCATGTAAGCAAGTTGTGGTCTCAGGAAACACAACAAAGATGATGTTATTCACTATAAAGTTTTTTTTCAGATAATATATTCTTTTTACATTCCTTCATATTTAGATGTACTACAATATCTATTGTAAATATTGTGCAGAAAACAAGGACAGGAAGGTTTCATAGGAAAAGTTCTGTAACAGTTGAGGTATACTTTTAATAGCTAAGATGAAGGCTGTTGTTTCCAGCTGTAATTTAAGGCTGAGAATTGTCCTGATTATCATAACTGAAAACAGTATAGTTATTTATTTAAAATGTTAGCACTTGGTATTAAAAAAATCGTCACTTCTTATGCAGTTCTCATGTTTCAATTGCTAAAAAGATGTGTGCAGGACGCAAGATACTGCTTCCCCTCCCACACCCCCAAAAAGAGCAGCAAACCTGAAGTCAGAACTTCAAGAAACTGATCCTGAATGCATTTCTCCACAGCATGTTGTTTTGTTTTGTTTTGTTTTTTGTTTGTTTTTCTGTTTTGGGGTTTTTGTTTTGTTTTGTGTTTTTGCTTTTCTAGGAAAAAAAAAACGGGAAGTTGATCTTTCTGTCTAAAAATAAAATACAGAAACAAAATGTGCACAAGCATAAATGCCAGGAAAAAATCCTGATTGTTTTATGGTTACATAAGATAAGTTGAGAAGGTCTCCCTCATTCAAAGTATTGAGTCCAGCCAGAGGACTTGGAAAGTTGTGAGAGAAAAGGTTAACTGATTTCTCAGTTCAGGAACTATACGACATGAAGTCAGCATGGGAGTTTTTCTTGATAATTGTATGTTGCTGCCTGCTGCTCTACATTTTGACAGCCATTTCCATAGTTGCTTTCATGAACAGCAGAAATATTCTCTCTTTTTCTCGCTCACTCTGTGCTAACAGCACAATCAGGCCTGCTGGAACAAGCAGCCTGGAGAGGGTTCTTCAAAAGCAGCAACACTTCAAGATACTGGTCTCTTGTCAATAATATCAGAGAAGGAGAATGCAGTGAAAAGGAAGAAGTACAGTATTTTACTGTCAGTGCCCTGCTGACACCCTGTTAGCCAGTATTTAAGGGTCCTGCAGATTCTTTACAAATATTCTTGCTTGTTTTAATGGCATAATGGATGAGGTGTTTTTCCTAATACTCAAATTTAGCTATGTATTTATCTTAACTGCGTGTGTGTTTAGGGATTACAGAAGGAGTTTGTTATTGAAAAGTGCAAAATAAATTATTGTGTTAATGTTCATCTGTTACTTTTCATGCTATACTCTTAAAAATTGTGAGATTTTTGTATTTAATTGTAACCAAACTGCAGCAAATCGGTTAGTTTAAAGAGAATATTTACATTGCTGTTGGAAAAGATTTTCAGAAGGTATTGTATGAGACTTGAAAAAGAGATGGTTTAACCATAATGGTTCACATTGACCATGTGTGCCTTACAGTTCATATCACTACAGTGCATCAGATAATCTCAGAGTTATGTAAAGAGTTAAAGTGTGTACTGTCACTGAAATACACAATATGTATTTAACAAAAATAGGAACTCTGAAATACTTGGCATTGGTATTTAGCAGTTACAGTACATGACATAAATTGTTCCTTAATTCTTGGCTAAACCAGTTATGAGGAGAGAGCACGATACCTGCAAACGATTGTCCAGCATCACCTAGAACCTACAACTTTTGAGGATTTTGCTGCGCAGGTTTTCTGTCCAGCACCTTACCATCATTTGCCCTCGGACACAGGTAAGCAGTACAGTAAAGAACTGTTTTTATACAGTCTTACTTGAAATGCAGTATCCTTACTTATAAAGAATAAAAATTCAAACATTTACATATCATTAAGAGTTACCATTAATCTGAAAGACTGTATGCACCTATTTTGAGAACTTGGGCAAAGTTGCCTTTAATTCCTTATTCTGTTGTCTGGCATCATGGGAAAATGTCTGGCATTAAGATTTGGCAAGCTACTTGAACCTAGCAAACAGATTCTATATTTTTACAATGAATTTTATTGCATTCTCCTGTATAAAATCTGAAACTGCTGGTACTTCTTTATGTTGGCTAGTTCAAATAGATAAATTCTTTAATGTAAGCACACTTTTCGTATAAGAAAGTTTTAAGCTCTCATTTTTAGAATGTAAAGTTTGAAACTAGAAGCCTGAGAGCCTTGCGATCACCACTTTTGTTTCCAGGTTGTTAGTTGCAAAGTTGTTTTCAAGGTGATTTTTACTTTCCACTAAAATACCTGGTTTATAAGAGGATACTGCATTTTCAGTTACTAATAAGAAAATCGGTAAGAAAATGAGTAACTCAAGGCCTTCCTGTTCTGAAATTCCTTGAACTCCTTATGATTATTTCATTTATTTTATTTCCCCTCTTTTTAGATCATTAAATATCAGTTCTGTTTATCTGAAGGTAAGACAAAGTGTCCAAAAAAACCCTTTGTTCCTATTACTTTTACTAGAGCACTAAGCTTGTAACCAAATTGTATGCAAACTTTCCTTGTTGCTCTTGTTCACACTAAAAAGAATTTCACACTGATTGAGAAATGACCACTACATCTTCTTAAAGTTTTAGTCTTTTACTAACCTCAGGTCTGCATGAAGCACTAACACTGGTTCTGGGATTAAGGTAACTAATGGTAGAGACAGTTGTTGAATGAGTAACACTTTATTGTTTTGACCTTTGTTTCTCAGCATGAACAAGTAGTACTGGATGGCAGTGGTGTGTTTTGTACCCTGTACTGTCTTTCATTGATGTTGTAAGACATTCTGCAGTGATAACATAGGAGAGAAGGAGAAGAAGAATGTGTAACACTTGAAATTCTTTGTTCAGAAAACTTTATTTAATGTCAAATAAATCAAAGTGCTACTGTGGAAAAGCTGTAAATCTAAATAAAATAAATTTTGTAAGAATTAATTCGGTAAGTCATTATCTCAAAATTTGTTTCTTAATTGCAAAATTTTGCAGAAATCAATTTTAAAATTATGAAAGCATTCCGATTAGGACTGCAGAAAGAATGACTGAGAGATGTTGAAACACTGAGATTGCTTTGTGTGAAGGTATAAACTGTAAGTGGAAATGAGGCGCAGTTTTAAAGTGTAAGTGGATAGCTGTGCCAGTTCTAATCATCAAAACCAAAGGGAAACCAAATTAAAAGGCAGTGATTTAAAACTAATTAAATCAGTACAAAAATAGTAATTTAATTTAATGTATGAAAATGTTTGAATAGGAGAAATCCGTAACTAGAAACATTGGAAGCAATAAGCAGGGGTACCAATCCTTACCACTTTTCCTCCCTAATGCGCTCAGTAAGCATTCAGCATCAGACAGTTCCGTATCACTAGTATAGATCCTATATTCTAGTGCACTCTTATCAGTTCTGCCTGATCACTTTTGGAAATCTCATTCCAGGCTAAATCGTTCTCTGTTCATCTAGCTCCTTCTTCTGAGGTGAAGCAAAGCTGCTTTTCTCCCTTGCACCAAACTAGTACAGAACAGGGGCAATTCCTATATTCCCTTAAAAATTGTCCAAGTCGTACTTGCTTTCTCTAACTTGATCTAGAAAAAAGATTCTTACTGAAAAACTTGATTTTAGTCTTAAGCTTTCTCTCACAGGTACTAATTTTCTGCAGGAATCTCATTAATAGGAACTTGTGATCTATTTCACACTTGAGTGTATGAACGTGTGTTTACATACCACAAAATGTCACCTCCTACCCTAAGGGACGTCGTCTCCTGAACTTTGTGGAGTGTGGTGGAGCTGACCAACACATCTGTGTCAGGAGCAGCCAGGATCTCCCTAGGACATAGATGCAGCACACTGTGACCCAACATCCAAGAGCCTATCCCCAGAGCTCCCTGACTGACTTTTAGTTGCAGCACAGGGAAGCCGGGAATGCTGCGGGAGTCCTTATTGCAACCTGGCCCCTCGGCGCTCCCAGACCTCAGGGCTGACCCACGCTGGGTCCAGGGCTCCAGGTGCTCTGATGCTCAGCTCCAGGACAGTACCTGGAGTAGCACCACACTTTCTGCCTCCAGGCTGACTCAGGAGAGCACAGACTCTAAAGCCTGAAGCAGGTCTAATTTAGTACTGCGGTCATCTGCCAAAACGGCTTCCCCAGGGCTGGTTAGTGGGCAAACCGCTGGTGTCCAGTTCTCATGAAGGCAGACCTGTGAGCAGGGTGCCTACAGATGGCCCTGAACTTTGAAGGACCGTGATCCCAAGAAACAATCCACCTGATGTGCTACTAAAATACTTATTACCCCTATGTTACTAGGGTCCCTGCATCAGACAGCTGTATTGAAAGATAGGTACGGAGGTCTCACTTGTGCCAGGATTACGTGTAGGATCAGCACTGGAATCCTGCCTGGGCATCTACACGCATTCATCACCTCCAAGGTGACTCAAAACCTTGCAGGCTACCTGCCAGACATTTCTGTGTCATCCAAAAATTTCTGACCAGCTTCTAAAAATATGTTGCAATTACTTTTTTATATAATATTTTATTTATATCTGCTTTTTATGAAAAAACAAGACCACAAGCAACTAGAAAATATTTCCTTATTTTAGACTTGATTGTTTAGTTGGATCATGATCTTGAAGCTTATAGTTGTCCAATATGTTTAATTTTTATAAAATATTATATACAATTTCTTCTTCTAAGATATACATAGAAACTGCGAAGCTACTAATGCCCATCAACAAGTACTGTATTTTATTTTTGTTGTTGTGACCCCATGGGCTGCTTTCAGCATGCCAAATTCTTCACTTGAACTATGACAGTCAGCATATAGAGACTATGCCATTCGGTTACAAACTGTATTTTCTCAGATTGGTGTATTTTATGAAAGCTTCAGTCCTCAGCAAAAGCTGTTTCCTTCCTTAGAGTGGTTGCTGCTTGATACAAAGTAATTGTGGCTGCTGCTGTTTTATCTAGATATCTAGGTTGCCCTGTTAAAATACATGAAAAGTCCATCTTCCCAGGTTTAGGAACTTGACTAATGTAGTGGATATATGGTTTTGTTTTTGTTTTGTTTTTGTTTTTTTTTAATTAACCCTGCTTAATCACAGAATGTAATTCAGTAGCTGCTCTTTTTTTTTTTTTTTTTTTTTTTTTTTTTACTTTGTGCTGACTCTGGTAAGTAGAGTTAACTGCAAAATAATATTTTCTGCTATACAGCTATTGAGTAAACCAGACTTCTGTGACACCAGAGTAGGCTGAGGAAACTGTCAATGACAAGCTCAATGATATTGAATGGCTTATTGACCCCTCGATGCTAAGACTGAGTTTTAAATTGTACTGATGATTTGATTTTGTTTTTTCTGTCATCTTTTTTTTTCCTCTCTTGCTACTAAAAATAGGACCTCAGTATAGTAAACCTTGTTAAAAAGGGTCATAGTATTTTCCTTGTGATGCCAGCAGAAGACTATTTGATCCCAACACTTGTTCCTACATTTTCAAGCCTGCGTTCAGACCAATCCTGCTGCCCCACTCCCAAAGTCAGTGGGGATGCCAGCTTACAGAGAGAGAAGTGGAGGAATGTAGAGGTATTGGTGCTTCAGCCTTGCACAAGAAAATCTCGAATTCCATGGCCTGCATCTTAACCCGATCTGCTGCTTGTGTGCTGTGTAACTTTGAACAGAGAATCTGTTCATCTTTTCGGCCCTCTGTTATCCCTTTTGCATATTACAATGATGGTGCCTAAGCACCACTGGTGACAAACAATGCTTCTGGTGGTGATGGTTGAACTTTGTGACCAGAAATGCAGTTAAAAACAGAAATGTTTTATGAAGGCTGTATGTGTGGCAGGGCTGGGAAGAGTTTCTCATTATTCCTTCTCCAGTCCAAACTTAGTAAGAAATGCTTTCGTTCCAGATCAGAGCAAACCCACAAAACTTAATGAAATTTTCCAAAAATTCCACATTGGACGACTGAAGCTGAAATGTTATGCATTTCTGAACTGTTGCCCATGCGTTGACCACTTGGGTCGTAGTAAGCTGCAGATCCTCAGCACTTCAAAGTGATAAATCCAGTGAGGACTGCTGGAGACCCAAACAGATCAACTTTGTTCATTTCCACTGAAAAGCAAGGAATATGATTGTCCAATAAAAAAACATTCCATGCATACGTACAAGGTGATGAAATTAAAGCAGCATGTGCAATTTTAATCCTGACATTTCCTAGTTTTTGAATGTTTTGACTTGACAGTTTTATTGTCCTGTAAAAACACTTTCTTGTATAAGTACTTTCGTTTTTGTTTTGTTTAAGGCATAGGGCAGAAGAGAAATTCCTTAATACTGATTAACCACCGTATGATTCGTAAGCAAAGTTGTAGCCTCTAGATCCACCACCAACTTCTGCAAACTGAAGTAGTGCAATAATGAGCTGTCTTACCTCTGCCTGAAGCTCTCCTAGAGGAAAGACTGGAAATTTTGCCAGTGGGTTTCACAGCTACTTGATGACACAGAGGAGTAGGTTTATCTAGTAGGTTAAAGCCAGGTTCTGAAGAGCGTTCTTTATTTAGGACAAGGGGGAATGGTTTTAAACTAGAAGAGGGTAGATCTAGATTAGATATTCAGAAGAAATTCTTTACTCAGCGGGTGGTGAGGCACTGGCACGGGTTGCACAGAGAGGCTGTGGATGCCCCATCCCTGGAAATGTTCAAGGCCAGGCTGGATGGGGCTTTGGGCAGCCTGGTCTGGTGGGAGGTGTCCTGCCCATGGCAGGGGGGCTGGACCCAGGTGATCTTTACAGTCCCACCCAAACCATTCTGTGATTTACCGGACACTGGCTTTTCTGCTCATTCTCCATAAACCACTTCTTGCTGTAAATCTTTCTCATGTCTGGCTCTTAGTTCTTTCTCTCCTACCCGGTTCCAGCCTCTCAGGTCTTTAGGCCACTCACCGCCCTCCTCAGCTTCTTGTCTTGCTTGGCAGCTGCTTCTGCAGTCTTCCTCTCTGCCTCTGCTTCTTGCAACCTCTTGTCTTTTCCCAAAATTATTGACTTAATGCCTTGACTCAAGCAAGGTTCTGCTGAGCATAACTGATAGCTTGGCCAGCTTTGGACTGGTATTTGTATGAGTGGAAAAGGGCAGAAGCTGTACAAAAATGATTGCCCTCTTCCCCAGAGGCCACGTGGGAGGCTGAAGTATATTAAAAAGCCATCAAAATGCATTAACATAGACAAGTGATATTTTCCTGTGCCCTCATTCTCAGAAATGGCACTCAGGATAATGTTGTTCCAGACAACTGGTGTGATAAAGCCAGAAGTCTTAACAGGTAGTGTATCAGCACCCCATCAGACTTCTAGCCGGTGAAATTTCCACCTCTTTGAAAGTCAGAATTGTTGAGCGAGGTGAGTTGTGCAAATGGGTGTGTTACGGTACGCCTGGGTCCCTCCCAGTGAACTTCAGTTCACTTCTAACGCAGTCTGTGTAGTTAGGGTACTGTTTTACATTTAAATAGCTCATTTCTGAGACAAATAACCAACATACTATCTTTAGAAGATCCTAAAAGCTTCAAATAGAATAGGAAAATGTCCCATTTCAACTTCGCTGAACAACTTTGTTGTTCACAACAACAGAAACAGCTTTACGTTACGGTCCTAAACTATCATAGCTGATCAAATTGCTTCATGCTAGCCTGGTCAGTTGTCAAGCCTAAGAGAAGGAAAAAAAATGGATCACTTTCTGACATTTTTTCAAATTCTTAAAAATGCTAACACGTTCATTTTGTTTATTTGAATTGAACTTTCTTGTTCCAGGACAATTGACAATAAAGCTTTCTTACTTAACCCTATTTTTTTAGTTTGGATAACTAAACATTTCACTGCATAAAGATATAAAGATACAGCATTCTACACTGAAGATTTTAAACTGAAGGGGAAACAAAACTTGCAAAATTTATATAATCACATATAATATCCACGTGTGTGTATGTGCGTACGTATATATATACAGAGATACATATATCTAAAATCTAAAGAAATTGAGTTATTAATCAGCCTGTTGATTGCTGCCAGACTAAATATATTTTAAGTGCCATTATTCTTCACTCTTCTGGTGTGATATGTTCAGATGTGAAAATCACTTTACATGACTTCTGTTCTTCAATAACTCTACATCAGTTTTTTAAAATGGGATTAGATGTGAATCTGTGCTTTCTGATGTCTGTCTGCAGAAATTATAAGCAAACTTTAAAGATATGATTGGAATAATGCCTTAATTAAAATAGTGGGGGTTTTAAGGTTTTCTTTATCCAGCACTTGATAAAATTTCGCAGTATGGTTTTAGTCTTTGACTCAAACTAACAAGCTTAAATACAATGTTTTTTTCTTTATGTGATTTCAGCAGTCTCGTGTTGAGACTGGCTATAATTGTAGCATATGTAAAAATGTGAAACAGCTGGGGAGCAGAAGCCATATATCAAATTGCCATTTGTTTTTCCTTCTTGATTGTGTCTATGTGTGTGACTATTGAACTGTTTTCACAGACTTTAAGAAAGCGTTTCAGGCAATGTTTAGGATGTATCTCAGTTGCTATAAATAAGGTTGCTGGATCTGGATAATGTCATAGAATTCTTTTCTTTCTCTCTCTCTTCTTTTTTTCTTGTAATGCTTAGTTGGTAAGTATGACGCTGGATTTCAGAGCTGTTGCTTCATTGCACATAACTAACTCATCATTCTCTTTAACCTGTAGCATGAGCAGCAATTACATAATGAAATTCAAAATTCTGTTTTCTGTGCTCATCTGTTAATACCCTTCAATCTTTGCGGTTCGTGTCTCATGTCTCACACCTGTTATCTTTTATCTTCTCTCCTCCCCCTTCCTCACTTCTTTCCACTTCTCCTTCCTCATCACTTCTTCATTCTCAACAAAGAAAGAAATGCTGTGATATTTCTTCTCCTTCCAAAACCTCCACTAGAAAGCATTGGCCACATCAAGGTAAAGGGCAAAGGCTTGAAACGGAAGGTCTTTCACGCTAGCTGTGAATGGTATGCTGTGCAAAACAACAACGGTTATTTTCTATTCTCTATCTTCCACCATTTGAAATGCTTTAATTCCTTGTAAAATTAGAACAAGATAGAATTTCAGAAAATGAGACTGCATGTTTCCCTGCTTGCCTTTTTTTATAAGGCACAGTGAGTCAGGCATTATCATGCTTTTCCAGATTGTTTGGCAATGAAGTACCTAGTTCATGAACAGAATAACTGTCACCAGCTGGGGAACAAATAACAGCCCTTTTTCCTCCCTGTCACTTCAATGGCTCATGTCGGTTTGAAAAAGACAGAAAGTATTGGGCCGTCCCTCTGGAGCAGGCAGATGATGGACCAGGCAAGGAGGACATCCAGGTCGCTAAATCCTTTAGGTTTATGACAGTGTTTTAAATGAACTCTTAGACTTCTTACCTGATGACCTGGGATTTTATTTTAGAGGAGTCTTTCAAATGAAATGTGCTCGGTTTTGAATGTTTTTTGTGCCCATTATATATGAAATGTTAACTGAGGGAGAGAGGTCTCCAGTTCTGATTATTGCATTATTATTTTAAAGTATTACCAGTAATAGCGTGATGTGAAAGAAATAGCAAGTGATATTCTGGCTTACCAAAGTCAGCAGGGGTTTTCCCATTGACTTCTGCAGGACTAAGCTTCTGCCCGTAATTCATACAGCTCAAAAGTGATTAGTGGCAACTGAGGTAATTGGGTTCAATCAGCCTGCCGGTCTCTGCAAACGGCCAATTAAAATGCAGTTTGGTTTTGTGCGTGAGAGTGCATAGTGTTAAAGTTCTGCACCCAGGAAGGAGAACGTAATTTAGCTTGCACGTTGCCTCCTCTCCCTTCTGTACCTCTGTGGAGGCTGACTGGAGGCGGAGGGTCCCACTGGGCTGTTCGTAAGGGAAAGGCTCGTGTAGTGAGGACTCAGGGCCCACTGCGGAGTAGTTGGGTGCTGGGTGACAAACGCCATGCCGTTATCTCAAATTCATCTTGTTCCTTTTACAAAGAAATTGGGATGCGTAGTGCATCCGCTTAGTACGATCTGTTCAAGCTTCTGCCTTGTGGGCCCTGTAGGAATTGGCCTTTTGAAGCACTGACTAAAGCCTAGATGGGAGGAGATGTGTTGCTCTCCCAGTTCACCCCAATTCACTCCACCTTTTCAGCTGCATTCCCAGAACTCCCTTCATGCGCAGTGAGCCGTTAACCTTCATGTTCTCATTATAGACGGGATTCTTCTGGGTGATGGCATGAATAATCACTCCCCATCCCCGCCAGGGAACTGGAGGGGTCGGTTCTCCTGGCTAGCAGGATGATGCTGCCCACCTCAGTGCTGTTTCAATTGCCGAGGGTTCTCTGCAGTCTTGCGGCTCAGTGGTTTCTGGCATCATCTTTTCTCTAGAGATGATTTTGTGGCAGTCGCTAGCTCCATGTGTGGTGCAATCACCCACAGCTGGTAAAGGGCTAGTATATGCTGTGGGCTTGACAACAGCACTGAAATTCCTACCTGCCCCTTGTGTGTATAGATTCCTGTGCTGCGCGCGTGGAAGGCAGCACTGATGGGTTTGGTTCTTGCTGTCCTCTGCAGGCTTCTGCCCAGAGACTCAGCCGGGAGAAACTCCAGCAGCAGCAACAGCACAGGTGGATGGAACAGACTTAGCCTCTCCAATGTCTCCTCGGACTAGCAAGAGCCGAATGTCCATGAAACTGCGCCGCTCCTCTGGCTCGGCCAACAAGTCCTAAGTGTTGAGATGCCTGCAGCTTTCTAGTAACCAGCCGTCAGCAACCCTTCCTACGACTCGCAGCTTTCAGCTGAAGGATAACGTCTCTAGCGCATGTGTGCCCCGTTCCCTGCATACCCTTTTTCTGTATGTTTATTTTAAACAGTGACACTGGAATTTTACTTTACTATTTTAGCTTTTGGTTGTTTTTGTTTGTTTGTTTTTTTAATCAAACTCCAGGCTGCCTTTTTTTTTTCTCCCCCTCCTTTTTTTTTTTTTTCAGTGCAGTTTGTCCTCTGCACCTTTTACCTTCCTGGATGATTATGATATCTTACCAGTAGTCATTTTTAACTCTGGTTGATCTGGAGTGACATATGGAATTGGAGACTGCAGTTTGATTACACTATATTTATTGTGCCCCACTACAATTTTCTCTGTAACAAAGAAAGAAATATGTACAATTTGAAAATGAATGTACAATTTTAAATTGAAGTTGCATTTGTAAAGTCTTTGTCAGATGTCACAATGTTAATGCACAGGCTGTGTACAGACTATTTATGTTAAGAATAAAATACTTAAACAGCCTTTCAAGCATTACAGTGTCCAAACAAAATAACTTGCCAGTAGCACCAACTCTTTCTTCACAAAGCAATGTATCATTTCTTAACTGTGCAGGTGGTGCCATAATCTATGCCAGAAAAAAAAAGAAGAAGAAAAAAAAGAAAAAAAAAAAAGGAAAAAGAAAAAAAATCACTGTGCTGAAATTCTACTTATGCTTGGCTTCCAAATATTTTTATAATGTTTGCTTTTGGAAGTGTTATCAATAGTAAATGCCATTGAGTCTCATGTTTTTTAGCCTTTATCACCGGGCTGCTGGGTCTAGATGTATATTATTGTTTCTTACATTAAAAAAAAAAAAAGCACTTTCCTGATACAAATTCATTGCTCTGATGCTGTGTACTGAGGAAGAAAAGGGAACATGCTCCAAGAGGCTGACCTGCAATGCTGATGATTCCAACCCTGTAAGTGCAGGTTAGTACACGCATTCCACCCATCCAGAGATATTTTCCTACAGCAGATGAAATGCTCACATTTTGAGTCTGGCAAACAACAAGATGCTGTTAACAAAATGTAGCATGACATCCGTACTAACTGCATGTGTAAATATATCATATGATATGGGCAACAATAAAAATATAAATTATGTATTGTCATTCATGTAGTATCTACAAATTTGTAATGGTTGAAGAGAAAACATGCTATTTAATAATACAATAAAATTATTCTTACCACCTTTTGTATATTGGTCATTCACCTCAGTGATTAGATTCCTACTGCAATTTGTAAAAGAAAAGCAAATTACACGTGGAGCAGTTAAGTGCGATACACAGCTTAGTTGTCATTCATATTAAAAGCTTGGCGTGTCAACTAGTTCTTGGGAGCTCTCCCCGTCCGCTGCAAGGACGCCGTATCGGACACTTGTCCCCAGCTCTGGTAAATGCCTTCTGTAGCCCTGTTTCTTTGACCGTACGAGCAGAGACGGGAGGGTAATGATTTAAAAAAGCACAGTGACCTTCTCCATGGGAGAACTCGGTGAACGGCATAAACGGGCACTGCTATCTGCGCCTCGGTTACCGGCGAATGATTGAAAAACGCCCTACTTAAAATGACATGCTTTATTTCTGGTGGGGGAGAATAGCAAGCTCCAAGTTTAAGCCTCCGCCAGGCAGCAAGCGTTGGCAGCTGCAGGTTATACCGCACTTATTCATATTTCCCAGGTCCTGCAACCAACACCAGAAAGTCGACGGAGCACATTTGAAATAAAACGCTATCGCTTGCTTTCGGCCTTCGGGCATGATGTACGCGAGCCTTTTGTTGGGTGTAACAAAATATAAAACTAGAGAAATAGCTGCATTAGAGGATGCTAATGAAAAGATAGCAATATTCTGCGTGCTCTAACAAAGGTTGGGGCTGGGATCAGTTTGTTTCTTCGGGAACCACCAAGCGACCCGCTTTTCCCCTGCTGAATTCAAGAAAGGCGTTAGCTTCGTTTTAAATCGTTTATTGAATTCGCTCGTCCTTTTTGGCCTCACCCGCTATCGCATTTGGAACGAGCACTCCCGCGTGAAAATAAATAAACAGACGACCAAATAAATAAGGCCTGAAAGGTCCGTAGCTGGCAAGGTGCACAGAATTGCAAAGCGCTGGGCCGGGCTGCCGCTGAAGCCGGGGGAAAAACGCAGAGGGCGGCTTGGCCGGGCCGGGGAGCGGCGCCCCGGGGTCCCCCCGGCCGCGGGGCACCCCCCGAGGGGCCGGGGCCGCCCGCAGGGCCCCCAAAAACTCGCGTGGGAAGCAAGGGGCGCGCACCTAGCTGGGGCAGGGCGCCTCGCCTTCGGTAAGCGGACAGCACGACCGGGTTCCCGCATGTTTCGCTAGCTATTACAGAGCTGACACCGACTTAGCAAGAACATTTACCTTCGCGACTATTTTAGCACAGAGTACAGCAAACGAAACACTGCACGAGAACTTAAATGTTCGAGCTTGGGGTGGGGGGGAAGGCTATGAAAACAAGGTAACTAGGTCAGGCGCCTTTTCTCACGAAAAATAATAATAATAATTCCTCTCTTTAAATATCCTATGTACAGCTGGACTTCAGCGGGCACCCGCCGCCCCCCAGCGCCCCGGGGCAGCCCGGAGGGGACGGGGCGGAGGGCACAGGGGGGTCCGCAGGCGGCTTTGCCTCGGTGGCCGTGTGCGCACCCAGCGCGACTTTCCATAGGAATTACAGCGTGGACGGGACTCGCTCGGCGCTCGCCCGGGCCGTCGGGCGATGGGGTCCCATCGGGGGCGGCCGCGGGGGCTAGCAGCCCGGCCGGACGGGCACCTGGAGCAGCAGGACCTGCCTGCCCTCGGGCGGGTGGCACTTGGTGGCGTGCCGCGCCAGCCCCGGCGCGCTGAAGAAGGTGGCGGGGCAGTGCTTGCAGGGGAAGCCCTGCCGCTCGCCGCCCCCCGCCGCCGCCGCCCCGCCGCCCTCGGGCTGCCCGGCGGCTGGAGGCGGCGGCGGCGGCGGCAGCAGCAGCTCCTCCCGCACGGCGTGCCACAGCCGGTGCTTGTCCCTGATGTCCGCCGAGGGGAAGCGGGCGCCGCAGAGGTGGCAGGCGAAGGCGAGCTGCCCGCGCTCCGGCGGCCCGAAGGCGGCTGGCCGCGCCGCGCCGTGGGTGCCCAGGTGCTTGCGGAGGTAGGCCTGCCGTCGGAAGCGCTTCTGGCAGCAGGGGCAGGCGAACGCCTCCCCGACGGGGCCGGGGCCGGGGGCGCCGGGGGCAGAGGCCGGGGCTCCGCCGGCGCTGTCCGCGCCGCCGCGGTGCTGACGGGGAAGCGGCGGCGGAGGCGGCGGGAGAGCGGCGGCGGGGCCGCGGGGCCGCCGCTCGGGGCTGTTCTCCTTGCCCGGCGGGGCGGCGGCGGCGGCGGCAGAGCCGTCGGCGCTGGGGCCGGGCCGCGGCTTGTGCCAGCGGCGGTGCGAGGCAAGGTTGGCGGGGCAGCTGAAGATCTTGTGGCACTCGGGGCAGCGGTACTCGACGCGCACGATGCGGGAGCAGCGGTGCTGGGCCAGCGCCAGCGGGTCGGCGTAGTGCTCCTTGCACAGCTGGCAGATGAACTCGCCCAGCGGCGTGCGCCCCCCCGACGGCGGCGGCCCCGGCCCCGGCCGCCCCTCGGGGCCCTCCTCCTTGATGCGCAGCCCCAGCACGGGCGAGGTGGTCACCTCGTCGGCGAAGCTCAGCTTCCGCGTGGCCTTCGCCTTCTTGCCGGGCGCCTTGGCCCTCGACGGCCGCTTCAGCGCCGGGCCCGGCGGCGGCGGCTGCGGGGCGGGCGGCGGCGGGGCGGGCAGCGGCGTGCGGGGCTGCAGCAGCAGCTTCTCGGCCGGCGGGAAGGAGGCGGCCAGCGGGAAGGACTCGGCGGACGCCGGGGAGCTGAGGCACCGCTCGAAGAACGCCGCCCGCGGCCCCGCCGCGCTGCACGGCCCCGCCGCCCCCCAGGCGCCCGCTGCCTCCGCCGGGGCTCGCAGCGGGCCCCCGCCGCCGGGGCTCCACGTCGCCGCGGGGGGCGCGGGGCAGGCGGCGGCGGCGGCGCCCTCCTCCTCCTCGCCCTCCTCCTCCTCCTCCGCCCCTTGCCGGGCGGCGGGGCTTCCCCCGGCGGCGGCGGGCAGTGGCGGCGACGGCGGCGGGTCCCGCTCCCGCGGGCGCGCGCGGTAGGAGCCGCCGGGGCGCCGGCTGCGCTTGACGAGGAAGCCGCGCGGCATGGCGGAGCCGGGAGGGCTGCGGGAGCGCGGCGCGCAGGGCCCGCCCGGCCTTTATACCCCCGGCGCCCGCTCCCGCCCGGGCGCCCTCCTCCCTCCGGCGCCGGCGGCCAATGAGGGGCTGGGGCCGGCGCTGGCGGCCGCGGGGGAGGAGGCGGCGGCAGGGCCCCGCCGGGCCCCCGCCGGCATCGCCCCGTCGGGGCTGGTGCGGGGCCGGGAGGGGAGGGGGAGCCGGAGGGAGCGGGGCCGCTTCTGCCGCTCGGACCCGAGCTGCGCGGCCGAGCACCGACGGCCGGGGCGTGCTCGCGGCTGCCCGTGCACCGACGGAGCGGGCTCCAGGCGGAACGGGGCGCTGCCCCAGCGGCTGAGGCCCGCCTGAGCGCCCCACTTACCCCCCTCAGCAGATCCGTGAGCGTGCTTTGCCTCGCTCTCCTCTCACGTTTCCCTCCGTTTTCGCCGCTGCGCTGAATTTTAGATTAGATTACAGACTGCGAGCGAGAGATTGCCCCTCGTTACTACAAACCATTTTAACTGGGACCGATGAGCCGTGCTGCAGCACAGCTAGATCGCTCCCTGGACGGACCGCATGATTTTTTCCTAATGCCCGGTTGACCTTTGTAACTGGGACTTCCAAACTACATTTCTCACTGAATTACTGTATCCCTGCTTACAGAGCCACTGTGTTATGCTGTTCCTCCAAGCAAAACGTAAATAGGTCTTTCAATTTGCAAAGCCATGTTCTTTCCTTTCAGTGTTCCTTTTGCTTTGGTCACACTGCAGAAGGCTGTGGTGGGAAAGCCCAGCTCAGATCCTGTCCTAAGGGGTGAGGAACCTCAAAGTGCCTTTTCCTACCTGGGAGCACCACGTGCCAGCTGGGCAGCAGGTGCATGGAGAGCATTTGCTGGGACCTCGGCCATTTTCCAGCGCTCCGAGCTGCAGGCTGGAGCTGTGCCAGGGAGCTCCCCCAGGCCCTCAGCAGCCAGGCCAGATGCGGCCCTGGGGCCCAGGGGCACTTCAGAGCCTCCCCTCCCAAAGCACTGCTCCAGCCCCAGCCCCTCACCACCCCCTGCTCCTTGCCCCAGCGTGGCAGGTGGCCAAACCCCCCCATGCTCTTGTAGGACCTTGGTGTGACTCTGTTGCACTACTGGTTTGTGAGGTGGGGCCAGAAGTGAAGAACCCAGCATCCCATCGATGGTCTTACTGCAGCGCATGCCACCTCCTGGGGGTCTCGTACAAAGTCACTGCCAAAACTGTTTCGGGATTCATGCCTGGGTTTGTTTCAATAAACTTAATGTTTTCCCTACCCTGCCCCTTCTCCCAGTTCCTTGGCTCCCATTTACGGTTTTACTTCAGCGTATTTTGCATCACCCCACCACAAGCGAATTTGGTCCTGCTGACCCTGGTTACACGAGACTCTCTGAGCTTCAAGGCTTTCTGAATTGTCACATGGCTTTATACTTTTGCCTTCAGCTTTTATTCCTTCCAAAATTTTCAGAATTAAGACATTCCAATGATTTATAAGGATATTTAACAATTTTGCACATGCACACACAACTCCTGGGGGAATTTGCAGGATTTTTTTCCCCCCCCGACATTAAATTCCACTGGTCCCATCACACTGCTGAGAGAGCGATGTTCAGCCCACCTGAACATCATACATGAGGGAAATTCATGTAAGGTGAAGGCTTTCCTAAGCAAGCAGCTGAATGCTGTCAGAAGAAGTGGCAGGTTTCCTGGCCATACACCATGTTCTCTGGAGTCTGATAGAACTAGGTTAGACCTCATCAAATGTATTGGCTGCTTACATAAGAGTCATCCTCAGATGACCTTGGATTAGCCAAAGGGTTAATCCCACACTTAATAGGAAATCAAACTTCTAGCAGAAAGATGTGATGGCTAATGAGCAGAAAGGACACAGGCACTCCTGGGGAGCCGGCAGGGCTGAGAGCGCGAGGAAGCAGTTCCCTCTCTTAAATCTTCGCCTCCTCAGACCCCAGCCCTCCTTCCTGGCCTGGTCAAATAAATGCAGGTGTGTCTAGGAAGCAGGGGGAAGCCAGATGCTGCTGCTCTTCCTCCCCTTGGCAGGGGCTTCCTCTTCTGTGTGGATGCGCTTTCACACCTGCTCACAACTTCCCTGACCAAACAGGGCCGTATTCGGGCCTTACCGGGATTCAGAAGCCAGGTTCAGCGATGGCCAAAGCAACCTCCTGAAGACCTTCTAGATATTTCCCCTGCCGAAAGCCCTCGCTAAGCAGAGAGGTCTCAGCATGTTCTGCAGGAAGCAGTGAAACAGAAACAGCCAAATTATGGCGGCGAGTTCCAGTGCACGGTGCTGGCGCCTCGTGCCTGAGGCAGCTGAGGCGACGCCACCTGTGGTGCCAGCGCCCACAGGCCGCCCAGCAGCCTGGCCGTGAGGTGGGCACCGCTCAGCCACCCAACCAAACCCAAACCCGCCAGGCTCTGGCACCTCGCCTCATGGCCTGTGGTGGGCTGGGGGCCTGTGTTGGTGCCAGGGACAAACAAATTGTCACTGAGTGAGCGGGCAGCTGCGTTTGGTGTTTCCTCAGGCATAAACAGAGAGAGGAATGTATGGCAGCCCTGCTGGCTGGGAGGGAGAAGGGCCTGGTGAGGGCTGGTTCTCAGAGAAAAGGCTAAAAACTCTTCTGGGGGCAGAAAGAGGGAGAAGTGCCTTCGGCCACTTAATAAGAGAAAAAAATAACCACAGCTTTAAAAAATAAAAGTTAAAAATAAAATAGAAAAGGACTATAAGCAAAGGATTAAAGGACATTTTTCTCCTTCATGTGTCCCCTGCCCACCACAAAAAAAAAAGTCGTTGTGGTCAAGTTTTTTATATTTTCAAATTTCAAATAAAGTTGACTTTTGAATCTTCCCTCAACATCTGGTTTGTAATTGGAGGAGCAGTAAATAGAAGGGAGGCAGGAGCCACCTCAGAAGACTGCCCTTGGTAGAGGCCGCCATGACGGCACAGCCTGAGGAGCAGTCCCAGCCCAGGGCTTGAGCAGGCTGCTGCTGGGGGAGAGCCACCAAAGCCTCCCCCTGCAAGGAGGCTGCCACTTACCCTGCTGCAGTCAGGGTTCGGTGCTGGTGATAGACATGGAAGGAGATCTCTGCATTGCGAGGCTCCATGTTGTCTAATATACCTGGCCTCGCTGGTACGTTAATTGGGGTTTGTTTTACCTGAGGACAATCAGCCTCAGGGGGGAAATTATGCTAACAGCGGCTGTTTTCTTTATTGCTCAAACATTAACGAAGAGGTTTCCATAATAGAAGGTATGAAACATTTGTTCTGTGAGGATACTTGGACTGGAGGCATTTTAAGGGGTTTTAGGACACTACAAAAGCATTCACCCTTCTTTCTCTTCCGTAAATGACGTCACACCATCGATATCACCGCACTGCCGTCACTGAGCTGATGCAGGAGGACAGTGATGCTCTCCATCCATGAGCCTCGATGGGGCCATTATGACTTCTGTTATTTCATTACTGATTTCAGCTGGTGTCCCATAGGCTGAAGCCATCTGCCATTACAATTGTGCTTGTAATGGAGTTATTTATTGATCTCACAAAGTCATAAATAGGAAGCTTGGGCTTCCTTCGGCATGAGATACTCAGCAGTCTTTTTCCTACAAACATCATTATATGTTGTAATTCACTGAAAAAGATACTCCTTTTCATGGAAAGGCCACAGTTATTAATTATATGAATAGCAGCAGCAGCTTTCAGTGAGCCCGAGTCCCAGCTGCGCTACGTGCAGATGTATGTGCAGATAGGTAGGCGGCTCTGCATGTGAAGAGCACAACAGCTCTAGAGACAAACAGAGAGCAGGAGTACAAGAGGGATGAGGCTCGTGAGTTGTGCCTGTCCTGCACATACCTCTTGGTAAGAAACACTTCCAGGCGCAGGCAGCACACCCAGGGAGACTTCCACAGGGACTCAGTGCAGGGAGCCAAGCCCTCAGGAAAATATTTACCTGGTTGGTTTTTTTTTGTTTGTTTGTTTGTTTTTACCCCCCCCCCAGAATTTTGTCATGCTCATGCTCCAACACCAGCTTTCTCCATCAAATTTTGCCAGCGTGAAGGGGGTACAAACAATTCCTATGACTGGTGCCAAATACTTGGCTTGGCTGTGCCCTGCCTACTTCTCCTTCTGTTTTATCAGGTTCCACCAAACTCTCATATCCCTCTCTTGCCTGAGCTGCAGGTAACTCCTGATGGAAAAATGTTATTGAAGCTTTGCTTTCCTATATGGAGGAATTGCAGGAACTGTTGAGGAACAAGGTGCAGTTCCCTCCTGGCCACTGCAAAGCAGATGGCAACATAGGAGCCATGAGCAGGAGCACCAGCAGTTACAAAGGGGCAGGTGGGGCACCTAAGGGAGAGATAAGGAAAAGTGGTGGTAGGGGATGGAGAAGGAGGGAAAACCAACACAGAACGCTGACCAGAAAAACACCATAAAGAAACAAGTAAGAAAACTGCATTACGTGGAAATAAAACACATCTGTGTTGGGTGCCTGCATTTCACAAAAGCAGCAAGGAGGGCAACAGCTCTCACAAGGAAATGACTCACATAATTCATCTCAGTGCATGAAATCTGAAGAAAAAGGGGAAAGAAAATGGATTGCTGGCCCAGAGACCTGGCTGCTCCTCTTAGGAAGCTCACCTCCAGCCTCTGAGGTCAGCCAACTTGCTGGTCCCAAAAACAAGAGCTGGCAAACTCCCTTCTGCACACAGGTGAGGCTGCAGTGCTGGAGTGTGGCGGGTGCATCAGGTGGGAGGCTGTGCCCCTCTGGGTGACGAGCAGTGTGGGAAAGCCCCTGGGGGCAAGGGCAAAATGAGCTCCCAGATGGGGAGTCAGAAAAGGGGAAATGTGACAGCATATAGGGATGCAGACGACAAGGGTGGCCAGCACTGGGTACTTGGGGGTGTCTCCAGCAGGGAGCATGGGGGAGAGCAGCAAAAATCAGAAATCATTGCCTTTCTCAAACCATTATATTGTTTTGAAAATATTTTTGCCGTTAGGAATTTGCCATGTTTACTCCAAAGTCAGACAAAACACAGGGGATTTGAAAACAGCATGAGGGGCTAAGGACTGCAAACATCAGCGATGACTAGCAGTTGCCATACGAGATTCTCCAAATGCATCTGTTTTGCTTCTTCCATGACATTTGATTAAAGTCTCGCTATCCTGACTATTAATTAAAGTGTTTGGAGGCGAGGCCCAAATTTCACTTCCCCTCCCAAGTTCACCAGCTCCATACTCCTCCTCCTCCAAATATGTTTTTGCTATAAATTACTGGCACTGTTTCTGTTGATAGTCAACATAATCAAACATTTGTAAGCATGCTGTCTCTTCAATCTGTTCAGTTGATGCACTTTACCTGATCTTTCATTAAAGTAATCAAAACACTTGCTGTGCCGCATCTAATGAATGTTGCATGTATGATTAAGTACTTTCATTCATATTGCAAGTTTGATTTAATGTAATCTGCCTTTCAGACAGCCATTAGCCTAGCTCCTGCGTGAATTCGATTAATTGGCTGAATTCTTCCAGATGTCCATTAAGTATTACAGGAATTTCTATGTAAAAACAGCAGGGACTGTCTAGCAGAGAACCAAACAATGATATGTTATATTGCTGCCATGACTTACAAAAAGCTGGATTCATTTTCATTAATAAAACATCTGTACTCCTGCACAGCTATGCATCAAGATGCATTTATTTTATATGTTTATTTCTCTTATGACTATAAATAGACAGTTAAACAGAAGCACAGTATGTTCAGTTGGAAGATACACAAACAGAAATGTATTAGAAATGAAAATATGAATAAGGAATAGCTGAGTTAATCCTTCAAATAAGCATTAGGCGTTGTAACAAACAAGGGAGCGACTCCTATAGCTGCGTGATATTTCTTCCCACAAAGGCATTTTTCTTTAGACAGCTACAAATCCACCAAACAGCCAGCTCTTGAGTTGAAAAGTCCTGTGCCTGTTCTATGTTACAAGGCACATCATCACACCTTTAGGCAGGAGCAAAAACACAGTTGAGCATTTTTCGATGGTATGGGGTAAAGAGAAAAGCTGCCATTGAAATAAAAAATTCTGATAAAGTTTTTCTTCTTAATACTTAAAACTAGAATTTTCTTCTTTTGTTTTTAACACAGTTGCAGTCTGGAAAGGAATCACTTTTTCCTAAAAAGCAAAGTCAGTTTGGATTTTGGTGTGCCATACTGAGCTCGTGCAGGGAATGATGGTGTTTCAGGGGGTGACGAGGATGCCTCAGCATGCAGATGGAGTTCTCAACTTTCTGCCGAACATCCTAGCTCCAGGAGCACCTTTCAAAGCACTCTGTGGGACCTGTGGACCTCCTTGCCCCTTTCATTCCCTCTCCCCCTCACCAAATACTCTCCTCTCCCTCACGCAAGGGCAGGAACCCCAGCAAGCAGCCTGGGGAGGCCTTGCAGGAGCTTGACGCTGCCCCTCTAAGGTGCTGACCCCAGTGCAGCTCCATTTTCCAAACATGCCATCAAACATCTCCTCGAAGGCAGGGAGCTACCAGGACACAACCGTGCTTTATTTCTCCCTGTTGTCCCAGTCAGCAGAAGCTGGTACAAGCCAGTTCCTTTCCAAAGGCTGCTTTAAAGATGCTCAACTTACAGGAGACAGCTGAAATAATATCGCTTAGCAAAATTCAGACCGTACAGCAAGAAGAATCTGAATTTACTGAACTGCAACTCCTGTTTTCTTCCAATAGCTCACAGAGTCGCGATGGTAGCTGATAGCTGTCTTGTTTATTTACACATTGTCTCCTGGTTCCACTTCTTTCTCCATTTCTTGCTTTTGTTGCTGTGTTCTCTACTATCCCCCTATAGCAAACATACACAAAAAACTCCTGACAGCCGTGCACATTTTTACAATTCAATGCTCTCTCTGTTCTGCTATGAAAAATACTTTAAGACAAATTTTCTACAATAGTTGTGCTGTGAGAACTTGGTCCAGGACCCAGGCAACTTAATACAAGTATGGGCCTATAAGTTTCAGCGATCACACCAAAATCTCTTCAGTAACCCACTGCAACATCCTCATGCAAATGACAGGGGAACGCAAAGCACCGGTGTGTGAGTGATGCCACTGGTCTTCATTACAGAGGCCTTTTGTCAGCAATGGAAACGGCGGTGGCAGAGCAGGTCGCTGAGCAGGGGACTGCAGCGGTGCAGGGGGAAAGAAGAGGATGCACACTCTCCTCTGCAAGCTGCAGCAGCGCTGGGAGAAGCAGTTCCCCGCTCTGAAACGCATCAGAAATCTGGCTCCTAGCACAACCAGAAGCAGCTCTTATATTGCTGCACATAGCAAAATCCTGTAAATATCATTTATAGGTGACCAATTTCAAAATGTAATGTAGCAAAGCAAACTGAGCTTTGGCTAATTTACAGAGCCGTATGTTTTTCAAGGCGAATGTGGACAAGTCACATCTTCTTTTGAAGCCCGAGAGACTGAAAAATTAAATCAGTGGGCTTTGTTATTGGTGTTTTTCTAATACAAATGTTTTGAAATCCCTGCCTTTCATGTGTCTCTTACAAATAAGCAGAAACGTGTGATGAATCATCTCAGCTTTTAATTCCTTTAATAGATTCTTATCTCACCCACTAACGTCTAAACAATTTTTGTTTCTGTAACAATCCCTTCCTCAGTGGTAAATATTGCTCTCAGACAACATCTTGTTGTTTGGAGGTTCATTATGTTCATTCTGTGGCTGAGACTCATTATACTCAGTTATTTATTTAAAAGAACAAAATGACAGCAAATGCCTGCATTTATCATGTTTCCCTTTACACATTTATAAAATATATTTCAGCAGGAAGGCCCAGCCACTCTCACAGTTTTGAGCAAGCAGCTGGCCTTCCTTCGTAACCATCACTCCCCGATAAAGAAATACTTAAAGACTATGGTGCAGCCTCACCTCGCTCACTAAGTGGAACTCCGCTGATGCTAATGGGAGATTTGGCAAAGACAGGAAAATAATTTGTGAACTATTTCATTTTTTTTTTCAATTACAAAATAAAAACTTTGGGAATCGTTGCCGAGGAAGAAGCAAATGAAAACGCCACTGTAAGACACAGTGAAATGGTGTATGTGGAACCAGCCCAATAAATAATTTGGATACCTGAGGATAGGTTTGAAACTTCCTGCACAAACAAAGTGTCACTGATCTACCACTGAAGATTTTGCACTCTGTCACGCAAAAAAAGGTCTTTTATTTTTCCACAGAAAAGTCACCAGCCTTTACACTAATAGCTCACCAATAAAACTTATATAGAGTGGCTTCTGCTCATGTTATTCTTATAAAGTCCTGAAACCCCATCTCCTAAATGAAACCCCAAGTCCCACGGTGGCACCCACTTCTGTTCCCACCAGACTACCTCTGGTCCCCAAAAGAGAGGGCCTAACTGGTTCAGTCATAGCAAAAAGTTATCAAGATGCCTACGTAGATTTTAATCAGCCTAATTAGAAAAAGAGAGAGCAGCTTGGCTGCAGTGAGCTGTAAAATACATTTTTAAATAGGCCACTGATACAATGGAGGCAAGATGAAAAACAAGAGAGGAGGGCAAAGGTTTCGCTGTGTGGCCATTCTGGGAACTGCCTGAAAAACAAGAACAAGGCTATTCAGAGCAGAAATGTTAAGGAAAAAAAAAATCTAAACTGAGTGTAAAAGATAGGAAATAGAAATATGACAAAGTATCATACAAAGCAGAGGTCAAAAAGACATCAGTAATTAATGGTGAAAAGATAAAGAAGCAAGCACTTAATTTAAAAGAAGTAGTAGAAGAAGGCATAATGGTTCTGCAATCGGGAAAAAAAGGATTTTGCAGAAGTAAATGAAAATGAGTAAGATTGCAATAGGGGAAAAATGGATAATTGAAGAAGTAGAAGAACTGTAAATTGCTGCAGAAATTCACCTGGAACATAAATCAGTTGTTTAGGACTGAAGGCGAAAAACATTTCTGAATGGATCAATTTTTTCTAAGGGACCTTTAGGCACACACCACCAATTTTGCTCTGATATTGTTCCGCATCCAGTTTTTGTGCATGGAAAATACAGGTGACAATGTCTACTGAGTTTGGAAGTTTAAAGATTACTGTCTGAAATGCAGACCAATGTCTTCTACTTTTGTCTTATCATCAGATGCCTACTGGAAGGGAATGGGTTGGAAGCACAAGCCCAGAAAAATGGAAAGTACCAGATGTTTAAAACCAGCAGATACAACACCATTAACATCTTCCCAAATTTTCTGCTTGTTTCGTTTTCTGAGCTTCAGTGCCAGATAGGAAAAAATAGATAACGCTGAGGGTAAAACAGCAGGGGACAGCCTACACCAGTACAGCCTCAATTACTGTCCTGAGCTGGAACAAAAGCAAATCTTAAGGGAAAAAAAAATAAAATAAAAAGACCCAGGGAAGGTATGGCTTCCCCACAGCCTCTGATGCAGGAGACTGTCACACCACCTCCACCAGAAAAGGACGTGGAAGAGCAAATGATTTACCTTACAGTTGCTCCTTGAATTGTTTCTGTTTATTTCCCAGTTAAGCCCCTTTTACTTTCCTCCAGGATCTGAGTAAGAAGACTCGCTTGCCCAAATAAATAAACAAACTGATTGTGTTAAACAGGTCAGACTTATCAGAGCAATCACACTTAACCTAACGCTTTCTTGGTTGAGCCCCCTGATGCTGGCTGGGTGGCTTGAGGAGGATGCTCGGGTCCTGCAGGATTGCAGAGCCCTGCGCAGCAGCTCACAAAGCAGCAGAAAATTTATCTGCTCTTCAGAAGCTGCTGCACCGGAGGTTTGATGTATTATGCAGTAATGCACAAGCCCTTACACCAGACAGTGACCGTTCCAGTCTTATCAGAAGGATTAATAACCACATCAGCCCAGTACTGCAGAGCCAGCTCAGAGACTAATTCCCAGGGGCTGGACCGCAAGCTGAACTTTTACGTGGCAATGTAACACACGGTGCTGCGGGCTGTAAAGTACAGTCAGCCTCTTCTGGGAGGAGACTGGCAACAGATTCACCTGGTATGGCTGTGGAGCTCAGGCAGCAAAGGAAGATATACGTGGTATGTGCGCTGTGTGAAGGGAACCTGTTTTAGCTGAAAAGATGCAGTGCTTTCCCTCAAATATTGTTTTTCAGTAGCACACTAGTGTGTGGATCTAGGAAAAGGCAGTCCATGATATTCTGTGCGTCCACAGGACTTGGCAAAACTTTATTCCCTGCCATCTTCAGAAAACAAGCAAAAGAAATCTTAACAGCTGCAAGGGTTGAGTGAGGCATAAAGCCCTTAAACACCATAAGTCACACCCAGGAGCATCCCCCTCTGGACGCTGATCCTTAATCCCCAAGCGTCCAGAGCTCTCGGAGGCTTAATCTCTTTCAACAATGGGATGAGCTGGGGGCCATGTCCTTCCAGGATTTGCCCAACACCCCAGCACACATGTCTTTGAGGAGGACAAGACCAATTAATATGTCCTGAATTCACATTTTTACAGCCATTCATTTTAAACCCATGTCTCTCTCACTGCTGGGAAAACCTGAATTACGGAAGCCATCCTCAGCCCACCAGCACCATGGGGTGGGAGCTCCCCAGCCAGCTCAGCCCCACAGGATACACTCCTGCACCCGTGTCCTGGATCCTTGCCCCTTGCCCCGACACACAGTGTGCCTTCTCGTGGCAAACTCCCTGCCAACCTGCCAAGTATGTGTTTTATATCCTCTTGAAACTTGAGTGGGAACCCGTGAGAGGCTTCTTGAGTTGGAAGCTGTTGCTTGAGGAAGAGTAACAGAAGACTGATATCTCTTGGGAAAAGAGAGCCAAGGGATACCAGCACATGCTCGGGGTGCATGCCTATTTAACCTTACATTGTGCTGGCAAATGGTTAAAATCTCTCCTTTACTGGCCTCTTAATGTGCCATTCATCTGTTGTAGATCACTCAAGAGTGATCTCCACCATGGAGCTCCACGGTTGTCCTCCATCTCTGCAGGGCTGCAATAAGTCATATTTAATTGTGTCAGTATTAATACTGCATCCAGTAGAATGAAGTTTGCTTTGAAGCAGAACTGTTTTCTGGTGAAGTTCTTGGTTCCTCCGAAAGAGAGAAGCAAGCCTGACAACAGCTTTCCTCGCTTTAATTACTGTAAGTGTTTTCTTCGTGCCAGCAATCTCCCATGGATGCAACAATCAATTCTCAGGACAAGGACAGATGAACAGCTAATACATCTGAACTGAAAGGAGCGGAGAAAAGAGAGATGAAATTGAGAAAAAAGCTTACAATGAAAATGAGCCCAACCTTTGGTTGTCAGTTGATACCCTTGCCTGTTCCTTTTCCCATCAGCTCTGTTTTGTCTTTCTTCTCTCATGTGCCCAAGTAGCTGCTTCATCTGAAAACTGGCAGATTCACGGAGCTCCCTTGGCTCTGCTTTAGCAGCACTTGTCTCCAGCTGCAAAGCGCTTCTTTTATTTTGCTGGGGAAACATTCCAGCATTATTAACTGAGTGTTTTTCAATGTAAGCTTTAACCTCGCAAGACTTTTCTAAGTCAACAGCAGCAATGCTGGCACATGAGGACCATCCCTTCAGCTCTTATTTGGAAGGGCATGGCTGTAACAAAAAAGTGAGGAAGAAATCTAGAAATGTAACAACACACAAAAGAGACTGAAAATTATTAAAACCTGTCCTTAACAGCTAGAACTGGACACTTACTGATATCCTTCAAGTGGACCTCAGAATGGACTTTGGACCTTGGCAGCTCTAAAGAGGTGCCTAGTTCTTCATTCAAGGACTTCAGTGCGCTTAAAGTTGAGGGAAAATCAATACTGGATATTTTGGATATCCACAAAATGAAATATGGATATTTTTGTGGAGAAAAATGGGGAAGAGAATCAGCTTGCTCAAGATAACCAGAGGGACAGACCTGGAGCCAGAACGGAGGCTTATTCAGTACCAGACCTGCACAGCACCTGCAGAGTCACTAGTTCCTAAGGCAGGCATTGCTGGCTTCCAACTCAGCCCCCATCTCTTCAGGACAACTCATGGAGCCACTCATGGGGCAGAGAGGGAGAGAAAAAGGGAAGAATTGGCCCCATCTCAGCATCAGGGGGCTGGGAGTGCACTTAGAACTTGCAAAAATCCAGGGTCTGGCTTAAAAGATGCACAGAGTAGAAATGCAGTAGGGCACAACCAACAGGACATGGACAGAGTTATACAGAGGTCAGGATAGAATCACATCCAGTAAATGAAAACAAAGAGCAACACACACTGTGTCTCTACAATTTTAAAATGTTGTTGAAGAAAAAGAAACTCAATAGAAAACATATTATTTGTGCCACACACCTCCCCCATCAAAAAAAAAAGGGGGGGGACATACGCTGTCAATCAGTATTTTTCAGATTTAGATTTTTTGAGGGGGTACAGCAAGCCAAAATGCAAACAGACACAAATTTCCGTTTGGCTAGCAATCCAGTTTTATGTCCCATAATACTTTCCATCAGCCTTAAAGTCAAAAAATTGCCAATAAAATAAAAGCTGCCGGGATTGCTAGGAAGAATTTTGTGACAGGCAACTTCCTGTTAATAGCCCCTTATACACAATGTTGTGGAAGAGAAAGAGGTGAAAAAACACTGCTATAAGCAATATGGCCATTTAATCCGTAACATGGGAATGTATTTCTGCTCTTTTTCCCTCCCTAGATTCATTTTATGTTCCCATCAGAAGGTTAATTGTGTTAACAGGAGTTACGGCCACAGGGGAAAGATGTGATTGAATACTGAGTGCAGTTTTAGCTGATAACCTCCGAGTGAGTGAAAGGGCACAAAAAGGGGCTGATCTCCTCTAAAGGGGTTGTCAGTCATTCAGGAAAAGTGCAGCTGTGGGAGAAACAGCCTTATCTCCCCGGACACGAAGAAGAGAAGCTATCAAAATAATCTCAAACCTGCACTCATCCCAGGCTGTATGGCTGTGCCTCTGGATCTGACAGCTGAGTTAAATACGAATGACTGGCTTTTTTTGTGTGCGTGAACAAACAGACCCTGACTTTATGCACATTCTTGAAGACTGATTACGTTGCATGAAAATGTTTAATTAACAACAATAGGCCCAAAATAATTATATTTCTAAAAAGCTGGCATGAAATCTTGTCATCTTTAACGTGACAGCACAACTCCTGTTTGCTGAACTGAGGACATCATTGCACTCTGAGATTTTAGTTAAACAAGCAGTGAAGTCTTTCCCATAGATTTAAACTTAATCAAAAATGCATGAAAAACAAGGACTTCCCTCTCCACTGATCATTTAGGCCCATGTCTGAACTCATTGTGTAAAATTACATAGGATTTTTGGTAAGTAGATTGGAGAAGAAGGGTTTATAAAAAAAAAAAAAAGGAAAAAAAAAAAAGGAAAAAAAAAAAGGTTAAGTATTTCCATAAGCTGCAGTTGATGAGAGTAAGTATTTGTGGAACTGACTGCACCCACAGAGACAGGACAAAAGACCAGAGCATATGTCTGTGCTAGAATACAGGCGGTGAAGTTTGCAGCTGGTTTGTCTTATAGGTGCACTGCAGGCTCCAGAAACATAAGACCTTCTCCTCCATGCACGCCCAGAGAACCTTAGAAATACCTGCTGTTACCAGCTGCATCACAGCTATCCTTTCCTACCTTGAAAGTGGGTGGGATGCTAACCCTCCGAAACCTGGCAGCCCCTTCCCATTCAGTGAAGATCCTTTTCTCAGTTAAAGAGATGAAAATGCATATATATGTGACCAGCTAGACCCAGAATATACCAATTCAGTCTTGGGAAAGAAAAAAAAAAAAAAAAAAAAAAAACAGCTGAAAAAGAAATATTTAGACTTTTACTTAAAATTGCCCAAATATAAACCTATCTGCCTTTTTCCCCCAAAGCTTCCAAGTGCAAAAAGTTCTGTAATATTAACATCAACAGTACAACTTGAACAAAACAACTAAAATGCTTATTGACTTGGTAGAAGGGAAAGCCAGTTTGAAATATTTGATCCTAACACCAGCTAAGCAAGTATGTGTAAAGTGTAAAGCCTGCACTTGTTGATTTCTGAGATAAAAATCAATAAAACTGTCCATAACCTATAACTCTTCGGTTTACCTCTCCATAGAGATCAAAAGAGAGTAATTAGATTTCTGCCTGACTAGCAGGGGTAGAAAACTGTTTCATTTTGGATCAAAACCTTCCCAGTGGATTACACCTTCTAGCCACTGCCTATCAACACTTAACAATTGCTTCTGTATTTGACTTTGACAGAACTACCAGAATGTTACTATCTAATTTTCAGTGTAGTTGATACAGGGTTTTGAAGCTTTATTCTAGTGTCAGATTTTAAAATTAATTCTTCCCACTTCATATTTTACATTTTTACTCTGCTTGGTGTTTTGTAACATCCAGTCTTTCTAATGCTATAAATAATTAAAAAACAAAACGACAACACCCATCCAACCTCTACTTTACAACAGGCAAAAAACCTTAATCTATTATTGATGATCCAGCCTTTGGATTCAGATATAATTCTAAACAAGCAGTTGTCTGCCTTGGATTGTCTCTACATTTCATATTCAAATGAGGTTGATGCTGTTGCATATATTTTCATCTGATGACATTTTAATATCACCAGATGCTATTGCCTGCATAGGAGATAACTGCTTCAAATACAGCCTCCTTCCCCTTCTAAGCATAGCAATATTGAGGGTCAGGCAGAAAACAGGTCATGTTTTAAAATAACAGCTCTATAACATTTGCCACTATCACTGTTCTCTCACATTTCAGCAGTCCTGGAGTCTTTCTGTAATAATGGCTTTTTAAAGAGAAATGTCACTCTGCATTTTGATCTTCCTTAACTCAGCACCTTTTTGAACAGTCTGAGAGCATGAAATATCAAATAACAAAAAGCACTCGCAACAACTTCACATGCTAGATAGAGATTAATCTATTGGAAAATATGTGACAGCCTAAGTTCAAGTTCCATGTAATGAGCTGTGTTGATGGACAGATGCAATAAATTCCTGTCCTGATACGGAGGACTTTGTCAGATGAAGTCCAGATCACAGACAGACACCCCCAGCACCTCCTGCTATACTCCGAGTGAGCGTGTGGGGGCATTTTGCACTCACTTGCTCACAGGATTAACAAACATTTCCATTCTCACAGCTCTGAGCATTAAAAACAAACAAACAAAAACAAACAAACAAAAACCTAGCCTCATTTTTAAAAAGAACTAAAACTTGCAGTATTTGAACCTGGACACGTTGTATATCTGTGCAAATGCTTGAATTACATAAGATTTAAGCTTACTCTAAGTGTATGCTTTTTGATTGAAACTCCTCGTGAGCTGGATCATCTTTCACTGTCTGTTGGACAGGTTAAAGCACCCTAATCTCTAAAAAGTACTGTATTGCTATCGGTTACCGCTTTGGCTGCTGATGGGGAAACCATCCCAGGACACCTCTCTCCTCTGCAAAGGGAATTGAGAAGGATAGTGAAGGCAGCTGGCTAGTCCAGGAGAACCTGTAGCTTTCCAAGGCTGCCAAACCCTGGGCCTGGGTATGTCCCAAGGCCTTTCTGTTTTGGATGGTGAAATTCTCCCTTGCTTGATCACAGCAGTCCACAAAAGCGAATGTCCCATTTGAGTTCATCAGACCAGAGCATAAGGCAGAAAGCCCCAGGCTTGAGACCATGAATCTACCTTGCGTGACAGCTTGACATGGTGCTGTGCAAGCTCACATTGAGAAGGAAAGCTATTTTCTCTCTCTGAAAGGTGTACTAGCTAGGGCACAGAGACATGCCCACAGATATTTAATAATTCTGCACTTCAGCTCATTTACATGGCCCCAGCTTCGGCAGAGGTTTTGTCACTACAATCTGCAGTGTGGGATTAGTACCTCCAGGACATCTCCAGCACCTCCAATTAGGGGGCTGTTTCCAGTATGAAACTTTTGGGTGCCTTCTCCATGCCATGCCTGAAATGGAGACAAATGTCAGCACTCACTCCGAGACAGAAGCAAGGCTACCTTCTGCTCAGCACATCCAGAATAATGTTACCGAGCAGCACTGAAATGCTCCACTTTTGTAAACTCATATACAAGATGGTACAATTTGCCCTACTTCCCCACTTTCTTTGTGCTGGCACATCTGCTCCTCAAATCCAGGCAACATTTTCATTGCAAAGTCCAAGCACCACAGTGGCTGCTGTACATGCGGAAGCCCTCGTTTATATACCTGAGCAGTGGATCCTAGCAGCTTCATACAGGGATGTGATTGCTTGTGAAATGTGGCAGTAAATATTGTAAGCCTAAATACATATTATTGAGAGCCATTTTTCTAACCTCAGGACCATCAAATCATTTCTTTACGCTATGCTACATTTTAAATCAGATTCAATTCTGTCTGTGGTTTTATTCTGCCCCTAGTGAAACATCTCTTTATCCAATCTTTATCTTTTATCAGTTTCCATTAAATCCTGCCCAGATGCATTAGCATTAAAGCAGAGACAGTAAAGATTTTCTGTGTTATAACCGCTGAAGGGTTACATTGGTAGAAACAACTTTACGTGCAGTTCCACAGCACAATTTCCAAGTGGCAAACCTGGTTCAAGAGAGTACCACCCTTCTTTGATGAAATTTACTGGTTCCACCTATGGGGTTCATAAAGCTACATAGAGAAATGTGCCCTAAATCTCACCAGTTAAAAATGACATAGGTTTTCAAAAATACATATTTTTAAAGAGTTACTGCATTGCCTTAAGTAGTAGTTGCATTGTCATAACTGCTCAGGTGGTTAAACTAAATCAGGAATTCTTCAGCTCTGTTCACCACTCAAGATATCATAATACTAAGCAAATCTGCATTTTGCTGAGGCAAATGTGCCAGAGGGGTCCATTCCTGAACTGCACCCAAAAAAGAAGTCTTGATTCTGACCTTTCAGAGGACATCAAAGAGACAGCAGAGGTTGAGGGAAGGGCATCTGAGGGAATACAACTTAGCAAAGTGCTTACCCTCATGCCTAATTTGAAGCTGCAGCTTACACGCTTTGCTGAATTGGGACTAGTGACTTAATTGTGAAGTTATCTGTATTTTGTCCTATGTTAGGTACAATAATTTTATTAGGTAACCTTAGCAACTAGGCAGGACAGTTAAATTATAAGTGACACCCTGTTAGCATGAAGCCATTGTTCACCTGACATCTCAAGAAAGGTGTTTGGGCACTTCACGTTCCCTCCCCTGATTCTGATTTTTCTGGTGAGAGAAGTGTTCTATCTCCATCGCTGCCCCCATTCCTCCCCTGCCTTGTTCTTTCTGTTCTGTGAAGGAGGAAGCTTTCTGTCTTTATTAAAGTCACACCAGTCACGAAGTACTCCCTTGACATGTAACAGGCTGAAACACAACAGATTTTGAAGAGCTGGCAATTGCACATTGTTCTGCGGTGCTCCGTTCTCCCGATTCTCCTTTTGGAGAGCAGGTGATTGTGTGAAAGATACATACAGTTCCTTTCCCGCGTGCACGTGTGGCTCTACGACCGTCTGTGTGCCTCAGCCTCACGGGCATAGGAATTGCACACAACCTATTTCCAGGCAGGCAGTGTTCTTAGACCTTTCTCTATAGATGCCAATTAGAAGATTAGCGTCTTTTCTCTTCCCCTCTTTGCTATTAAATAGTCACACAAAAGCTGAGCTGACAAATTGCTCTCTCTATGGTGTGTGACAAAGACAGACAATAGATCAACATCATTTACTATACTCAAATCCTATTAATCACAGATTAATGAGAACATGTCTAGGGGGGGAGAAATTACCAGAATGTAGGCATATTGGCTTGTTACTCATGTAACATCTGCTGTAGCTTTACCTTTAGAGTCATGTCATCTTTTATCACATTGAAATAATGTTTGCTCCAGAAACATAATTAAGATAATGGGTCCTTCCTTTAACAATCACTGAGGTACAGTAGGATTATATTTCTTAGCCATTTGTTTTTTTCAACTCTCTTAACTACTTCCTGAATATTTCTATCAGTCTTTATGTGATTAATGAAAATGTATTTATAAGCATTAATAGAAACTTATTATCTTTATTCTTATTAATCATAGTTTTATTTGTTATCTTTCTCCTCTAACAAATTACACAAAGTAAAACTAGATTTTAGCTTTTAGTTTTTAAGCTCTTTCTCTTTTAGGAGTAACTATTAATAATTTTTCATCAATTCAAATTACAACAGTGTTCAACGTTACGTTCGTTTTGATAAATGCGCACGTTTCTAACCTTCTTCTTGAAGTACTTGCAGAGTTGAATTGCTTGTCAGTCTGTTCCCCCATTTTCTTTTCAGCTGCTGTCATTGGCAGGGTATATTGTTCAGATCGGCAGCCCAGTATGCGCATTGTCTCAGTGCATTTAACCACCTACCCTTTCTCGAATCGTCTTTTTCCTCCATTTGCCTTTTAGACCTGAAATTCGAAGTCCTGGGTTTAAGTAACCGGTGTTCTTCGTGACACCTCCTAACGCCGTTATCCTCAACACGGGGGAAGCTCTGCCACGGCTAAATAGCAAAGCAATTACGGCCATAATCAGCCGGCAATAACGGGGGGCTGCCGCCCACACCCATGAGGGTGTCTCCCAGCAATTAACTGCCCCTTGCCCTCAGGGCCCCGCTCCAGCACCGCGGTCCCGGACAGCTCCGCGGGCCTTGGGGCTGCCGAGGGCGGGCCCGGCGGAGCCCCCTCAGCTCTCGCCGCCCCCTTCAGGGCCCAGCCCGGCTGAGGCTGCCAGAGAATCCCCCACACACACACACGTCGTAGCCCCGTCTGGAAGGACCTCGGTGCCTTGTAGATCTGCACTCAGGGACTGATCCTGCCGCCAGTTTCCCCTAGCGGGCAGCACCTGGGCTTGGGATTCACAGACCTGCGCCCTCCTGTCAGGGTAGCTATGTCAGCCGCCAGTCTGGAAAACCAAGGCAGGGATTATGCCTTCCTGTAAAGTACAGTCGTGTTTCACATCCTCATACAACCACTGAGCTTACTCACCCATGCCACAGGAAAACTAGGCTCAATGCTTGTATCTGTGCAAGGGGAGCCCAACCTTCCCCCTTCTAAAAGAGTGTCCCTCTCCACCTGATGGCAGAGTTAGCTGTACCGGGGCACTCTCCACTCCCCCTGCAGAAATGGGGTTGCTGTGCTTCAACTACTCAAACATTCACAGAGAAGGGGGGAAGAGGGAGATCAACCCTCTTGCTTGGTGGCTAAGACAACCAGAGGAAAATCTAGCCATCTGTCCCAATCCCCTCTCCAAGAATGGCTCATACTTCTTTATCCAATAGTTGGTGTATTTAGTACACAATAGCAGGGCTTCCCACAACACAATTTTGCCCAGGCCACAGTGAGTCTAACATGAAATCGTATATTTCTTAGCTATCTCTGAGGAAGTTCAGCACAGTGGCCTGGTTCCCCACCCTCGGGTGACGGATGGAGCTGGTGCACTGCATCTTTTTCACCAGGCCTCAGTGAGATTACCTTGTGGATCACAGTGAACTGGGAAGTCTTTCTTTTTAGCCCTTGACTTGGGCAGTTCACTGGAGATATACACATAGATCTGAACTGTCACAATCAGAAGGCCTACTGCTATCTCACCTACATCCCGTGTGACTGATCTAATCAACTACTGGATATAAAACCAGTGATAAGACAGTCAGAGCTCTTCGTATCTGGGAAAAACAACAACAACCCTCAAAAAAACAACATTGATTCTACTGGTGTTAGTTGTGAAAACTGGCCCAAGGATTTCAGCATACTCAGAGCATGTGGTGGCAAATTCACCTTCCAGAAGGAAATGAGGAAAGACCTGCTGAGGCCACAGGCTCTGACAGGGGAAAGGTTAGACATACCAGCTGCTGTGCCCTGAGAAAACTGACATCCTTCAAGGTAGGGACAGAAGGAAATCTTCATGTATGTGGGACCTCAGGTATGTCCAAAACAGAAGCACATTCAAAATGGGGAGACTTTGGGTAGCATCTGCAAAAAGTGGTCTTGAGAATTAGATTTGGATGTAGGACCCTCATTTCTGCCTAAATTCTGCATCCTTTTGTGGCTTTGGTCTGTAAAATGGGGGTATGCAGCCTTTCCAAGTGATTGTGAGGATAAAAGTATTCATGGTTTTGAGGTAATGGTACTAAAACTCTGGTAAATGGGGAGCCAGAGATAGATGAGGGCTGCTTACTCACACCGTGCTTCCTTTCTCAATAACTAATAGCATGTCTAGGCTTTGATGTTGATGGGTAGGCAGAAGAGTGGTCTTGATTAAAAGCATTAATTTACCTCTCTGAGATAACAGATTCATATACACAGGTCTAAATCAGGAGTAACTCCATCAAAATAAACAGCCCTCAGGTAAAACGGGTGTAAAAGAGAAGAGAGCCAGGCAGCATCTAGCAGATATATGACAAGGTAAATGGGTGAACACAAGGAAAGTGAATTATTGTTATTATATGTGCACGTTACACTCAGTGCCATTAAAAACTAATGCTACAAAGAAAATACCTTTCAAGCTTTCAAAGTATAGGCAATAGCGGCTGCCAAGAACTCATCAAAATCTGTGAATGTTTCCTTTGTATATGTTGCCTTCATTGCAGCATTGATGTAAATCGGGAGCACCTTCACTGGCATAAATCTGACAGGAGAAAAAAATCAGGTCTGTTAACTCTAAGGAAATTAACTGAGACCCATTGACTCAAGAAAACCTTTAGAAAATTTGAATTGCATCTTAAATGAACATTTAATTTCATAATTTGTCACCTTAGATAATAATGTTAAGAGATCTATGCCGGTACAAACCACTGCGTTAATTACAGTAAAAGCCATCAAATTAAATTAAATTTCTGGAATCAATAGCATTTCTACAAGTACCATCCCTAATGACAGCCATACCTTTCATTAGGAGTTTTATTAATGCATGTGTTATATCTGTCACCTTCTTCAGTTGTGAGCAAATTCGCTATATGTTAATTCACACCAGATAACAATCGTTTTTCTTGTACTTATCTTCTAAACCTGCTGATAAGATATGTCAACACCTATACGGTTTTTTTGTTTTATTTGGGGATTTTGTTTAAGTTTTGGTGTTTTTATTTTAAATTTGCTGCTAAATGACAGTTTCCAGGGATTTTAATTGTAATAATGGACAACAATAATGAAGAGTAAAAACTTTACTCTCTTTGCTGCAGTCTCCATGAATGTGGAGTAATTACCCCAGTAATGAAATCTAAGCACATAAACTTTTATAAGTTTTTCTTCTCACTTCAAGGGGAAAGTATTCTCATGCTTCCACACAGACAAACCATGGCAATATTCATACAGTTATTTACACACACTCTCCAAATAATCTGCTTACATTAAGTTTAGACCTAATACTCTAGAAAATTCAGCATCACACCAGCCTTCCTGTTTATCAAGTGTTTTCATGCTGTGTATCACAGTCAAAGCATCACCTCCCTCAATAGACACTCTCATGACAAACTGCCAGGACACTATGAAGATTGCTGTGAGTGCATAACACCTTATGCTAATTTCCAGCATGTTTAATCTCTGCAGTCTTACCTCCTTCTACCAACCATATCATCAGCAAACTTTTCCAAAGCAACATAACCTTAATTACATTTTAACTTCATCACAGAGAGAAGTGATATATTCATTTACTGTTGGGAGGCAATTTTCAGGTTGAGCTGCGGGTGGTTTTCTTTTTTCATGGTGACTATTTTTTTTCAGACAGGGCACAACTATAACAAAGTATTAGAAAAATACATTCTTTTCCTTAGCTCTTAGTCATTCTTTAGTGGACTATAAAACTGATTTAAAAAAAAAAAAAAAGCCACCACCACCAACAAAAAAAACACTTTTCCTGTGACAACAACTGACTGTGTGAACATAAGGTTAAGGTGTCCCTCCTCTTGTCAGCAAATTTTAGCCACTTAAAAGACAGCTGTATATTTTAAATCAGTTGGTTAAACACCTTCCACACATGAACGGCCTTTTTGGTCCCTCTGTGTCAGAGCTGGGACACAGGCAACTGGACCTAGGTGTGATGAACCCACCCGTAACCTCCATGTTTTGTTCCACATCATGGGTGTCAGAAAGGAACCTCCACTTAGTTTTACTGCAGACCAAGAAGCCAGTAGGGGCACATACAGCATTTAGCATTAGTAACCCATACCCAAACCCAAAACCCAGGCCAACAACAAGGCGTGTCACAGACTCCCTAAGCAGAACACAGGGAGATGGAGAAAGCTGACCAGTGTGACCCTGAAAAATAATGAAAAAAAATATTATATTTGAGGCAGGAATTATTAAGAAAAAATGGAAGTTTTACCAGACTCAAACAAGGAACTGAAAACATTATGAAAGATGACAAGAACAAAGAATCTTGTTGACCTGTGAAAATTTTGAATTTAAGGGATCAGAATTCACTTTCAGGTGCCAGAAGCTCCCAGGACATCTGCCCAACAGGCTGGGGAGACTCAGGGCATATGGACTACCTATCTTCACTTAACTTCACAGCATTGCACACCACAAATAACGCTTGTCTGTGAGAGGTTTGATTATCCCTGTATCACCTGCTGTCTGCTCAGCTGCACCCTGTCCAGATTCACCAGGAGGTCAACGTGACATGTATAAGCACATTCACAATGAAAGAATGATTACAACAAAGCGTTCAGTTTTGCTAGGAAGCCCTTGAGATAGCAAGTGGAGCTGTCAGCCACCTGCAACTTTAGCTGACATGAGGTGTTGTGGGGAGGAGAACTCAACATATCCACAAATAAGGCATCAGGTCCCCTCAGTTAGCACCCAGAAACAAGGAGCAGTCTATGCCCTCTTTCAAAGAAGGTGGTTTCACCCAAGACATCCAGCGTGGCACTGAAGTGCTCTCAGGGCAGGCTCTCGTGGCACTTAGCAGCCTTCCCTGGTGCTCACCAGCAGCTCCTCTTCTTGCCTATAAGCTCCTGCCTCACTGCAGGCAGGAGGAGGTAGAACTCTACAGGCTACCCTCTCCTTCACCCTGTGCGTCTCGTTCAACTTGAGTGACCCCTGCTCTGTGATCTGAATGAGGGAAGGACCTTATCGAAAAAATAGTGTTACTGTGTAGAACAAGTCTATCTCCTAGTGCACACAGGAGGGCACCAGACAGGATTGTAACTTGTGGAAGATTCTCAAATATCATTACAAGACACTTGTTTTGACATTTTCTTCCCTCTACATGCTTAACATTGCAACCTTAATGGTGTTGTTCTAATTTTTGTTACTTTATTATCTGATTAATTTTTAGTTTTCTGATACAGCTAGACTCATTGCCAAAGACTTGTTCACAAAAGCCTTGGGATTTGGTGACACACTCCCAGCAAGGCAGCACAAAAAGGCCTGTTGAGCTTTATCTGTCCTAAAAATATCCAGTTGGCTCACTTAAGGCCCATCTGGCCTAGTAACTCCTACAGTGGCCAAAAGCAGATGCTTGGGGAAATGTATAGAAACAGGAAAGCATAAAGTGATACTTCCTTTTAATGTATTCCCAACAGCCAGCAATGTTTGGCTCAGGAAATTCCTGAGTGATGTCTTTAGATTTAATAGGTTTAATAGATAGGCTTCTTCATCCATTCACTTCTGACATTCAGCATCCTCAAGAGACAGGGGATGTCTCTTGAGACTACAGGAGATGTATAAGGAATGGGAGCTGGGGAGGGGGGTATCAAGGGCTTCGGACCAGGCTCCAGCTTGGTCTCCCATGAAATAGTCACTGGGTAACCATGACCAGGGACTGGATCTGAGGATCCTAGGAGACCTTGGGTCTGACTGGGGACTGAGGGATTGGAATTTGAGGAGCTGAAGTCCTTTGCAACATGAAACTGCATTATTCATAGACTTTGGGCCAGGGTGAGACAGCACGCAAGTGGTGGTTCTCATTGTCACAGTTTTGAACTAAAGCAGCTGAACTCTGCCCAAGTCCTGCCCTTACACCCCTCTTACAGCTGGATGCACACCTGCGAGTCGTTCTGGCATCCCTGTTGCTGGTGCTTTGCTTCAGCAAAAATTAATTAAAAGCCTTTAAAGCTGTTCCAACAAAACAATGTAGTAGCAATAATATTTAAAAGATACAACGTTAATGAGCCCACATTAGTCAATGTTATTTATGTTAACATTTTTAACATACTATTATAAACTCTTATACTAGTAACATTGTAAATACCCACAATAGCTTTTTAATCTTAAGAGAAATAATCAGAAAAATCACCTGCTTTCCCTACCAGATGTAAAAGAACAAAAATTTCCTTTTCTCATCAGGAGACTCAAGAAATCTTTTCACATATTCATCTGCCAAAATCAATGAACTATGCCACACACTCTCCCCCAGTCTGTTGTCTTTCTGAAGGAGGAGATGGAGGTCAAGGATGATGCTATGATAGGTGCTTAGGTAGCTTTATTAGAAGAGCTTTAGATAATCTTTGCAAAAAGCCATTTTAATGATGTTGCATATATAGATGTAAGCCAAAAAGATGGCTTGCAATCCAGAAGCCAGTGCTGTATGTGGTTCAGGGAGCTGAATCTGGACCAAAACAAGGATAAGAGTATGGCTTTTCAACAACTTCTAGTAGCTGCTTGTGAAGGGACTGAGAAAGGGAGATGGCAGGTTAGCAGGAAAGTACATGGAGGAAGAGAAGTAAAGTGCAATGCAGGAGAATCTAAGCGAGATTGCCAGTATGAAGCTTCCAAGGTGGTCAAATGTGAAATGTGGGTCAGCAACAGGTGGCTTTCCCTTAACCTCTGCCCTACACAAAATCAGGTTTATTTCAGCAGAAGCTGTGTAGTTAGGCTGAGCATGGAGAGAGGGGTTTATACTAAAACACAGTGATGTGGTGGCATAGGTGGCACAGGTCTAATGTAACCAGAAGTGGAAGCTGAGGTCTGGAGGTCTTGCAGCTCACTCCTTTGATTTCGTTAATGTTGGGCAGGTTACAAAAACTTGCACCAGGCTTTTTAGCATTCGCAATTGATAGTAAACAGCAGGCGTGTAATGTCACCTGCCCAGAGTAACTTAAACTTGGTCAGAAAGCTGGGCAGAGGACACAGTGTCCTTGGGTAGGACACCGCGCAGGCAAGGTGGACCCCCTTTTTGACTCAAGCCATCATGTTACAGCACTGAGCTCTTGGCATTAAGGAGCTTTGCAGTGCTCTCATGGATGGCATTTATGTCAGATCTAAGAGCAGTTGGAGGATTCACCAACCCACTTCCAACTGCCTTGAGACATGGGATGTTTCTCAACCAGTGTGAAAATCCCCTGGCCTAGGACATCTGCAGAAAGCTCAAAGGCCCTGTAATAGGCTGTGGAGAAGGAACTTATTAGGCTTGTCTTTGGTTTTTATTTGTGAAGAGTTTCTTGTTTGCACAAGGTATTTTACCTCAGTCCTGATACGTTAAATCTTTCTTCCTTGGAGATTTAAAATGTATTTGTTTTCACCATTTCTCCTCAGTCTCCATCTGTTGCTTGCAATACTAGAATAACACAGAGACTAAAACAGCCTGACATGGACTTCCCCTAGAGATGTGTCAGGTGGTCAGGAACAACCTCGACGTTTCAGCATCCTAACTCAGCAAAATACAGATTCCTGGAAATAGGTTTTTCAGCCGTGCCAAGAATGCTGCACCAAGCAATGCTGTTATCGATCCAGACCACACAATGAATGATAACTTCATGTATACAAGGACAGATCAAGTGTACTTCATAAAGCATTCCTTGAGAGTCTAATGAAGCACAGAGTTATATTTTTGCCGCGAACCCACCGTTGTTCGCCTGGAGGCACGCTGCCACCTCCTTGGATCGCTCACTGAAGCAAAGATCAGTTTTGCGAGCTCTGAAAGCCACCCCCCCAGCCTCTCCTGCAGATCACGGCCAGCTTGCAGGTTCGCTGCGCTTTTCTGCAGGGCTCAGGCACCACTAGAGGGAAACACAGCACCACCCTCGGCAGCTGCCGCGGAGGCCGAGGGCCGGTGGAAGGCCGAGGAGAAGCCGGGCTCTTCCCCAGGGGCTGTCCTGCCCTAGGACACCCTTCTGCCGGGCACTGCACGGGAATTGGGGCCGCGGGGGGGTAAATCCCACAAAGGGTGGCAGGGGAGGAACCCAGTCCCACTGAACCGGAGGAACTGCCCGTGAGAAGGTGGCGGGCTCACGGGGTCGAGGGCCTCCTGACAGGAGGCACGCTGATATTTCTGTATGGATAACATGAAGGGCATCAGGGGGAAGCTGCCTCTGGTTGGTAATTAAATTGACATGAAGAGCTGCTCCTTGGTCTGAGAAAGAGGGGCAGGAGGTTTGTTTTCTCTTCATCACACTCTGAAGGAAGCACCTGGAGGCTGAGAGGCCCCAGGCACGGCGCTGACAGGGACACAAGTCCTCCACGGCATCTCCCCAGAGGCAGCAGCTCCAACCAGCCTAGTGCTGCGTCCAGGCAGTGAGTGAGGGCTCATCACCAGCCTGCCAGGGTGAGAGCCGTGACCCTTCTCCACTTCAAAGGTGCTGGATTCACCATTTTCCAGCATGGAAGCAAGGGGTTCAGCAGTTTTCCTAAAAGTCTCATGTTTCAAACTTTTCTTTGGCTTGGCAGGGAGAGGTGAATACATTCAGCTTGTAAAAAAACAGTGCTGTTCCAAACAGCTCCTGGATCTGGTTTGTTGCTAACAAGAATACTATCAAAGGACAGATCAATGACACAAAGGTTGACAAGAATGATCATTATCGTCATCATTGTTCTAACATACTCTTACCTTGTATAATAGACATTTTCTCCCTAGACTTGGCCTTTAAAGAAAATTATGTCCAGTTCTCACCATGTTGTTTTCCATATCCTTGAATGATCTAGAAAATGGAGTGAAGAGCCAAGTAGCAAAGACCACAGCTGATACAGAATTAGCCATAACAGGTAAAACTGTGACTGAGAAGAATAGCAGAAATGTATTCTCTGCTATGTCATATTTTGAAACCCTATTTATGCATGAACAATTATGGGCTTTAAATGAACTGTTTTTATTATAAGGATATAAAACTACTAGAGAATGTCCAAAGGAGGCTACAAAGATAGTGAAGGGTCTAGAGGGGAAGAGATGAGGAGCAGCTGAGGTCCCTTGGTTTGCTCAGCCCAGAGCAGAGCAGGCTGAGGGGAGGCCTCATGGCAGCCTGCAGCTCCCTCACAAGGGGAGCGGAGGGGCAGGCGCTGAGCTCTGCTCTCTGGGGACAGCGACAGGACCCGAGGGAACGGCATGGAGCTGGGACAGGGCAGGGTCAGGCTGGGTGTTAGGAAAAGGTTCTGCACCGAGAGGGTGGTCGGGCACCAGAACAGGCTCCCCAGGGCAGTGGTCACAGAACCATGCCTGTCAGAGTTCAGGAAGCGTTTGAACAACGTTCTCAGACATAAGGTCAGATTTTGGGGTGGTCCTGTGAGGAGCCTGTGAAAAGCTCCCGTATGAGAAGAAACTCAACAGGTTAGAAGTAGACTATCTGAGGTTTGAAAAGTAGACAGCAGAGGGTGGTGACAGCTCAGTCTCATCACTGGTGGCCTAAGAAGATGTAGAAGGAATCTCATTCCTTTTTTCACATAACAGAAGTATTCCTTTTTCTCTATTAAACTATGACCTAATAGTTTTAAAACAAACACCAGGAAGTCTTGGTGGAGTTTTGTTTTCATTGTATGTTTAATTAAATCTCATTGTCACAGGATATTGTGGAGTCCAAAGATGTGGAGAAGCCCACCAAGGGATTAGATACATTCACTGCAGCTAAATCCACGAGTAGCTACTAAAGATAGGTGCACAGGAAGCCCCTAAAGCTCTGAAAGCTGGATGCACAGTCCAGGAGCTGGACCATTACATAGTTATCTGCTGCTTCTTTTTCTTCTGTAGGTATCTTCAGATGGATAGTGTCAGAGATAAGGTGCTGAACCATGTGGATTAGCATGCTATAGCCAAGTTGGAAAGCTGGAGCCACAAGGCTATGATTTTTCTGAAGTTCATATGGAATTTAGGATGTAGCTGGGAACTGACTTTCCACCTACAAAGTGTCATACCTGGGATACAGCAATGAATAACTCAGGAGCAGCTTCCCTGCACAACTGCAAGCCAGAGTTTCACTTGCTGATCTGGAAATGAAGCAGGCGGTAAAAGTGATTAGCAGTGGAAAGACACCAGACAGCTGTAATCATCTAAATGCCTTCCTATTAACCATGTGAGAAACTAAATCCTCACAATCACATTCGTTAGTAAATGCTAATGACAAACTGACTGCATGAAGTTTCATTTGATTAGGTATAAGAATCCTACCCCAATATAATTACATTACACAGAATGACCTAAAAAAATAAAACCAGCCTGCCTTGGAGAGCAAATGACTGTTAATAGTAAGAAACAAGCAGAGAAGCCCTGTCCTTGCAGTACAAGGGCTGCTCCTGCTGCCGAGCAGCTTGACTGCACCCACATGCAACCAACAGCCCGTGGTGAATGGCGCAGAGTGGTCAGGCTCCCTCGGCCGATGGTAAAATGCCACCACGCTGCCTGGGGCAGCTCCTGCCTCGCTGCGGGACCTGCCGCTGTGACCCATCCTGGCACAGCCCCGAGGCTGCAGCGGATGCTGAGTGCAAGAAGGATTGAGCCAGTCCGGCTGCAGCACATCGTGATGATTCACTGTGTATTAGCCTCATTCAGAAAACTCTGAAATGTCATAGTGAGAGCAGATAGCGGGCAGCAGGAGAAATTTGCCTTGTTGATGGCTGTGCTGTTTCTCACCCCACGGGAACAACGTGGTTCGACGGATGGGGCATCGGCATGAAACATGTGAGCACAGTCTGGCTGCCACTGACTTCAGAGGTGCTGGGTTTTTGCCATCCCTGGCACCCCACGTTGTGAAAGTGCGTCACCAGTCTCTGTGCTAGATGTGCTCACTCTTTCCTGCATTTGCAAAGCAGCGTGAGTGCTAAACATAAGAATTCATACAGAAATGTGAAAATAACACAGCAGACATCAGTTTTCTGAGCAGGCTGCTTTCTTCATAACTTGGCTGATCCTATTCTTGAAATATTGCTGAAAAAGATGTTTTCCTGAAATCATCTCCACAGAGCACGCACTGTTGTTAACTAAGAGATCGCTCTGCTCATGGTCTCATGCATTCACATTCAATAGCCATAGCATCTTCCTGCCCTGCTCACAAATGAAAAGTGGCACAGACTCAGCACCCCAAGTGGTGCAGATTCAGGCTCCTCACGCTGGTGAGCAAGAAGAGGTAGGGCTGCTTACCCCACACACCAGCTGAACACAGTGGGGAAGGAGCTCACTGTGCCCTTGGGGGAAGGCTGAGAGCAATCCTAGCTCCAAGCTGAAGCCCACTGAATCTGTAACATCCATCATTTCTAGATACCCAGGTCTGGAGGTGACAAGCGCTATGGCAGTGTCTCTGAACAACAAAATAATCACGTGTATTGTGGTCCATTCATAGCATGAAGTACTTCAGAACAAAAAAGCAGCATGCATCCTGATCCTAGGTATGACAGCGATGAAGACATGAGAGTGAAAGCCTGAGCCAGAGGTTTTGGGAGGGGGCCAGACCACAGGAAATCCTTCAGACAGGGAGGCAGAAGAGAAAACATAGCCTCTCCAGAGAGGATATGTCACATTTCTTTGAGGGCACAAGTCCCTCCTCAGCCAATGAAAGCTGCAGCCAAAGGGCCCCTGGGGATCCTGTCACTGCTCCCTTTCTGCTCCCCAGCCTGACTGGTGGCCGCTGTGCACTGCCAGCTGGGGGACATCGTGTGCACGGAGGCCTCCCAAGCACCTGGCTGCCCTGCAGCCCCTCCTGCACTGACCCTGCAGATGAATTCTTTATACGTAATGAAATAAACGGGAAGGTTATTAGATTTGAATTAGCATTCACTAACACAATTGATTGTGTGGATTTTGTCATCTAAATGGTCAATGGTAGGACATTTGGATAATTATTACTGTTTAGTGATATTTCTTCAGCTAATTGTTTTTATTGAATGACTCACTTCGATGATGCAGCTGAAATTAGTGAGCAGCTGGGCTCCAGAGGACTGACTTTTATATGCCCAATCCACCTCCTAGAGGCTCCATCCTTCCTGTGAGACAGCACATGTGGTCCCTCTGGATGCTCCTTAGGAAAGGAACCATTTGGGAACTATTTCTGCCTCTGCCAATGCATGCCATGGGATGATCTCTTACAGTAGCTCACCCCATCAGGGTTAAATCAAACTGAGCTGAACTTAGCTAATAAACTCAGCCAAGGTGGGTTTTTTCCAAACTCCACTTGAGTGGGTGCCACCTGTGAGGGTAGCAGTGCAACAGCCCCAGGAGCCAAGATGTTTCCTCTTCCACCCTCTTAAACACACCCACCCTCACCCCCGGGGAGCAAAGCCCTGCTGGAGCTGCCCTCCTGCCCCCTTCTCCACAGAGGGGCTCAGAGCAGGGTTCGCCCACCTGTAGGTGTCTGGAAAAGCCTGGATGAGCGGCATGCTGCACCAGCAGAATGAGCACACCCGTGCCTGCGACCAACAGCTTCCTCTGGGTACGAGGTCTCCCCGGACCACTTCTGGGCTCCACAAATTGGTGGCATCACAGCGGTGTTTACCAGAGTCCTCCGTACAGGGCAGCTGAGGAAAGATGCTAAGGTACGCAGGAGTGAGAGTAGGTCTCACGGTCACGCTGTGCCGGAAACTGTGTTTTTGGGTCATCTGGCTTGTTTTTAATTCTGCTGTACATTGTCATTTGAGATCAACTGATGGGACCGTGCAGGCTGGATCCACCCACCCTTAACCAGGGAGGAGACGGGGAGCAACCAACCCAGTGCCTCTTCCTAGGTGCGTGCATAACCCCGTGCTGCTCCTGCACAGCCGGCAGAGCAGGGGAGCTGGGGAAACACCCATGGCCCAGAGATCAGGGAGATTAGGCTCGAGCTTCTCCCTGGTCCCGCAGCACTGGTGGCTGTGAGGTGACAGCAACATGACAGGCACACTGCTGTCCTGCAGGGGGTCACACTCCTGGAAGCCCTGGTAGATGTGGATATTTTGTGGTGTCTTCTCCCTCCCAGGAGCGCGGGGTGAAGAGCTGCCAGCTGGGGAGGGTGCAGCAGGGGCTGCGATGAGCGCGGTGAGATGCAGACTGTGGGAGGCAGGGGAGGCAGCTGAGGGAGGGGTTTGTGCCCGTGCACGCAAATAGCAGCAGCATAAATAATGTGACTGTCAAACGCTTGTTTCAGAGAGGGACTAATAAAACTTTGCACAGCTCGGGGGGAAAACACACCCTTCCCTCCCACTTCCCTCACTGGCTTTCCCACAAACACATTTCAGAGCCTCCATGAATCTCCCCATCTGAAGCATAAAACCAAAGCAGTGGCCGTAAGACTGTGTTGCCAGAGGTCAGGGTTTTCCTAAACACATTATCTGTGTTTCCTGCTCAAAAATGTTGTCCCGGAAGAATTCAAGGACTACTTTTTCCCCACTTGTTCCCGGACATCGAGGGAAGGCAGGCACCGTGTGTCATCGGGGCTATGCTGCACGCCTCCGGACGTCAACACACCACCCATGCACAAACCGTCTGGCCAAGAAGGAGCTTATCCCAGAGATATTTCTGCCTGGGGAACACCGCAGCCCTAATTCTGTAAGCATCGCCCACTAAATCTGAAGAAATCAGAGCCCTGAAGGACATAGCACTGAGTGAGAAGTCATCCCAGGAACAGATGCAACCTTGGAGGGAGAGAGAGACACTTAAACTCCATCCAGGCTGAAAAATCTGTGTGGTGTCTCCATCTGCTCCCGCTTCCTCTGGAGCCCTGGTTATGACTCTCCAGCCCAGCACTGTGGCAATCTGTTCCCCTTTCCTGCATCGCCCGGTGCAGCTGGGGGACCCCAACACCAGCAGGCACGGGCACGCTCTGACGTGGACGTGCAGCGTATCTCTCTGCTGTCCCTTGGAGCTCTTCTCCCCATTTGCTCTCCTTAGCTCAGCTACCGTAGGTGCTGCAGCCCTGCTCTCGTCAGCAGCCTTTTGTGAACTCAGAGGAAGGATGGGCTGGGACAGGACATCGTGCCAGAAACACAGCTAGCCCTTGGCAGCGCTGCCTGTGCTCCCTGCGGTCACAGCCAGAGCTCCAGGTCTGAGCACGGCCCAGAACTCATCCAGAACAAAACGAGGGTCAAACCTGAGAGCTTTCCCAAGAGCAGCACCGTCAGGAACACGTCACACCGAGATGCTTGAGGCAAAGCCCCCATGGTGCCGGTTCGGCAGCTGCTGGCACTGACGGGAGTTTCAGACTCGGGTGCTTTATGGGGGGCAGAGGCAGGGGCTGGGGCTGCCCAAAGGCTGCCTGCCTTCGGAGAAGGTGTGCGCAGGAGGAACCAACCTCAGGACCTCTGCTCGCAGTCCCAGGGCTTTTTGAGGAAGTACCCAGCCCAAAGTTCATTTTCTGTGGTTCTTTTTTTTTTTTTTTTTCTTTTTTTTTTTTTCCCCCTCAGGGTTATGCTCTTAGTATTCTGTCTAGTATTTCCTGCTTCCTTCCCCCTCGGCTCCTCAGCTATCTCACAGACACAGTTACAGCACTCAGTGCATTAGCCCCTGCGTTTGCCACATCCGTCCCCAGGGAAATCCCTGGGCCCACACACAGTTCAGCTGCTAATTCAGGCTCGCCGTGTGCCTGTCTTCTGCGGAGGGCTCCAGCTGCTTCAGCTACTTCCATATAAGCAGCATGTTGGCTTTTTAAACTCACCCAGGCTGAAGAGCAGCCTTTGCACCCACCAACTTCAGGCATCAGTGCTGCACAGAGCAACCCAGACCCGCTCTGGCTTGGCTCAGAGGCTGCCCACGTGCAGCCTCTCTTCGGACAGCCCAGCTTTGTCCAGTTCAGGTCTTTAGTTTGTTCAAAATATCATCTCGTACCACGCGAAAATTTGCATCTAGAGCCAGTCTCAACCTTCTGGATCCCTAATCCAAAGAGAAAGGAGATGAGCTCCTTCCTTAGCACATCCCTGCTTGCTGCTTCAACTCCCCCTGTGCCTGACAGAGGTCTTGGTCTTGAAATCCCGTGGGGCCACTTGTCTGCATGGTCCCATGGTGCTTCTTTCCCCACCTTTGCAGGATTCCTACTTGCTGGGAAAAAGCAGAGAACGTCACATTATCAAATGTCACAGCTGCCTGCAGGGGAAAGTCCCTTCGTAATTGTCAGTATGCTCCCAGTTCATATTTTCCCTGTCAGGTGCTTCCACTCTGTTTGCAGCCGAAGAAGGGGCTGTACTGATGGGCAGCACTGGTATTTGTGTAGCTGAAGGGGAAGTTGTACAACAAGCCCAAGAGACCTGTCTCTGCTTCCCTGCTCTTTCCCCACCCCACATCTCTCCTGTCCTACGTGACAGCAAGGTTTGCTGCAGCCGGCAGCAAGCATCAGCTGAAGGCATAAGCACTGCAAGCAGCATGCTTTAACAAAACTTCCACGGGAGAAATGAAAGGAAAGCACCAAGGAAAACTTGCCCTCCAAGTGGTAGCAGATTTCAAACTAAGTGACCTATATTTACCTTTAAGGCATAACAATAAAGGCAGTGTAAATTTATATGGTACATCTCATCCCTAAGGATCTCTAGATATACAAGCAACTGATATATAAACAGCCCCACAGTTCACACAGAGAAATGCAGATCTTCCCAGGGATGCAACACGTCGATTTAAGAGAGGCCAGAAATAAGCTGCAGTCTAAAAATAAAACCAGAGACCAGCGTGGTCAGTTGGAAATCTATGTAACATAATGTCCCTGCTAGGCTCTGGCCTGGACACCCTGCTGAGCTCCCTTTCTGTACCATGGAACAGCCACAGGATGTTAAATGCCTAGTCTGGACCTTGGCTTCACACGCTGAAAAAGTACCTCCCGTGTTGTTTCCTTGGATATTATATAAGCCTGAATAAGCCGGGGAAATGTTTCCTACCGCATCCACTGCTGGACTTTTCAGAGCACCTGGCAGTCCCTTGACAGCCTCTGATCAAACGTGTGAGGAGGATGGTAAACAGCCCGCAGGGCACGGGCAGCACTGCGAGCCACATCCAGGCTGACAAAAATAACCTTTGTTTAACTTTCCCCTTGTGTCCTTTCAAATTAGTAACAGTCAAATTATTATTAGAAAGTGGGAGGGAAATGTGTTCCCCTCGTTTAGCGCTGGACTAGGCGTCTGGACCTGAAAGCAGCCTGGTCCTTATCTCGGCAGCAGCTGTAGATGGGCGGCTGAGATACGCTGGTTTGAACTGCAAAATGTTGTCAGAATGACAGTGTTTTCTAGCAAGTGCTTCCTAGCTTCCAGTGCATAGCAAAGTCCTTAATCCCCTGGAGAAATAAAAGGGAGTCCTATTCCAAAGAGCACACAGATTAGACAGGAGATACGTGCACGTGCACTGGCACATGCAGGCTTACTGCTCTGCTTTGCTTTGCTTTTGGCTCTAGCAGCCTGGGCCAAGATCCTGCCGAATGTTGTGAACTGCCCTTCCTGTCATGTTTACTGCTAGACGTGCACGGCCCCTGAGATTAAATGGGAGGAAACAGTTAATAGATATCTGCAGCAGCAATCACAAAAGGACGAAGTTGAGGGACAAACTCTGGTAAATCAACAGCACCACAGTGACAGCACTAGACAGGTCTCGTGATTAGTGTGGCAATCAGGAAATTACAGTTTAATGTGTTTGCTTGAGGAAGCAGCACGAGAATCTTTCATGTACTTTAAGAACTGATTAAAACCCTACTGCCCCTTTTCAGTATTCAGGCACGCAAGGCTGCTTCTCAGAGCCCCACCAGCTGCTTGCTGCAAGCTAGAATAAAACCAAACATACCATTCCTGCAGGCCAGCAGCTCTGCAAATTGGGTTTTCAAGGTACCTAGAGCAGTGGGCACTTTTGCAAAATCCAGTCCTTGGGTATCAAAACTACCTCCCACGGTCCCAGCCTTTTGCATCGGTACAGCGCCGTTTAGGTAGCCACTTTTTTTTGGGAATGGCCTCAGTACTGTGCTGTCCGTGTAACAAGGAGCCAGACCCATTTGCAGAGCATCTCCCATGGATCTTCACTAAGCTCCTTCAGGCAGCGGAGACTCCTAACATAGTCACAAATAAGAAAACGCAGAGACCCTTGATCTCTAGCTGATGAGTATGAAAAGCACTCAGAGCAGAGGTTCTAAACCATAACATGCAAGAGGACAAAAAGGCATTCAGGTCAGCACAAACTACGGCAGCATTCATGAAGTTTGCTCCTGCTTCAGCGTGGCTAGATGTGATCCGTGTGCTGCTGGTGCTGGCCCTGACCCTAGCCCTGTCCCTGGGTCGGGATGGCTGCTCCGTACCCAGGGGCACATCACACGCGGGCAAAGGGCTGCCTAGCAAATCTGAGCAACCACACAACTGAAAGGGGAAAACCAAACATTGAAAAGTTAAGTTTGTTTCTTTCTGTTATATTTGTTCATGCTTGTGGACTGTATGGAAAATTGTACAGAGTAACTGCTAGAATGAGTTAATTTTCAGGAAAGGACGGTACCTCAGTAGCATAAAAGCAGCACCGGTGACCTTCAACATAGCTAAGAAACCTTTGTTTTATATTGTCTCCTACAAGCTTAAGCTATCCCTCTAAGCAAATATTGTAAAACACTATTGTTAGCTGAGAGGAGTTCCCGAGAAGATAGCAGCCTTATTTGTTTTAATAAGAGTACTGCTTGCCCATGCATCCGCTGGCTGTCTGCTACTGTACAGATGGATTAGGGTTAGGGCAGAGCCGGTTCTTGAGCTGTGCTTTTGGCTGCCTCTTAGCCTCAGCACTGGCTCACGTCTGGGGCCCTTCACCAGTGAGACTGTCAAAGCTACTATTACCACCGGGGACGTCATTTTTCTTTGTACAAAGAAAAACAACAGAGACGTCAGTAAATGTGAAACACTGATGTGCACCCACTCCCACCCAAAGCTCAGCTCCTGCTGCCAGGGCACGGCCAAGCACCCGGGCACCGCAGCCCCGTGCAGCAGAGGCTGGTGCTGCATCTGCCGGTGCAGGAAGTGGGCTGATCTTTCCATCCAGAAATCATTTTCCATCTCCTTTCCGCCACCTACAACTGGCTGAAGCACCACAGCGTTCAGATGTACACAAAATGAGAGCATCTCAGCTCGCGTGCCTCCAAAAAGAGGTTTCTGCTGGCAAACACTTTCCAAAAATAGCCCCGAGGTTGCCTGTGACAGCAGCTGGAAGTCACTCGCAGAGGCAAAGAGCTTGTTTTGCTGAACTCGGTTTCCAGCCATCGCAACGAGGACGGGAAGTTTGCAAGTTTAATTTCTGCGTGGCTCTGGCGAAGCCCCACCGGGAGGCAGCTCGGTTCTTGCTGGGCTCGGTGCCCCTGCTACTCGGATCAGGAGCTTGCTTTCCAGCTCCCCTCCTTGCTTGTGCACAGAGGCAGGTGGGAGGAGAATCATTTGTTAATTAAATTTCCCCTGCCAATTTACATTAAAAAGGGTAAACTCTTTCAAGAAGCTCGCAAAACTTTCATAACCCTTAACCTATAAAAGAAAAAGCTGCACGGCTTTTCTAAACCTGCCCAAAAGCACCACCGGGTTGTCCCAGGCCCAGAGATGAATAATGAAAAAAAGCCCAGGAATGGTACGGCTGGGCTGAAAATCAGAAACATCTGTTTACGGAAAGCCAGGCGTCTTCCCTCTCCTCTGGCTCCCCCTTTCATCTTCGGATTTTCTCACAAGTCCTTTTTTTCAAAGGGACACCATCCCATGGGAAAATGGCAAAAGCAAAAAAACTCTCAGACACTGTTAGTCAGCGAGGCCAGCAAGAGTTGCAAGAGAAGAAAAATTCTTAATGGGAATCCCCCACATCTGAGAAGCGGCAGCAAAATTCACCAGGGAAAAATTCAGCATCGTCAACCTCACAGGCATCTTTTATCCATGTGGGAGCCCGCGTCTATCCTGTTCTCCCTATGCACGGATGGGAGGACATTGGTAATGAGGAGCAGGGAATAACTAAAACGGATGCAGAGAGTAAGGGTACTGGGAGAAGGTACCAGTTCTTGGGAAACAAAGTTCCTGTGTGTACGGTCTGAAGGGTTCTGTTTAGCCTTTGACAGGGCCTGGACGCACAGAGTGAAGCAGGATCCTCCCGCCTGCTCCTAATCCCCTGAGCTCTTCCACCGCAGAGGTGTGAGGTCCCTCAGGTGCTGTGTGGTACCCGCACACCTGCAGGCTCCGCGATGTTTAACGCCAGCCGTGTGCAGCATCTGAGTCTCTCCAAAGCCTGACACCCCCCAGTAAGTAAATTATTAGCATCACGGCGACCCGATCCAGGCTTTGGGACACGGGGTGCAGAAGCAGCCCCACGCCGCAGCCCAAGCTCCCCTCCTGCGTCCCCCAGAGCCCCGTTTGGCCTCCGGGGGAGGGCCAAGGAGCCGGGGGGCTGCCTGCAGCGGGCAGCGGGCCCCGCGGGGAAGCCCCCGGGGCGGCCGGGCGGCGGCGTCCCCGCGCGGGGCGCCGAGTACTTCCCCGCCGCGGGCAGGGCAGGGCCGGGCAGGGAGGGCGCAGGGAATTCCGCCCTGCCGGGCCGCGCCGTGCCGAGCCGGGCCGGCCCCCTTCCCTCCCTCCCCACCCCGTCGCCGCCCCTGGCGCCGAGCAGGACCGGACTCGCCCGGCGAGGCCTTGAGAGGCTGGAAATTCCCGCGGCGGCGGCTCCTCCCCCGCAGAAATCCCCTCCGCCGCCGTGTATATGCGGCGCGCCGCCGCCGCCGCCGCTCACTCGCGGATGCCCGCCCGGCCGGCAGCGCCAGCCCCGCTCACAGCCCCGCTCACCGCCCCGCTCCCGGCCCCGCCAGCCGCCCTCGGAGCCGCGGCGCCCCGCCGCCCTCAGAGCCCCGCCGCCCTCAGAGCCCCGCCGCCATGATCAGCGCCCGCCTCGCCGCCGAGCCGCCCGCCGCGGAGGGCTGCGAGCCGCCCCGCAAGGAGCGGCCGGCCGGGCTGCTGCCGCCCGACGACCGCCACGACAGCGGGCTGGACTCCATGAAGGAGGAGGAGTACCGGCAGCTGGTGCGGGAGCTGGAGGACATCCGCCTGCAGCCCCGCGAGCCGCCCGCCCGCCCGCACGGCTGGGCGCAGCAGCTCACCGAGGACGGGGACACGTAAGTCGGGGACGGGGCCGCGGGGAGGCCGGGGACGGGGCCGGGACGGGAACGGGGCCGCGGCCGCGGCCGCCGTCGGGGAGGCGCCGGGCGGGGAGCGGAGCGCGGAAAGTCCCTGGAGCGGCGCCAGGGAGAGGCGGCTCCCGCTGCCGTCGGAAAGCCCCGGCCGCCGAAAGCCCCGGCTTTCGAAACCCGCACATGACTGAGGCCGTGGCCCGGGCACCTCGTCACCCGTGTTCCCGCCGGGGGGACTGGGGCTTTCGCGTAGGTCGGCTAATTTTTCTTTTATTCTCTTTTTTTTTTTTTTGGATGCAGTTTTCTCCACTTGGCGATTATCCACGAAGAAAAAGCCCTCAGCCTGGAGGTGATCCGGCAGACCAGCGGGGACCGTGCCTTCCTGAATTTCCAGAACAACCTCAGCCAGGTACTTTCACCTCGGCACCCCGGGGCCCGGATCAACCCCCACCGCCCCCACAAAAGCCCTGCGGGGAATTCCCAAGGAAAAATCTCTTTTTTAATTCAGTGGATATTAAATCAAAGCCTACGTTCAGGAAAGCACCCGAATGACTCCGACCGGTGTTGGTGCAACACTTTGCCTCCCCAGCAGCGGCCTCTTACCGCCCCCATTTTTCAAATATGATGCAATGGGTTGCACCCCTCCTCGCTGGGATGTTAATGATACCCTTCTTACGGATTGCATGTCTGGTATCTGGAGAGCCCCGAGTTCATTGCTTCCAGACTAACGAGCAGCCCTGCACTATGTCAGGAAGCGTAACGAACTGACTTTGTGGGGTGTGTTTTCAGCTGGGCAGAAATCCACAAGTGACTGCAGGGTTTGTGTGTTCAGACATTGCTGCCACGTCTGCTGTGTAACTTACAGGTTTCTCTTTTCTCTTTTGCCTGCAGACTCCCCTTCACCTGGCAGTGATCACTGATCAGCCCGAAATCGCTGAGCACCTCCTGAAAGCTGGATGTGACCTGGACATCAGGGACTTCCGAGGAAACACACCGCTCCATATCGCCTGCCAGCAGGGCTCCCTCAGAAGCGTCAGCGTCCTCACGCAGTACTGCCAGCCCCACCACCTCCTCGCCGTCCTGCAGGCGACCAACTACAATGGTACGCACATGCTGCCATACGCACACCTCAGTACACGGCGCTGCAGACGGGGCTGCTGACCTCTGGAGAGCTGGAGAAGCAGTGTTGTTCCCATTTTAATGCTGAGGAGGCCCCAGAACAATGCAGTGTCTGACTTCCTTAAAATGTCACGGGCTGCATCTCGTAGGCCTCCTCACTGTTGATCATTGGCTCTCATGGCTTTGAATTTTGCATTTTTAATGAGTGCTTTTGCAGTACTCATTACAGTTATATTTTATATTTTTGCATGTTCCTCTTGTTTTTGTTGTTGTTGTTACAATAAGCCACAGTTAAACACTGGAATAAAGCCTCTTAAGAAATCTTTCCAAATCCAACCCTATTATCCATACTTGATGGAAGTTGGAAAGCTCTTCTGGAAAGTACCCCTTTGTTCTGGATTAATTGCAAACTTAAATATCATCCTATCCTATCATCTTGACTGAATTATTAACTGAATTATAGGGCGTTACGTTAGACTTGCTCAAATTTTACCTTCATTTGTGTCTTACAGGACATACGTGTCTCCATTTGGCTTCTATTCAAGGATATCTGGCTGTTGTCGAATACCTGCTGTCCTTGGGAGCAGATGTAAATGCTCAGGTATGTAACTTATACCATGAATTTAACCGAACAGGGCTGTGTAGTCACAAGATTCAACAGGTCTGACACCAGCAAGCCCAGCTCTCCTAACGTGCAATACCTTGCGTTATTTCCAAACAGGAGCCATGCAATGGCAGAACGGCGCTGCACTTGGCCGTGGACCTGCAGAATTCAGAGCTGGTGTCACTTCTGGTGAAGCACGGGGCAGACGTGAACAAAGTGACCTACCAGGGCTACTCCCCTTATCAGCTCACGTGGGGAAGAGACAACTCCAGCATACAGGAACAGCTGAAGCAGCTGACCACAGCTGATCTGCAGATGTTGCCCGAAAGCGAGGACGAGGAGAGCAGTGAATCGGAGCCTGAGTTCACAGAGGATGAAGTAAGTGGCCATTTGCACCTTTACGAGAGATGGGTCAGATCCTGCCCTTTGTGGTTTGGCTGGTGCCGCTCTGATGACCTCTTACCTATATAACTTGTGGGGATAAATAGCTGCTAAAGTAAGGTTACACTGCCAACTGTCAGAAAGGTGGCAAGTTGGGGCAGGGATATAAATAGAATAAGCTTAAAAATAAAATACAAACAATACACTGGGGAATGGAGGTTTACTTCACACGATTCGTTCCTCTGAGCGTTCTGTTCTGTTCTCCTCTGAGTGTCCTGTTCCTGACACCTACAGAACCTTGTGAGATAAAATTTAAGTTAATTGGTGGTTTTTGCCTCCCCAGCATTTGTTTTTCTGACATTATTAGTGCTGTTAAAGAGCAAATGTAACCATTTCAGTGTAGAAATTATAGGCACCACTGAAGTCAGGGCACACAGCATTTGGCTGTTTTCCCAGAGTAGATAGGATACTCCCAGTAGGAGTTTTGCATTAACAGCATTCTGTGTTTTTCTTCCAGCTTATGTACGACGACTGCTGTATTGGAGGACGACAGCTGGCATTTTAAAGCAGAGGTTTCTGTGAAAAGTGACTGTGTACATATGTATAGAAAAAGGACTGACTTTCTTCATTTAAAAAGAAAGTCTAAATGCAGAGAAGACAGTACTGAAATACTACACTGCCCGGCCAGGAGCACGAAATGGTAACAAGAACAGTTGGTTCCACGTTCTGACCTGTATTTAAGTAACAGGAGTGGGATGTGTAACATCATTAGAGATCTGTGATTACGCACACCACCTGATAAAGAGCTGTATATCTCGTCGTCTCAGCCAGCTGAAGATAACAGACTACTACACAGCCAGCGTGCTGCTGACAGAAATGCATTCGAGAGCTACCTTGCGACGTGGAGTACCATGAGGGATGTTGTCCCCTCGAGGCAGGATGGGCTCATACAAATGCCCCATGTGCTGGAGGCTGTGTGTTGGGCTGGTGTAAGGCTGATGGTACTCCTTTGCCTCGCTGACTGACCCCAGGTGCTCTCAGGGTGCGGGGCAGCAGGCAGAGGAGTTAGAGAGGAGATGTGGCCTCCTAGCTGTTACGAGAAAGGTAGCAATGATGTTAACTGTGGGCATTGGAAACAATGCGTTTCACACCGTGTGTGTCATAATTGCTACACTTTTTAGCAATTGTATAGAATGTAAATACTGTACATTTCTGTTTATAATTATTTTGGTACATGTGAGATATGTATTTATTAAAAAAGTCAGATTACTGTACCTGGCCTGTGAAGCAGTTTGTTGTCCCTTTCATTGTCCTGAGCTGTGTGGGACCCACACGGTTAGCTTTCTCAGAAGTACTTGAAATATAGTAGACCTACAAGGTCAGAGGCTCAGGGGTTTTAGGGGGTTTACTGCAGCAGGAGTAAGACATCTAAGCAGCTTTCAGCTCTCAGCCCTTCTGCAGCTAATTTTAGCAGCACACGTAGGTGTAGTTTCCTGTGCCCGTTGTCGCAGGCGGGTAGGGGGCTGGGATTCCCCCTCTGTCACACAAGTGCCAGACCGCCCAGGCCAGGCGGAGACTTCGACACCATCTCTGGTGATAACCGCCCGCCCTGGTGGCACCTTTTGTTCCATCTCCGGTGGCTGCGGGCACAGCAGGGATGCAGAACATGGCTTGAAACTTGGCTGCTCTTGTATTGACTTGCTGAGGGAGGTTTGCAGAGCAGCCCCGTGCCTGCCCTCCCTCATTTATCACAGCCCAGCTCCGGTTTGAACTCGGACACCTTCAGACTTTCCAGCGGGGATTTCCGCAGGAAGAAGGGAGCGCATGCCCGGGAAGGAGCGCTGCTGCTTCCCCCCCCCTGAAATTCAGGCAGGGGCCTCCCCCTCCTCCCCACTGCAGGAGCTGCAGCCATCCCCGCACAGTCTGCAGCAGTGCAGTCAGGGGCCTTAACGCCTCCCAGTTTTTCCTCCGCATTCTCTCCAGGAACTAACACAGAATCACGTAGTTCAAATTCCCATCTGCATCTGATCGCCCTTCAGCAGCCTGTTGCAGAGCAGGGCTGATTTTAGCCGCAGACACCAGATTATGCAATCACATAGAGATTCGGCTGAGAGAAATGGGGCCATTCCCAGCTTTATGTGCCACACTCCTCCCACACCACGACCCCGAGATTGGGATGGGGTGCGGCAGAGTTGCTGACGCAGGACCGAGCTCTGCCAGCTCTGCTGGCCAGGGGACTCCTGTGCTGCTGGCAGCCGGCCACCCTCAAGAGGCGGCGAGGGCTCCAGGTTGCACAGGACGCCCATCCCCTTTCCCATCTCCCTCTTTGTGGTGGGTTTCTGACACACAACCTGCACAAAGGGCTGTTTGGTATGAGGAAGAGCACTGCATCTGGCTGGGCACTTCCTAATTTGCATGGGAGCCAAAGGCCCTTGTGGAAGTGACTACATAGAAATTGCCATCCTGAGTCATTTGTATTTCCCTTCCACTCTCATTTCATTAGAATTGGCCAGGTGTACACACTGAAACTTCCTTCTTGCAGAAAGGGCCATGCCCAAATTTTAAGCCTGCAATGTTTTCCAGGATTGGGGCTGGGTAAAAATCTGCCAAACCTTCTTGGGCTTTGAGCTTCACCCTGCACTCCTGCAGATTTAGCAGCCACTAAATCTGAGCTGGGGGTGGAGGGGATGGGGGTTTACCTACCTGCTGCAGGGTTTTTCACCAGCAAAGAATCCCAGTTGGCTTCAAGCCTTTCTTGACTAAGTACCATGTTGCAATGGCTGAAAATAAAAAAGACAATGGTTCCCTCAAGTAGCTGCACCTCTTGTTTCCCACTGACAAAACGTGGGCTTGAAATGCTGTCAGGGCCCTTTGGAGGCATTCACCACCTGTAGATATCAGTGTTCTGGAAGTGCTCAGGTACGTGGCTGGACCTGGTATACAAATATTTAAATAGATACCATCTGAATACAAATATTTTTTACTGAAAAGCCGGAGGGAGGGAGGGAAGTGTAGTTATCAGGAGTACCAGGCTGGCTGAGTACTTTTGGAGGCAGTGGTACATTCCCTACTGCCCATTGCAACATTTAGGCAAACAATATATTAGGTAGGTGCTGTTATAATGTTGTAAGAATTCTGTAATGACTTAATAAATTAAGCAAATGCTTTACTGTACAAGGAAGTTTTGCAGCTAAACAAATCATTGTCAAGGTACTGCATGTTGGTTATGCTACTGTTTGCCTTCATCAGTCATGCAAAATTAACAAAGTACCAAAAATGCAGGAACCACAGTTAAAGCAAGTAGGACAGTGATTAATGTGAGAATTTGTGTTTGTTCACAAAATAGGTTTGGGCATGTTGTGTATTTGTGACCACTCCACAGTGTACATTGCTAGCACGGATTTATTCAGTGCAGCGTTTTGCCTTTTCACTTGATGCAACTTGATCATGCTGTAACACAAAAGTGAAGCCTGTCCACTATATGTCACTCACACACCCACCCCCAAAAAAGCAAGTTCTGACACATGTCCTTAACCAACACATATCTGCACTGTTTCTGTCTTTTCCAGACCTATGCCTTTAGAAAGATCTTCTGAGACTGGTTTTGGTGATAACCTTCTGCCTTTATGCTTCCTCCCTGGCATTCTGGTAGACGTCTCATTAGAAGGACTGGGAGAAAAAGCTCCTTGGGTATTCTTTCTGCCAGCATCGCTTTTTTCCTTATTCTGCCACTACAGCTGCTATTAGCAGAGCAACTCAACCTGTTCTTGCTTGTCTGCTCCCTCCTGCCAATGCTTCTCCATGTTGACCCAGGGTTCAAAATTCTCTTCTAGCACCTATCCTGGGTGGCTCAGCAAGCTTTAAAGAGTTCCAGAACAGCTTTGCTGCCACAGATCAGGGTCTTACAGAAAAGCATACAAGGATGGCCACTATCTAGCAATACTGAGCATACTCTCCTAACTTCAGCAACTTGTGTTTTAATGACTGTCTGAGGTCAAGGTGGCCTCCTTCATGAGAAATGGTTCTCGATGGGGTTTTATTCCACAGACGTTGTTAACTGCTTCTGAGGTGACTGCACACCTCTGACATTGGCAGCATCTTGTGGGAGGGACTCTCAGTCCACCGATAAACGGCATGAAGAAGCACATCTCTTCATTTCAGCTGGCCACCAGATAACTTCCCTTGAAATGCCCCTGACTACAGACCCATCCTCATAGCATGTTCTGCCTCCTGTTTATCCTGTGGTATCAAAACATAACTCTGTCTCTCCATGAAGGCCAGTGCAGCTTCTGCTGCTTTCACACCACTGACACTGACTTCCTGGAGCTGCTGCTGGCTTCCCACCACAGGATCCCTCATCCCTGCTGTCCCTCAGAGCAAGGACGGGCACAAAGCAGCACATTTCTCTGTTTCCTTATAAATTCTCCCAGTATATATTTTTTTCTAATGTAGTCACATCTACTGTTATTAGCAGGCTCAGTTCTTTCCATTAGCCTCCCTTCCCAGCACCTTGGTTCTCTCTTCCCCAGCAGCAGGATCCACCTTTTTCTGTTCTTTTCTCCCTTTCAGGCTGAGCATTTCCCTCAGGTCCCTCCTCTTCTCCTCCTGCACCAGCTTCCCCATGAGCTTATTCACTCATCCACCTTTATGACATTGCCCTGCATGAGCCTGCATTTTTGTTTCCAGCCTTTCCCCTCACCCATTCTTGTAAAGCAATTCGATAATCCCTCAGGGATATTCCCATACTTCCTTATATTGCACACGCAGAGCTGAACTATCTATTTCCTCCCACACCTTCTTCTTCCTCCTCATACTCTCTCTCACCCCCGAGTACTTTGGGACCCTTCTCCTTAGTTCATTGCAGAATGTGTAAAGGTGAGGGTGTCTCGCCTCAGCAGGGCGAGGTGGCCATGGGCTTGGGCTGCTGTCTGCACAAGGGGCCTACACGGGGGCTGTAACTCTTGCTCTCCTCCTCCTTCAGCCTGTTGGCATTAGGAAGTGGCTCCCTGCTGACACTTTGGCGTTTTACACAGGGGACATAGCACAGAAGCGCTATCGGACAGACAGGGCCAAGGCCTGGCGTTCAGCAACCACTCACCCACATGCAGCCCGTGGGCACGGCCGCCCACCTGCCCCAGCAGGACTCCATGCACCAAAAGGCAGCGAGGCCTCCAGCACCTGTAATCTGTTTTAAAAGCTGCTGCTGGCTTTGCCCCACAGCTTCAGTTCAATCTTTGGGGCAGTGGCTGTGTGGGCTCTCCCCATCTCCAGCAAGAGCCGGTCACAGCTGTGGCACCTTGGGGCAGCTCTCTGAAGCCCACACATCAAAGCCAAAAGGCTCTGTTTAAACGCTGACACATTTATCAGGCCACAGTGTACGAAACCAAAGTCCAGAGGGCTTGAAACAGAAACACCCCCCGCCCTGGAGATCCGGCTTCCTTTCCTCCCCCTCACTCTGGCACTCAGCTCTTCCCAAGGCCATCTCCTTGTCCGGTTTTCCAAACAGGACTTTCTAGCCTGGATCAGAGTAAAGCTGGGGATTTCCCTGCTCAATCCTTTCCGCAATGTGACAGCTTTAGAGCCATCACAAGCAGCTGCAATGGGCTCTGTCACCTTTCCCAGCAGTGGCCATGCAGCCTTGGACCTACCCACCACTGGCCACGGCTTGGTGGCAGCTTCACCAACTGCCTGGGCCGACTGGGTCCTCACACCAACCCTACCTCCTGTCCCCCAAGCCCCCAGCAGACCCAATCCTCCAGGTAGAAGTCCCAGAGGCACAGATGCCAGCAAGATTTGTGGGTACGCCTGGAGAGGCAAGGGGAACACTTCCAGGGCTGGATGTTGGAGGACAGCATCCAGATTCGGATTGCTTAACCCCCTTACTAACATTTAAGTGTAGAGGGCTTCCTGCGCTGCTCCTCAACCTGCCTCTTCCTGGCCCTTGCCAATGCCTGGGTGCTCTAGAGAGTTTATGCAAACTAATTTAAATTGCCCATTTTTTGAGCTTAGTTTGCTTTTGGATGGGTGTCTTGCTTGGAAGGTGCAGGCCTCTTTTAATTTAAATCCTTTTTAAAATCCCAGTTTTAGCTAGCTGAGATTAATTTCCTGCATGTCTTTCAAGAGACACCCTAAAGAGAAGCTTGTCATCCCTCCAAGCAGAAGCAAAATGCAAAGTGTAACGTGAAGCTAAATGAGCGAATACGTGCAAAGTGCTGCAAGGCCGTCACACAGAAAGAGCCTTAAAATGCAAACATTTTTAACACAAACGCACCCAGCAAAGTGCACATGGCTGCAATTACAGTGCAAGCCTTAACTCAGTTAATTATTACCCCAGGATTTCAGTAGCTCGGAGGAGGGTGTTTCACAAAGAGGTAGGGAAGAGTTCTGTGAGTGCTGCTGCTGCACTTCACAACCCTGTTTGTCTGCACCTGGGACTGCCCAGGTGTTGAGCAACAGGCAGCCCACGCCGAGAAGCACCGAGCAGCTTTCAACAAGGGGCTGTGCTAGCAGAGCTGAGCTGCCTCCTTCCCCTCTGCATGGGGAAAGGACACGCGATTTCCAAGCCAGAGCTCTAAGTACATGTTGAACTGAGAAGGACTGAAAGTCAGTAATGATAGCTGCCTGGCCTGTGTGGTACACGGAGTGAAACCGCCCTCTTATTTCAGTTTTTCTAAGTGGATGGGTTTCCACTCCAGCCTGCGTCAGGGCTGTTGCTTCTGGGTTCAATATAAAATGCGTATTTGACTACTCATCGCGGCCTCTCTGAGAAGCTTTGCCCCAGCAAACAAGCAAACAAATAAATAAAACCTCCGTTAAGCTGCATGAAGACTACTTACTCTGGGCTGTGCCGAGCTGAGTTTGGGGAAAACCCTTCAGAAGAGGGAGATTCACACCACCCACTCGCCCCCAAATAGACTTGACCTCCACCTCCTGTCTCACAGCCTATGAAATTTCCCGAGCTGTAGCAGAACATCCCACATCCTCCATATGCCTGCCTGCCCGAGACCTGTCCATGCTCCCATCCTTGCAGGCCTGACCCACAGCAGCACCAATGTGGATGGATGCACCGAGATGCTGGGATATCCGACCGTAAAGAAGTCCCACTCGCACCCTGATTCACTTGCTGAGGTGATTGTTTTTCATATGGAAATGCCTTAAAGATTTACCACTGTATCATCTCTGGATCTGCTCCTGCTTAAGAGATGTGGACAGCATCATGAATGGCCAGGACTTCGGGCCAGCGTCACCTTCAGCCACAGCATGCCTGGATGCAAAGCCCGTTTCCCTTCTCTGGGAAAAGAGGCTGACCTCCAACACGCACAGAGTATCTACTTCCCTTCGCGAACCATTCCTGTTTCTGAAGGACTTGTGAAGCCAGGAACTGATAAATCTTCATTTCCCTTTTCAGAAAAGTCTTGACAAAGTGGGATGAGGAAACCGCTGGGGTTATTTTGCAGTCGGCTTCTTTCGGTGCTTCCTTCCTTCCAAGCAGTGTCCAAGGAGGTCTTCCAAGATGAGGTGCTCTGGGAAGCCCGTTCCTAAAAATAGCTGTGTTGAGGGGCAGGAGAAAAGAGGAAAGAGCTGCAACCATGCACTGCACAATAACAGAGAAGAGCACGTCAGTCAGTGTGCAGCAGCAGTGTGGCATAAGTAGCACTGAACACATTTTTCACAAACATTAAGGAGTAAAGAATGTGTAGCCCCACCTGTATCTCAGCATCCTGTGAATGAATGCCAATTTCACCAAATGTTCTGCTTAATTTAATAAAAAGTTGAATAATTCAAAATTGCCATTTTTTTCCTTTTTTTTTCCAAAGGGAATATTTTGTTTTGTTTTAGTTAGAAAAAATACATTGTTTAAAACTTTTGTGTGATTAAAATAATATCGAGAACTTCCAAGCTGAAACAGAGTACTCAGTAGACTCAGAAAACAAGCCTTTATTTCATTTTTTCTTAGTCTTTGGAAACTTCAGATATTTCTTTTGTCACTCATCCAAAACAATTTTTCTCCCAAGCTTTCAAGACTGTGATACGACATAATTTCCTCTCCCCCTCTTCTCTTGACTCATGTGAACTGGGCATACCTCTCTGACCTGGGGCGTGCTGCGTCATCCGTGAAAAGTCAACCCCAAAATTTGCATCCAATAGTAGTCTATACAATAGCTATTAAACACCTCGGGCTTGTTTAGGGGCAAGTTTTCAGGCAGCCTTGCAATCGGTGGCCTTCAGTCAGGTCATCTCTGCTGCCTCTTGCAGTCACAAGCACTCACCCACCTCACCCACGTAGATCCCGTTTCCTGTATCCACTGACTGTATCTTTTGGCTGCTCCGCATACATCAAACATTAGGAGAAAGCTGAGCTCACAAGAGGAGATATTTTCCAAAATAGATCCTGAGGGCTTTTTTTTTATGGTGAAACTCTTGAGGTGGTAAAGCAATCACGAGCGTGCAGCTTCTCACAGGTTAATGGGTGCTGATTCGGGCACCTCATGACAAGTGTCCTGGTGTGGAAGATTTTACCCGTGACTTACACCATGTCTCCACGGTGATTCAACTAAAGGCATGAAGCCAATGCACATGACCCAGGGAGTGTTAGGTATTTCCCATGCAGATGCTCTCATTTAGCAGCAAAGCTGAATGAAAGGAGCTCAGTGTGTCCTCTTCCTGCGGGCAAGTCCCCTGCATTGCAGGCAAGTTTGTCATGGAACACCACCATACAAGGCTTCTTAGCATCACCTTAAGAAAAAAAAATTACAGCTTCACTAACTTTACATCTGGACCCTTGGCTGCTGTCAGCAGAAACTGCATATTCCTCGTAACCACAGTACAAAGAAAAATGGGTATAGCTTTATTAACCATTTTGCTTAATGTCATATGAAATATCACCTTCATTGCCAATCCCCAGAGCACCTGAGGTCTATCTCTGAGGACAGCTAAAACTAGCAAGGAAACCCTTTGGGAGCAGCCTCCCCGCAGGCAGAGATGACCCTGGCCCAGTGCGGATGCGAAGAATGATGCAGCACTGCTGGGATCCATCAGAAAAGGGACTTTCAAGGGTGAACTAAAAAGCAAGCACGCCCTAACGATAGGGCAGACTTTTCCATCACGTTTCCTCAGCACTCAGCCGAAGCGCAGTGCTGTGATGCATGCAGAGCACTTGCTGTTTGGTCCTAGTGGCTGCTTGCTCCATGGCGTGGCGGGCCGTGACGTGGTGCTCCCCACTTCATGCCCGTGGTGGGAGCAGGAGGCCGCCCCGTTCCTGCAGCACGCCGTGTGCCCCGAGCCCTGTCCCTTGAGCTGTGGGGGACATGCTTCAGGAAACCACGGAAGGAAATCAAAGATGAGATAGGTGAGATGGGTGAAGTGTGCAGAGCACGGTCCCGCTCAGCCCAATTGCTCCATCACCAGCATGTGCGAATCCAGAGCTCGGGGGCAGAACTCACCAAAAGCACTTATATAAACAGGCATGACAATCAGAAGAAAGAGAGCTTCAAAATGAGGGCAAGTACTGCACAAGGAGAGAGGCGCCATGTGCCCACAAGCCCCACTGAAGCGAGCGGGAGCTCAGCACCTCTTGCACCGAGCCTTTGGGAGCTCTTCAGACAGGAAAGTGCGAGCTGGCTCCAAGTGAGGTTGCTGCTTTGCATGGGATTTCACTTTACCTCGTTTTACAAAGCAGTGGTAAGAAAAAGAGGCAGTGATGGTAAATGCAAATATCTGCAGCACATCAAGGCCTCAGCACGGAAAACATTTTGAAGCTGCTCAGCTCTGCAGTACCTGAGCATACAGATAAAGGAGCTGCATGGCTGCGGCGTGATTGACATGGGCCTTGACTGCTCTTCTGGCTGGGAAGGGTGCTGAAAAGTCCCTTTATCCTGTCAACATTAATAGGGATTTTTTTGGCTCCTACTCAAACATGATTGAAATAGGTACCGAAGATCTGCTCTTAAAAGTGAGAGCTTGACACGCACAGCTGCCTTTGGCATTACAAGAAATGAAGAAGAAAGAGGAAATGATTTGAGCTGCATGCACACAGCATGAGCTGCATCAAACAGCAGATAGGAAGATTCTTCCAAGACGCAGTGCTGCAGCTACATTGGCACCTTCTCCCTCTTACTGCTGGCGGCTAATTATTTCTTGCATAGCTGTAGTCCTGCACCTAATGCACTTGCTCCTGCACAAATCCAGAGCATCTCCCCATTGCTAACTGGCAACCTGTTCGGCTCTGTGTGCCTGCACAGCACTGCAGAGATCTCAAGTGCAATACCAGATGTGCTGCTGGCACGGTGTTGAAGTCCCCAGGAGGGGCCCCCTGCTCCCATCGCCCTCCGCGAGCTGTGTGCTCCCAGCATCTGCCAACTGGGGCTGCAGATGTCCCGCGAGAAAACCCCTCTGCAAGCAGCCAGCACGGAGCAGACTGATTAATACCAAAGGAATGAGGGAGAGGGAAAGAAATGTTTTTGCTAGCAAACAGCCAGCAATTTAAATTAAGAATTGCAGTAATACCAGCGAGCCCGACTGAGTGTGGTATTAGCTTCTCAAAATACTTGCAGCGCGACCAATACTACAGGTCTGAAGCGGGGAAAACTGAGGCACGGGTAGTTGATGGTTTATCTTACCCCTTCTGCAGCACAGGAGGGCTCAGCCTGCTCCCTGATGGCACCTAGGGCAGGGGGAAAGTGAAACATCACTCCTTCAAAGCACCTTTCAGTAGTGGCACAGGCTGGCAAGTGCTCAGAGAGCAAAGCCCCTGCCACCTGCGTGGCTCTGCTGCTCCTCGCCTGGGCAGGCTGCGCGCCCCTCGGGGCAGCCAGCGCCAGCCGGGCACGAACTCCTGCTGCAGGGAATGAAGTCAGAGCCCGCAGCGGGCCCGTGGCCTGCAGGATCACCGTCCCAGCTTCAGGCTGCAAGCTCCCCAGGGCACAGGCTGCTTTTAAATACATGTTTGTGGAGGTGCCTGGAGACTGTGTGCTACCAGTCCACTCCGGTGCAAAGCCACAAGGATACAAACTGGTAAAACCAGCACCAACAGAGTTAAATCCATTGGTGCTTTCAGCTGCACGCACTTCGATGTCTGCTGTGACAGCCAAGATTCAGGCTGTCTCCTCCGCACAGGGCCTCCCTCAGGTGCTTTAGGCACAACCAAATGAGCAGATTTCCATCAGAGATGTGCAATAAGGTGAAGTAAAAGGCTGTGGACTCCAGGGACAGGCGCAAGGTGGAAATTCAGCAGGATTTCTGGCTGGGCTGGGACCATGCGTTCCAGCAGGTTTCACCTTTGCTCAGCCTGCCTTGCAGAGGCAGTCTTTGCAAATGCAGTTCTTGAAGTTTTAACACGCATAACTTTCAAAAGTTTCACGCGATTCAGAAAAAAATTTATAGGATCAGATTTTCCTATGGCCCCTCAAGTCATTTTATTAATCACTGGGACCATTCTCAAACGTCTTTCAACATTGAGAAATTCCACTTAATCACAACCTGCCCTGCTACCACCCTTCTCAGCATCAGATGGAGAAAGAAATGATGCAGCGAGGACCTTAGTCACACTAACAGTGCTTCAAGGCTGAGCTGGGGAATGGGACGTGAATCATCTTTGCCTTTTGTTTCTTTTAAGGGAAATAGAGAAGACTGCTGCTGTGAGAATAAAGTGCATAAAGCAGTGACGGGGGCTTCCTGCTTCCTTCCCAGCTTGGGTCCCTGCTCCTTCCCTGCACTCAGCTGTGTGGACTGAAATACCCAGCACTACTTAAAGCTATTCCCTGGGGATTTGTTCCCCACATCTCAGCGAGCGCAGCGCCGTGCAGAGCTGTTTTCCGGGACTGGCTGGTGGAGTGAACCAAGGGATAGTATCCAAACAAGCCCATTCCTCTTACCTGCTTCAGTTTCACTCAGCCCGGAGACTTTTCTGTGCATACGGAGGTACAAGGCCAGTAGGATGTGGTGTAAGGAGAAAACAGACCAGCCTGTCAGAGAGGTGTGAGCATGGCAATGACAGGCATTAAAGCCGCTCACTTATAAAAGCTTGCTGAAATCCACAGGGCACTTTTGGAGCCCGGGATACAGAGCAAGGCGCTGCCTGAGCAAGCAAAGGGAAATGCCAAGGCCAGAGCTGCCCCTTCAGCCTCACACTGACCAACACGGAGGGGAGCAGAGGGCAATCATGATCGCCCTTGGTGCAGCCCTGCAGCAAAGAAAAATCCAGCAGTTGTTTTCTAGACGTGCTTTCAGCAAGGACTCTGCTAAAGAGCTGCGAGCTCAGCTCTGCTACTGCTCCCTCCTCCTCTTCGACCTGCTCCTGCCTTACTACTACACGTGAAGATCTTTCAGGGCACTGAGGCCACGGTGTCTGCAGTGGCTTCCTGCCAAAGCAACAGGAAGCTGCAGACATCGCATCTGCACCCAGCAGCTGGGCACACCACAGCGCCTGCCTCTGCGAGCTACCCGAAAGAGCGAGGGCCAGGCAGTAAGCCCGGGCTTCTCTGTGGCAGGGCAAAGCCATGCGACTTGCTGCAAGCAAGCTGGGACACTGCTTGCTGCAAGCAAACAGCTCGTTGCATCTCTTCCCCAGGGAGAAACCCCAGCGGGCTGCCTGGGCAGGCAGGGGTTGCCGTGTTTCTGTTTGGGATTTCCTGGCCCGAAATACACGTGCCCGCGCTGCGGAGCCGTGCACGCAGTGAGCTCGACAGGTTGTGCGCGCGTCGGGTTTCCTGCACTCCGGGCAGCCGTCTGCGCAGCGCGGCCAGATTTCGGCAGCCCTTGCGCAACTGGGAGCCCAGGATTTCCAAACACTCGGCTGCCGACGAGTCACAGCTGCAGCTTTGTCGGGACTGCCTGGAGTCAGACAGCCCAAGTCCTTGGCTTCGGCACCAACAAAATTTCCAAGGGTGGAAATTGCTTGGCCAGGAAGGGCCCGGGCACGTGGTACCTGCCGTGTGCCCTCCTCCAGGGCCCAGGCCAGGGGATCCAGCCCCTGCTGGTCCCTTCCACATGCCGGCAAGCTGCTGGCCTTCCTGGCTGACCCGAGCACTGTTTTAGACAGAAAGGTGCCATTAGTTTAACAGCCAGGTCTGCACACAGAGTAGCTTGTTATTAATTTAGGTATGGCTCGCTTTTTTGTTGTCTCGAGTTTGCAGCCAGCCGGACTCAAATGACATGAGGCTGGGGATCTCCCCACGCCCCAACCTCTCTATCACTGAACAAAGCCACCTCCCTAAACTGCAGGCCTTCAACCTAATTACAGAGCCCGGCAGCACGCCTGTACGGACACACTCCTGCCATCACACACTCCAGGGATCACAGATCCAGGCTGCAGACCTGTCTGCAGGAGACAGCTTCAAGGGTTTTCTTATTTTGACCCCAATACTCAGTCTCTGTCTCCCAGCCACTCATCCCACCACCACTGCGGAGCTATCTGGCAGCCGTGCCCTGGTCACAGAGCAGGCTTAGGAGCTCACTTAGCTCTCTTAACTTAAATCTCTTGTTTTGAGATTTATCAGCCTAAAAGGGATAAACAAGTGAGTTCCTAGAAGCTTTGCTGCCGGAGCTGGCAACCTCCACTGGCCATCAGAGACAACTATGCAGGAAGGTGGTGCCAGAGGTTACACGAACAGGGAAGCCCCCAGCAGGCAATTTTGCAACAACATCCTGAGCATCCAGGACGGGGATGGCGGCTTCCAAGGTCGCTCCTCTCCATCAGCCTGAGCACGTCTCCCTGGCAGGCTCCGCAGAAGCTGCACGCTCTTGCCAAGTGTTTGTGCAATGCTGGAATCAAAGCTGTGCTTAAGGCAATCTGAGCTCATGTTTGCTGATACTTATACGGGGGCCTCGTCCTCGGAGTTGAGCAAACCCATAATTTATGCTGGGGATGATTGGCTTTGGGAGCACGCTGAGCCACGGGGGGAGCCGGTCACGTTGCTCACTGCTCTGCAATTTATTTGCTACCCAGACTATTTCAGGCTGTGTCAGGGTTACGTGAAGAAAACAGCTCGTTGAGCAACAGGCTGAGTTTAACACTTAATAAGGATACTGCAGTCACCGTTCCAGAGGTCCTTCCAACCTGGTGCTGTCTGCAGCCGTGACCAATGCTGGAAACATCAGGGTATAACCTCACCGTCACTTGGGCTCCTGGCCAAGTAATAGCACAGACCTATGCAAGGAGATGTTTCTGCCCACACGGGAGACGATCTGAGCCACTCTGCAGCAGCAGGACTATTAACAGCCCTGTAACGAGATCCCGGCTGGAGCCGTGCTTCTGAAAGGCCACAGAAATACAGGAGCTATTCAGTCCCGGCCTCAGGAAAGACCGCTTGTTCTCCAGTAGCACAGCGGAAGTCAGCACTTGGGCACAGATCCCAGAAGAGATTTCAAATCCTAAATCAGGATGCTGGTAGGCTGTAAAAGCCTATATCCAAGCCTGGAAAGCTGGCACTCAGCAACTCCCTACATCCTGCAGCATGTCATATGCACTAGCTGGCTTCTCAGCTCAGCTGACAAGTGGCTCCTCTTGGCACAGGGCTGGTTGGCCGTTTTCTGGACCTTTTGGAGGAGGACAGGTCTTGCTGCACACCCAGCTTTGCTGGTGGAAGAGGCAAGGGCCCCAGCCTGACTGGCCAATGTGGTACCCACTTTTCAGCCCCCTGAGGGCTGGCAGAGAGCACTGCACAAGGTTTCCCCTGATTCAGCTCAGACAGAACCAGCCTGGGTTGCTTAGGTGAGCAGCGTAACCTGTATAATTTTGCCTGAAACTCACACTGGGAACTGCACTCTAATCACTCCACCAGCCACCTGGGGGAAGCAGTCTCTGGTGGGAAGGATGGGTGAGAGTCGGGAAGCTGGAAACCTCCTGCAGCACCAGAGCTAGGACCAGAGGAAGGAAGGTCCCCATGGCCCAATGCACACAGGAAACCCCTCCCGAGGACCCACCAAACCACCATGGTAGGCAGCAGCATCCCTTCCCAGAAGGGACGGAAGGGTGAAGTTTCTGCAGGTTCTTTAGTAAAAGACGGAGAGGGCCCTAAAGGTTTATCAGGAGACTGAGCAGGAAAAGCCAGTAGGACTGTCTGTGAGTGTGTGGGAGCACAGAGCAGATCGCAGGTAGGAGGGGGCCCATCCATGGAGCAGCCAAGGCTGGGAGGGCATCCAGGGGAATGAAAAGCTGGGAGGCTGAAGAGAAACCAGCAGGCCCCACAGCTTGCCAGGCAAAATGTGTATGGCCGAGCACGTGCTGTATTGAAATAGAGGAAATTTGTAAAGGGAGAGGAGTCCCAGGGTTCTCAGTGTAGCACCACGCCAGCCAGCAGAGTCAGCCTCCGGCCCCCACAGCCTCCCAGGCCACCACGCTTCAGGGAGGGGAGGAGAAGAGCAGCACCTGTGTCCTGCACAAAGGCACTTGTTCCCTCTGCTCACGTAGGATGTCTCACCTTGAAGACCAGCCTGGCACCAGGTGAAGAGGCGCTGAGCCCAACCAACACCAGCCAGGCAGGCGGACGCCTTTCCCAGCCCGGCACGAGGCTGGCTAGGCCGAGGCGGGACCACGGAGAGGCAGCCAACTGCTCGATGGCAGCACAATCGGCTAAGCCATTGCTCTCACACTGGGAAATTCCAGGTTTCTTCCAGAAACAAAATGTTCCTTTTGCAGCCTAGTTTTGGTGGGGCTCCTGTCAACGCCCAGTCTGTATAAACAACACCAGGGCTGGAAGTAAAGGTATCAGCTCAGTGGTATGCACAGGGCTCCTGAGGGAATGTTTGCAGAGCTTCTCGTGTTAATTGTGGTGTGACAGACATCCTCCGTTGCCCCAGTGATGTTCTCAGGTAAACCTGATGCACATCTGTGATGTGAGCAGCACGTGCCATCGCATATGCTGGTCCTCTGCGGGACGGCATTGCCCAAAGCACCTGTTGACAGATAGGTGTCCTGGTGACTCGGCTCTCATGACGTGCTGCCACTCATCGAGGAGGGGTTTGCTACTTCCAGCCTAACTAGCAAGGCCAGCAGTGCGTGTACTTGAGGTGACCTTCCTTCTCTGCTTCATCGATGCATTGTGTTGGCAACGCCCTTCCTTCTTCCCTTGCCTTAGGAGGCAGATAGCTACTGAGCGTGTCCACCTTGAAGCAAGACTTGCTGTAGTGGATGAAGTGCTGCACCGAGCACTTCCACTGCAGAAGGGAACCAGGAGAGGAAAGGTTCAAAGTCTGAAGTGGGAGAAGATGTGCCTATGGAGGAGCAAAAAGCAGATGCCAGCACAGAATGGGCTTGGGGCAGACAGACAAACCCCAGTTTGGTGAGTTTGGTGAGAACCCAGGGAAACTTCTTAGCGAGGGACGGGCTGGGGGCAGGACTGGAGAAGCTCACAGAAGCCTTTGGCAACATGCAATGGCAGCTGGAACAGATCTGGGCAGAGATATACAGATGAAAACATTGCCTTCAATTGCTATTCTCAGAACAAAATTACCCCTGGATCAAACTGATGTAATTTCTAGCTGGATGTGCTGGATTTCAGAGCAAATGGGCGTGTCATGCAGATGCTCTCCTTTTGGTGTTTTAGCTCAGAAACCAGAGGGTTTCCTGTGGTAACTTGCTGAGACAAACTCCTCAGCTTTGGAAAGAAGACATTTTTCCATGCCCCCCAGGGCAGCTTCCTGATGGGACACGCTGGGAAGAAGGAAGGGCTTCCTGGGGGGCTCTGGAGCGGTGGGGGTTGGCTTCCTGTCCTTATCCTTTTTTCTTTCACCCTGTCTGGCTGCTGCCGAGGTGGAGGAGAGGCTGCTGCAGCGGTTCCCATGGAAGGCTGTGGCTGGTGGAGCTGTGCCAGCGCCGGCGACTAGCCACCGATTTGGCCTTGACTGCGGTTTTCTGGGGAATCACCCCAATGAAAGCAAACAAAGCACACACCTGACGACTCCTATTAAATATATCTCACTTCCTGAAGGTAGCCGGCAGCCAGCGTCCTCCACTGCTCTGGAGTTGGCTGCTCGGTGCAGCCAGATCTAGGAGCAAGTGCCCCAGCTGCAGCAGGGCTGCTTTGTGCCTGCAAAGGACTGCTGAGGCCGGAGAGCTTCGGGGGGGTTTTGCAGTGCTGGTTCATGCATATGCTGATCATGTAATGCTGCTTTCTGTCTCACCAGGCCAACCTCCTTTACTGTCACACTAATCAGCTGATTGCATTTCACTATTAATAGTTACTTTAAAAAAAAAAAAAAAGTTCCTTGTGCCATCTTCTGGTTAATACCCATCTCCCTAGGATTCTTCTCCTACTTTCATAGTGATTCAGGTGGAAAACACTGCTATGGCACGATTTCTACTGAATATGCAGATTCACAGGGTCACACGCTGATCAGAAGTTCGGTGGCAATCAGTTTGTACTTTCTGTCCTTATTTTAACAGTGAGAAGAAAAGCTGGTCCCTCCAGCTGGAGCACCGCCAGCCCCAGCTGGTGGGCCAGGAAAAGGCTGCTGCATGCAAGCAGCCTCAGCACCAAGTGTTGTAGATGCAACACACTGGCAAAAAGTGTTGGCACTACAGTGACTTGCTGTACTGACCACTCACTTACATTCAGGGCAACAGAGCATTCTCCTTTCTCAGAAATGTATTCCCCATTGCAGCCCTGTTTATGCTCCCCTGAAGCCCCCTTGCAGCACTCTCTGCTGCCCCAAAGCACTGCAGAAGCAGGATTTTGGGTCCTCAAGTTGAGACGATGTTCCCCAAGCCACCTGTGTCACTTTGGGTCTCCCACACTCCTGCTGATCAATGGACCAGAGGAGGAAAATTCTTGAGGATGTTTCCAGCAAGCCTGCAGAACTGGGGTGGAAAACAAACTCATCTAAAAGTCAATTTTTTTAGATGGAAAAAATAAAAAGGATGGAAACCAAGCCTAGAGTAACTGCGGGATGGACATGCCATAATGCTTACATGAAAAACAAGGCACATCTCTCCCATTTTTTAAGTCAGTTTTGCCCTGCAGCTAAACACAGCAAGAGACCTACACAGGGACAGAATGTCTTCCCAGGACTTCTTTTTCCTCTCTCTTTTTTTTTTTTTTTCCTCCCATGCCTTTTTGTTTGTCCTCTTTTTAATCTTTTTTTCCCCTCCCCTCTGTTTGGTCTTACACGACAACATCTGCTTTTGCAAGGAACACATTGCTCCGGCCTCAGCACTGCCTGTTTCAGCTTACTCAGCTTCTCCTCTGGGGGATTTCTAGCGGAAGGCCACTGGCACCGCAGCTAACGCAGCTCCTTCAGCAGCCAGTAAATAATCCCTGCCCTCCAGAAGAGGAGCACATGCACCTCACCAGCGCGAGCTATTTCGCACCATCTGCGTTCCTACCTTGTCCTCTCGTCCCACTGATGGCACTGGGAGGGGAACCGCAACTTGTGGTCGGACCTGTTCATAGCCCCTAATCCTCCAGGCCCTAGAGGTGACTAATCGGGCTTTTAGGATTTGAAGGGATTTTCGCAAGATTACTCTTTGTGAAAAACATATTGCTATCAAGATTAAAAAGTCCATTAGTGCCAGCTCTACAGTGCCTGCTCTTCTCCATTTGCACACTTATGTGAGTCTGTTTCCCCTTGCTCCTTATCTGCTTAAAACCAGGAACATATTGGCCAAAAATAAATTTTTAAAAAAATAAAGAAAAAGAAAAGAAGTTTGTGGTTTATAAGAACTATCTACTCCTGGAGGTGCTGTCAATTCTCTTGACAGGATGGCTGAGGGAAAAAAGGAGGATCCCTCGCTCCTTGCCATACCAAAAATGTCTCCCATGCATGTGAGTCTGCAGAAATTGTCATGAATGGAGCAGCAGCCACCACGCGGTCTCACGGGGATCCTGGCATGGTCTCAGTTTTTTTGAGACAGACGCAGAGGACACTGGTTGTGTAATGACAAAACCGCTGCATTTTAGGAAGAAGAAAAGAAGAAGGAAACCGTGCAAGACAGGAATTTCCCAGACTGCTACACTATCTTCATACAAGGTACTTTTGAATGGAGGAGAAGTCTGGGAACCGGGAAACCAGGAGGGGATTTTGGTACCTTCACTTCTTGTCGAGCCCATAACTCAGATTCCAGCTGAGGCCATGACAGAGTTTCCCCACCTCAGGCCGTGCACCGCAAGAACCTGGCAGGCTCATGCAAAAGGTGCCAGATACTGGAAGCTGAGAGAGGTGCACACAGTGCATGGATGCCTGCCTGCCTCATTTGCCTGGGGACCTGCTGGCACCAGAAAATGCTGCTGGCAGGCCCAGAGGTCTCCCCAGCAGCAAGCATCACCTTCAGCCGTCCTTTGCAGCACCTCCCTGCCCTCTGCTCTGCGGGGCAGCTGGGGCTGGATCCAGCCACTGCAGCAGGGGGAGCACCCCACTACCTCTTGTTTGTTTGTTTTAAACAAAGCTTTTTGAAGAGTCAGCAGTTGGACTTAACGACCTTAGGGGTCTTTTCCAACCTAAATGATTCTATGAATCCATGACCACCCCCGCAGTTTACGCACTCATCTTGGATGCAGCACGTAAGTCAGCAGGGGATTTTGCTGTGAAGCTGGTATCTGCCCTGCAGCGTTTGAAACACAATTTGGTGTGACCCGCAGCTTCCAGGTGGGAAGATGTCACTGCCCATCTGGCCAGGAGGGATAAAAGCAGAGACCAACCACCCCAGTCTTATCAGAGGAAAACCATTATTTGCTGCTTGCCAAAACCAGAAACAAAGCAAACACCACGCTCCCCTAGCTGCCACGGTCACGATAACCCTCTGCATCGAGCAGATACAGCTTGGCTTCCCTGGGGGAGCTTCAAAGGTGCTGGCATAGAAAATCCTCTTGGGGGGGGGGGGGGGTACTCAGGAAAGGCTGTGCACATTCACATCTCCTTCCTTTACAGGATCTGCAGCCAAGTTCCCTGCTGTGCTGGTTTCGTGTTGGCCATGGTGTTTGCTGTGGTGCTGCCGCGCAGTCACCGCGCGTGGGAATTCCCTGCGGGGTGCGGCCCTGCCGGCGGGTGTGGTGCGGGCACCGCTGAGCCCAGGGGTTGCTGCTGCTGCTGTCGGGGTGGGCCTGTAGGGCCTTCCAGGGCGGGGAGCTGCCTCGGAAATTTTCTGCTGTTTATGGTTTAGCAGAGGAGCAATTAGCTGCTGAGCGTGTCGAATGTGGAGGGGACGGGACTGGGACAAGCACTGAGTTGACAAGTTTCTAACAGCCTCTATCCCAGTGTTTTGTAACTTACTTTCTGCAGAGCTTCTTGCCATTTTTGCATCAAAAAGAGCGAACACTGATCTGTTCTCCCAGACTGAAAAACCTGCCCATGACCTGGGCATAAGGTTCCAAAGACACCTGAAAACAAGACCAGCTTATAGAAGTCTGTCCATTTGCAAGGCAGCTCTCTGTTCTAAAAAATGGTTGGAATAATCCAAATTACAGTCAACAACAGGAGGGCAAGAGGAAGTGTGATGCTGTTCCTTGCAGCTCAGGGCTCCTGCAAGGCTGCTGGCGGCACGGTGCCACTGCGGGCCACGAGCCAGCCCCAGTGCCCGGCTGAGCCGCCTGCGGCAGGGCAGTGACAGCCCGCCATGCCTGCTGCCATCGCCACCGAAACCGCACCGGCAGGAACCACGCCAGGATATTTTTTGATCAACGTTTCTAAAGCACTGGCCCAGCTGAAACGAGCCAGGCAGGTTCTCCTGCAGCTATATTTAATCTGTTCCAAATCCTGCACAAGGCTCGCGAGAGCAGCGGCAGCGCTCAGCTGGCTTCCTTTCAGCCCAGTATCCCCACATGACCTCGGTTACTGCGGGCAGCACGCTCTTCTTTCCCACCTCTAAAATCAACGGATGTGCAAAACTGACTGCCAAGCCTTGTTCGTAGATACTGCGAATGCTCAGTTGTGGTAAACGCGTATCTTTTCACATAGATGCATTTAAAACAACAACAAACCAGACCTTCACTCAGCAAATCCGAGGCAGAACAGGATGGGGGAGCAGGCAAGAACACAGCAGCCAGCACGGCCAACCTGTCCCAGCAGCTCCTCAGTATTTGCTAAGAGCTCAGGGAGGGAGCTCGAGCCTTCCAGCAGCTGGAAAGAACCCGGGGAGTAACCGCAGATCCTAAATCCAGCCCTCACAACCATCTGTTTCGGGGAAAACAGAAACAAGCACGTGCATCGGGAGTTTCACACGCTGTGCTGATTCAGCCCGCTTTGCAGGTACCTCACCTCAGTCACAACAACACGGGCTGGAAGGCTGTGCTTTTACTCCTGGAGTGTGCCACAAGCTAGTGACGCGGGTGAAGTTGGCAGAGAGCAATCGTTTATTATTCTCCTAGGGAACTAAAAAAAAAAAATACCCACACAGCATAACCATGGCAACCCGCAGCATGCTGCATGCCCGTCTAACAAGAGACACGCGGGCTTTTCACTCTGACAGGGTGACGGCACAGCAGCCTGTGCTACATGGGGTCCCACCTGCCCTGCTTCCACAAGACCTTGCCCCCTTCCCTGATCGCACAGATGCCATTGCTGCACGAGGGATGGTGTGGGACCTGCAGCGACCAAATGCTGGCATTTCTGACTTGGATGTGGTAAAGATGCTGTAAACCCGCACCTTCGCCTGCTCGTGCTGAGAGCTGAACCTAGACAGATTCTTTTTTTTTTTATTGTGAGCCTAGAAGCTGAAACAAACCCTTTGCCCACCCTGCTCTTACAGCGCTCTTCTCACTTAGGCACTGCTAGCCCTCCCCACTCACAGAATCACAGAATCGTCTAGGTTGGAAGAGACCTCCAAGATCACCTAGTCCAACCTCTGACCTAACACTAACAAGTCCTTCACTCCCCGCAGATCTGGGTTACAGCACGTATCAAAACCATATGCAGCAATTCTGGTCACAAAGCACAAGTGTTCATGCATTGTGACTTTGTGTTTTGAATTGCTACCAGAGCGGGACAGCAGCATATACTCATTATTACCTACATCTGCAATAAGGACTGCAGTTTGGTTCTGAAAATGTGCTTCATCAACAGTGGGAGTTTCTCAGTCCTTCTGCTAAGTGTATTGCACATGTTTTTATTTATCAATAGGCGTAGCATCAAAAAACATAAAAATTCACTTCACTCTCTTTTCCTCTACTGGTAACTAAATCCCCCTCTTACAGCTGAAGGGCAGAGACATCTTTGCTACTTCTTTCTTGTATAATAGACTGCTTGTACCACTACTTTTATTTTTTTGTTTAAATCTTCGTTTTCTGGACCACCTTACGCTCTTTATCATATCAGCAAACTGGATGCCACGACATTCACAGCATCTGTTTTTTTGTTGTTGTTGTTTTTCTTTTTTTTTTTTTCCTACAGCCAGGCTTATTTTGTAGTCCATCTCTACTCTTGCCTTTGAATTTATGGACCATTGCTCCACATCAAGCAGCTGTCCCCCACTCAACTACCTACACAGGTGCACAGGTCTGTTTCCTGTGCCAGAGAGAGAAAGGTGTAGGTGTCCATGGAAAGTGCTCAAGGAGAAAAAAGTTTAAGAAACTTAAGTATTTCCTGATAAGCGCTACTGTCGCCCAAAGGATACAACTATTATTGTACATACAGAGCTAATTTTATAATTTTTTATACTGTATTTACCTGGTTTGTTACTAGGTAAGAGAGATAGGTAATGGAAACTTCTGGAGATAAGAACAGGGACTATTGTCACAATAGTCTAACGAGTATTTAACAAACATTTTGCGTGGCAGACACCCAGGCAGGGCAGAGCAACCTGGAACCACAGACCGAAAAATCCACCAGAAGAGGTTCAGGCACACTGCCCGCTACCTCGCTGCAAACCTCCCTGGCTGTCACTGAAAATGCTTCTTTTCCTCCTGTACCTTCTGCTGACAGCCTTGAAACTGACCCTCCAGCTTTCTCACAGGCACATCCTGTCACCTTCAGATACCAGAGGCTACGCTGAAGGCAGCAGGCAACTAAGCTACCCTGGTAGCCTATTTTCAAGGTTCACCACATCCTTAGGGTGAGACATGTTTTTCTCTCAGCCAGGCATTTCCAAATACTGCTAGCTGAAACTAGGCTAGCATTAACCGTAACTAAATTCCTTCACAATGCCCAAAAGGTATGCACAGGCACAGGACACAGTTGGAAACGTGAACAACAGAAACGTCGTCTGTTCCACTCGTGCTAAAAAACACTCCAGGGCAGCTGTTCCCTTGGCATCCAACTTGCTGTAGGTTTTCTCAGCACCTCGTTGGAAGCCCTACCTGCCTCGAGGCCCTAAGGCTGCGCTGACCTGAGAGGCCCTCTTCTTGGCTGGCCATGCCAGGCTTCTCTTGGATCCCAGAAAGGAGGCCTCAACAGATCCAGAGAATCGATAGCCCTCCCCTTCCCAAGGAAAATATTTGCTGATGAGGATTTCGACTACCCCCCCTACCAGATGCACCACTAGTTTAACCGGGCCCTGCTCGTGGTTCCTGTCCTGCACTGCCCCCTACGCTGGTATAACTGCTGCGGGCCCAGGATCAAAGCTAAGCTGGGAGCCACACATCTCGGAATGGATTTTTTAATTAATTTATTTTTAAACATAAACCTGCCTCTGAATCACGTTCCCTGGTAGCCCTGGAAGTTGCTGGGCCACGCTACAGGTGTAGGAGCAGAGGAACTGGGGAGAAGGTACTGAACAGCACCATCCCCAGAGAAGCCTCCTTCAGCCTGGTACCTGCCTACTGAGGGGGCAGTCCTGATGCTGCTCGAGGTAAGACTTGTGTCACCTGCTCACAGATGCACGTTCTACTCCAGTGGACCAAGTGCCATTATATAGGTTTATGCCAAAGAGCAGTTGGGGGCACGATGGGCTACAGATTCTCCTGTTCCTTCCCTCTGGTGATGTAGGTTGTCCTTTCCGCGGGGGCTTAAATCAGAGACTGTGATCCCATTTCCCTCTCCCTTCCTTTACTCCAGCTTTCCTGCTACTTTGAAGCATACACTTCATTGTCGACTACTCAATTCTGCCAAATTTGGTTAGCTGGATTTTGACTTAGTGATATTGCTGAGTATTTATTCACCGGGTTAACAGTCATACACTACAGTTCCCATATTTAGCATTGCAGCACAGAATTTTCATAGATTGTGGTGACACAGGAAAGAATAATACTAAAGAAAAAGTTCCTATGCTAAGTATGCTAAGAAGAACTTGAACAGCAGCTGTCAAAAAAGATTTCAGTCATTTAAAAAATGCAAGTATACCTGTACAGATATTGAGCAGGAGAAAATGATTTATTTTTTAAAACGTGATAATCGTAAGAAACAAAATCCAGACACCAGTTTCTTTAGGCAGCGATGCATAAGCATGTGACTATCCTTGTTTTACTTTGGGCATGAGAGACTTAAGCTTACTGTTCCAACTGATCCTGAACTACAGGATGTCTCACATTGTTTCCAAATAGCTTGGGTTACAGCAAAACAAGAGGGCAGAACAACTCGTTACCAGCAAGAACTGGCTGGAACACGCTATGACAATTATGAACTTCCCATATGAAAAAAAAAACACAACCTGATTACAAAACGAAAAACAGCGTGCCTTACCATTATCACCCCCAGTAGTGTAAGGCTTTTCTTAAAAGAAAACAAGAGTATTCTCATGGATACGCTTCAAAACCTTGATCACATGAGCCAACAAGTTTTGAAGAATTCAAAATAGCAGGCTTTGCTTTGTGTCAAGTGAAAAATTGAAGGCTTTTTTTTTTTCTCTTCAGCTCAGCAAGCTATAGATCTAGTTCTTTCATGTTACTTCCAACAACGTACACTGAACCAAATTATTTCTTCTTTGGTACTTTTGGTCAAGTTTAATGAGGAACAGGACAGAAAAGGTAGAAGAGAATACAGTGTATTATTTCACATTGCCAAAATTACTGTTTATGTATCCACATGTATGCACACCACATGAATTCCCAAACTATCTCAAGCCCAGTATCTCTTGCGATATGCTCTGCTGAAGCCAGAATTGTTAGGATCATACCACGCATACCCAAGTTTCTCTCCAAGTGCCAGGCCTGGACCAGCAGGTGACACCAGGTACAGTTCAACACCGCTCATGGCTGATGCACTTTGGCTGCAGATGCTATCTGCTCCAGGGTGTGAGGAATGTGATACACGCGTATCTGTAACACACGGGGTTTTCCCCATTAGGTCAGGTATCTATCTACCTTTTGTGTAGCCTTCTTACCTTAAGCAATAAAAAGCTTTGACTGAAAAAGGAAAATCCCCATCATTATGTAAGTGAGAATTGTGAATTTTCATTACAGGACAAGACACCAGGAAAAACAGTATTTCACTTGCTGTAATTTTAACTTTGCTTATAAAAGAGGATGGAACATTCCCAGTGAATATACTGTAGACAGCCTACTTCATCATCTCTGAAAACAAGGTGTGATGTTCTGCATGCAAAAGCATAAGGTATGAGCAAACACTGCTATCAGAAAAAACATGCAAGTTACACAATCACATATAAGCCCCCAAAAATTTAGAATTAAAGGCATTGTAGGGAGCTTTAATACTCTATGCAAATATGCTCTATCTAGTCATATGGTTCTCTGATTGTCATATTCCTTTTAATCAGCTTTGTTTGTGAAGTCATTAGTGAAGTTTTTATACACAAGCAAAGCCAATTAAGTACACAGTGTGAGTGGAATATATTTTATGGCAAAGTAAATGATGATTTCAGTATACTCAACATTCCAGGTTGTTTTACAAGTGTATTATTAGGAGGAAAGATTCAGGGAAGTTTTGTTCAGGGAAGTTTCTGAAACTCATCCGTCACTCGGAAAGATACAAACCTTTCCAAATGTGCCACTAGCCTATGTTTAGCCAACCATTACACATAATGCACAATTCTCAGATAACCAACACCCTCCTCCCCCCTCCCCCCCAAAAAAAGCAAGGATGGCTTCTGACATGATGGAAGCTGAAATTTAGAGATGCCCTTGGAAATTCTGGAAACATTGAAAAGTCAGCAATTCACACTACTTTGGAGGCATAAGAAAAACATGTGAGTATCAGAATTTCCTCAACTCAGTTATGCAGTTAGCATTATCTTTTATTAAAACCAAACACTGAATTGTATCTCCTTTACTACATTGAACTTGAAAAATTCACATTTAAGGGGCTTAAAGTGTAAAGTAAAGCAAAAAATATTAAGCAATCCCAGTTCCTGATAACTTACTAGGCCTTCCCCAAAGGTCCTGGAAACTGAAGAGAATTTTGGAGTAATGAAAGCCAGCATACAAATAGCACGACAGAAGAATTGAAGAGCTAAGTCATATTAGCTTGGCATTCTTCCAGGAAGACTCTCACATCTACCCAACAGCTAAAAGTATCTGGTAGTCTTCACTTTCTCCTCAGTATCTCCTTCCTTGCAACTTTATCACCTCCCTTTTTGCTGTGGAGACTGAAACCTCTTAAATTCCAGCAAAACAAAAAAGCAGTTTCCTTTACCTTGACTCAAGTTTTTGCAGTCTTATCTTTCCTCCTAACTTGGAACCTTTAAATGCACAAGTGGAATTGCTTCCCAGAGACATTCTTGCTGATGGACTTTGTTGGCTCCATCATTGATTGCTTTTGGCACTGCCCAAGGCCTCAGACCAGGTAGGTGACAACTCCCAACATAGACTGCATATAGAATCTGTTCCCCTAAGTGTTAGCTTCAGAGCTGTTTGATTGCAGCTGACATCTGTTAAGCTTAACATTCCTCCCCATTCCCCAGATAAATCTGTTGAATGCACTGGGAATCACAGCTCAGTTTTTTTTTTTCTTCAGCTTTTGTCCTACTTCCTCATAGAAACCGGAGCAAATCCTGAGGTTTGAAATCAACTTCTTAATTTTCCCACGGGTAAAACAGTACTGTTATAAGCCTTTAAATATTTGGGCAAGAGAATACATGGAAATGTAAGATTTATCTCAAGAGACACACACCACAACCTGATATGAAACTTTACAATAGGAGTCATATAGCTCAGATGAAAAATACAGAACCAAGTATAAAATTGCTCATAAAATACAACTAACAGATATAATAATCACAGAAACATTCAAAGTCATCCAGCATTTTGATGAGAACTTCATTGAACTGAAAGTTAAGAAAAATACTTTAGAAGACAACAAGTATTTCAAAAACCTCTGTTTTATTTGTACAGAGTAAAATACATCATACAGTGAACATTGTTTTAATTCCATAATCTAAATCCGTTAATAAGTGTTTTCTTTTCACCAAATATCCTGGTGAGAAGCACAGACAACAGAACTGGGAAAGCTAATTAGTCTCTCTCTGCCAGAGCTACAAGGTGCACATCAATCTCTGCTTCTGTAAGGATCCTGAAAGAACAAAAAGAAATCCTAAATAGCTTCAATGATTCTTCCCCTTAAACTCCAACCTAGTATCTACACAAATCAGTATTACACATCGCATCTTTCAAACTTTAATGCCCTGCTACCTGGGCCACAAAACAACATTTAAAATATTCTTAGAAAATAAAGGAGGAATCAAAGGCACAGAGAGCAAAGAGGTAGCAAATGGCAGAAAAAGAACAGGTAATTCTTCGTGAGTAATATATTATTAGCAAGCTGGCACCTTGTTTAAAAGAATGGGTATGGTAATTAGTACCACTAATTACTCCAAGGAAGACACAGGCTTCTATAGCCTTCTAGTTCTGCATGTCACCTGTCCTTTTTGAAAAGGACATAAGACAGGTACATGAAGTTTGGCAGAAAGCTAGCACTAGATCCTTGAGCAGCAAAAGAAAAGGGTTAATGTAGCTCTTGTATGCTTCTTCAAAAACGCTGTGCTATTCTGTTGTCCTGAACATCCACTACCAAATGCAAAATCACCCAACATCACCATGTCAACTTAATACACATTAGAAAGCATTCGAAAGTCTGCACTTGTAGGACCCAAAAGTTTGAAGTCTCTCTCCAATCCCCACCTACTAAGTAGTTAGACTAAAGCAGCAGAGGACTTCTTCCTTTGTTTATTTTAATAAAAAAGAAAACCAAAACACAATGAAAAACTAAGGCAGAATTAACTGAACTCCTCTGCAACAAGTCTGACTCAGCCAAATTTTACGTAACATATACCTAGAAGGTCCTGCTGCATTAACTAAAAGACCCCAAAAGTTTTTTTTTCCCATTCTTTCATGTCTAATTCCACAGCTGTACACTGTGTTGTGGGAAGACTGTTCAGCACATTGTATCTGATGTGAGATATAGCCCGCAGCAGGAAGATTTCCAGGTATTGTCTGTGTAATCATGCTGCACGCAGCAGGCTGCACTCAGATTCAGACAATAGTAGAGGCAGAGGGGAGGGGAGGGGAGGAAATGGCAGGTCTCGCTTTCGCAGTAGGCTGGAACACAGTGTACTTGGAAAGTAAAAGTTCAGCGAGTTCTGAATCAGCACAGTGGTTTTAAACCCAGAATCTTTTAATCTTGTCAAATTTAAATAGATTATTTCAAATCATACAAATGCATAACCTATTAACTACATACTAGAGCTCCTAAACACTATGACGAGATGAGCAAGAGTCATTTCTCATTTAGAAAAGGATAAAAAAAATTCAAGGACTTTCAGAATGAACTCTAATATAAAATAGACTTTAATGAGTTAGCTGTCACGACTGCGATTTGAAAGTGAACTCCAGATACTAGTATAAACAAAACTGCTTAATCTTTTAAGCATGAAAGAAACATCTAGAACACACAAACACGTTTTAACCATGTTAAAAAACACACTTTTACAAACACAACACTTTTCTCCACTGGATCCCCTAAGCAGGTAAAAAATTTAAAACCATGTTAAGATTAATTTCAATTTCTGACATTTCTCTTTCTGAATTTATTATTACACAGCAAGTTAAAACTAATCACGCATAACCAGAGAAATACACCACGTTTTATCAACACTGATCACTTACCTGAACTTAGGATTTTCCACTGTGACTACACCAACTTCTATTTCTGAAGGTTTGAAATCAATGGATAGTACAGTAGACAGGCATGTTATTGCCGTCTGAAAGATGACCCAAAAAAATGTCATTAAACAGAAAGCACTTAAGCGTTGTTTAGTAGACCTAGCATTAACAACTATCCTCTCTTCTAGTTTTATTTCCTTCCACCTCAAAACCTTAGCTGTAAAGCTTCAAATAGTTTTCCTTTGTTACAAAATATATTTCCTCTCACCTTCTCTCTCTAGTAAACTCAATCTACAAAAATCAAATTTTCTTAGCAGAAAAAAAAAGACAAAACCAAAACCTTTTATCAGGTGAAGACTAAAACCCCAGGTCCCAAGGACAGAACGTGTTTCCTAAGTGGCAAACAAGACAGACATCATCATTACAATCCAGGATTACTCAAAGCATGTCACTTAGGTAGCTTCCATTTCGGCTTTTCTTCTGCTAACTAAAATTACACTGGCTGTTTTTAGAAACTGCGTTTAATTACAACTTAACTTGCTTTTTTTTTTTGTCTTAATCATCACCTGTTTTAAAAGGTGTTCTTTGCATCCTCACTCATACTTTGTAGTCAAGTCATAATAATGCTGAAGATGTATTCCTAAAATGATGATTGAGCACAAAAACGAGTTCTGTAAAACAGCTATTTAGCCAGATGCTTACCAAATCAATTATTCTGACATCCTGGCATTTAATTCTTATCAGTATTGCTTTAGGAAGCATAGAACACCAGACAAGACTTTCCTAAAGTTTATTTCCAGTATGCTGACAATACACTGATTCTGCAGTAATTGTACGAGACTATGTAGACATCTTATCGGAAGACTGCATGGAAGCCAAGTTGTTAAAAAAAAAAAAAAAAACAAAACAACACCACAACTTATCCATGGAGAATTACCTTTAAAGCATTGCAAGCTTTTTAAGAAAAAGTTGTGTGAACTTTCTGATGATGAAGAACATCTCAACAGTATAATCAAGCAGTATCAGAAAAATACGTTTAATTTGAAGATTATTTAACCAGGGTAAAATAGGGTCTCTGACAGAATTTCAAATACATTCAACTTCAGTCTGCTGCAAGTACGTATCCTCTCAGGATCTTTTATTTAAAAAAAAACATATTAAGAAATCAGTATATTACACCTTTTGGACAGACATTTTAAACTGGTGCGTTTATACTGAAGAACTTTCCATTTAAATGGTCCTTTCACAGTAATGTAGACTTCAGAAGCTGGAGCTCTGAATTTGCATAGCATTCGCATATATGTTAATACAATAGTCTGTTTCATCTTACAGTGGGGTCAGTTGCTTAGGTTATTATACTTCATTTCCACTGATCTTGTGATGCAAGAAACCTAACATTATGGGAGATGAACAAGACCAGGCAGGAGAAACAGGTGCGCCATGGAAGAGGTCTGTTTAGACAGGTCTCTACAGTGTAAGTGAAAGAGTAAGGGTTATTATACGGTTCATTAATCTGTTGTATAAATAGGGTATGTTTTTATAATGGGCCTTGAACAACAGTTTTCACAACAGGCACAGCAATTGTTGTTGTATTTACTGAACTGACAGATAGGTACTAGCCCCCATCTTGTTTGAAATGCTGTTTAACATGACGATTGTTTTAACAGCCACTTAAAAAAAAAATACACTGATATGCCCAGAATCCTACGGATTCCACTGCAGCTAATACAATGCAGAAAAGGCAGACTAGATGACTCTAAACACTTGCCAAATACCTTCAAAAGATTTTCTGGTTGGAATAGCTATAATTGCTCTGGCAGCAATACAGAGCTGTAACAAAACAGGAAACGTGTAACTGCACTCCCCTGTATCACAAACCTGCACGGACGATAATCATTAAAAATACTTCGATAAATCTTTATTACCCTCCACCAGCCTACCTCTACTGTTTGTTCGTATGTCCAATCAAATTTCTTCTTTACTTTCTTTTCAAGAAAACTGGTCGACTCTGTCTGCTTAACTCCTGCAGCCGTGGCCTTGAATCCACAATAGTAACCTGCTGGATCACACTTGTACACCTGAGGGCCATGTTCTTCATCAATACCAATCAAAATCATACCTTGAAGGGAAAATTTGTTAATAACTATTTTTTTCTGATTTTTTCAGTTCCATTGAACTGAAGACCACTAAAGATACTCTTCTCCTAAGAGACGTGTGCATGCTGCAGTTCATTTTTAGAAACCAGTCCAATACCTAGACCTGTGACTCTTTCATCTCTAATTCACCATTTCTTACCAGTGTCTCATACCAGGCACGCAGCTCATTTTAGAGCAGACTAGATTTCTGTCACCCCCAAGAAAGCTGCTTGTTAAACATAGCAATGTTCTGGCCAGACTCGATAGTAAAGAACCACAAAGTCAGGAAATACAAGTTTAATCCTGACACAAGGCTCACCCAGCCACAATTCACATCCTGTGTATTATGTGACAGTGACACTTCGAAAGCATAAACAGACATTCGGTTAAGATGTCTTTTACCAGAAAGCATCTTTACAATATGCTGAAGTGAAATATTAAAATAGCAAATTTGAGTTCTTGACTATAATCTTGACAATCACTGCATTACATCTAGACATAAACTGGTCAAATCCCTGAAGCGCAGCTATATTCAGCTACACTTTTACATTTACAGTTCTATAGTCTCAGTATGCATATTAAAAATAACTGAAAAATAACAATTGCAAAAAAAAAAGCATCTTATTACTTTTAGCTTTATACTTGTGCAACTTTTAAATAGCAGTTATAGCTATCAGCTTCTGAACAGCTACTGCTGCAACAAAAAAAGTTTCATCTTTTTAAAAAACAAAGTTAGGAAAAACACATTTTTCTTCTTGCATTGAAAAAAGTTCACTTTCCAGCAGTATCAGGGCATGGAAAATGCCAAGCAACGAAAGAAATGGTCGTTCCCGAACATTACAAGCATACAAGCCTACAAAAATTGCCCCATCATGGAAACTGTGGTGCAACCCTGAATGTTAATTCTTTTGTAAGAAGTGCTAGTGCCTAGTACGATTACCAGAAGTGATTCATCACTTCTGAAAATATTTTCATTAAAAAAGAAAACCAACGACACAAAAAGAAATCTAGGCAGAACGTCTAACGAACGAGCAATTGAGGAAACATTAAGTCTGTTACCCCAGTTCCCAGGCAGTCTAATGCTACGGTTATACATTACTCATGGCCAAGTATAAGGAAAAAAAAAAGAAGTCAGAACCAAACTCAGAATACAAGGACAACCAAGTATATGCAGAAAAATTTACACACTTTTTTTTTTTTAATTAAGCTGGGTTTGCTATTATATAGCCAGATTGGTGCAGAAATCTTTGCAAGTGAAATATTAAGTGCGTCTCCCCTACATTACACAGGTAATGGTAAAGTTAAAAGCACCAATTTAGCTTACTTTTAGACAATATACAAAACTTAGATTAAAAAAAAAAGTCAAACATCTTCACAATCTGCATTCTTCATGTGTCTGTGATATTTACCCAGACGCAGACACTGGTAAACAGAGCATCTTCCATTCACAGCCATCACCGTGCAAACAGATTAGGCTCATAAAACTAAGGTGAAATAGCAACATGATTTAAAGCAGTTAAATCATTTAATTAAATCCAAATGCTAAGTCAATGGTAAAATCATGGCTCCAGTTCAAGACTTCCAACACTATTCTCTACCTGCCTCTTCACCCCTCTTACTCCTTTGGTTACATTCATATCATTTTGCACAATTTAAAAATGGGTAATTGCTTATACTTGAAGTTGCAAGCTTAGACATGAAACAGAGATTTCATACGCTATACTTACAGCAACCGAGAGGTCTCATTTCAGCATTTTGCGTATAGACCTGAGAAATATCTGCAATCCGCTTACACAGCATGTCCACAGGGATGTCATAGCCATACTTGTACTTCCAGTTAGCAGCCTCATAGCGGGCTCTCTGCACCTGGGATCTGCTGTCAGCTAGAGGGAAAGAGCTAATTATTAATTTCACTGAATGCATACCACATTTAATCCTAGCGTTGGTTGAGAATGCAAATTCCATGTCCAAGTCTAAATTTTAAAAAATAACATCAGATCTAGACAAGTTCTCTAAGACCAGATTGAGTGTAACAAGTTTCCTAGAGCACAGGTTCAGTTTTATGCAATACACAGTTGGCCAACCAAATAAAAAAAAACACAGGCATTTCAGATACTTAAAAAGATACTGAATTAAATACCTGTCATTCCTGTCATCACACAGCCAATATTTTCAGTAATGCTGAATAAATGAGTCACTGTGTTGGAATCCAGTAACTTGTCCTAAAGAGGAAGAAGAAATAATCTGCTATCATAGATATGATACGCTATCATAGACTGGTTTGGGTTGGAAGGCACCTTAAAGACCATCCAGTTCCACCACCCACCTTCCATGGGCAGGGCACCTCCCACCAGGCCAGGCTGCCCAAAGCCCCATCCAGCCTGGCCTCGAACGCCTCCAGGGATGGGGCATCCACAGCTCCTCTGGGCAACCTGCTCCAGTGCCTCACCACCCTCATAGCTAAGAATTTCTTCCTTATATCTAATCTAAATCTAGTCCCTTTTAGTTTAAGGCTGTTACCCTTGTCCTGTTGCTACACACGCCGGTAAAGCGCCTCTCCCCATCTTTTTATAGGCCCCTTTTAAGTATTGGAAGGCTGCAGTAAGGCCTTCGAGTACAATAAAGATAGACTGGTAGCTACAGAAGAGCCCAGAAGAATCAACAGCTAAAACTTGTCTTTTGGGTTCTCCGCTACTTACTGCTGTACACACGCAAAGGAACAAATACGATAATGAGGAAGATAAAAACTGCAGTATCTGGAAAATGCTGACAGCTAAAGCATGACCAACACAAAGGCCTCTTCCCTCTGAAGAAACTTTGAGGGCAAGATATATAAACACTGGAGTTCCTCTTGCATGCTGCCCTTCAAATGCAAGCGTTCCTCCCCTTCGTCAACAGTACATCACCTCTGTGCTGAAACACTCACGTGAAAGCTGCTGTTGTGCTACTGGTATTATGTTTTCTTAGTGGGAATTAAGGAAGAGAAATCAGAAAACTGACTTTGGACAGCCCAACCCTTACGAGCCAGAACACTGTAGATATACCAAAGTACACCAGAGCCTAGCCTGTAGTTTAGCTTTATCCCTTCAACAGCTGCAGAGAAAATCACAGTACGTGGGGATGAAATGTACAACTGAGCACTGAACAGAGCTAAAACTCACAGTAAGCAGAGTGACAAGAAATTCAGTTCAAACATCTATTTGTGTCAATGCTAATACGTGTAACATTAATGTTATATTTAATGTTATATTTATATAAAGAGCAGACTTACAGGTACTTTCTTCTGTGTTACGATTACTGCAGAATCTTTCCCACGGACAGCTACGGATGTAAGTCCGCCCTGGTTTATGGCCTTAAAAGCATATTCTAGAAAAATATGTAAGAGTTATTTAAAAACACTATTAGATATATTAGTACAAGCAACTCTGAGACCCTCCCCCCATAGAAATCTCACCAAGTTCTGGCCTTTTTAATTCTAGGCACTTCTGCACCACTTTGTCTTTAAGCTCTTTAGCACAAAGCACAAGGCTTTCTGATGCAAGTTACGCCGGTCTTTCTTCACAGAACTGCTATTATCGCTTCCTTCAAATATTACTAATAATTGGCCTTTTCGTTCAATTAGAGCACTTAACAGAATTTGTTCTACACTTGGCCAACACAGGCCAACATTAACCTACAGTAACTGTAATCCTTACATAAAATTTTTACCATGGAAGAATCTAGTATTTCAAGTATTATTACCATTGTAAGGTCGTAATTTTCTTTTAGAGACTTTAATGAATACAGGTGAGAATTGAAATAACAGGCAAGGCAGAGAAGCTGAGTTTCCAGCTCATCGTCACATTTTGTGTCTTGATGCTCAAATGCTTCAATGCTTTTATTTGCTTTTTAAAACAAAATCTATCCACGTGCTTACCAAAGCGCATTAATCAGACAACGATGAAGATTTACTAGATATGTTCCAAGAAATAAACTTCCCTTCATTAATGATTTCAAAAGCCTCAAGAGCCTTTAAAAACCTTTATCTGGCAATACGTGATAAACATTCAGAACTTTCTAATATCTGGTCAGGAAAAGCAAGTTTCAGGCACTAGTTAGATGCAGACCAATTTTTTTGTTAGCTACGTGAATGAGGCTGGAACCCAGAACACATTGCTACCGCTATTGTCAAAAAACTACAGTAGGGGCAGGAAATAAAGTTGTTTCAAAAGCTGTGTTCAAATTTGTGGGAGAAACTGCACGACAGGAGAGGAATCACCTGAAAATGAAAAAACGTATCTTGCAAAAAGCCGACGTTTGATACCCTGAGTTGGCATCGTGGAAGGGGTAACTGTCACGTACTGAGAGTGCTGTATTTACTGCTCTCAGACTTCCCAGCATTTACTGGTTACCTAAACATACCGTAAGGAACATTGCCCTTCTCCCTCCACCAGATGCACCATCTTGCTCACCCCTTCCACCTGCCTTCCCAAGGCATACCCGTGCTAGCCTGCAGCGAAGCACGGAGCCCTAGCGCTGCCCGCAGAGCGCCCATGTTTGAAGCCCCAGGCCAGGGGCGTGCGGCGCTTGCTCACTTGTGTGTCTAAATACCTGAAGGGAAGGCGCAAAGAGGACAGAGCCAGGCCCTTTTCAGTGGTGCCCAGTGCCAGGACAAGAGGCAACGGACACAAACTGGAACACCAGAGGTCCCATCTAAACATGAGGCAGCACTTCTGGACGTGGTCCTGGGCACCCCGCCCTAGGTGGCCCTGCCTGAGCTGTCCCCCCCTTGTCTGTTCCTATTGCTACCTGCGACGCTGTGCTCAAAGAGACAAGCCAAAAGGTGAAGTGGCTGTTCCAGTGCAGCAAGTCCAAATAAATATTGCTGCTGGCAATGAAGCCTGTTTTCTGCTATTCGAGTATATCATCAGAAATTCCACCATTTCCTTCACCTCCCAGAAGTCCCCTAGGAAGAAACATCAGTTCTGATAACTGGAACTAACAGATGGCAAGACAACACTGATTCTCTGAAGGCTTTTAATCACAGCAACAAGAAATTCATATGAAGTAACTGCTATTTTTTATTTTGAGAACACTTTGAAGGCACATAAGCTTTTTGTGCTTCAGAAGACAGATGTAAGGCAAAGTGCTGGCACTTCAGGCCAGTATCACTACACTGGAAATCTCTGTTCAGGTAAGAACTTCTGGGGAGGAAAAAACAAAACAAATTTTGAGACAGCCTTAAAGCACGAGATGTGTCCATACTCAATAGCACTTAAATAGTCTGTATCTAGCACACAGACAAGGATGTATAGAATTCATAAAGAAAGAAAGATTCACACATTTGACCGCAAGCAAACGTGTTTTGTGCCCATGCTGTGGCTAGGTGCTAGCCAACAGAGACTCATGTGGCACCATGCCCAAGTTATCAGCCTGGCTGCAGGCAGAGCGAGCTCACGCTTACCTGAAGGCAAGTATGCACACCTAAGTACTTTCCTCCTTACATTCCCCTAACAGATGGGTACTCAAAACACCTTCAGACTGTGTGCAGATGGTCTCAAATAGGCATGTAGAAACTTGCTTCTCAGACATGGGCAAAAGATATGGAAGTGCTGCACTCTTCTCATATATTATCTTAATGGTGAATAACAGTCCATGCATATATCCAGGGGGCAGAAAATGTAGGCTCATTCCCTCGTTGCTACAGGACGCTAGTAGCACTGCAACAGAGAAGGAGCCAGAAAGGCGATGCAGGCCGACCAGCATGTTTTAATGGCAACAGAAGGCCGTACTCCATGCCTCTTCCATCATGCCCCCACTGACACCCTGTGCAAGGAAGCGTTCTTACTACCCGCATGTATAAGGCTTACCAGCATGCTGTATCCAAGCCTTACGGAAACTACGGGTATTAAGAAGGCACCTGTATGTAGGCAGCTAGTGACTTTCTGCTGATGCATTGCCACCCAAACATGGACATGCTTGTAGGCGTGCCTTGCTGTAAGGGCCGTCCAAGACTGCGCTGCCTGCCCAGAAGCCTGCTCCATGCATCCTTCTAGCTGAGCAAAGCTTAAGGGCAGACACAGAAGAAAGCGCTGGCTGCTGCTGACAATCCGTGCAGCCTGGTCCCAGCAGCCTCCTTTCCCGGGGAGCAGATGGCCGTCCCGACACTGCACACAGACGGTGAGGCCCCTGCAGCCGGGGCAGAGCCCCCAAGCCCCGGGGGATGATGGCAGCAGGATGATGCGGCCAAAACGCTTCGTGGGGCCCAACTGCGGGGCTCCCTGGGCCGCGCTGCGGATGAACTCTGCCAGCCTGCCGCGTTGCTACGGAGGGCCCTGCAGAAGCGCACCACGAGGCCCCTCGCACCCCCCGGCGCCCCGCACCACCCCCGGCCGAACCCCTCCGCCCCGCGCCCCCCTCACGGCCACCGCGGCCGCCCCCCCCCCCAAGGCGGTGGCGGCGGGGCCTGCCCCGGCCGGGCCCGTGACGGGGCAGTTCCGGGGACGGGCGGGCCGCGGGCACGCACCGACTTGGTAGAGGCGGCCCTCGGGCGAGAAGATGGTGATGTGCCGGTCGAAGCCGGCGCTGGAGCCGCGGGACATGGCGGCCGGGGGGCGCGGGGGCGCGCAGCGTGCAGGGCCCCGCCGCTACCGGACGGGCGGCCGACGGAGCGCTTCCGGGTTACGCGCTCGGCGCACGCGCGCCCCGCCGCAGCCCCGGCTCCACGCCCCGCCGCGCTCCACGCGTGCCCGCCCGCCGCCGCGCGTGCCCGCGCCGCTCGGCCGCGCGCCTCCGGCGAGCATGCGCAGCGCGGCGGGAGCCTCACGGGGCCGGCCCGGCGGGAAACCCCCGCCTGTGGGTGAGGCGCGCGGGCGCCGCGCCCTCAGCGCTTCGGAGTTCCCCGGCTCTGTGTGGGAAGGGCTGTTTTTATTTTATTATTTTCCCTCAGAGTTCACTAAAAAAGCTGGGAAAGCTCTGTTTTGATGTCCAAGCCTCCATTTGAAAATATAATTGCACGAACTTTCCTGTTGAAATAGCAGCTTGCAGGTGCACGTCGTGTGTGCCACGCACTGAAAGTCTGCTTTAATTATTTCCAGATGGTTTTCCTTGCTTGTTAATACAATGCGAGAATAAAACGCCTCACCACATGTTACAAGAGACAGATTTTGTCCCCCTCATTAGGGAGAGGCCCCGTGGGTGGACACGAGATGTTTAAAGCTCTGATGCAAAAGTCCCCAGCCTGGTGCCCTGTCTCCAGCTGTGGCCAAAAGCAGCCCAAGGAGAAGCTATGAAGGCTGCAGAGAGCCTTTCATGATGCATTCCCTGAATGCTCTCCCGGTCTCCAGCCGTCTGGAGGGACTTCCCAGGGCAGAGATAGCGTCTAGTTATTTAATAACCCCTGCTGGATTTCTCTTTCATGAACTTGCTGGTCTCCTCTTGAACTCATGTGAACCTCTCGCATCCACAACATGCCATGGCAAAGGGTTGCTCAGCATAGTGACGCGCTGTGTGGTTTCATCTGAAACTTCACCTTTTGTATGAACCTTCTATTCGCCAGCACCATTTGATGCCACTTTTGTACTGGGAGAGACAGCAAGCACTCCATCCCCGTGCACTCCCTCCGCAACACTCACGATTCTTACAACCTGCTTCCCTTAAGACCTCTCCTTCCCCATGCTAAGGATGCCTAGCTTCCCATTCCTACCACACATGAAACTATTCCATACTATAACACTAGAATTTAATGTCACGTTCTTTGTTTTTATTCTCAATGAGAAAAAAGGGATGGAGAAATGGAAAGAATTCAGCCCAATTGCCAGAAAAGTAACTAAGTGAGAAAATCCATTACTTTTAAGTGTTTGGAATCAGAGACTCAATATTTGAGTTAGACCCAAGACTAAGATTAAACAGTTACTCAACACCATGGACATGACAGGGTGGAAGTCATACTACTCTCAGGATACAGTTTCTAGAAGCTTTCTCCATCTATATAACAATTGCATCAGCTTCCAAATGATGGTTTTGTTTCAGAAGAGTAATCAAATATTTTTGGTGTAATATTCATCATTTCTTACCCACCATATTAAAGTCTGTGATGCAAGATTCTGAGAAAGACTATTCTCACATCTTTTTAACATAATAAACAGTAAATGGGCAATCCTGGAGATGAAACTTTTCACAAAACAACTACAGCAATGGCTGAATCAGTCCACTCTTCCTCAAGTCTGTCTTCCCAGCATGTCTCCGTCCCCATGGCACGTGGCAGGCCAAGTTAAGTGTTATTCTGTCTGACTCTTCTCACTCAGCGTGCTTGCAAAGGGCACCAGAGCCACTTGCCATGGTTACGGTGGCACTGACTCCTGTGACATTTGGAGGACTTACCTGAACTTGCCTTCCTGGCTTTCAATGTGGACCCATCAATCTGATAAACTAATGCAAGGAAGACATTAAAAATCCTTAGTTTTTCACTGTACAACAGTACTAATAAGTACTAGATGTCAAGTAAATCTGGTAGATGTCAGTAGATTTGCTGGCAGAGTACTTTGGTTTGTCTCTCAGGTTGCCAATAAAACACCTCAGAATTCTTTATATATATCCAGAAACTGGGGGCATGAAATTGAAAATGCCTGTAGTTAGGTCACTTGTCCTCATTCATCCCAGAGAGGAGGCTGTTCATCCCTTATAAGGAGCTACAACAAAGTGCATTAGCAGCAAACATAATTAAAAATGAAATCATAAGAATTCTCACACTAATCCTGCGACAGCTTCCTTTTGCAAATTTCCAGATTGTGTTCCCTCTGGCTGGTTTGTTCAGTATCTGCTCTGAGATAACTTACTGCTTTAATGGTTGCTGGCATCAGTACTGTATTATTGTACTATTTCAGCTCATTCTAATACTCACATATTGGGAAAAAAAATAAATAAAGGTTTGAGGTTTTCAACCAATTTCTAACATTCTCTCAAAATTTTTCATATGCAATAACTAAACCCAATTACTTATTATGGCACTTCATTTACATGGGATAACTGTAAGCCTCCCTGCCTTTTGACACGTTAGGCAGCATACTAAATTACACAACTAGTAGGATACTCTTCTGGTTGACTGGTTTTAAATAACTGGCACATTCCCCAAGGTGAACATGGTCCCAGTCAAAATGATCTGCCCAGCTCTACAACTGCAATGGCACCGTGGGCTTCAGGATAAATTCCCTGCATGGGGGAATTCATTTGTATGGGGAATAACCGCAGTGACACCCCACCTGATAATGTTTCACAGGCTCTCAAAAGCTGTCAAATGATTCAATCAACTCCTACACCAAAACACGTTCTGAAGCATGCAACTCCATGCTCCCTTTCATCCTGCCAGTGATTAACAAACTCTTTCCATCCCCTGCAGTACAAATAAAAAGGAAGAAAAGAGCACTGAAAAAGTAACTGAAAAAGCTTCGTAGCTTGACCATGAATTAAAATTGTTGCAGAACCTCCACATGATAGACAGCAACACGAAAAGCACACATACTAGCATTCAGTATTAACTACTCACACTAAGACTGTGTACTCAAGAAGTGTTATTATTTAGAAAGTATTACACTATCTCTCTAAGAACAGTTTTTGAGATCAACCCTGGGCGATTAAGGACATGTCTGGTTTCAGTCAAAAGGAAGCGCGGGATGCAGTTATTCTGGTTAGATGTTGGTATTATGTGTGTCTGTTAATGACCAGGGTGAGAGAAAATACAAACCCCAGTGAATGTGTCTCACAACATTTATAGCGTTTGCATTCAGCTGACTTAGCTCTGAATTGCTTAGGACTGCAAGACAACTAAAGCTAGCACCAAACTGGGACCGTAACAACACTCACTCAGATCAGCTTCTGCTGTCGTGGAACTACATCAGAGGGTAACCCTCACACAGAGCAATGGTCACTAATGAAGCAGTCCTGTGCAGGAGCAAACACTTGCTTTAACAATGCAGTATTTGCATTTTCAAGGAGATGTGGCAGTTGCTGGACTTGGAGAATTGTAAGGACAATCTTCTGACAAATTAGAAGTAAATCAGTTTGAGGAGCAAGAGAAGACCCAACCTCTCTGCATTCCCGGAGGACTCCAGAAAGCGGATGACCTACCAGAGCTGGCACATTCTGCCAGAACAGGGGGTTGTAATGAATGCTACCAGCAACATGATGAATTTAAAACCAAGGTTCTAGGTTAGCTTAAGAGGTACCCATCTCCTCTACATTTTCTGCACATTACTTGAAGGACATGAGTACGTGCAAAAGAAACCTGCTGCTTTACAAACGGACAGCAGGAGCAGAACAAGTGTCAGGACAGCTCCCTGTTGTGAAAAAAATAGCAGGGAACATGCTTGAATGCTAAGAGTCATGAGGGAGCTTGTCACTAACCATAGCAAAAACTCAGAACTGCAAGTAATGTGCAAAGAGATCTGCATGATTCAGCTCAGTTTCAAGCAGAGGACTTCTTAGTGTGCGAGATAAATGTGACAAAATGTGATCCTTTAGCTGAGATTAATGTGTTTCCATGTTTTGGGGGGAGAGAGGTGTGCATAAAAGTGGTAAATGGAATAAACACATTTACTACAGAAACACAAATAACAACTTAGAACACAATCACTGTAATAGATACTACTTTTCTTGCTTTGGGAGAGGTTTCATTAAAATCTCTGTACAAAATTTAATTGTTGTATTATTGAATGGCTAGTTTTTGCCAATTTTTGTTTAGAAAAAACAAGTATTTCCATAAGCAAATTATTCCAGTGATATAAAATCCTGTCAGAAGCAGCAAATTTAAGACTGAAAGAACCAGACAATATTCCACTGGTTATTTTTTCATTCTTACAGACAAAAACTTAATATATGTTGCTACAACAAATCTTTCACATTCTATATAATCAAATTAATTCTAATTAATGTGAGGAAGTATTAAAGAGCTATGAGTGCCTGATGAATAGTAAACATGCCATTTGGCCCATTTACCTCTATTTATTGGACAGTGTGCAATACTGTTGCATGGTCAGCATGCCAATTTTGAAGGCGCTCTGGAAGTCTTGCTGATTTTTTTAAAGTTCATGAATTTCAGTGTAGATGAAAAGCTTGAGCAAAAACAGGTAAATAAAAAACCAAAAACACACAACCTGAAATTCCAGGAGGGAAAAACAAGTTTTAATTCAAAATCACATTGAGGCTACAGAAATTGCCAGTAAAGATGGAAATCGTGGACCTAATTTATCCCTGCTGGACCCCCACTGACATTAACAGATTTACTTCAAGAATGATTTTGACAAAATGCAGTTAATGAATTTTCTTTAGTTACATGCCTCACACATTAATCCCGTAATTGTACTGCTGGTCTAGGTGTATTCTGTTCTCTTAGTTGGCAGCAGGGATTTAAAAAAAAAAAAAAAAAGAAATTTCAGCTTGTGCAATTACACTCTTCTGTACTTCCGATGAAGGCAGAGCCATTTTCTTGGCACTCGATACGAATATTTTTCCTCATAAGCGTCTTTATAGGGGATATGCCATGTATCCCCTGTAGTCTGTACCACACAGTCATAACTGAAAGCAGGCTGTAGGATAAAAAAGAATAAAAACTTTTTTTTAGACTTTACATGATATGCTACTAAAATACCGCTTATAGCTAGTTATAAGTTCCAACATTTTCCTTACAAATCTCCATGGATTCATCTCTTTAACAACTCTCATTTATTTCCCCACAACAAACAAATTATAAATTTTAGGATTGAAGGAAAAACTAAAACATGTTTTAGTATTTTGTGGTCTAGGGGTCATTATAAATGGTTCAAAAAATCTGTCTTTGATCTCCGCCAGATAATAATGACTTGAACATAATGCACTGAATTTGCAGAAAAGGCAAAGTTTTTCTGTTCAGTTAAATGAAATCATATGGAAATTAGCTTAGGGTGTGGAGTTTACCAGCTTGAACTGATAGAGTACATTAATGACATCCTGTGTTTGTTCTCCCACATTTCTTTGCAGAAATGATTTGCTCTGTGCCGAGGAGGATATAAGAAAAGGGGTTCTCGATAGCACTTTCAAGAGCAGCCAGTCAGACAAATATAAACTATTCTTCTGGTTTACCGTGTTACAGATATACTAACTCAGCACATGTAACCCAAATAGAGAAGATTACTGGTTTGCAATTATGGCTCTCAGAACACATTATAACTGTGTATCTATAGTCTTGGAAGTCTACAACTGCGAACGTGCGATACACAAAACCTGCATGTGAATTAAGATGTGAAAATTGTAGATGTGAAAGATGTGAAATTGTAGCCCTGCTACAACAAAAGAAAGAAACAAAATGCAGCTAAAGCTGTGTTACTCAGGTAACCCTGCATCCAGTTTTTTTGCTTCCACAGAAAGAAATGTATATGGCAGCACTGAATGAAAGGCTGTCAGTCTTACATGCTTATAAGCCTGTATCTCTGCAGTCTGATTGAAGTGATGAACATTAATTTACAGTTTTAACTTGAGCAGCAAGGAAATGAATCTGCGTATGTGCAGTATTCCTTTAAGCCAGCGATAACAACAGAGAGAGATCAGACAGCAAGAAACTGCAGGATATGGAATGGCACGTGATGAATTTTTCCCTAGAAAAATCTTAGAACAGCTGCACTCTTGTTAATATACTTTTCATGTCTCATGAGGACTTTTGTCTCCTAAACAAAAGCAGTACAGCATTCTGCTATATGATGATATTATGCTTGGTATGCTGTGATTTCAGTAGCTAAATATCAACTACAAACATGACTATTCTGGGCTCTCTTTCATGAAACTTTACAGATATGTTAGGATAATATTACAGTGAATACTGAAATGCCTGTATTTTCCAAGGGCTGCTTCTTTAACGTTAACAAGTCTGTGCCATGCCTTATGAATATAGTGAATTTTCAGTAAAAATGGAAGTTTTGAGCCAAATTCACCTCTTATATTCCAACAAAAATCTTTTTGCCTACTGAGTTTGAAATTATATATATTTAACAAACATGCTTTGTGTGCTTTCTGAACGTAGAAGAAAACTTACCAAAAATTTCATAGGATTTCCTCCTACAGAAGGAAAAAGGACTATTTGGTGTCCACGCTGCCACTTACGGAACAGATGACGTGTCAGACTGTCGGAAAGACAGGCTTTGTGATCCCGGAGGAAGTCTCTCGTAACGAACTTGCAGTGTTTGCCGGATTGAAGAGTGGCATATAACAAGAAGGCATCATCTTCAGAACTTCACAAAACAAATGGAAAAGAGAGACATCATTCACAAGGCAGTAATTGTCTGCAGGAAATGAATCAAATGCTGATCTGAGATTTATTCATCAGCATCACTGAAAATTCCCACCGCTACTCAAGGTCCATGATAAAATAAGTAACTTCTGCTTGCCACGAGGCATCAGAAGTCAGAGAATACAATAAAAATTGCATGCTACACAAAACACTCTTCCCTCTCATCACTGTCTGGTAATATAATGATATCATCTTTTGCTATAAAACTTAACAGTACAGTGATATTGTGGAACAGAACTACTAAAACTGGTAAGGGTAGCCCCAAAACTTTGTTGCAATACAAACAATAATCACCCATCAACAGCACAAATCTGTGAGTCTTTGTCACATGGGCGAATGAACTTCCAAAAAGGCCTGATGATTATTTGCAAAAATTTATTCAATATTAGCTGCTATTAAACTGAAATAGTTTTAGGGAAAAACCTCTAAAAATACATTTATAATGGGCAGGAGTTACCCCATGACTTAAGAAGGTTCTGAAGCAGAACTTTGCTTGAAACCAGTTTAGTGATGCTATCAGGTATGCTGTAAGTTCAGGCCACTGTGATCTTTGGCAGTGCTTTGAACAATTATAAATCATAGCAAACCATACTGATGTCAGCACAGTTCTAAGTGATGAAATTTTACATAATGCATCTTTTAATATGTATAGTTTTTTTGAAGCGAGTACAGCAAGGGATATGCTTTTTTTTTTACATATAAAACTGGAGATACTAGTAACAGTACTAAAACCTATAGCTATTAATACTGATTTAAAAGGCACATAAATCAGCTGTTGATCTCTGTTAAGTATAGCCTCTTTCTTCAACTTACATATTTTCAGCAAAGAAGAAGTCTGCCTTATTCTGCATCTCCTTCATAATCTCTCTTTTCCAGTTTGAAGAGTTGACCAGCATGTGTTTGCGGCCCAGCACAAGCAAGCGGGCATTGTTTTTTGCCAGGCAGTTGACAGCCTCAAATAGCTGCAGAAAACAAAAGCAAAACCAACAATTTCCTTAGCTGTAGAACAAGAATGGCAGGAAACACTTTCATATCCGCATGTCAGGTAGAGGGACTTCTCACATACCCTCGTTTCCTACAGTTCTTACCTGCAACACAAGTTAGGTAGATAAGTAACTTGAGTCCATAATAACAAAGGAAAAAAAAAAAAAAGATTGTAGGAAGCTGTTCTCAAAACACAGAAAATGCATTGCTATTTTCAGCCTTTCCAACTCTTGCAGTTTAGCAAGTCTTGCAGTTTGATATGCCTGAATTCAGTAAGAGATTTCAGAAACCCAGAGCTAGCTGAGGGACCTGAATCACTCTGGGATTCAAGTAATATTTTGCCCTGGGAATGATTCAGCAGAGAAGCCTTTGTTGGTATTGGAGAGGAGGACTGAGCCCTAACCATGCAGCCGTTCCAGCCCCACCTGTTGTCGAAATTATAGAACTACATTTGATCTGGGCTGTCCTGTGGGGAAGCAGCAAGCTACAGTAAAAGGAAATTCATGACCTCAGGAATAAGAGCTTGTGAAAGCCACATCCAGGCCAGCCTCCCACTTACGAACCAACATCCTGAGGTGACAAATTCACTGCGATGCTGGCATCTCTTCAGAGGGACTTTTCGCCTGCCTCTGAGCTGTGCCAGTTCAGCAATACATGCTGCTCTGGACGGGCATCGGGGCCACGACTGCTGCCTTGGCTTTCCTTCCCTGCTTCACCCAGAGGTGAAGGCACAGACTCTGATGTTCAGCCTGCAGACCGGTACCGCGGGTTGGTCACAAAGCAATGCCGTTTGAATACTGCCCAGAAAGAGGAAAACTCTTTCTTGAGACTGAAGCATCGTGTTTGAAGGCCAAGGACTGTATGCTCAGCCTCCAGGGAAAGGTGTTTCCTAATGTGCAACTCTGTTTGCTGCCACTATTTGTAGTGTAGTTTGTATTTGTACAATCTCCTGATTTTACTCTAATCCCTCTTCATAGCTTTTCTAGTTACTTCCCTCTTCCCTGTTATCTCTTCTCCCTGCTATACCCCCAACTATCTTTCTCTTTCTCTTGTTCTTTCCTCTCCTTTTACGATCATTACAATTATTTGTTATCATCACCCTTTGTTCCAGGATATAGAAAGATTTTTTTCTTGTAACCCTAGAGTACAACTTTACAATGCATTTGGTTTGACCTACCTGGAAGTAGCAGTGGAAGGGGTGCTCCCACTCATTTCTGTCTCAAGCTGCACATTCCCACCACTTCAGTGGCACGGGATCTAACAATGTCCCAGCTACCTGTGAGCTCACCGATCCAACAAGAGATTTTTTTATTTTTTGCAGGGCTGAGCTTGCAGCCACACAACTGAAAGACCTGATGCAAGGAGAAATGATGGGAAGACATCACTGGAGGTAGTGAGGCCAGCAAGTGTGTGAGTGCCCCTTTTGGCAGAGGACCTGCAGTCAGCTCAAACTAAGTGTGCCATGTATCTGGCAGTCAGATGGACTTTCGTCTCCTACATTTTATTAGGATATGTGGTTCTCTAGTATGAAGGGCTTCTGGGAAAAAAATGAGGTGTGGGTATAAATTAGCTACAGTTTTGCAATGGACAAACTCAAAACAGGCTTAAATCTTAATAAAGTTAACTGGACTCGCCTTAAAAAAATAGAATCTCCTGCCTGTATAACAGCATGTTGTCCCTCCTCTAGTTGCCACAAAGATTAAACTTTACTTACACAAATAAAACATAGAAGATAGAAATTGTTTTTGATTTCACAAGATACAAATAATTTTGTTCTGCACACCCCCTTGCCTGATACAACTTTACGAAGCAGCATTTTATCTCATTTTAGGCTTGGGCACTTAACAAGGGTGGTCTACAGAGAGTCACAGAACTTATGTGGGGGGTTTCCCTGAGTGTGTCTACTCCCACGCCTGGCTGCTTCTCAAGAAAGGAAAACATGAGACACACAATAATAACACTTGCTTTAGTCATAGAGGAAAATCAACATAGTACTGTTAACAAAGAAGCAGAAGTAGTGATATCTCCCTTAAAGAGTATTTTATTAATCTCGTATTTCCAAAAGTTAAAGTTATTGTTTTCTGCCACTACATAATGCATATTTGCTATAGGCAACAGCTGATATGTTGAGCTCTATGAGCAACAGCTCTGTGCTGAGGCACCCTTTGAATGTTCCCACACTAGTTAGGCAGCAAACCTCAGATGTTCAGCTGGATAATCTGTTCAAAAGGCAGTGTGTGGAAAACATTTAAAAATGTGCAGCACACACATTCCCCACGTTATTCATTTTCTCAAGAATGAGGATTACAAAATTAGTGAAAGAATGACCTTTTATAAATATCTATCTATAACAGATATTATAATAGCATATATAATAGTAATACCTATTGTTATTACTATTTACAATTATCTTTTAAATTTGGTCAGCAGAGCACATAAAAAACTCATTTTTCTCTGAAAACTAGAATTGTAAACTGCCATTTTGCAGGGAAGAGAAAATAAGCATGGTTAGGCTGACTCCTTCAATTCACATGGCTAGATGCGGCTGAGCCAGAGAAGCACCAAGAAGCTGTGAACTGCTGCTGTGCTGCACACATCACTGCCACGCCAACAAGGTACTGGAAGTACTGCTGGATTATACAAATAGCTATCACTGCACTGAGTCTTACTTTCTTTTCCTCTGACAGGGCACATCAGGGTCCATGCTTCTTTCTGAACCAGATACATTTTAATCAACTGTTTGTGGAGATCACTAGATCCTTCCCCATGAAATTCATGCTCATTAGAACCTGCAGAATAGGATCTGTTTGCTATTCCTTTCAATTATCAGCTACATTTAAATAATCACTGTGCTGTCCCAGTCTTCATTTAATGAGATCTATCTCAAGCTTCTCCTAAACATCTCACCGACAACGTAAACAATTTTGTGTTCACAGCAGGTTAGTAAACTGGACTCGGATGGACCCAGGGTGCAGCCACAAGGAAGTATGAAACTGCACACAGATCAGTGCAAGAGTGCAGACCACTGCTCACACATGTATGTTATCTCCCAATGTGGATCTTTGAAGCATTTTGCTATTAATTAATTTTTAAAGGAGAAGCATAAAATGGATGCATGTGTACAGTGTGCATGCTCTGATTCTTATTTCTGCACCCTAAGCTGTGGATCAGTGGAAGAACAGCACGCTCGTACAGCACCCTGGCTGAGTGCATACATTTATCTTTCCTTGGGACAGTCCCAGAGATAAAGGCATGCAGCTATTTCCCCACAAGTAAATGAATATTTGTTTTGTATCTGCAGCAATGTGATTTCATGGAATTTCCCCTTCACCACCACACTCCTGCCCTCATAGCGCAATGCACCTTTTTTTTTTTAATTTTCAGTTGTGCTGATACCATCTATTCGTGGGGCCATGCTGCGCTCACACTCAAGGGCAGGAACTTCTGGATCAGAGGAACCAGAGAGCACAGACCCCACAGCAACCTGCTGGGGTTCAGCCACGTTATACGATCCCACATTACAAAAGCCTAAGCTTTGCCAACGTGAAATAGAGCAACTGAAAATGCTGTAGCTGGTAATTTTATATTTTAAAAATCAGCAAGTTATACCTTGAAAGAATCACTTTTCAGGTGAAGATTAACTATTAACAGATTCTCATTGGAAGGGAATGCTTCAATACTAATTCCTGGGAAGAGTTCTGCAGCAACCCACATGCACAATTCTGCACAACTGAACAAGGATAAAACAAGGGAGTTAAGTTGAGGGGGCAGACAGTCCTTGTCACATTGCAAAACATATCCTCATTCTTTCAGCTGTACAACAGCCTTATGAAGTAAATGTATACTTGAATCTCCCTTTTACACTAGTGCATAATGTAATTTAATAATAATAAAAACAAGGAAGATGGGCGAATTACTCCACCTCGTACAAGGAACTATGAGGAGAGCAGGTATGGATTTCCTACAGCCAGTCATTCACTCTGATCGCTAGATCACCCAGCGCCACGCGTCCCTTTTCCAAAGGTTAGCTTTCTGTAACACAACCTTTCTCCTTGGACACTGCCAGTGTTTTCCCATTTGTCGGACGGGAAATCCCTAAATGCTGTGCTCAGAGGCACACCCTTTGGCCCTCAGCAAAAGGTGGTGGCTCACCTGCATACAGCTATAGCAGGAAGAAGTACTCGACCAAAAAGTTTAAATCAGTTTAAATTTGTTGTTAATAAATCATGTTAGACATTTTCTGAACATTTGGTTTTACTAGTTGCCATTTAAAAGCAGAACACACCGACAGTCTGGTATCTGCTAATAACAGCAACTAACTGCTGAGTGTTATTGCTATTTATTTTCACCTGCTGTCAGTGCTGCTTCCCACCCAGTCCTGGAGCTGTGCAAGTGCAGAGGAAACCTAAAACCACCCTGCTGACCACAGGTACAGAGCTGGCCTGAGCACACCATCAAGCAGGGCTGAGCAGGAGAGCTCTCACCAGGGTTATGCAAGGGAACACTTCCCACCATCAATACATTTATTTGACTTCGTTTGATCATTTTTAGTTCCCTTTTTACGTATTGCAGACAAAGAAGCTCAAAAAACCTGTGCACTTAAGTGCCACATGGGAGAGCGAGCCGTGCCGGGACACGGGAGGTATTCCCCCAGCATGAGCAGTTAGGCAGGGAAGGCAGGGTGCTGCCTCCCAGAAATTTAACAACCAAACAAACCTAATCTGTCACTTTTCCAGTGAGCCCAGTCATTTCGCTGAAGCAGATTCAACACCATTATCAAAGCAACAAACATAATGGAAGCTGCTTCTTATATTCCCTACATTATTACTGATGGCATAGGGTAAATTAGTCTCAAAGTCCTCAGTGTAAATTAGTCTCAAAGTCCTCTTCACTCAAATGCAGAGGCTGCATACACGTTTATTGGTTTCCTGCAGATTTCCTTCCCCTGAATAGAATAGAAGGGGGCAGCTACTTAGAAGAGAAAGCGGTAATGGATTAATAAATAACGGCCAGAAGCTCGAGCAGCCTGGTTTACTGTACTGCTCAAGACAGCCAGTAGCTAACTCTTGGGAATTATCCTCTACAATACTGAGGGTTTCTGTAGTGCTGCAGTTACAATGTTGTTGGGAATATTTGTATGCCGCGTTACAGCAGGACTGTGCAGATTGATGCAAGACACATCATCATGCAAAACTCTACCAATGACTCCACTTTACACATCATGACAGCAATCACGCAATGTTTAACATGTTTTTACCTGTCTATGTTGACTCCACGCCTAGAATTGCCACATCCTCTCTTGAGCACACACACACACATATGCCTTAACTTCCACGACTCATTAGAATTTGCAGTTCACTTTTAGGTGCCAGCTTTTGCTCTTGACTTCACAGCGAACTCTAGTAACCAAAGGCAGAGTATGGATTGAACAGGAAAACTAAAGCACGGAAGCAAATATATCCAAGTTGATTTCACATAGATTGAGGACAGTACAGCAGCCTCAGTCTGCCCACAGGAGACAATGCCAGAGGAGAGCCCAAATACAGCTCTGCTGTTTGCAGAGAAATTGGTATTCAGAGGCATCCAAGGGATGCTTCTGCAGCGAAGTGCAACCTGACAGTGTACCAAGACCCTTGGTGTTTCAGCACATGCTGGTGTTCCCGTTGACAGCAAGTGCATCCTGACTCATGTGCCTTCTTGATTCCCAAGTAGCGTGGAGAGTAAAGCAGAGTTATAAGGAGTGACCTTAAACAGGTTCAATTTAGGCACAGAAGCAATAGCATGTTTTATATTTTCCTGTATTCACGGTACCCTGGGTATTATCCCAGTAACAGAGATACCTTTAATTACTACTATACTTGACTTCAACTGAAGGTGGAACCTGCTCAAAATAATCTCTGAAACAGTCCTGAATGCAGAAGTAGTATGTTCGTAATTAAGACTCTGGTATTAAATTCTGCTGTATTATAGACTACAGGTAAATTTTCCAATTCCAAACAATCTTGAAGAGACACCTCTACAAAACAAACTTCTGTAAATTACCTTTACGTTTTGGAAAACTGTTGCAGATTTCTTCTATGCAACGTGAAGTCAGGGATAGGTCCCCATCCTTCCTAGCAGAGATGCAAGTAAAAAAAAAGGTTCTGAAATAGATATTTTCTAATATATAATCTAATTACAGCCATATCTTGCTATTATACCCAAAAGGCATGACAAGTAGTCATTGGATGAATAGCAAACCAGTATTTTCTACAAGAATTAACAGAATCAAGTGGGATGCATGCAGGGACCAAAGACATGCATATATACAAATTATACAAATCACTTTATTTGTGTGTGTGACATGAAGGATAGGGAGCCAGGTGCAGAACCATCAGCTGGAAGAAACACCAGATTTTTGGAGTCTGTTTTTTCAGAACGGATTACTGATTTGAAGATCTCCAGCCCTTCTTCTCAGACCTTACACCTCACAAATCTTTTAGTGTCACCATTCTTGAACACACTTATGTTACTCTTTTTGAATGGTGATATTTTCAAGATCATAGAATCTTAGAATCATCAAGGTTGGAAAAGACCTCCAAGATCACCCAGTCCAACCATCCCCCTACCACCAATGTCACCCACTAAACCATGTCCCTTAAACACCCCCAGGGATGGTGACTCCACCACCTCCCTGGGCAACCCGTTCCAATGCCTGACTGCTCTTTCTGAGAAGAAATGTCTTCTCATTTCCAAGCTAAACCTTCCCTGGCACAACTTGAGGCCATTCCCTCTAGTCTTATCACTGGTTACCTGTGAGAAGAGGCCGACCCCCAGCTCCCCACACCTTCCTTTCAGGTAGTTGTAGAGAGCAATAAGGTCTCCCCAAGCATCCTCTTCTCCAGACTAAACAACCCCAGTTCCCTCATGATCTTCAGATGAGTAAAGGTCAACCATGGATAAATAAAAGAGAAATGGGTAATGATAACGGTTAGCAAAGCATGTTATTAAATGAACAATGCCAAGAACTTTGAAATGATGGCTAAAGAAGTGATGTGAAGCTGGAGAACTGCTGATTTTCACAGTATTAATTTGTAAGAGAAAAACAGCTTCGTTCTTTGACTCTTACAACAATTCAAGAAATATGTGGACACAAACATTCCTTAGTTGCATAACTGAATCTTTGAAAGTTGAGTTTTGAAAGTCACTGCAGTGCCAGTTAAGTTTCTCAATCTACAAAAAAATATGTTATGCAGCAACAGGTTTAGAATTGCATGGAGACAAAGAAACAGTAATTTTTTGTTAACCTTCTACAACAGCATTTTTTTCCCAATCACTTAAAAAATATACCATTGATGTAAACATGCAAACTGACCCATTGATGTTGGCTCAGTAATTATGAAGTAGGCATAAAGATCATGAGAAAGTGTGAGTCTGAAATCCAAAGTAGCATTTTGAAAATGCAACAGCTAAAACTGGGAAATGTTCATATTCGCAAGGAAAATTTAGTAACACATTCATTTTCTGCTTTTGTCACAAGTGTAGCAACGTAAAACTTCTTTAAGACTTCAGGAATTCAGAAACACACAACCCACATCAGCAGTCACAATCAATAATCTGAAATCCCCTCCTAGGCTGTTTGACCTAAGTGATCTCAGATGCTGCACCTCCCTACCACAGCCTGCATCTTGTACCACCCAAAGCATGTTGAAAAAAGGAGAGAGCATGGGTGAGAACTACAAAACTAGGCCATCTCACATGGCTGCTGTTGTTTTGGCTCCATGGTCTCTACTTGGCTGCACGACTCTGAGGGGCAAAAAGATTAGCCACGTGGCTCCCAATACTATCTTCCCGTCTACCTGACTTCCTGACATTGTGTTTGTGGTAAAGAACATGGAGACTTCTGCTGGGAGGGAAGCAGGGGGAAGCAGAATTGCTCTCTCTATAAGCAATCAAATTCAGCTATATACACATCAGAGGTTTATTCTTATGGACAGTTACATTTTTAATATAAAATGTTAATCTGAGACAAAACTGGGCAATAAAAAGATGTAGGTATGATACAAAACATGGCTGATAAGCTTGGTTCATCTATTCTAAATGCAAACTGTTTTAGACTTCGTTTGTTCTCCCTGAAAATTACACCCTGAGGTACTTCCACAGAAAGTAAGATCAAGCACCTGTGTCACTCAAGTCTTTTCAGGAATGAAAGCATGATTTGTTGGAATGCAATTCTTTAAATATTAAGGATAAAAAGTCTCTCTTGCATATGTTAAAGCTTTAAAATATACTCTTACCCAAGAGATTAATTCTCCAGAAATAATGACAAGTTTACAAGATTCTTCCTGTCCTAGATAACTTCTTCCTCAGAGTTAAGTATCAATACCATAAATTAAATAGATATTTTTTTTCCTCAAACTGCAACTGAAAAAAAAGGAAATTCTAATGATAAAAGAATGACAGATTTTAATCACCTTGTTCTCTTCATAAGGTTTATTATGAAATCCAGAAAGTCAATTTTCACAAGTAGATCTGCTAAAACATGGCACAACACCCCTTCCAAATTTCAATAAATTCTGTTTGGCAGACTGTCTCTTAATCCTCTTCTCAAGCCATGTTACTTAGGTTATGGCTCAAGACATAAAAGAAAGAAATACATCTAGGTTACCAGTTGTTGAATGACTGAAACTAGTAATTGATGTTCTGGATCAAAACTTAAGTTCGTGCAAACCCGTAACCTCTCTCTTAAAAAACTAGTACCAAATGATTCCATTACCCTTATTGTAATCCTTTAACCTCACCTGTCTTCTCAAATTTTAATATGCATCTGATTTGTTGCATACTTCCATCTCTCCTCTTACTCATCTCCTTTCTTGCAACAAAGAAAAAATACCAAGATCTTCACAAAACTCATGGGGCATTTTACATGGATTTTTTTTAATACAGACTTCTCCTGAGAACTCACTATTTTGTATCAAAACCTGAGGATTTGCAAAGTATGAAAGATTTATCAGTATCAACCCTTGATACCCAGGAAATGAGCTAGGTGATTCTCTCCATCAGTGATTTTACAACAGTAGGAAAATAAGCATATAAAAGTTCAAAGGACACAAAGTCTTGTCTATGTGTTTCCACATCTCAGTACTATCCTTTGTTCTCATTCTTAAATTCTTCCTGCTTGTGCTGCTGTTTCCTCAACAGTACCTTCTTACTGTTCACTACACATAGTTTTATTGCACTAAGTACTGCATATACATCACCACTATTTTCATGAGCAAGTAAGTTATATAAAAATGAAAAGGTATAAGGTTTTACTTATTTTTGTATAGGCTACAGAAGTGAAACTTCATCTATCAGTGATACAGACTGTAAATGGAAAAATTGTCCCAGCTGAAGTCTCAACTTCAGGGGTCAGCCATCTTTCACTGGAAATCCAGTCTGACATTACACTGGTATTTTTGCATTTCTACTATTTCTATAGCAGTTATATACAACAAACTTATACAGAAAACTATCATTTCTCATTTTAGAAAGAATGTAAAAAGCTAGCTATTAGAAAGGAATATTTGTGAACTATATGCAGCTGTGACAGTCTTTGATCTTGACAGGTTGAGTCAGAAGCTATGTTTAAGCACTGAAAATCCAAAATGTGAGCAGGACCTCTGGGTGTTGGTGGCAATGGTGGTGGGTCGTTATGAAAATGAAAACACAAGATCAACTGATCTTTTCCACAGATAGGAAATAACTTAGTGCAGGACTGAAATCAGCTTTGTAAGATTGAAACTGACAGTTTAAAAGATACCAATGTTGTAGCTCTCACCACTGTCCCATGCAGATGTCTGAACAGCGTCACTGACCTAGTCTGATGCTGTGTTTTCCCCCTCTCCCATCTGTGGTTCAAAAAGTCCCAGACGGTACTTTTATTCTTTCAGGAAAGGTGCTGCACCAGCTGGGGAGATCAATGTTATGGCAGGCACAGGCTTGATGCTGTTTAAGACACAGTAAACCTGTGCTTCTGCAGTGACAACCTACCTTTTGATAAACTAGAGACTTACAGAAAAACTTTAAAATATAGACTATTTCTGTGCTCACAGGTAAACAGGCTTATGGTCCAGGTAGGACGGCACGATAACCAATGAAACTCATCCATAAATCAACTGCTTGCAATCAAAAAAAAAAACAGAATTAGACTACAGTATGAAGCAAATATTAATGACACAATTTTCACACAATTTTTGTTCTGTTTCTTATTCCTGCTATTTTGCAGTTGCCTGCTACAGATTACTGTTTAGAGCTAAAGAGGATACCTCCAAAAACAGTTGCTCCAATAAAAGCCATTTTCCAGTCCTTAACACAAATGAATACATTAACCAACACTACTGGTGATTTCTCTTTGAAGTCTGGTGATTTCTCTTTGAAAGATGAAAAAATTGTTTAATATGTCAAAGAACATATGAAATGTTTTTCTTCAGCAGGACAAAAATGAGCAGAAATAAACTAAAGCACAAAGTTCTAAGGTGAAGGGGCAGCAATAAGGCCCGAGCCAGGCCCACCTACCCTGCACGCATACCTAGGGACAAGGGATTTCAGCAGAGAGGGACTAAGGCAGGAATCTGCTTAATACTGGTATAAGCATAATTGGTATTTACCAGAAAACTTAGGGGGCTTTAATATTTCAGCATTATTCTTCTTGACACAGTTATTAACTCGGATTGTACAACACTGGAGACTCATGCTATTTTACTGCTAGTATCGCTGCTGCCAACATCTGGGCCTGGAGATCCTTGGCAGTGAAGGTCTGAAAGCCCCTCACAATGGCTATGATTCACAAGATCTAATTTACTTTAATGCTTTTAATATAAGTTTATTGGTAACAATCTGCAGTACTCAGTATCTAAACACTGGCCAGGTCAGTGTTTATCTTAAGTATTTTTCTTTAACTCAGGAGATAAGATAGAGTATCTGACAAACAGATAATATTGTCAGCTCTCACAAATTAATTATAGATGATATTTGGCATTTATCTGAAAGCGCCACCTCATGGGAACAAAAGGGTTATATGAAAATCTTTGTCAACTTTGTCATTTTTTGCCCTTGTAGTCAGAGAAATAAGCTTGTGAATATGCTCACCACAAAGGCTCAGATAATAGAAGCCAAATAAGAACATCCCACTCCCTGTTTCATAAAAGGATCTACCTTTTTAAGCGAATTTCATTTTGGGGACTAAGCATTATGGTTTCCAGCTGTCTGTATGTGACTACACCAGCCAGCCATTTGAGGAATTCTGCTGCATCTTTCCCTCCTTCGCCCATTTCCGTGGAAAGAACACACACACCCACAAACACCCCCTACAGCACCCAGGTCCAAACATCTGTGCTCAAGTGTAAGGGACAGCTGTAGTTTCAAAAGTGTTTTGTATACAGACAATAAGCCAAATGTATCAGGTAATTCAATGTTAAAACTGTTTCATATTAGTGGTTATGATGGCTAGGCTGGCAGAGTGATGGGGCTTGTGGAAATGAGAGTGAGTGGGGCAAGAAAAAAAATTTATATTCTTTAGCATTAGTATTTCTGAAAGCCCATTTGGGGATGCCCATTCAGTGGAAAGACAGAACTCTTTACTCTGCAAGACATGAAAATATGAAGTATGACATATGTATCACTGAGAAGTGAAGATGTCAAAACCTCCACGTCTTTTATTTTAAACCACTTCCTTTAACTGTTGAGTCTTAGGGCCAGCATGCATAAATGGATTTAGACAATCAATACAAACTATCACATGTAAACACAAATGGATTTAGATGCCAAAAGCAGTGTAGCAAAATTAACATTAGACAAGCCCAGGATGATGACTCTTAGTAAGGATCAGGGTAAATCAACATCATTAAGACTGTCTGGTTCTGCTCTGTGACTACCCTGTTGCATCTCTCTTACTGCCACTTTATTTATTTATTCAAATATGTACCAACTTAGGACTGCAGTGGAAGAAAATTCCTATCAATTGATCAATCAATCAATCAGGTAGTAGTATAGGTAATACTAGCACTTAATGAATACCCATCTTCCATTTATAGAAACATAAACTGTAATTGAATGTAGAAGCTCAAATTCCAATGAACCACAAATCTAATACGCACCATCATACTACTATTTTTTCTTCCACCACAAAGCGTAAGCAATATCTAGTTTACCCCAACATCACATAATTAGGAATAAACAAGGAGAGAAGGCATTAGCAAAGAGGATTCTTCCACACAAGTACACCACCTAAGTCAGGAATAACTCCACTGAACCAGTGGAACTGAACTGGCTTTTAACTTCTGTTAGAGAGCTTAAGCCACACAATGTGCACAACTTGCTCAAGGAGCCATGTCAACATGAATCCTGGAAAGTTCATGATTCAAAAAGATTAAAAATATCACAAACGGAAGAAATATTATTGCCAACTCACTGTTTCTTTTTATAATGACCATAAAAGTGAGCAGATAAATACACGAATGCAGGAAAATGATAAGGACAGATATAAGCATAACTAGTATTTCCTTATTTATGTTGAAGGTATATTGGTTTCATCACAAACTTGACAGACGCACGGGTCCACTTTTAACAGTCACTACAGGAAAAATTGTTCAAGGATAGGACAACATAGCAGTTGGAAATAATATAAATGATTTGGAAAAATTAAACAGAAGCCAGTAAGTAGCAGTTAATACTGATAAAATTGGTTGGAAAATACAGTATATTATGTTTAATAACTTTGAAAACATCTTTAGCTTCTGACTCACCTGACTCATTATAACTTGAATGCATGTTTCCAGATAGAACTGTGTAAAGAACTGTTCAGTTTATTAAAGAATTATCTAGTGAATAACAGATCAGAAGAAAACAGCAACACAAGTTAGTATCTCTGTGCAGAAAGGAAAAACCAGTAGACTTGTAAATATTAGTATGAAATATGTAAATGATTGGAAATAGAGAATTTCCTAAGAAGAGGTAGGTTTCCTAAAAATATGTGGCAGGTCAGTAAGTACGATGCCAAAGACTAAGTATTTAAAGTGATTTACATTGTAGTTTTGGGGATCATATTTAGGGAAAAATATTTATAGAATAGAAAATACAGATTTTTATTTGATGGATACACATAAAAAGGAGAAGTCTATGAAGCATCTAAATGATGCTTCATAGGGGTATTTCTTCATCGAATGTTTTTCAAAGTCTAATTTTTAAGACCTTGAGGTAGGTGTCTTTCTCGGAGGTCAGCTAGTGAAGAATTCTATTGATGTACAGTGGTTAGTACCACGGGGCCGTAGAACCATGGCTACTAATACGTAAATACACATACACAGTTTAAGCTTCTAGTTCATTCTCTATCATTTAGAAAAATGCACATGGGAAGATCTAAAACGTCGTAAAACCATGTAAACAGCATGAAATATCATGCTAAGAAGCAAATATGGAAAGCGTTTGGAGAGCTTCTGCAAGTACCAAAGAATATTCTGTTGCTTTACACAAAGAAATAGGGATGACCTTATACACAGGACTGACCTCCGCAGCAGTAAGCCATTGACTTGCTAACACTATCACTACATGCCCATGAGGAGACCCAGCAGATAAGAGGCTCATTTTCAGGAGATCCTGCAACTCAGGGACGATTTTGGAGTTTATTTCAGCTTGGGACTTTTCTCCTAGAAGCAGTCTCAAGAAATCGCCATTCTTCAGAGTTCATTCTATATGACAAAAGAAGAACCCATGCAGATTAACACTGCTTGTGTTAGAAATTAGCCTCTGGTAATTTTTTTAATGAAAATTTGAATAGCAGTAGCAAAGGTAGCCATAGCTTTCTTATTATGTTCCTGGTACTGGTATTCTTACCATATCACTACTGCTCCTCACATGACACCTAGCAACAAAATCATTTACAACTCCCAGCATGTGTGATAATACCTTAATTATGTTTTGTATGAATAAATCAGGTCTGATTAGAACCATTAATAGACACACTTGCAAGGCTTCCAGGTATTTCATGTTTTATACTATTCTAGACTACGTTTTGATTGCATTGGTGTTGGGGAATTAGATGGAAGATGCCAAAACACTGTTCCCTTCTCCTGCTATCTATGTTTAACCACATATTTAACCACAGCTGAGGTGTACCACAAATGATCCACAGAAGATTGCAATGGTTTGCTGTAGTGTCACAGACTCCAACTGCCTTTCTGAGGCGCAATTAATTTTGAATTTTATTTAAAATTTTATATTAATCTCTTACAATTAAGTAAGAAAAGATATTAAGAATTTTCATTCTATGAGATACAAGAATTTACTTTAAAAATAGTGAAAAAATCACAAAAAGCTTTGGTTTGTTACACTACCTACAAGAAATCTTCAAGACCTGAATACTTCAAACAGAGTTGCTCACAGTCAAACAAGACAAGCAATTATATAGTGAAGTGCTGCTCTCCCCAGTCCCATTTGAGGAGCTCTCTTTAGCCCAAGAGTAGCCCTTATTTTCATCATATGCACTCAGGTACGGTAAATACCCTATCAAGAAAGGAACAGAGTTAAAAAAAGAAAGATACAAAAATCCATGACACCTAACTTGTAGAACTGTATACAATTTTTTATTCCAGATGATTTATAAAGAGTATGTGCTACCTATTCTAGATGGCCTGAAAAATGACAAGTTAGCTGGGAAGTGCAAATGGGTAATACCCACTATTTCTCAGCACATAAAGTAGAGGCCATCATACAAAATTATCAGACAGAAGTTTTAAAATAAACAGAAGCACAGACTTTATCATATCTTTTGTAATTGTAGAACTCATTGCCACAGGATGCTTTGAAAACCAGAAGTATTTGGGGAAAGTAAATAAGTTTATCACAGAAAATTCTACCAGTGGCAATTAAATCCGTTATTCGGGAGGCAGTTTTTTCAAGCAGTAAAAAAATAAATAGATCTGGGAGACTATAACAACAGGAATCACCCCTCCAAACTTGGTAGAATTTGAAGAGTGAGAGCCTCTTTCCTGTCACCTCTGCATTTGATGCACAAAATCAGTACTAGAAAAAGGTATGTTTTTCACAGTAAATGTTTGATGCAGGAAGTCATCTGTAACGGGAATGGTATTTTGGATAAGGTTTAAGTGTTCTTACAATTTTTCAGTCTGAAATACGAATTCTTGTGAACTGTTTTTAAACAAGCATACTGCCAGTGCAATCATGTCTGCAGTATGGAATCTTATCTGATGAAATTGTTCTTCTAGATTCAAATAGGACTTCGTAAACTATTTTCTTGTACCAGACAACATGAAGCAATCAGTTTACAGAGAGATTTAGATTAAAATCCATAGAGAATTCTACTCAGTTTTTCTAGAATATTAAAAAAAAATAATAATTTACTTTAACTCTGGTTTTAAATTTCACTGCAGTTACAATCATTTTATAACTTCAATTTTATATATATTTAACTAGCTGTATAAACCTCTATCCCTATATACCTCTTTCACTCTAGCTCTACAAGTAGAATTCAACTAGAGAAAAAGCAATAAATGCAGCTTAATGGCTTGCTGAATCATTAATCAGCATGTCAATATACTGAGATCCCTAGAAATAACCCACTGTGCAAGAAAATCTAGGTTTTCATAACTTCATAAATAAATCCAAACAGAATTTAAGCTTCTGCTTCGTTGCACCTTTTCTCCCTGAGATAACACAGCTTCTAAACATGTGTACTTTCCTACTTCTACTAAAAATAGAATATCATCTATAAAAGCCAAGTGTGAATCAAAAATTTTTGCTTTTCAATGTACATAAATCCAGATGTACATAAATGAATCCAATCATTGTTCTAAGGATTTTATCTACGTTACCTTTAAGGTGACATACAAAGAAACAGCATTTCTCAGGCTCAAAGCAAATATTTATTCTGGCATAGAATTGGCCTATAATAAACCAACCATCACGTTTTCTGGCCTGCATCCCCTATGTTAATATCACTATTCAATAGGAGTTTCCACACAAGGATCACTTCCAAAGAAGCAGTTCCGTTCCCTAAAGACCAGGTTTCAGATCTGGAAGCACAGCATACCTCTTATTGCCATATGATAACATTTCCATAATTAGATGAATCAGTTGGGCTGCCCAAAGAAAGTTCACCTTTTGGTTTCTAAGGGAGAAGTGAAAACAGCATGACTGAAACTCACCCAGTTTGGAAGATACCCTCATTTGACTTCGTCACCCAGAGTTTAGAGGGACTTCTCCGCAACACAACAAACAACCTGTTGCTACAACTACAAAGTTCACCTGAACATGAATCATCAGGGCACGTTCATTCTGCTCTGTCGAATTTCAAGCTCATATACCTGGTGATGTACAAGAATTATTATTATGAAAGATATTATGCAGTTCCCCTTATAAAAAAAGGAGTGCTTGGGTGCTCCTGTACTTATCTTAACATTCGATTTGCTCCTATTGCCAAATGCAAAGGCGGAAATGATAAATACCAGACAGGAACCACAACAGGTCACTACGTTAATCACAAGCTTTTTTATTATTATTATATTTTTTTTAAATCAGCCTTATAGCCAGAGGCCAACAATAGTAAGGGGAGGCACCACCAGAAAGTATTGGACTTGGGCAGAAAACGACAGGGAGAGGTTATCAAAATGCCTGATAGTCAGATTTCTTAACCTGCTCAGTTTCTGCTGCTTTATTCTTCTCACCAGGAAATGCAAAATCAGATTGGGTAACTCTAAAATGAAAGTGGAAGCATACATGCCTACTACTTGAAGGAGCATTTCTAGAATCTCTGACACTTGTGTCAAATACGCCTTCAACTATCCTATATGTGTGTGAAGCTGAATACGTTAAATGCTCCTTTATTTCTCTTTTAGCCACAAATGGAAATTATCCGACTGTTCTGAAGAACTTCAAGGAGAAAAGATAGACTCTTGAGGCCTTTCCTCTAAGTTTGAAGCAAACGTCCCTTCACCTCTTTTTCCCCTTCACCTCTCCTGAGGAGCTTAACAGCCTTGCTCTTCTTCTTGATCTAGTGGACAAAAATTTACGAACTGGATCTATCCTATTTAGCATGGCACAAATATGAGGGGGGATAAATTTCAGCTTATCAGTCTCTTACATGTGACTTCAGGGAAGAGATTCACTCAGTCCACCTGCTGAGATATTCGAGGACCCTCAGAAATTAACAGAGGAGAGATGAATGCAATGCTGAGTGTGACAGTCACATACCTCTAACACTAAAAATAAGTGCAGTTGCAAGAGTACCTGTTAGTACTTGAGCTTCTTTCTATACTAAGACAGGGTCTGAATGTCAGGAGAGATATCCTGTGGCTAAACCAAGTGATGATCACATTACACACACTGTAGGTGATTTTCAGTGCATCCATCAAAGATCTTCAGCCTTATGATTCGAGCAATACTCAAAGGAAATGAAAGCACAGTTCTAAAGACTGCAACAGATGTTGCAAAGACAGAAATTTCTCCAACATTGAGTAACAGGGCAATGTTTAGTTATCATGGAAATGTAAACTTGGACTATTAACAGAAGACAGAAAATAGAAAGATGGAAAAGGCTGGGAGCAAATAGACAAACACGTCTGACGGCTTTGCTGAGTGGTAGGACAAGAGTTGGTAGGAGGAAGAATTGATGAACTGTCACAGTATGACAAATAAGACCTCTGTTGGATGTATTGATTCTGAACAGAGAATGACTCATGGATCTACTCAATTTTCGCTTCATTTAAAGACAGTAAAGTACTTGAACAAATCACAGATGCTGCCAAATGAGTCAAAGAAGAAGGAACATTCTTTTCCATGCATGACTTGATTTGGGGCAAATTTATTAATAAATGCTTGTTTTGCAGGACATCTCATACAGTAGATCTCAAGTTTTGTATCAAGTATCAGTGTCTCACTAATTGTGCAGTTGATCTCATATACATGTAGCATGGCTAAGAACAGACTTGAAGACTGGGAAAAATCACCACATGAAAACCTGAGTAATTAGTTTTTTGTCAACTATATATATGTATGTATGTGCAGGTGTTACTTTCTTTCTGGGTTTTTTAGCCTCAAAGTATTTTTTACTAAGTCAAGACATCGGAGCGAAAGTATTCTTTATTGTTTCCCCCAAACACCATAAGCTCCAATACATTTTTTTTTCTTTTTTAATGACAGAGGATTTATTGGTGCAGGAGACCTCAAAAAAAAAACAAAATTATACTTCAAAATTGATTGGGGTTACTAATCCAAGAGAATGATGGGTTATTGTGGCTGGTTTTTCCTTCCCCCTCATCCCCTCCTTTTTCAATTTCTTCATTTGAAGAGCTATTCCCTTTGTCTTGATATTTGGAGAAAGAATCTTGACACTCGGAATAAAGTTCATATCAAAAAATGGTTCCAAGCTAAATTTACAATGAATAATACTTCAAAGTTCTTCAATTCTGTGGTCGCTGTTAGGCTTTCTTTCAAAAATGTAATAAGACCAGTCATCATTTCCTTGTAGGCTACTATCTCACATCATGTTCTTCTCCCCTGGCCTGATGAAAGTCTTCTCACTGTCAGCTTTCCCTTCAAAGCTGCAACTTCTCTCTATCCTCTTCAATACTACTAAAGCAGTCACGGAGTCCAGGAATATCTAGCACAGAACCACTAGAACAGGTGAAATTATAGTATTAGTTTTAAACTCTGAATTTCCTTGATAAAAATTTGAAAAATATTTAATATGAAAAAAAGCAGCAATAACCTGTGTTTGCTATGCTACTTGTGACCACACAGTTCATTCAAACAGCCCTTCGGAGGGTTGTTTACTCAGAGAGCAACCTCCATTCAACAGATTTGCTGTTTTTCACCTGGATGAAAGAGGAAATATCTACCAGGCATGCCCTATACCCTCTGCCTGTCTCTCAGCACCCCAGCTACAGCAACCCCAGCCTGCCCTTTTGTGCAGGAAGGCAGCTCTGGTGGCTCAGCTGGCAGGGGCTGACGGCTGCTGCAGGCAGAAGGAGGTGAGGCAGGGGCGGCTGCCAACTGCTGCCACTGGGCTGGGATGGGAGGGGAACTGCAAGGCTCTGGCTTCGTCAGCTGTTGTACAGGCCCACTACAATTTGCATGGGAATTATATGAACTTGTGTAGTCCAGTTATAGAAATGCTGATTAAGTTTGGAAGTAACCACTTTGAACTCTCCGCCAAGAGCGAAAACTATTTCTTTGTGCAGTATCTGCCTTAACGAATTCAGTCTGGAAGCATTTTACCAATCTTTTAGATGTCTGAGTTTAATACAGAGATGAGGGAGTGAAAAGTTAGGGCTGAGCTGGCCCCAACTGCTGAACTGTTTGAAGAAGGGAATTGTGAGTTTGCTTTGATCTGTCCCAACACACATTTGAGATATATATACTCAGCTATGTCTAAGACCAGCTGGGTACAGCTATGAAAGGAGCCGGCTGCATAGCTCATTTACAATAGAGCAATCTCAATGTATATTTAAAATAGTGAAGTTCTCTCTAAATCATGCTTGCTGACCATGCTCCCCTGCCCATCTCGCTCTCACCCCTGCCCTGGCCCTTATAATCTAGGGGTAGCTGGGAAGAGCTCAGAGTTCCTTGACTCCTCTCCCACATCCCAAGAGGGATGCTTCAGAGCCTAGTTATCCTGCCTGCACTTAGATTCCCCTTGCTTCCAAGGAATACTTCTACTGAAAACAGTGATAAACAGGAAAAAATGCATTTGAGAGTTATGTAACAGTTTGTGTTTAAGAAGACAACTGGACGGCCAGAGTGTGGAAATTCCCTCTCTTGACCTTTACAAGGTGAAAGGCAGGAACACTACAGGGAGTTGGGGCAGCAGGGAACAGGGAGTTCCAAATGTCATTGTGCTAGCTGCAGATTGATGTAATTAGATACACCTGGAGGAAAGGATTAACTCTAAGTCACGACACAGCCAGAATGAACTTTGCTTAGTCAAACTGCAAGGATAGCTCAGTTTATAAACTACCAGCTTTGCAGTACAAACTGTGACTGACTCATCAAGGCAAATACACATCAGGTACAGTCTTAAATAGGAACAGAATGTAATGCCCAAAAAAGACATATGACTACTATTTTACACTTTATGGGAGTCTGTTTCTACTGTTCGGATTATATAGCAAAAATAACTTCCATTCCATGGTATCTTTTAATTAGGAATTAATTATAATGTCTAATTTAAAACGACACACTAAGTTGCAAAGTGTCAAAAAGAGGTACTTGCTAATAACCAGTGCTGCAGCTTTACAGCGACTGCCTTCAAAAGAGATGATCTCACCACTCCCTAGCCCTCAAAAATGCTTGTTCCCATCCTCATGCTACCTCCTCTTTTGTCAGTAATTGATGCAGCCGCTTGGTGATTTGTACCAGGAAGCAGCCCTAGTTTAAAATCAACCTGGCAAAAAAGTGGATTGTAATTACAAAGTGACTGTGTCATATAATAGAGAAATTACCACAGAATATTCCTGTAAATCTGCCAAGTCAATAAGATTCATGATGATCTGCTAAGTAAGTGCTGGCTGTGAAGACTAAAGGTGCCTGGGGCTACTGGAAGTCACATATCTAGTTTTCCAGAATGTCAGAATACTTTGGGGATTACACAAGTAAAAGTCATTCCTTTAACTTCTGCTGTTTTTCCTTTTCTTCTCATCCCATAAGGTACTTGTGCCTTGCCCCTACACCCAGCCACTTTCCAAGATGCCTAGAGAATGCCTAAAGGGAATTAGGAATATTAAGCTGTTTGAAAAAGAAAGTAGTATTTTATCAATGTTTTATTATATTTTTGTTAAATGTAAATAAAAATGAGACTGCATTAAAATTGCCACAAATCTTATGCCATCTCCTATGTTTAACTATGACTTTTATTCTGCTATTTACTCTAAATTGTATAAGAGGTGGTCCAACAAGCTAACAATTTGCAGCTTTTGACACAGGTTCTTGGAAATATACTCTAATATTGTTATTCCTCAAGAGGAGCAGACTAGGTCACTGAAGAATCACAACATGCCACTCTTCTAAATTGGCCAGTCATACTATCCTAGCCAGCCACCCTGACCTCAGCAACCTTCACTGTTAGCTTTCTCTATCCTTCAGACTCTGCCTCCAGCTTCTCTGGCATTTATTTCTCCTCTTCGTCCTCTCAGTTCTGCATTTTGTGCCCCAGACCTGCCACTTCCCATTCAGCTGCCTCTGCTGCAGGGACAGCGGCCTCCGGAGAGGAAGCGCTTTGTGGCAGAATTAGACCTCAAAGCTCAGACTACAGCTTGCAGAGGTCAGCAGTCACAGATGGGGGCTACTCCCCCAGCACCAACACTGATCAGGAAAGCTACACCAGCAGAGATTCCTGTGCCTTCCCTGCCATCATCTGGAGGAAACGTTTGGAGACAGAAGAAAGGGTTGCTCTGTTTTGCATTGCTGTTTCTGTTTCCTTTATTTTGTTTAGCTGCGTTTTGAAAAAAATAAATAAACCAGAATACATGCTTCTTGTCCAAAGCACCTAAAATAAGAATAAAGGCACAATCCTTTCCTGATATGCTACAGCGCAAGAATTCAGGCTCACAAAGAAAGAAAACACTCCTAATTAGCATCCTACATGCTCTCACATTTAAACTGTTCCACAGTTCAAGTGGGTAAGTGCAATGTTCCACATTTAAGTGGATAAAGGTACACTCATCAGTTAATAGAATAATCATGTATAAAGACATCTACCGTTAAAAAAAAAAGTATCTCAATGAATACAGGGGCTCAATAGAAGAAAAAAGTATCTAGTAGTTCATATGTCTAGAAGAGTATTTCTTCAGGATGGTTGGAGCAGTGAAGAAGCTATTTTGTTACTTAGAGCATGAATATACACTTCCTATAAAAAAATACATTCTATCCAGTCAGTAAATATCTACAGATGAAAGGCACAGAAAAACTAATGGGCATTTTCATCCTATCTCTTGTAATGACTTCACACTCTCAAAAACAGGACTGAGCTAACAGGAGCATCAAAAGACTACTTGGCAGAAACTCCAATGATTAACATTTCGGGTGCATGGCAAGATGCAGTAATAATTAACAGCACCATAGCTTGTAGAACAAGTAAATCTGAGAATCTTTCTCAGGAGGTAAGATGGGATGAGCCCAAGTTAGTGTTCTGTCATGCAGGAAGAAAAAGCAGACAATCTGTAAATACCATCTGTAAATACTCATGAAAGATCCAACCTGCATCTATATGGAATCATCTAAATGGAAGCTGATGCTGCCATACTGTCCTTCTGGAGCTGCTCAGCATCAAAGATCCTAAAATCCTTCCAGTAAACACAGCAGAATCTAAAAAGGAATTCAAAGGCAGCTTATGCTGCTCAACATGCTAATATCTCCTAGTAAGATTTCTGACCAGAAATCAGAAGTAATTATCCCGCAAAACCAGGCTTGCTCTTTGCTCCATTGCCTCCAACATTTAGTGAACATTCAAGACCCCGATCAGAGCTCCCACACTGGGACAGGCATGTACTGATGCAGGACATCAACAAAACAACACTTCGTTTCTCTTCTCCCTTTGGCAACATAAATCTGTCTATATAGGTCTTAAAACATTGTGCCACTGCACTGGGATTCTTCTCAGATAATCAACACTTCCTCCATGATCCCATGCAAACAACTTGTGAACTTCCTTTTCTACTTTCATTCTAAGGAAAGTACCCTCTTCGTAAGCCAATATCTCATGAAGCTTCATTGCAGCTCTTAAACATCTTTCAGCAGGTTTATCTCAGCTCCTTAGCTCAGCTGCTTTTATCTCCATATATAAAAGGATATCCTGCCTCTTCAGAATAGTTTTAAAGTAGTTCTAAGAACAAAAATGTATTTCTTGTAATTACTAGAAGTAAATTACTTCCTTTTTTTTTTTTTTTTTTAATCAAACTCATTTATAACTTAGTTTTAATTTCAAGAGCTTGAAAGTTTAAAGACTTGCTTTGGAAGACATGTGAGGAGCTACTTTGTCATTCCTAATTTAAAATAAATATTTCACTGGAACTACAACAACAACAAAACATTAAGCCATTTCTTAGGGAAATGCCAAAAAGGAGTGCCAAGAATTCTCAAAGATTGAGAAAGGTATTCTCAAAGGTATTAGCAAAAAAAAAAAAAAAGATTCTCAAAGGTATTGGCAAAGAAGCTGGATTATTCTTCTAAAAATCACTAAGTGGAAAAAACTGAAGCCAGTCTGAGTTGCCCTTGTAAGAACAGAACTCAAATGCTTAAGACAATAGGAAGTGAAATAAAGTTTAAACTTACAAAGGATGCAGTCTGAACAAGGGGGTTATTTCAAGAGAAAGATTTACCAGCATAACTGCATTAGACTGTATCTTCGGTACAGTAGGTTTATTCTGTTCCCCATTGTTAAGAAAACAGAGAAACACACAACGTATATCCTAGTAAAGTTACTATCAATAACTTATCTCTAACTATGAGCATTGCGTACAAGGGAAATTTATGTATCATTTTATATGACTAATACAGTTAAGTGTGTAAGAACCACCATCTCTCCACTGATTATTTTCATTTGTGAAGTCTAGATAAGACTTTGGACTGACTGTAACATGCTACAAAAATGTTTGACCAATTTCTCAAGAGGGTAAGTAATAATGAGTCACTAATTGTTCCACCATCAGCCTAGGCATACACAAAACTCTTAATTAATATTTAACCAGCACTTACATTTTCACACTGCAACTTTCTGGGTTTTATGTGGGAAACATTGAGTCCATCAATAACAATATCAAACGGAAGTCGATTTTCCACAAATGTTTGAAAGGCTTCAAATTCCTGAAATAAAGAAAGAAAGAAATTGAAAGGGTAGGGGGAAGAATATGTTTAGTTTAACACAAAGTTTTCATTCAGTTTTTATTAAAAACAAACAAAACAAAACACTAAATCTCTCATTTTTTCCTTTGTTGGTTATAATTCACATCTTGTATATTTGCTAAAACAAACATGCACAAAATTGTACCTTCTCTAGCCATAAATGTTACAGTGGATGCTTTCAACATAATTTTAAGTTACATTAGTGCTGAAAACCAAAACTTTGCAGTCATCTTGATTTTAAAAAATTATAAACCAAACCAAACATTTTTGTAAAGATACATGTCTATACTCGTTGTTATGGAACAGCTGAGGAATAAAGCAATACTGCTGGAGTATGACACTATTGCTAATATTTCCAATATGAAAGCATCATGCTTAGTTTCTCTGTAAGAATTCTGAAATCCTTGAATGCCAGTCTTTGGATAAGAGGATCTATGTTTAAATAAGCATTCATTTACAAACACAGCCCTCTGTTTGTGAGAAACGCACAGCCTTAAGCCCAGCAAAACAATGAATTTCTTACTAGGTCAGAAACATAATGCAGTGATTGAGCAAACAAAGAGCATCCATCCATTTTTTTCCTAACAGAAGGAAAACCACAATTGCTTTAGCCCTGAGAGCCCGAAGGAGAACAGAATACAAAGTCTTAATCAAGCCTTCAGGAATTCCTATTTTGATTTTTGAGTAAAGATTTAGTGTTTTCAGCAGATGCTTGCATTAGATTTCTACCTCCTGCTGATATTGTGCCAAGTGGTGTGCAGTGACCTTGTTTCATAACAGACCCTTCTACTAACAGGTACAACTTATTTATCAGGTAGTGGAGGTTTCACAGCCCCAGGCTCTCAGTGACACGACAATCGCAAATTTCATCCCTTGGGCTCAAAATTCCAGAACCACTCTTCTAATCTTACTTTCTCACATTTATCCATATAGCAATATGTAAAACTAAAGAATTACAAGCCCCACGCCCCACACCAAACCAAAAACCTTTATAGCATATACAACTCTTCCTCGGAGAAAGAAATGAAATAATTTATTTGTTCAGAAGATATATTGCTGTCAGGCAGTACCAAATGATCACCGACTTTAACAAATTTAGTTAGGATGCTTATGACAAATTACACTAGAACAAGGGTTACTTGTATGCAGAGTATAAACAAACCAAGCAAGATAAGAGTGCATCATTCAGGTGTTAAAATTTCAGTCATTAGCAGAGGCAGTGGGGACGAGAGAAGCAACTGCAGAAAACAACGAGGATTCCTGGCTGCCAGGCTCATTGGACTCCCCTGTGGTTCATCATCAGGTGAGCCATCGCTGTAACACTGGACGGCTGGCTGAAAGGAGGGGAAGGCAAGAAAGAGGAAAACACATGCATGCAGAATGAAGGTAAAATAGGAAAGTTTTGAGGCAAAAATGAGTAAGAATGGAAAAGACAAAATAAAGTGAAAGATGAAAACACATGGTACACACTCCAACAGAGTGCTATTTTCCCAATGCCAACATTGTTTGGCGCAACACTGACTACAGTCAGGTACACATTTCTAGAAAACATGGCATACGTATAACCTTGTCTTCAAGGGCTCAGTGCAATACAGAACAAACGTTTTGTGAAGAATCCTTAAAGAGGTATTTTATTTCAAGTGCCAGTAGTTACGGAGCAGTTCCTTGAGGGGGTGAGAGCTCCTTGAGTGCTCTGCCGAGGAAACACAGCAGCACCCAAGCAGGGTGGGCAGCAGAGGAGGCGGGCAGGGGGTGCTCCCCTCAGCACTTTGCTCTTTGCTCTGCTCCCTCTCCTCTCCCAGCAGAAGCTGCCAGCAGGGGCCTGCTAAGCGGGACAGGCTCAGTGCCTCTCAGCAGCCAGCTCCTGGCTCTCTCTGGTTTACTTTCGGAGCAGGGGAGAAGCTGCAGCCCTTACAGTGCTCCCTCACCCCCCCACCTTGCCCTGCCATCTCCTTCTGGCCACGTGTCTGGCCCCAGCCCCAGTCGAGGCCTGTCAGCATGTCCCGGTGGGCTCCCAGCTCTGCACGGCTCTTCTGCCTCACTACCAGGAAACGCCACAATACAGCAGGGAGAGAAAGAGAAAACACTCCCAGTACCAGTAAACGATGCGATTCTGGAGGAAGAGAAGGCTTGCTGCCACAGGAGACTGTTTTCCACACGGGGAGATGAGGAGTTAATGGCCATTTGTCTTTTGCACTTACTCTGCTAGGTTTAATTTATGTCATCAAATTCAGAAGACTCCTCAGTGACAAGCCCTAGAGAGATTAAAAATCCCCAAGGATCTCTTCATTTTCTCCTCTCCACCCATGTTTCCCCAGCAACACACAAGATTGCTCCTTTCCTTTTCCAGAAAAACAAAACAAAGCAAGAAAAAAACAACACACCTGAAAGAACCATAGAAGATCCAGGTCTCCTTCCCTGAGAGAGAGCTTTTGAGTTGTCAAATTTACCATCCTCTCCAGACACAGGGAAGGAAAAGGGCAAACCCTGGGAGTAAGCAGCAGGCTATGCCATCCAGGTGCAGTACAAAGAGTTATCCATTCATACACACTGACTTACACTAGAGGAGAGAAAGTATACAGTTTGAAGGATGCTAATCTTTCAAAGATCAGGATTTGTCTGTATTTTATCCAAATCTTACAGCTACAGTAATAAAGAGATGATTCATCTACAGTTCTTTAAAGATACTCCCCTCACTAGCCATCTGGAAAAAGAAATTGAAAATCTTCCTTATAAAGAAGAATTAAGCAGAGCACAGCTGCAGCCAGGATACAACTGATCAGGAGAAGCCAGACCCCAAAATCACCCATGCGGTACAACAGTGATGTGAAGGTTGATTTAGGCAAAAGGAATCCAAACAGGATTCCCCTTCCAAACTGAGGACGCGTTGCCTGATCTAAATACACCAGTGTGTTTGCCAGACAGGGAGATAATGGGTACAGGAAGCCCAAAAGGAACATTTAGATGAAAACTTCCTGCTGAACACAACAGGGAGTACTTCTGATGAACCCTTACAAGATGCCAACAAGTAGCGAGACATCTCTCTTTACACACAGGAGCACTCAAACAAACACAGCAAACACTACAGCAATTTCTAACTTGTTCCAACTGGGTTTGCCTCAAAAAGATGCTGAGGAGAAGTTTCTCTTAATGCAAAGGAGCTACAGAAAAGTGCTGCAACAAACTGTACAGCAATTCTGCTGTGTTTGCTGCCAGGTGTTGCGCAGGAGCCTGTGTGCCTGATGAACGTGCCTCGCTACAGCAGGAACATGGGCAGCCTGCAGAAAGGAGGTTGCTGTGGTACCCTGTTGTACACTGCGTGCAAAACAAAAGGGAATTGGGAAAAAAAAAAAAGCCTGATTTCATTCATTGCCTCGCTGGGAAAATAGGGAAATGCCAGCTACGCAATCATTAGAAGTGATTCACAGCCACTTTTACTAAGAGATCTTATGTTTGCAAATGGACACCACACTGACTAAATCGATTTATTACTAAGAGCCAGCCATAACAAACCCATTATGGAATTTATCCTGACATAAAGAAGTAAAGACATTTAAAATATTTTTTTGTTTAACCACTAGCATGTGGGTAGCTGAAGTCTATTCATATCTCAGCCAAAGCACGAAACGATTGCACATTTTTTTGGTACTCAACACCAGCTGGATGTCTCACGCTGTATTTCACCATCCTTTTTTACTGGTTTGTACTGGTGCTGCCACAGAAAGAGATGTTTCTGCCTTCTTCCTTCTCTTAGCCATTCAATCCTAACCTAACCCCACCTCTACCTATGCAAACACATCTGTTGGCACAACAAGGAAGGCTGGAGCAGATTAAGAACAGATCCAACATGAGCTGAGCCTACGGAACAGACTTCAGCCTGCACCAGTTCCCCTGATCAGGTCAGAGCACAGAAGTCTGTACTGGCACAACGTGCAGAAAGCACACAGTCTAGGAATGAGGCTGGGAGCAGGTGAGACTCCTGGGATCACCGGGTAGTGCTGACTGTGCTAACTCCCAGGATTGTGAAACTACAGAATTTTGTGAGAGTTTTGGTGATCTCTCAACCTGAGGTATTGGAGTGAAAGTTTAAGATCACTGAAAGGTTAGATCATAGCATTTTTTCTGCACAAATCTAAATAGGAAATGTGCTGGAAACTAGAAATAGAAATCATGGTCTTTCTCAAATTCTTCAACAACCCAAAATGTCCCCTAATCTAAATGCCAAAAAACAAAGTACAAAAGGCATACAAAGGAGATACATGAGCAAATCCATAGAGGACTTTAAATACAAGAAAGGCCATTATGCTCATGCAAACACATGGAATTTGGGAAGAAAAAAAAAAAAACAAAAACTACCAAAAGCTATTAAAATCACTGGAGAAGCAGCTGCTCGTCACTCCTTCCAAACAATAGAATCTGTGCTCACTCATCAGAAAGGGTGGAGACACGACAAGTTGATTATGAAGTACAAAGCCATAGTTACCAACATATATATTTTACAGAAGCATTCACCATATTCTAAGATTTGTACAACGGAAAAAGCAGTGCTTCCCCTCTCCACATTGAATGGCAATATACTCAAGTGCAAGGAAAGAGTAAACTCGAATTAACAGAATATGATATTGCACTTAAATATCACACAGCCCTACCCTAAGAATCAAACAGTGTGTTTTTCAACACTGAAAGCAGCTTTTAGGGAACTGAAAACATTCACTTTTTAGCAGCTTCATAAAACGTAAAGCGATGGGGGCTGCTTTGTTTTTGGCAGTGTTTCCTGATATCAGAAGAAAAACACAGGAATGAGCATTAGTGTGTGAGAAATAAAATTCAGCTGTCAAACTGAAATCCAGCCAATTTCTTTTAAGGCGCCTTGTGTTGCAACTACTGGAGCCCTCTTAAGTCTGTTTGTTGCTGTGCCTGAAGGGTTTAAATATTTCCCCCACAGTTTCAAAGCCTGGAAATCCCCTTCAAACCCGTATAAGCAGGAAGGCTTTTCTCAGTATTGTGTATGGTAACACTATGTACTCTGGATTGCATACGATTTGTTTGCCCTCTATTATTATGCCTGCAAAGTTAACAAACAATGCAAGAGTCTCCAATCGCTGCGTCCGTAACCTCCAGAGATACTGTCACAAACAAGAAGGACCTGGGATGGGAGGCAGAGAGCAGGCACGCTGGCAGCCCAGCAGCGCTGTTGCAGGACTTGGTGCTGGCTGATGTGGGTCCGTCACACCAACGGTGCAGAACTCAGGCCTCAGCAACCCAGGCAGTGCACTTCTGAGATGTCCTTCCTGAGCACACTTAACATGGAAGTTTGTGATGCTGCCCTCAGTGGAAAAATGCCCTCATCTTTGCACTGCTGCCTTTGGAGATGAACTTGAATGCCTAATAACACTGTAACTGGCATTAAAGACAGACAGTGGAACAAAAAAGCCATGCAGTGTGAACTGCACCAAAAAAAAAAAAAAAAGGAGCATCCAAGTAGACAAGGCAGACTAGCACTTACTTAGTGCTAGTCCATAATCTCCAAGTGGAAAGATGCCTCATGAAAATCAGAGAGCCAAATATACCTCCCTGCTGCCTTCTCCATTATGCTGGTACAAATGCTTGAAGTGAATCTAAGCAAGGAACAGATTTAGCTGAAAAACCACCCAAGAGAAAATAAAACATGATTTTGTCATCTAGGCTTGTCCATAGGGCTATGCTCACTTTTTTTCTGACACACTTTAAGGGGGCAAAGGGGGCAGGAATGAGCAGCTGGTAGGGTGGTAAGGCTAGTTATGCTTGTTTGAAAATCCCTCTGCCACCAAATGCTTATGCTGACTAATATTTGCAATCTCAATAGAAACAGCAACTGTTCTGGAGAACTGAATGGCACCAAATGTTCTAACCCTATTTTAATATTTCTGGAAACAATCCGGAGAATTATAAACCAGAATCTGTGCATTGTAGCATGATTGGTCAGATTATGGAAAAGTGTATAAAACCACTGAAACACCATGATCTGGAGGAGTTTCATGTGCACATCTTTTGCAAAAGAATATCTCAAAAAATTATTTCCATGTGTCAATGTAGGTAAAAGAGAACCACATGACATTAATTACATTTTCAAAAAAAACTGACATGACTTCATAAAAAGCTACTAAACCACTGAACAAGCCATAGCATTTTCGAAAAGAGAACAAAGGGTCATGCTAAAAAATTAGCATCTTCTTTCAAAGTTCTATACTAATTCCCATATGTACATGAAATATTTTATAGACATTGATGAAAGAGAATGGCACAGAAGAAGCCAGACCAATGATGAATACAAAACCAAATTAAATTTAACATCAAAAAGATGAAACAATGCATACTACGGAAAAAAGTATACTTACATTTTACAGATTTCTGGAGGAACTGTATCTACTTATAGGATCATCATGTGTAATGAAAACATCCACTCGCGTTGCTGCTGTTCTAAAACAAACCTTATCAAATCTTAAGAGATAAGGCATTTGATAGATAACATGAAATTATTATAACTTGTTAAGCCATTCTAGTTACCATAAATTACAATGAAGCCCTGTGTTAGAAATTCCACATAGGTCTCTGCAGCATCAGAAAAATCTGGGTTTGACCACAGCTAGAGACCAGCTCCTTGACTTAAAAGCAAGAATTTTTGGTGATGGACCAAAGGATGAAATGGTAAAGGACCATTTGATTATGCCCAAGTTCAAAGAGGTAACATTTCAAAGAGTGTATAAGAACATGAGCTCATACTAATTTTACTTTAGAAGTATTATCAAAGAACTTAGCAATATTCAAAGGCAGAGAACACTGTCTGAAGGAGTCTTAAGATCCTAATTAGTGGAATGAACGAGCTGCAACTACCAGACTGTGTATCCAAGGGGTTTCCAATAAAATAATCTCCTTGAAAATAAACTACTCAGATTAAGTCAGATTAGTTTAACTCTGAGGTGAAAATTTGCTATTCTGACTTCACATTTATGGCGCCTGTCTGCCTCTGTGATCAGCTAATGAACAGGAAAAAAAAAAGGAATATTTTATCAAGGTATGACATTCTAAAACCTTAGTGAATCTTTTCATTTCTTCTATTTCTCTCTATTTCTTTTTATATGTTCTAGCTAATGCAAGGAAGATACAGATCTAGAAAATCATTGCATCAGCAAAGGAAGTGTATTTTAACCAAGGAAATGGCATTCAAAAAGATTAGAAGATTAGAAACAGATTTTTCTTACTTGATTGCCCTAACTGGAGTATTGAGTATGTTAGGAGAATTTCCAAATACAGAGGTGACAAAGGAGCAGTTTGAAAAGACTGGGTGGGACAACAGAACAGTTTTAGACAATGGATTGGAAGAAAGGAACATTATTTTCTTATGTGGTGGCCTAATTTTGGAGCACAATGAGCTGATGGCATAGTAGACAGTGACCTCAATAAAATCTCAATTCATTCCTTGTTAAATGAATCAAGAAAAGGAAGACTGGACCACCCCAGAAGATCTGACCCAGCCCCAACAAAGGTTCTCTAACACTGAGGTAATCAAGGGAAAGAAATGCATGCTAAATTTATTTCTTGCTACTGAGGAAGCAGCTTAGTCTTTTTATTCTCTGCCAAAATAATCTCCGTGCTTCTGTTTGCTTCCATTATCAGGAGCCTCTGGGGTAAGAGAAGATGCAAGAGAAGCCTTAGAAAAATTCCAGCAGCCTTTGTATCTCACCACCCATTTCCCTGCACAGTCTTCCCTCTTCCCCTCCTCTTCCTTCCTTCCAGAAGTTCTCTCCTCTCTAGTAGATCATATCACAAGAGTGTAACATTCTCTCTGAATTAAATGGAGGCAGTAAGAAAGTATGCAGGATAAGTTAGTGCTCTTAGCCTGTCTGGATGATCCAGTACTGACATTATCCCAACATCCACCATAAACCATTACCCACCTTTATTCTACGCTTACTAAGATTCAGTACAAGCTTCAGTAGCGGATCGAGCTCTGAAGCTAGCCTTCTTTCTAAGCCCCAAACTAACCTAACCAAAACACTGCAACCAAAAGAAACCCACAGCTAATCCTGAGCCCCTCAAATCTCCCCTGTTCCTGTGGCATGTTACAAGACCTAGCAACAAACCTGGCTTGAGGCAATACAAGATTCTGCTGTACTGACTACTAACCTCATCCCAATTGAGTCCAGTGGCCCATATGTAGCAGAGAAAAAATAATAAAAATGTTCAGCCCTGTCTACAAATGTTGTGTCTTATCTTTGTAGGTTTTCCTAGACCTATGACAGGACTCTTCAAGATCCAGGAGTCAACAGGGCTAGTAGTGGTGTATTTAATTCTAATTGCAATGCTAACCCTATTCTTATCTACAGTCCAAGGACCATATTCAACCCATAACTAAAAATTAGCCACAAGGCAGTGATGGACTTGATCATCACTGTGTTATTCCGCAACACCTGTAAAATCATCTGTAGAATAAAAACTGTTCAGCACTGGTTGTCCTATAATGAAATGAGTTATAAGTCAGTTTTTTGATCCCTGTTGTTGCTGACTGTCATAACACATTTGTTCCTACCAATGTCACTTCTATTCTAATGCTGTGACCAAACCAGAGCCGTACTCAGTGAGCACTTCAAGTATTTTAACTCCCAAATATCAGCTCTTGCCTTAGTCTTGTCCATAGCCCAATACCAGCATGCACCCAAAAGGCTACCAGTAAGCTCTTCATCTCCACTGCTATTAGCTCTCATTTGATCCCAATGAACTTCTAAGATTCTACCAATAACTCAAGTTCTCCAGTGCCTGCTGTCCAAAACAGTAACCCCCAAACAACAGACTTCCAGGACTTTTGAGATTCAGCCATACCAAGTTCTTCCATCCTTGCTATCCTGAAACCCCATCCTACCTACAACCCAAAAGAACCACAAGAAGTGTCCCTGTCTAAAAAAGCCCCATCCCAGTACAAAGTGCAGCGTTCACCAACAGGCCACATTTTTGTACTCCTACTGTACATAAAAAACTTAACTGGGACTTTGAACCCTGTGATGCAGTATGGCACACACCTAGGAGGGAAGGGGGACACATGAAGCCACAGGAAAAATTCCACCCGGCCTTCTCCTTCCTTCTTCTCCTCACAAAGTCCTTTTGCTCGCTGGCACTGACAGGAAGAAGGTAACATATGGGAGCAGGGGTAGAGGAGGTAAATGGCCCACACAGCCTGGGTGTAGCACACACTGTGCACTGTGAAGAACTAGATGATCTTGCTAGAAGCTGAGACTGCGTCAGACAGTTTTGGAGTACATACATTTTTTGGAATTAGTAAACTACACCGTTTAGAACAGAACTCACATACAGCACAAAGGGCTTTGAGGCAAATTGTGCAGCTGGGACATGTCCACGTGAAAGGAGAACCAAAGCACTGTAGGAAAGGCATCAATCTAAAAGCTGACAGAGAGCTTTATTTTCCATGCTCCTTGGAAACAGCAAAGCCTCATTCAACTGCAAAAACAACAGCAATATGAATGGGTCACTTCCTCTTCTCCCTCCAGTCTCTTATACTGTAGAAGGATTTGTAAAACCCCTTTACTTTACACAATTAGCCCAGACCTAGTGTGGGGACTTTACATGCCCACAAACCCATCTCTTCCTGCCAGCACACACACACATCTGGCAAGTGCTTCCTTCCTCCTGCACAGCAGCCCTTACCAGGGGCATGAAGTAGCTGTGAAAGGAATGAAATCGCTGCATTCGTGTATTTGAGAGAAACAGCTGAGAGCAGCTGAGCATGAAAGTCTTCACAGCAAAAGACGCTGCTTCCTCCCAGGATACTGATTTTATCATCTCAGGTTCAATAGCAGAGCTCCCAATTAAATGCAGCCAAAGTAAACAGGCATCCAGCTGAAAGCATCGCACAGACACTGGTACAAATGTAACAGTCCTGTTACGATTGTGTTCTTCCTGGATCAGCTGCAAGGTTGCAGCTCGCTACATCTGACCAGCATCTGACATCCTTATTACACAACTTTTGGTAGTTGTGAACAAAAATCTGAATTGATGGCTATTTTTAATGTGTCATAGGTATTTTCTCAGCACAGATGACCATACATAGTCCAGGTAAGCCATCTTTTCAAAATATTTGAAAAGTATCGTACGCTGCCATTCTTATGGATAATCCTAAATTGTTTGATTTTCTTTTAGAAAAGTATCTAAAGCCAAAAATCTCATTTTTTTTTAAACACAGCACAACAGACTATTGTTGGAGGATCCTCAATAAACCCTACCTCTGCTCCTCACTTTCTACTCTGACTGCATGTATGCTTCATTGAGAGTGAATTAAAAAAAAGGCAATGACACTGCTGTAAGACAGCAGACTATTCCTTAGTGAAGAAAAAGGAAAATTCCAAATGCATTACAAATGCAATTTAAAGCATTATTGGAACAAAACTTTTTTAGAGCTCAGAACAACTCAAACTGTTTCCCTGATTAATCATTTTTTTGCAAGAAGCACTGATGCATTGAGGAAAATTAGTTAAATGAAAACAGGGAATAGAAAGTCAAAATACTTGCTATTGCAGCTACTAGAAAAACGTGACTGCCTGGAAAATGCAAAACCCCCTCTCTCATTTATTTGCCTACATCATGACTTCAGCCTCCTCACCTAGCTTCCTCTCTGGAAAATCCTGGCTGCAGGAGAAGTCGCAGAGTCTGGCATAGCAAAACTGGGCAGGATATTTTCTCCATCACGTCTGCTTTCACAGAACAAAGGCAACAAAAAGTCCCAAAGTTATTTCTGGAAACCTCCAACACATCACAATGCTGCTTGGCCTCTGCCACACCTCCACGCTCAGCTCTCAGAGCGGGAGCAGACTCGGAGCCATGCAGCCAGCAGCGAGCACACCGAGCTTACCCCCTCCCAGCCTCCTGCTGCCCACCTGGACCAAGGCTGACACGCAACTGCCCTAGAGAGGCAAATGACAGAAATTCAGCTACCGCACAAATTAGCGAAATCTATGGGCATCAAAACTTAACATGGATTCTTTGTTTCATTAGACTGCATTCACTAGATCGATCAGGTTCGTTTCCACTATTGCTCAACTGGGGCATGAATGACCCATTACAGAATTCCCTAGCTGAGCTTCCCCCCCCCCAGCTGGTGCTGCTAATCTAGCCCTGTACACTTCACACATTTGAAATTTTCAGGACAGCAGTCACCACACAGAATGTGAATGAAGCTTCATGGACTAGACAGTTAACTGTTTCAGACACTGAATTTTTGCTGTTGCTTTCTTTAATAAACCTACCTCAACTATAATTTTCCCAAAGGTGTTTGGAGAATGAGTAAAGTTAGTTCTACAGCATGCAATAAAACACTTCCTTTTGTTTATCTTGTAATATTACAGAACACCAGTACCCACTGAATACTTAAAATTATTGCTATATTTTTAAGGATAATTTCACTCCCCTTCACAGCCAGATCTGCCAAAAGTCCTGAACTGAGGAGAGTATCTGTGTAGAAATTAGATATCTGAACAACAGGCTTCATACACTACAAGCACCCTGACATTAACTGTTTCAGATTTCTTTCACTGTTATATATGTGCAAGGTCTGTGTCTGCAGAAAGCCTTAAAAACAAACCTGGCATCCTCTCCCATATTTTCAGAACTGGTGCAGAACAGAGGTACCAGCTGCTGCAAAATGACATCAATACTTACCGCGGTAAAGCAAAACCACCCCAAGATGTGGTGTGGGCTCCACCTAGTGGAGCTCAGCTTCATTCAGTATCACTATTGCTGGAACTCCACACAAACCGAGTAGGAAGTAGAACTGCAATATATAATAGTCTATGGGAATTACTCCCTCTTGTATGTATACAACATCCTTGGAAGAGCTTGACGCTCCTGATGTATACTGTAATTATAAATATGAAAGTGCATGTTTAAAATCAAGGGGTAATTGGTTGGTCGGTTGTAAAATCTGAGTAAACAAAAAGAAAAGTGGATCTTTATTGTTTCTGGCAAACAGCCACCGAACTGAAAAATCAAGTATTCGGCACATAAACACAAGCTTCATATATGATACTGAACTTATCAAGGACTTCTACTTTTTTTGCAGGCTCAAAATGCTACATCTTACTTTGTTCTAGTTACTAAACTTTATTCCATACTTAAAATGTAACTTTTGAAGGATTAAAAGATTTCCACAGCTTTTCATTTTTTATTTAAAAAAATATTTTTTCCAAGTTTCCTTTATATTTTAATTATTTCAGTATCCATTAATGACTGGTTGAAAATGTAAGAACAAAAACAATACTAAAGAGATCAAGGTTTAGACACGTTTTATCAACAGAACTGAATACATATACATATATAGAGAGGATACTTCAAGTAAGTATCTAATGACTTATTAATGTTTAAAGCAAAGAAAAAATAAGATTTGTAGTGTTTTCAAAGAAATTTAATATTAATTATATATCACCCTCCTAGCCAACGAGCCTGACAGCATGCAAGACCTACCTGTGGACTTGTCTTTCTGAAAGTGTCAGTTCCATGTATCACATCTCTTATTATTCTTTCACTGAGATTATTATACTCCTCTTTGCTGAGCTCACTATCCTCCAACTGATGGCTGCAAACTGGGCACTGTCCACTGTATCAAAAGTGAAACAAGAAGATAAAAATAAAAGACTTTTAAATAAGAAAAACTGCCTTAAATTTTATTAACTTGTCCGAGTATGAGCACATTTGGGGTCGGACCCGATGATCTCTTGAGGTCCCTTCCAACCCCTACAATTCTGTGATTCCTTCCAACAAATCCAACAGAGTAAAATTATGTGAAAATTAGTTGTACTCTTTCTGGGATGCATCCAAAACTCTGAAGTCACTAGAAATATTTTATGGGCTTCCATTGGATCAGGATCAAAGAGTGAACTCTAGAGACATTTGAGGATTTAGGACTAAAATTCTGCAGGAGCGTGTGAAAAAGCTGTGGCCGCTTCTGGATTTTTGTATAATCTTCCAGAACTATGCTGTTAGAAAGAGAATAATCTTTTTAAAAATCTAGCCTTTTTTCAGTTGTTGCATGTCCCACAGCCACAGCCTCTGCCCCAACACACAATCTGAAGAAAATCAAAGTGCCATTGCTTCCAAGTACTATTTGTTCACTCTTTTGACTCTTTCACAGTTGTCCCTCCCTTTAGCCTCTCCAAATTAAGCCTGTACAGCAAGACAATGCACAACTCCATACCCAGGTCAGAAATGTGTGAGTCATACACCATTGCCACGAACCTCTGGGCCTACCACAAAGCCATCAGTAAGGTGTGGGTAGCAGTGGAGGACTGAGACAAAACAACATGCGTCTCAGTGCTTCAGTTGTGAACTGCATGAACTCTTTTTTTTCCCCTAAAAAGCTTGCTTTGAACCTTCACAGATAAGCTTTCTAAAGACAAAAGAATGAGCTAAAAATATACATAGACTTCGTGGTATATATACTTCATGACGTGCATCAGTGAGTGTGGGTTAAAACTGGAAATGTTTCCAAGCTTAACTCTTTAATAGCTATGTGAAAAATGAAAAAAAAAAAAAAAGGGTCAGAAAGGACATTAAAGAGAGCTAAGACACAACTGACTGTGAATTTCTGTAGCGTATGTTAAAAGTTCTTAAGCACTTCTTCAAAGAGTATCAGACATGAGATCCACCTTGCCTCTTCATCACCAGACTGGAGACTCCAGCCACGGTACCAATAAAATAAGCAGAATCCAATGGTTTGTTCAACAGGCAATAAATTAAATAACACTTAGTCTGAATGGGTCTTTGATAATTCCTGGCTGCCAAACAATGAATTTTCCCTGCTCGCTCCCACTTAGGCTGCTCTTATATGCAGGATATGTTGTTGATGCTTCATTTTCTCTTTTCTATCATGCCCTGTTTAGAAGCTTATATTCACACAGCTGGACATACTTTGAAGTGAAGAAATAAACATTCTTCTCTAAATCCAACACAATAACTTATTTTCACAAGCACAATCTCAGAACTGAACCAAAGGCTTTGAGCTTCAAGTGTTAATACGGAACAAGTTGTTCTCCTCTGACTTTCTCCACAAAGATATCCTGGAGATACCAAGGGTAAGCCATTGTAATTTTCTAAACCATGGCAATCAGAAATGTGAAATTCTGCCAAAAACTGATGTCTGGTACACATTAATGCCTAGATCAGTACTTAAAAACAAACCAAGAGTGCATTAATTGCATTGCTGACCTCACTGACCATTTTATGATCGCATGCCGAGAAATTCCCAGACAGAAAGCTTTCACCTCTGTAAGATATGTACCTGTCCTTACAACTCATTGACTGTTAAACCACTTTTTTTGAGGGACAGAGCTAGAGTATCACGGCACCTATGTATAACATGAAATCAGATGTGATAATTGGCTCAAAAAAAAATAATCAAGCTGCAGCTTTCTATAGCTGATCTTGGAAAACCAACACTTTTGTAACTTTGCAGAGGGTTCAAGCTTCTGACTATGACTATCACAGATCAAAGAAACTAGAAGCTCAGAGAAAGAAGAAAATATCCTGGCTATAAGCATGTTAGATATAACTGACAATATTTATAAAAAAAAAACAGGACAACCTATAAACGAGCCTACTGAATTTTCAAGCTCAGCTTAGGAAATAATAGTTCCTTTGGACACCAGTTACACTGAGTGCAGAGACGAGTCTAGTAACAATCACCACATGCATTTCAAGTATACCTTAAAAGGACTTTGTCCTTTATGCTAAGGACAAAAAACAAAACAAAACAAAACAAACTTTATTACAACCTAAGGATTCTTTCTGGCAAAAGCCATTTAATTTAAACACAACAAAACTAACGTATCCTTTTTCTTTTCTTGAAACCATTTTAACTTTATTTGAATACTTATCCAGGCAGGTTACATGAAAGCTGTTTACTTCAAAATAAGAAGTATTCATACAGTTATCACGAAATAACTGCTACATAGCACCTTGCCACCGCTGCATTCACAGATTCGTAACCCATGAGAGCATGCGAGGTGATCTAAGTCCCTTTAAGTCTGTAACAGCTTATACAGTAAGAAAACAAGTTTCTGCAACTTTTGAATTTTAAAACTCCTTAGAGTTTTAAAGAGGCTGAAAAGGTTGTCTAGACTGTGTTGATTTATCATAATACAGTACAGTAACACACATTTGTACATAATAATAACCCATTATGTTACAGTGAACAACCCCTACGCTTAGGGCAGGAGTTTCACCATTCTTTCACGGGCTTCAGAAGCAGCAGTCTCTGTGTGCGCTTTTACTTAGGAGTAGCAGTGCATTATTAGGAACCACCACTTAGTGTACTACTGTGAATCACCAAAATAGCCTAATCTATTGGAAACATTCTTATAATTCATACATTTGCAGTTTCCAAATTGCTACAAAACCACAGAATTAGGTTTCAAATAGAATGGTAACCCTTACAATAGGAATTTACAGACATTAAGAAAACTGTGCTGTAATATAAACATGCATCCAAGTTACCCCTATGGAAAACCAACATAAGAATCATTTATTGCGTCTTCACTCAAATCAGGTGGGAAGGGAGAACCCTTGCATCTGTACAAATTACTGCAAGGTACGAATAGCAACAGAGAGCTTTCAAGGTGACATCAATTTACACCCCAAAGCCACTCTACTAAATATCCTGTTAAACCACAGTGTTGTAAAGCCAACCAAAAAGTTAGTCTTTAATTCCTAAACATTAAACAAATAAGCCATGCTGTAAAATAGCATTTTTTTAAATTATGTTTCTCTGTGTTTTTGTTTGTTTTTGGGTTTTTGGTTTTTTTTTTTGTCTCTGCTATGCTCAGCATAGCTCCTTTTCAACTCTACCTCTTGGGTCTTGTTTCATGCACAAGAATGAGTTGGAAATTGGAGTCTGGGAAGTCATACATACACAATGAAAATTCATATTCTCAAGGATTAAAATATTTTCGTATACAAAGATATAGAAAAAAAAAATTATAGCTATGAGAGAAAAGCTCAAGATTTATCAAAGGACAACAGCTCACTTTTAAATAAAATGTTGCATTTACCTGTTGGTGATGTTGGTCAGGTGTCCTCTCCAGTTCTCTCCCGGTATACTAACATGTACATAGGGAAAGATAAATGACAGTATTAGATCCTTATTTAACAATACCTAAATTACAGATAAAGAACAATTCTATTTTGGTCAACGTTTAGAAATAAAATAGACCAATCAGCCCTGCAAAGAAATTGTACAAAGATTCATATGTAATTTAGCAATGTCTAAAAATATTATGTAATGAATCAGCATTTAACAACATGCAGAGAACACCAAACTCTCCAGTTTACTTTGTCACCAAATATTAAGAACTGTATAAATAACCAGATTGCACATACAATTTCAAGCTGCTGCCTTACACATTCATAAAGCACTTCCGAAATCAAGATGGGAAAGCAGGACTCAAGAATTCTGTGCATGTCATCCTGAGAGATTCAGAAAGATACTCCACGAGTAACATTGCTTATCCCATAATCCTGCATTGAGGCTTTCTCACCACATCATCATCACCCCCACCACTAGTGGTGCCACCACACTCATGTGAAGTCCTTTTTGCCCACAAGATCCAAAACAGAATAATATACATGACAACATGAAATGGCAGACTTCTCTCCCTTTGCCACTGCGTTTATTATCTTAGGCTGCACAATTACACATGCCATGGGCTTTGGGATAGTCATCCCATTTCTCCCCTCCTTTCCTATTGCACACAATGATACACGGAGGTTCTTCAATGTTTTTTGTTGATGATGCTTGTTTGTTTTACAAAGACAATAGGCAACCAAAAATACTGTGATTCTTTGTTGTATACTCAGATCTCTGTATTGGATCTGGCTTTACTCACTAGTAAAAGCCAGTGTTAACCTGCTCTTCAGAAAAACAACAACAAAAACATTTAAAAGAACACCTATTCAGTTACACTCACAGACCTCACTTCTGTGCGTACTCTGTCAGTTTCCTCTGTCAGCAAAAGTTACTTCCCAATCTGCATTGTTTTTGTGAGGCTAAGGGTGCTAGAAGTTGGCAGATTCTATTTCTGTTTGGGAACTGTGTCAAGTGCTTATTCATTTTCAGCCATCAGCATAAACAATATGTTAAGGGATCTTATTAGATTTGATGTGTGGAATAATCAGAATCCCACCTTCGTGAGCTGGAGCTTGCTATTGGAACATTATTTACCTTTCAAACCACAGCTTTATACTCCGCATAAGTGTTTTGTGAGGATATATTTGGTTCTCTCTGAAATATAAGAGGATACCAAACAGCTCTTTTTGTAATTCAGGATCTTTCATACCCCTGCTGTAGTCAAAAAAGGCCTGCAGGACGTCCAGTGTTGGCACCAAATCTTTAGCCAACATTTCACGGTACAGTTCACGTGCGAGGGTCATTTCTTGGTGACGGCAGGCTGCTTTGATACAGGACTCATAGTTCGCTCGTGAAGGAATCATAGCCATTTTTATTTCTTCCAAAACAGTCAATGCCTTTCTCCACTGACCTGAATTACTCAGACCCCTGACAATAAGATTGTAAGCCCCACTTTCTAAAATTTTAAATCTGATTTTCAATATATCATACACGTCACAGATTTCTGAAGTCTTCCCTTGTTGGGCACACAATGCCAGATACTTGACCAACAAGTTATACCCAATGTCACCGTTACTTTTTGCTATGTGAGTCAGCAAGGACTTAGCCACGTCAATGGGGCTGTTGTACCTGATCATACTGTTAAACATCACTTCTTCAAATATTTCTGGTGACGGAAAGCTTTCCCTCAGTCTATTCCATTCCTCAGCCTGTAAAGGTTTTTCTGGAGGCTGTACCTTGGCAAACTTATGCCTTAATGCAATGTGACTTATTCGTTTCTTGGGAGTTCCTGCAGAGGAAGAGAGGCGGAGTTTCTCTTCAGGTATTTGTTTAGTCTCCTCATCCCATCCTTTTTCTTCTTCATAAACAACTTCAGACCTTTTCTTGGTAGGAAAGGCATCAGCTCCTTTGGGATCCACGGGTAAAGCAGTGCTGGAAGATGTCACGAAACTGAAATAGCTAACTTTTTCCCTACTGGGGATGCCAAAAGAGACAGCAAACAGTTGTTGACATCTCGAAACAGGCCAGAACATACGGCATTTCCACAGCAAAGCCTGCAAACCCTGCTGACTAGTTTGAGAAAAGAGTGCCATCACAAGAAGTTATCTCGCTATCAGCTCACGGTGTTGAGAGAAGCTGTAATATGGAAACCAGCTTGCATGGGAAAGTTTATCATAAAGGTCTGAGGGCCGTCACGCTGCATAAGCTTCAGTTTCAGAATGTGTGTTCTGTGAGTCTTTTGCAATTATTATTGAAACAAAAAAAGGTAAAATGTCTTTAAAAAAAAAAGAAAATTACTCAGACTACAAGAACATTCATCCAAACGAGCGCCCTTCTGTCTAGAGATGATGCTTTGCAGGTTCGCGGCGCAGCATTTCTCTGACAGCTGCCGTACAGAGGAGGTACGTTGCATGCAGCTAGGCCAAGGGCGCAGCGTTTCTTCCTCCTGCCTTCATCCAGGCCAGTTCGAGAGGTTCCCTAAAAACAAGCACAGCAGCCCGCACCGTCACGCCCTGCTCCGCACCACCCACACCGCCACCGTCACGGCTCGCTGCACCCGGACACCTCCAGGCCAGGAACCGCCCCGGGGGCCCTCGGGCAGCCCCGGCACGGCCCCCCCGCCCCCCGCCCGGTGCCAAGCCCCGCCTGCTCACCCCCAGCCCCCCCCCCCCCCCACGCCTCGCTGCCACAAACCGGGGGCCCGCAAGCGACGCGGGCTGAACTACAACTCCCAGCGTGCCACGCGGCACGGCGGCGGCGCGCTGCCTGCTGGGAAATGTAGTCTCTCCCCCCCCCCGCTTTCCCCGCCTCACCGCGCCAGAGCGTTGAGGAGCGCGGCCGTTACGCGCGCTCCGCTCTCACCCTGCGGGGCTCGCTCACCTCGCTCGGTGCGCGGCGGCCGTGGGCGCCTCGGTGCCGCGGGGGGCTCGCTGCGGGCCCGCTGCCCGCCCGCGGCGTGGAGCAGAGGCGGCCGCGCGGCGGACAGGGCGCTCACCGCCCCTCTCCCCCGGAAGCGTTACTGGGCGCGCCCGCCGGGCTCACAGCCAATCACATCTCGCGGGGGGTGCATTATAAGCCCGCACGCCGCCAGCGGCCCCTTCCGCCATGTTAGTTGAGGGCGCGGCGCCCGGAGTGCCCGGCGTGCCCGGCGCGTCGGGTGGGTGCAGGGCGCATGCGCGGCGCCGCTGTCCGGGGCCATGGACTGGGCGCGGAGCCTGCGGGGCCGCTTGGCCGCCCGCCGCCTCGGTGAGTGGGCGGGGGGGGGGGGGGGGCGCTGGCTCGTGTTCCTCCTTCTCCTCATCCTCCTCCTCCTTCTGGAAGCCCTCAGCCGGGGCCTGCCTCCCCACTGAGTCTGTTATTGATGTAATAGGTGTGTGCTCCGTTCCTTTCCGCGTAATGACTGCCCCACCGGTCCGTACGGCTGTGTAAGCGGCGGTGTTAGTTCCTCTTCTCGAGTCCTGCGGCGTGCTAGAGCTCTAGAGTCCAACGTGGAAACTGTTTTCTGTGTTAACCAGCCAAAAGGAGCGAGCAGGAGCTGAAAGATGAAGAGATGGAGCTGTTCACAAAGTACTACGTGGAATGGAAGGGCGGGAGGAAAGGTGGCAACCCGTCATACACCAACATCCCGCGCTTCTATTACAGGGTAGGTGGGGCAGCCAAGTAAACAAGAGGCTGTTTCGTCTCATAAAAGGTACTTGTGCTTATTCAAAGGGGCGTTTCAGCCTCAGAAGCTGAAGTATCTTGAGATCTGAAAGATGTGGGTCTCCTATCTCTGTATGCTTACAAATTTCAGCAGTTTCAAATAATTACCAAGCATCTTGTGAAAGGCCATGAAATAGTTTGGTACTCAGGCAGTAGGCTTGGGGGTTTCCTAAAGGTAACAAGTCCTGCTTCTCTTTCAGAGGTACTTCCCTTTTTGGCATACAGGTGTTACAAATAAATACCTTCTTGTTTATATTCAGACACTGTAGGCTGCTACTTTGTGAAAAGGATGGGTCCTTAGTCTTGCAAACTATAGATAAGGCTCTTGCTTACATCTGCCAGAAATGCTTGGTCAGGCGACTTACCTGTGGCATGCATCAGATAGCTTTGGGGGACTATGAGAACAAAAGTTTGACACCTTGATAGTGCTGACATTTATCAGCTTGACGGTTCACTGCTGTCTAGTCTTGTATCGTCCCATATTCCTTAAGATCATGGGTTTCTGCCAACAAAGTTCTCATGTACTTATGTTTCAGTTGATGACTATACATGCAAACATAAGTTCTGATGGTGATAGCATAGTTTTTTGTGTAAACGTTGGTAGAATTTTCATATAAAGCATTCTCCTGTATTTTGCTGACCAAAACACGTCTCATAGACCCGTATGCTTTTGAGAGTCAGGCCTACCATGAAACAGAAAGTGCTGCTCTCTCCTGACTAAAAACACACTAGTAAATGACTCGTGTAGCCCTTCTATCTTGTAACAGTGGGAAAATGCTTCTAAGGTGGGTTACCAGGTATGTGATAGGTCTCCCTGTCTCTCATGTCAACATCCTGCTTTAAATAAGTATTTCAGTAATGAAATAATTTGAGACAGTATGCAAATGTAAAGTACACCTGTAGAAGAAGCAGGTACCACACAGCGTTCTGGTCAGTAGTATGATGTTTTCTGTTGAGTAAACAGCTTTATCTGAGGGTGTGAGTCAGGGTTACCTAAGAATACTTGCTAGCTTTGTAGTTTTTGAATGGTACTACTGTACAGAAAATTAAAACATCACAATGCTTTTAGCTGCCAGCTGAAGATGAAGTCTTGCTTCAGAAATTAAGAGAAGAATCTAGAGCTGTCTTTCTGCAAAGAAAAAGCAGAGAGCTGTTGGATAATGAAGAGCTGCAGGTAAGAAAATATCTTCTGTACATCTTGTAATGACTTTTGACAAACTTCCTTTCTCTGCACAGTTTGAGTATCTGTCGTCAGCACGCAGAATCTTGTGTGGCTGGTAAGGTGCTTTGTATTTGGGCACGTTGCCTTATTGTGAAGTCCTAGATAAAACCAAAGTGCTGAATAGTCTTTGGCTGATAAGGCTAGGTGTAAGACTTCCTCTCGATGTACATGAGGATTAAATCAATGGCTTCTAGTTTTCCAGCACATTCCGTCAATTTCCTAGGGGGCCCAGAAATAGTAAGTATTTGGGTATCCCTGAGAGAAACTCCAGAGACAGCTGAGTGTACTGCAGTGCAAATACAAAGGGATGTGACCCTGGAAATCCTAGTGGTGTGTGTGTAATACCAGTTTAGAGCAGTGGAAGTACTGCTTGCTTGCTTTCCTGTCTGAAGTGATGTGTACTAATTAACTGAGATAGCCTTGCAGTAAAAGCCTTGCATTTTTGCTGCATTTCTTAGATGTTTTGTCTTGTGCACATCGATGTATACAGAGTGATATTTACTTAACCAAATATATAAATGCCTTTCAAGAATCTCTGGTTTCTACTGGACAAACATCAGACATCACCAATGATAGGGGAAGAAGCAATGATCAATTATGAGAACTTCTTGAAAGTTGGTGAAAAAGCTGGACCTAAATGCAAGTAAGGCTTTCTTCTCTTGTATATGCTTACTGTGGCCAAGTTTAAATGGTGCTGTAACTTTTAACTGCTCAAATAAACAGAGACAGTTTAATGGTGACAGAAATCACGTTCATGAAGTTATTGCTGAACATGATGCTTTACATCTTTGCAAAGGTGTATTGCCTGCATCTCTGCAGCCTCTTGATAGAGGTGTTTGCCGAAGAGAATACTATGTTCTTTTGAAGAAATTCTCATCATTGTAAGTATTTTTATGATGTTACTACTTGGAGAGGAAATCATGTCTAGCAATACTGCTTAGCATTCTGTAATATTTTTTGATGGAACCTTTCCTACCAAATATTCTGTGTATGTCATGAAATTAATACTGCTTCTTTATGCTCCTGTGGGAGACTGCTGTCATGCACAGCTATGTTGTGCGTGTAGCTTTGTGATTGAGTTTTAGGCAGAAGCAGGTTAGTTGTCAGTACTGGCAGTTCCTTTTATTACGCATGTGTTATTGCAGTAGGTTGGGAGCTACCAAATATATTGCACTAAAGAGAAATTAGGTTGGAGAAAAACTCTTTAAATGCTCACATTGAAGAGTTTCACATGTATGAGCAGTAGATGCTGCTGCTTTTTGAGTTTACTATTGTTACTTGGGAGGTTCCCAACTAAGTGTGTACTTGCTATGAATACATTCTACACTTGTTGGGTGTAGCAGAGCAAATTAATGTATCTGAAGACACAGAACATGTTCTGTGTTGTTAAAACAGTCTTTAAAGTGTCTGAGTTTTGGGTACGGAATAGCATCTATCAGTACAGTGTAATTAGATGCACAGATGGAGCTTTGTGTTTGTGTTTTACAGGCAGTTCTTCACAGCCAAGATCTTTGCTAAATTACTCCATAACGATCCTTATGGGAGGATATCCATCATGCAGTTTTTCAATTATGTCATGCGAAAAGGTTAGTTGATGTTTCCACTCTTTTGATGAGCAGTTGTTTTGTTTTCAAGGCTATCTTAACCTTTGTTAATTACTTGCTGTTCTCCTCAAAAGCAGTGAGATCTATCCCTTGATTGCTAATGCTGTTGTCGTGGAGGTTTGAGGGGTTTTTGTTACCTTGAGGTGAGAGTTCACTATACCTCTGAAGTCCATCAGCCAGCGAGATCGCTGATCTGTTTATTGTATATGTTATCAATCTAATTTCCTTTATTCAGGCAGTATTGTGAAGAATAATACAATGAACTTCTGTGGCCAGTGTGATCTTAACCTCTGGGATGGGATTGTCCAGCAGATAGCTTTGTTTACCAGCTGTTTTCCCTTCTACAGAGCGTTATCTGTCTTCTGACTGTGCTTGTCCAATATGTAAATGTGTTCTTGTCCATGTCAATATAGCCTTACTATATTGTCAGCTATTTTTGATTATAAGTAGCCTTTGGAGCTGAAAAAATACTAAATCCATATATAAGTATTTAATCTGTATTGGATCTTGTTAACAAGATGAGACTGGGTAGCAGAAAGGAAAGGTTGCTTCATTGCCTTGTCCTGTGTGCTTTCTTGGATCTGGTAGAGCCTTCAGGAGGGGAGAATGGTGTTGCTCTCGAGACCAGCTCAGCTTGTTTAACTTAAATTCTTGAGGTGCAAAGGATGAGAAATGTGTTAAGCAGGAAATCTGGTAAGCAGAAGTGCAAAGTATGCAAGAAGGGAGTGGTGCATCTGTTGACAGCAAATGGCAGACACAAAAGGTACAGGATAGAAAGACTTTCTGTGAAGTCTGTGGAAACTGTGTGCTTTTCAAAAAAGCCTACTGGGAAAGACAGAACAGAGATACACAGCTCTCCATTTCAGTTGTTTCATGGAAGTTTTGCCATAAACACACAAGACTTAATACCTGCCTCCCACTGTGTAAAACAAAACAAAAAAAAGAAACAAAACCACCACCAACAAAACACACACACTTAGACACAGGCAGCTTACTGGCTTTTCAGTGTGTCCCACCTCAGTATGATTGCGTTGTCAGTCCCTGTCCAACACGAGTCCCGTTGCAGTGTTTGCCCCTCTTGGGACGGTTCCACAAAGATCCTTGGTTTTGCTTGCTTTCAGTACAGAACTTCTCCAACAAAATCAGCCCAGTAGCATATCTGTGCAGTAGCTGAGATCATTCCGCTGTCTGTTGGACATTTCTTATGAGCTTTGAAGACCAGACTAGGTTTTGAATTTAAATCTTTTCTTCCTTTCTTTTAGGAGCTTTCAGTTAATACTGTAGACTAGGATTAGTTGTTTCTATCTGTGCTTACTGCTAAGGCTCCTCAGACATGGCAGTGAAAAGATGGGGTGGGGGAAGCAACAGATGAGGGGAGTTACCCCACAGCTGCCTTGGAGCAGTGCAGTCCCACATCCCACCTGGTTTTGACAGAGGCCATGCAGCTGAGCTGTCCGTCTCTAGAGGGGATGCTGCAGCAGGGAAGAGGCCAGAACATCCTAAAAATCAGCTTATACTGCTCTGACTAGGATGCCTCATGGTATTCTCTAAGCAACTGAGCTTTGGGTTTTTTTCTTTTATATGCTTGTAAAGGTTTTAGGAATAGCGGTGGGCATTCGTGTACTTATCCCAAACATGTAGCGTTCTGTTTTTATCCTTCCTGCCTCCACTTGGAGGATTTCCTACTGTCATGGATTACAGCCTCTCTTCCTATTTCATAATGATCTGTGCAACCCTTCTGGGAAGGTCTGAGAGACAAGCAAAGTTAGTAACTGAATAATAGAGAAGCATTTCCCAAAGCACTGTCTAACTCCAGAAACAGTCGTCCTTCAGGAAAAACAGTGGTTGAATTTGTTGGCTTTGCTGCACGAGTCAAGCACGGTAAAAGCATCTTGAATCACTTCAGGGTGTATGATGCACTTACCTGTAAACTTCAGCCAGCCATAAAATGGCCTCACCAGCCGGCCACTGGCATCTTTGAGTGATACTTGGTCCACCTTGACAAGCACTTAACCCTGAAGAGAAGAATGTTGGTATGAAGTACCAACATTCTTCAATAACAACATGCTTCATAAGGGGAGCTTTTAAACTGTTTCTTCATAAAATGAAAGTTAGATTTAGCACAGAGTATGGGAATAAGTTTTCTCTTGTCTGATCTGTACTCCATCTCTGTTACCGTGTTTTAACAATGGCAGGGCAACTGGAAAATGCAGTTCAAGTTGTGACCATAAAGGTTTCCTGACTTAACTCTTGCAGCTCTGGATATCCCTGCCATCAAGCACGTTGTCCTGTAATTTATCTGATTTAATTTATCTGATTAATGCACCTTCTCATTTCAAAAACAGATGCTTGTGCTATTTTAATTCTACTGTTGTATTGTAACTCAGAAGTGAGGTTGCTACAGTTGGGTGTAGCTGCAGTGCCTCACGCTGCCCAAGGGGCTGTAGCAATCTAACAAGCAATTTGTATACCACATTGTACAGCTGTTTTTAATGCTCTACAAGTAGTTCAGTGAGAGAACAAACCCGTCTGATTCAACATACCAGATAAAATGTGGTACCTGCTCAGCCATTACTCACAGCTGGTTATTACAGGGCAGTCTTGGTCACAGCATGCCGCATATCACTAGTGACTCTTATCAGTTTGGAGACTGAACCAGGGTTTCTCAGCAGGGTTGGTACCTACCTGCTTAAATCTCTGAAAAACAGGAAATAGAGGTTGTTAATATCTAACAGTTCTGCCTGAATAACTTCAAATTTTGGTGAGGCCTCAAAAAAAAAAAATCTCTAGGTTTTTACACTACAATTCTGTTTTCTGTTTTGCAGTGTGGCTTCATCAGACAAGAATTGGTCTCAGTTTATATGACGTGGCAGGACAGGGTTACCTCAGAGAATCGGTAAGTACATTCTTGGTTAACTTAATGTCTGTCTTCACTCACGTGATAGAGCATTGAAACAACATAATCTAGATTTGGGGAGGGCACACTTGTTAAGATAAATATTGATCTGTATACTAGAAATTCGGTGGTGAGAGGGCTGCCAGCCTTTTTAACTTACAGGTAATTCTCTGAAAAAGAGACTAGCTCTTTACTAGCTCTGTTAGGATATAGTAGAAATCACAAAACTATGGCTAGAGTGGGCTTCAGTGAAATTAATCTCCTAACAGAAGTTAATATTGTAAAATAAAAAGGTTCTAGTTACTGCCCTCCTTAAAAAGATATATTAAAGAATGTTCAGCAATAGGGTAATCTAGTTGGGAGTTACACATTGGTATTTGAAAAAGGTGCAGTTGGAACGCATTTATATTTACATGTGAAAATCATCTAATTTTTAACCTTCTGCTTTATTTGCAGACCATTTCAGTCATTGCACCACATGTACATGTTACGCGTCTGACCTAGGATTTCTTGAACACTGATACTAGCTCTTTTGCCTGCATTTATGTTCTTTCCTGCATTGTTGCTGGGTTGTATTTTTAATTAAGTGTATGTGACAGGGTGGAGTGTAGCAAACAACTATGCTTTAAACAACAGTAGTGTTTAAAGCTTCTGTATGTGTGCTCTTTTCTTTCTTAATTCTGCAGGATTTAGAAAACTATATTTTGGAACTCATCCCTACTTTGCCACAGCTGGATGGCTTAGAAAAATCTTTTTACTCCTTTTATGTCTGCACAGCAGTTAGAAAGTTCTTCTTCTTTCTGGATCCTCTCAGAACAGGTAGGTCTGTGTTTCTCAAATTCTAAATATGTGGGAATATTTTCACTTCTAAAATGTTTCTACCGAAGCTACTTGTGCCTTCAAAATAATATATAGTTATATTTGTAAGGTCCCATTCAGCAGTACTGTATTTGAATATTAATCTCCCCTGAAGACCATGAGGCTTTCCACGGGTTGGGTAGTCGACTCGCACTGCTAATGAGTTGTACTGAGGTATCCACCAGCTGAGGTAGTACGGAGTTACAGAAATTAACAGATAAGACATTGTTTCATCATAATATGTCATTAGCAGTAGCTAATTTTATAAGTGTTTAAAATATGTAGAAAACAGTAACTTATGAACTGTGGGGCAGAACATCCACAGGACTGAGGAAATGCTCAAGAATGCTTATTGTGATGCACTTCTCTTGTGTTTAAACTTGAGCACACCATATAAGCTCACTAGAAGAGGTTTGCAGTTATGGCTGCTAATTCTCTTGTTACAGCTGTAGCTTACTCAGGCAAGAATTTGATTTTATTCCCCCATCCTTGAATTAAGTCACAAACTGCATTTTCGAGATTTTTGCTGTGCCACTTGAAGATGTCAGAGTTGTGTGGGCAGTACCCTCTAGCAGAGGTAATAACAAGCATGTAGAGAGGGTGTATGTGAAGCTACAACGTCATTCTGCACAGCTGTTTGTGTAGTATCTGCCCACTGGTAAAAGCTTCATCAGCAGAAGTTTTTGTCAGGTCTGTAGTTTCTGAAAATGTAAAAATCACATTGCTTCAGGGACACTTTTTCTAGTAAACATTTTAAGCATATGCTTTCTTTTTATCTTTTTTTATTTTACCCTTTGAGTTGAACATTTATATTTTTATCTAGTTTTCTGGCTTTCAGAGTTGCAACCTAACTCCTCTTCTACCAATATCAGACTAGTTTTGTTCCATCATTTGAAAAGCTACTTTTATTTTATCATTTAAATGACTGCATTATCCTTGATGTAAGAATTTATATTTTTTGTACTTTAAAAAAACAAAAAGGCATTTTTTTGTGCTGAGAACCAGGTAAATGAGAACAGCCAAATGGATGTGTTGGCTAGGTGACTGTTAAAATGCATTTTCTTCTTCTTGCTGCAGGGAAGATAAAGATACAGGATATCTTAGCTTGCAGCTTCCTGGATGACTTACTGGAGGTAAAGATCTATTAATATATACTATTGTATTTAGTTTACTATTTCTGAATTCTAACTTTATATTTCACTTAGTTAAGGGATGAAGAACTCTCTAAAGAAAGTCAGGAAACAAATTGGTTTTCTGCTCCTTCTGCGTTAAGAGTTTATGGTAGGTTCCTTTTATGTATGTGAACACTTCTTTTTCTCCACATTGTATGACTTAGGAAAAATAACACTAGGAATTTGATTGTTATTTTTTTCTCTTTAAATCCTTCTGATAACTTGTCTTTTCAACTCCTTTAGCCATCTTTTCAGTATATCCTCCTGACTTTACAGTTTCTGTTCTCTAATGTTGCTCTTTACCTCAGTTTTATCCTGCCATTTTCTGTTCCCTCTGGCATAAGGTACAAGATTCCTCTGTAACCTTCTCTTTTGACAGTTCTGCTCATACTTTTATCACCTTTAGATCTTTTTTGTTTACAGCAGATCTGTTTAAAATGTTCTTGTCAGTCTTTTACACCTTTATATAAACAGCCTTTACTTTTGAGCTGTTAATTTATAGTGGAACTATTTAGTGCCTTGTTATGGGAGTTCTGATGGCCCAGTCCGTGCCCCCGACATGTTGTGCTCATTTGTGTTGCTCTGTGAATATTATTGTGGATCTAGCGGATTCCCACTTAACTACGTTAATTTTATGATGAAAATTAAATTAGCATTAAACACACTAAATTTTCTTTCTCTATTGAAACAGTTTGGTGATATAGCAATAATATATTTTGTCCTGTCTCCTCCCTAGGGCAGTACTTAAACCTTGATAAAGATCACAATGGCATGCTCAGCAAAGAAGAACTGTCCCGATATGGAACAGGGACTCTGACCAACATATTTTTGGATCGTGTTTTTCAGGAATGCTTAACTTATGATGGAGAAATGGTAATTGAATATTTATACTCTGTTCACAAGATAAAAGCTTTTTCTTATTGATGAGGAAAATGTCTCAAAAGCAGTATCTTAAAAAAAAAAGTTTGGGATGAAGCAACTTTTATTTGTTGTTCACAGAAATGACAGTGCAGCAGATTAGAAAATTAATTTTCTAACATCAGGATGATTGCAGTGTGGTTGGAAAATGAGTTGTTTGCTTTGAAAAGTAGTGGTGTTAGGAAATCCAGATAACCTAGGATAGAACTTCTCTTCCACTTGCAGATTCAGTAATACAAAGTGCATGTTGCAAAAAATGTATACATATAGCCGTGCTTCTCAATTATGTTTCATTATTTAAAGAGAGACACATTTCGTACTATTGCAAGTTGCCTTCATGATGAAGTGTTCAGGTTTGCTAATAGTGTTGGTTCTTGTTGTTGTTGTAGGCTTTATATAGCTGTGAAACATGCGAAGTCTAACTAAATTACAGTTAAAACAAAACCTGAGCCCTAGGTTTATTTTGAAAGCTTAAGTTAATGCATCGCTACTTACAATGTCTGCATTCAGATGACTTAGAATCCATAGAATCACAGAGGTTATGGAGAGAGATCCTCTTAGTTGCCTCCGGTTTGCTGGACTTGCTCCAGTAGGCCCGTATCTCACTTGTACTTGGGAGTCCAGAAGAGGTTAGCCAGCACTCAGGTGTGGGCATATATATATATATAGAGAGAGAGAGAGAGAGAGAGAGTGCTGTTGTCAGCTGCCTTTGCTGCACTGTCTTGTGGTCAGCTTTGTGCCCATGAGGACTCCCAGCTCCTGTGCAAAGCTGCTTTCCTCTAGTTAGCCCACAGGCTGTACTGGGGCATGGGGTTTTCCCTCCCTAGATGCAGGATTTTGCATTCCCTCTGTTGAATTCAATGAGATGATCGTTTCTCCAGTCTGAGGTCCTTCTGATTGGAAGCAGAACCTGCTGGTGTTTAAGGTAGACATGGTTATTGCATTCACAGGACTGTAGGAATTTGGCCCTTGGTTGTCACAACTGTATGTTAATCAGGAAAGCAAGAATCAGTACTAGTGGAAAAAGTAAGAAAAGTGAAGAAATGTACAAATCTTTGCTTGCTAATGCTTTAACCACATGGTTTGCCAGGCTACCTACTCTGGTCTAAGAATTGTGTACTTTTATTGGTCATATAGTTTACTCTTGGATAACAGTGGGATTACTACTACTGGATATTTCTGATTTGTTTATGACAACTTATTACAGCTTTTTTAACTGGTTAGGTATGCTCAGCAGCCTAAAGATGTAATGAACATTGTTTAAAAGTGTGTATGGAGCTTGTTTAATTTGGATTTATGCTTGGAATCCTATTTTGCATCTAAAATGGCAGAATCTCCTATCCACAGCAGTCACTAGAAACTAACTTTTCTGTTCGCATTGCTGGTAGCAGCCATTTTTTATTTCATGTCGTCCTTTTCAGAAAATAGACTGATCCCCTACAATGAAATAGCTGCCAATTATAATGTTCCTGCTTGCAAAATCAATTTAGAAAGAAGACTGTAATAAACATGATTGTGTCTACTTTTAGGACTATAAAACCTACCTGGACTTTGTACTCGCATTAGAAAACAGAAAGGAGCCTGCAGCTCTGCAATATATTTTCAAACTGCTTGATATAGAGAACAAAGGATACCTGAATGTCTTTTCCCTTAATTATTTCTTTAGGGTAAGTCTCTTTATACAGGTAGGCCATTTTCTGCGTTTATGGTGTTATAGCCTGTGTGCTTCTGCATGCAGATCTGCAGGGAATCACTTTGAATTACCAATACCCACTGGGAGGCTAGTAACTGCTTGTAAGAAGATTTAAAATATTTTTTAAAAAATTGCAAAACTTGGAAAGAATTCAAAAGGTATTTCAACATTTTATCTGCAGTTGAAATTAACTGTTTTGATTTCATTTAGGAAAAATATTTTCTATTGGTTTCAAAAAAGGTCCTTAAAATTGCCTAATTATTACCTGTTAAAATCTCTTATGATGGTTCTAGTTGGTTATTGCTCATGCGTTTAATTTCCACTGTAATCCTAAAATACGATACAAGAAATGAAAATACTGAAATGCAGTGGTGGCCTGTACAGCTGTGGGATTTTTTCATCCAGGGTACCCCTCGCAAAAAGCCTTTCACATATTTAATACTCTATTTTTTCTTTTTTCCCCAAATAGGTCTGAAATAATGTTTTTGAGTTGATGTTAGACTTAATCTAAGACTGTAAAGTATCCCTTTTGAATTATGGCTTTGGGGGTGGGGTTCTTTTTCTGGTTTGTGGTGTTCTTTTCTAATTGATACCTTGGGTGTCTTGGGAAGGGGAATGTCAGAGTAAAGTAGTATTTTTGTTGTCCGTAGGTTCCCAGCTTGGGACTACATTTTTGCGGTTGGTTTCGGCTGAGTTGAGAGCATGATGCTTTTTGTTCATGTTCAAGGCCTTCTTTTGGTGATATTTATTCAGACACAGGAACAAATGCTTCAGTTTTCTGTATGTGGGTCATCATATTAAAACTTCAAAAATAAATGTTGTCATACTTCTCCCTGTGCTCAAAGTATGAGGACCAAGGCACATCAGTCAACTCGTTAAGTGTTCAGGCCTACTCAAAGGCATAGTCTTATACCCACCTTCTTTCTTTATGTTCGGATGGAGGCTTATTGCAATAAACTTTGGTAGGGACTATAACCATATCATTTCATAAACAAAAAAAAAAGGACTTCTTATCTTGAAGACCTTTCTTAAAAAGGAAAGGTGTTTTTTTTAAAAAAAACAAAAAACAAACTTTTTTTTAAACCGCATTTTGGAATCAAAGTAATTTAGGGTGGAAAAGAACTTGTGGGATCGCCTGCTGAGGGCAGGGCTGGCTTCATAGTGAGGTTAAGCTGTTCCAGGCCTTGTTCAGGCAAATTTGGGGTATTTCCAAGGACAGAGACACGGTAGCCCGTTTGGGCACTGTGTTCCAGTGCTTGATGACCTTGCTGAGAATATCTTATCCCCCAACCCTTTCCCCTGTCTTGGCCTAATCAGAATGTCCCTTGCTGCAGTTAGTGTCCATTCCTTTTGTCCTTGCACTGTGCATCTCCAAGAGGAGCATGGCTGTCATCTCTCTAACTGCCTGCTAGGTTGCTGAACTAGCATGTAGGTTTGTACCACCAGCTTTGGCTTTCTGTTCTCCAGGCTAATAAATCGTCTTATCAAGCCTCTCTTCCCATCTGTGCTTGCTTTGGCTACCTGAGCATCCCGATGGCCCTCTAGTGGGCTCGCAGTGGTTTGTCAATGTCTGTCACAGACTGGAGAGCCCAAGGCTGCATCTGGACCATAGTGATACAGCTGTCCTAGCAGGGCTGTGCAGCTTGTGCTAGTGAAGCAAATGGTTTTGTTCACAGTTGTCGTTTGCAGGCAGAGGTTTGGTGATGCAGCTCTAAATAGCCTTGCATTAACAGAGCTAATAGTAGCAAATACTGTCTTACTCCAGATCAGAAATGCCTACTTAAAGCATGAAGCAGGAGAATCCTTCCATGCACAGACAAATGCTCGAATAGAAAAATGCACCACCTCCTTCGCATTATTATTTGATCAGTCATAATACAAGTTCCATTTTCAAAGCAATTGCAAGTCAGTAGCCACACTGCTTTGTCTGTCTGCTGATCGGTCTTTCTCCTTTTCTATTTCCCTAGTCTGTATTTCACATTTTCTAGGACAACGGAACCTTCTGGTTTTATTGTATTCCTGTCTTGAGTGGTGAATGGTAATATTCAAGTGTCTGCATGTCCTGTTTGCAGAACGCTCAAATGCTGGTCATAATGATCCTGGGTTCTTGTTACGCTGACAAAGAGCTGTGGACCTAGAGATGTGTATCATTGATTGTCGTAACTCACCGCCGCCTTACTTGTGGAAGAGAATTGACTGCAAGCTGTGCTGTTAATGCTTTGTCACAAGGCAATACAGCTTAAGATGCAGAAGCATTTTAAAAAGTTTCTTACAGCGTCAGTATAACACTGGACTGCTTTTTTCTAACTTCTGTTTTTTAGGCTATTCAGGAACAAATGAAAATCCATGGACAAGAACCGGTTTCTTTTCAGGATGTGAAGGTTAGTTTTCCTGAATAGAGAACTACATAAAATATTTGAATAAAGATTTTATAACTTGCTTAATATTGTAGTTTCTAGGTTGATGCATATTTACTTGCAGAGTAGTACAGGTGAATCTGACTTGTTATAGGTTTGAAAATGTCTTTCTGTTCAGCGGTTGCTTTGTAAGAAAAATCTGGTATTCAGCTGTTCTAGTAGTTTCCATATTTAATAGATGCATTGGCTGTTAATATGTACTGCTCTGCCTTAAAGATATTTCCTATATCCATTTCATAATTCAGGATCATCCCTCTGTGGGGGGTGTGGAGTTGACTAAAACCAACTATCAATAAAATTTGCCTCACTGCTGCCTACTAACATCTAGCAATTTTAGCACTAAAAGTACAAAAGCTTCTATAAAACTTAACTTACACAAATGAACTGAGTTTCATGTTGCTACTTTGAGCCCAAAGCCTCCCCAGAAAAGCAAGTTCTTATTTGAGCTCTGTGAGCTGAGCACACTGGTCCTATCTGTAGCTGCTATTATGTTTTGTATCTTAAAATGGTTAGAGACTCGAAGTCTTGTTTTGTAAACTGGTGAGGATGTCACTAGTTATCCAAAGATCATTCTGTATATGGTATAAAGTCACTATTATTCTACTCATTAATGTGTGGGGGCTTTTTTCCCCCAATTTTGGCTTTTTTTTTTCTTTCACAGGATGAAATCTTTGATATGGTAAAGCCTAAGGATCCTTACAAAATCTCCCTTCAGGATTTAATCAATAGCAGTCAAGGAGACACTGTTACCAGCATTCTAATTGATCTGAATGGGTTCTGGACATACGAGAATAGAGAGGTTCTTGTGGCAAGTGATAATGACAGCACTGCTGACGTTGATGATACGTGACTTTGAACAGGAGTAGACTGTATCCATTGAGATATCTCTAACTGAAGCATTCATTAACTGTTGGAAGCTGGAAACATTCATTACTTGAATCGATGTCTCTTCCATTTTACTCCTTCCCACCTTATTCCCCCTCAAGCATATGATATAAAATGTGGTACAGAGGAATTGCAGAACTAATTCCTGAAAACAAACCAGCAAGTCTTGTTTAAGAGGTAGCTATGGTCTGGTGTGTGTGCGGTGTGGTTTTTTAAATAAATATTTGTGGACTTTTTCCTTAAACACAAAGCCTTTTTATTATTTGAACATTCTAATATGGAATGTGAATTTATCCTGAAAGCGAGAACGAGTTTCTTGGGTATCCTCAGCGCCACCCTGTATCCACACAGCCATCCGGGGCCTCCCACAGCATTCCTTGTGGCTTCGTGTAATGACAGCACTGTTACGCATCCTGCTGTAAAGGCAAAGGTCTTCAGCAAGACCTAAACAGCTTAGGCATTTTTCTTGATTTGTATGTCTAGCTTTGTCTGGCAGAAAGGGTAACTATTCAATCAGTTCAACATTTATTCGCTTGCTTGCTTCTGAAGAGTTTCCTGGACAGAAATGGAACCACCCTAGCTGTAGGTCTGGTTAAAACTAATCCAAATACCTGTATAAAGGCTTTCACTAACTTAAATTACATAAAATAGTTGCATAGGAGGTTAACTTAACTACAGCTGTAGCTCAGCTATGTAATTAAAGAGTAAGTGTTTTACTGATTTAATGAATTTATGTCAATGTTCCAACTTTCAGATAAAATTAGGCTGCAGGCCAGAAATAGTTGTAGTCCTACACTATTTATTAGGTTGGGTAGTGCTGAACACGTCAAGTACATTAACAAGTACTGCATAAGGTTGTAAGGAAGGGGTGGTGGGGGTGGTGTATCTTGAATTTCAGTGCCTGGATATTCCACTAGGATGTGCGTGACTCAAGAAGAATGCAAAGTGAACAAGCATGTATTCCTGTGTGTAGGCATAAGGTTTTAAAGACCCTGCAGTTTCAAAGGAAAACCCATAGCCAATTTTCAGTTCAAAAATCATATTAAATATAAAATAACCAATTAATGCATTTACAGAAAAATTAAACCATTATGAAAGTAATCACTTTCATACAGTTTGCAAAAAAACTGACGGGAAGGATTAAGTTAAGGCACAGTGAGTAATACAGCATTTTTATACAAAGAAGTTTAGCCCCAAGGCAGTGAGAGCATTTCTGATGCAACAGATAGTTGGGAAAAAAGAAAATACAACTGACATTTTCTCTGCAGAAAAGCAAAGCATCCTTCAGCTCTACAGTTCCTACTCTTGAGCTAGGAGCTGCTTTTATCTTTGCTATGGTACAAGAACTCCCAACACGATGAACCATACTCTCCCTTGCAGCTGTTCAGGGCTATGGAATGATTTTACACAGCTGTCAGCACCCTCTGCATTACAATTCAAAAAGGCAAAGAACAGAGCATCAAAACAGATCAAATAGAGCAGACGACTGGATCTTCCTCAGAAGGTTTGCTGTACTGCTGGAATGCTAGGGGCAGATGAGAAGATAAAGCGTTTGAGTTGTATGGGACGCTATTTCAGGCTGAGAGCTGTTTGAAATACATAACTGAGTTCTGCAAACTAATAGCTGAGCTTCCTGGCCTGTGGTGTTCCAGCAGTCTCCTCAGTTAGCTGGTAGTGGGACCAAGGCCATGCAAGTGTGATGGTGCCCAATATAAACTTTCTCTGAAGCCTCTTCAGGTTTATTTTTAGAAGTCTCAAGGACAAAAACAACAATCCCTACAGTAACTAGTACAGGTCTTCCGCTCATTTATCTACAAACTTTCTGCATAGACAGCGACTGGGACATGGTTGGTTGTCTGCCTGCCAGACTGATACCTGATTGTCCCAAAGCAAACCATTCACCTTCTAAAAGGTAGAAGTAGGATCACAGTCACTGCACTGAAATTCTTTTAATTGAATGGTATTTGGGGCTGGTTAAAAACTGGAGCTACCTGCAAAAACGAGTATTGTTTCACTATCGAAACAAATGCTTTTCATGTTAAAAAAAAGAAGTCATAAGCCTGGTTTTCTAATCTCCAGTTACATATGTATTCTGCACTAGAGGGGAAAAGATACCTGCAGTGGCCCATTCCTTCTTCATAATTAAACATTAACCTTAAAAAGGCTATTTGTTTAATCAAGTACACTCACTCAGGTAACCTATGTTAAAAATAAAGTTTTTGTAGTTAGAGACTAGTACCATACACGATATCCAGTCATTGATTATAATTTAGCAAGACTTCAGTTTACAAGGCCAATTCCGAGCAGGTAAAGAATCTATATTAATTCTTGGATTTGGAGTGACAGCATCTTACACTGATGCTTATTCTGTACTTTGCTACAGCACTATACAGCACAGCTGAGCACTTTTAGCCCCCAAGAGTGCTTGTACTAGTTCATAAATACTTAAGGGTGTTTACAGCCTCCTTTAGAGTTAAAAAAAGAAAAGGAAAGTGTTCCATTAGGCCCTTAAATCTAATTAACGTTAAATCTAACCTCTCTTGTGTTAGTAACAGAAAAAGATACATGCACACAATAGTGACAATAAATAGGGGAATTCAGAAGTGATTATAATGACTTGTGAGTTACAGGACATTGATTCCTATCAATCTATTCATAGAGAGCCAAGTCGCAAACGTGCAGATCAGAAATAGGTGTTCACAAGGAGGAATAGCACTGCATCTGCAATCCACTGTGCCAGACAGCAATTTAAAGGAAAGATATTTTTACTTGCTTTACACAGAAATTCAATTTTAGACCAAATGTTTGTAGTGCAATTTTCATTTTAACTGAAGTGCCAATTTGGCAGAATGCCTCAGCCTTTATTAGGCAGACAGACTGAAGAGACATCACCTAGCTCTCTCCTGATCAATAAGAATGCTGTAAGTTGTATTACACTGAATAAGTATAATCCTATTTTTCCTCCTTATAGCCAGATCGTGACACCTGACACTTCCTATTTCCTACATTATACAGAGCTTTATACTTAGGTAGGGACAGGAACTACATCTTGTTTATTTTCCACAACAGAGTGGCAATCTCCCTCATTTTCAAAGTTTAAATTCACAAATGAAGTACATGTTGTTGATTCAGGCTGGTCTGTCTGGACAGGAGCTTCAGCTTGTGCCTTGTTCTGCTGCTCCTGATGCTGTCTTTCTGCTTCTTCTGATAACTTGTTTTCTTGTTCCTCCTCTTCCTCCTGAAAATAGGTAACCAGATTCGTAAGTTACTGTTTACTTGAAATAAACACCACTTACCTTCCGTAACAACATACCAGTTCTATTGCAAGAAAAGAAAGAATATTTACTCTGCTACAAAACAGTCACTAGTTTATCATAAGATTGGGTGTTTTGTTGTTTTTTTCTCCTCCATAATGGGAATTCTGGAAATAGCCCAAAGTGAAGGATTAAAGTGTGTGACATACAGAAAAAATGACATATATCTAGGTAAGCAGTTTTTAGTCAAAAGTAGCAGTGATAGGTCCACCTTCTATAAAGCACTTTAAACCCTTAATAATTAAAAGCTATTAAAAAAGAAGTATCAAAACTTTAAACGTTTCACATTTCTTCCAAATGAAATTTATTAATTTTTGTATTTTTTTTTACTTTTGCATAAAATACTGGCTATCATTTTAAGTTATGGTTCAGAACAAATGGTAATATAATGTTCAATTTACCCTTGGCACTTTCTATCACACGAAATGGGACAAGTTTCAGAGTTTCAAAGTACACTCACTTTAAGTGAGTAATGTGAGGCAGCTGCCTCTTTAGGAACTGCTCCTTCCAGCTTCCTCACAGCCTTGACTTTAAAACGCATTGTAGAAGAGAAGCAAGTAGAGCAGTGCTCAGGACCCAACAGATAAGCTGGTGAGAAAATGCTAATGGATAAACAAGCATAAATCAAGCATCAAATGAAAACTGAAGGCGAACTAAAAGAGAGGTTCTAAAATTTAACTTCATTTTAGTAAGTATTGCACGAATACAAATTTTATTTTTAAAAATGCCAGGGAAGATAAGTAGGGAGAAAAAAATGTAATAATCCTATTTCACACACATACCTCTTTCTTCATTCTGTAATACTCATCAATAGCATATTGGTATTTTGGTGTGCTTATCCCCAAAACAGATGCAATCTTTCCCCAAGGAAGTCACACACTGAAAATAAAGAGAGGTTTACAAATGATTAGTATCTAGAAGAAAGTTCTTGCACACAGTCCTGCTTTAAAAATTGTCATCTTTCCTGAATGGTTTTTCATAGTTCACTCAAAAGACAAAAGTAAAATCTGCTATGCTAATCTACTTATATATAGTTATTATTAGCTAAATATATTAATAATTGTTCCTTAAGACAGAGAATGAACAAAAAAGGAACATGGAAATCAACAAAAAAAAAAACTTGATAATGGTAGTGTTTGCATTCTACCAGTTCTAGCTTTGTATCCAGGTTTGTTTTGCTAGGGCATCAGTTAAAGTACAAGCTTTTAATTGAACTTTAACTAAAAATTAAGGCTAGATAAAAATACACAGCTACCAACTGTACTGGCAATTCAGTCTAATGATACCAAGCGACTAAAGTTATTTATTGACAGATGTATACTTTAAGCCAGTATCAGTTTTAACAATGATCTGTGTTGCATACTGATGGATTAATTAAATTTTTAGGTGTCAGCTGTCTCATTTTTCAAGCTAGAGGCTACATGCAGTTCTCCTTTGCTAAAACAGGTAGTGCAGTCAGAAGGATGGAATAGGTGGGCTTAGGTCAGTCAGTCTCTCTACCATGATGACAGCTAAAGCACCGATCCTTGAATAAAAGCAAGCAAGAAATCAAATATATTGCACTTCAAATTAAAAATTTGCCCTGAGGATGTGAATGAGTTAGTCATCTTCAGAGAAAACAGAAGTCAGAAACTGATTGGCTCCGCGAGTATTCAGTCATTTTACAGGCAACCTTACAGACAGAGCTCTTGCAAAAGACCAGTTCAAATGACAAAGTTCAATGACACTGAAGTGAGATGGAAATATGTAGCAATCTTCAAATTCTTAAAAACTTCTGAAAAAAAGGAAAGCAATATCTACCATTGTGTATGAGGAAAAGATATGCAATGAATAGGATTACACTGTACATTAAGGTGCTTCTACAAACAATAAAAATCAATAGGATAGACTGTCAATAGTTTAAATTGAGGCTGTACAATCACGGAAATCCCACAAATAGTTGTCAATATACAATACACATCTTTACAATTTGGGAGGAACACAGATTATGACAAGCACTCTAAGCAAAATTTTATGAGGTCCCCAGGTCAATGAAAATTCTGTGTAGTGAGTTTAAGACTCTTGACAATAGCCCTATTTTTGTTTATTTTGCAACTTCAGCAGCCTGTTGTAAAGCACAAGACTAGGTGTGCTTTTGAGATACGTTCCAGTTTAAGTCTTCATAAAAAATCAATTTAGTTAGGTCAAACAGCATTCTTTTCAGATAAAATCACTCAAAATGGTTATATAAGAGAAGCTGAAATAAATCCCTTGCCAACATCACCATCACTCCATATGGACAAAAAGAGAAAAATTGAAGTGTTCATCAAAAGGATTTTTCTGTTCATTCTTCATTCAACAGTTGTTGATTGAAAATAAATTAATAAATAAAATTAGTGCTAAAGACAAGAGATTATGTCTGCACAGAAAAAAATAAATAAAATAAAACCACAATCTTATTCATTCTTTTGAAAAATTGACTGGTAGATCACAAAGATGATTTACAGCCCATCAAAGTGACTCAATATCCCTTCACGGCTTTACGTGAGAATTAAATAAAGCAATACCTGATAAGGTTGATGTGGCAACTCTTAGCATATGAAACCACAAGTAGGGTCCCCATGTGAGCGTTGTCTGTAACAACAAAACTAGTATCAGTACGTATAGCTGTAAGTTCATGGTACATAATAACACACGTGAAAGCTCAGACAGAGAAGAAAGATCTGTGACACTGCCTGTTTGCCAGCTACCACGGTATTTTTGCTTTGTAGTAAGTCTAGGCAAGACATACATGAAGCAAAGTATCACCATAAGATAGAAAGATGACCACTGTTATATCTGGGAACATTCATTTCACTGTTTTTTGTTTCCTACCCCCAGACTTGGGAAACAGCAAGCATCCAGCTCAATCCCAAGATAATTCTTATAACTATAAAGGCCTTTTCATAACCTTCTGAATTCTGTCAGACCAAACAGAGAAGTGGGTTAACCAAGTATTTCCTGGTTATAATAACGAGAGAACTATGAGAGACAGTTTAAAAAATAAACAAGCAAAACAACACTTCAAAATGGTCGTAATGAAGAAGCTGCTTCCATGTATTTAAATACAGATATGAATTATCATTTGGAACTGTACCTGACGAACAAAACTAGGAACAGTGAGGGAGGGAGTCACCGGTGGCCCTGTGAGGGAGCAGCGGACAGGGCTGATTAGTAAAGGGCCTAGGATGATGTGAAGGGAAGGAAACACCAAATCAACAAACCAGGGCTTCAGCTGTCACCTCAAGCATTTGCATGTAGGCAAGGAAGTGCTTTCAAGGCACCATTCTGGAGGGAAAAAAAAAAGAAAGAAAGAAAAAAAAAAGGAAAAAGGAAACACTCCTCCTGTGAAATCAACACGCTGGGGTGCCTGTCTGAAGTGCCTGGGCACGAAGGCACACAGCATGGGGAGTAACCACAAGGAGCTGGAGATCTGCCTGCAACTGCAGGGCTAGGGCCTTGCTGGGATCACGGAGACACGGTGGGATGGTCTCGTGACAGGAGCGCTGCAATAGATGGAGACAGGCTCATCAAGAAGGACACGCTGGGAAGCAGATGATGGGGAGCTGCCATTTGTGTGAGCAGCTGCAGTGCACGGAGCTCTGCCGGGGGATGGATAAGGAGCCAGCTGAGAGCTTATGGGTAAGGATTAAAGAACTAATTATGGGTGCCGTCCTCATGTATCTGCTATAGGGCACCTGACCAGGAAGAACACGTGGATGAGGCCTTCTACAGACAGCTAGAAGCAGCCTCACATTTGCAGGCCCTGCACCTCATGGGGACTTCAACCCCCCGACACCTGCTGGAGGAGCACCATAGCAGGTACCTTGAGAGAACTGATGACAACTTCCTGACACAAGTGACAGAGGAGCCAACAAGGAAAGGTGCTCTACTGGACCTCATACACACAAAGGAGGAAGAACTCATTGGGGTTGTGAAGGCTCTAGGCAGTGTCAGCTGCAGTGACTGTGAGGTGGTGGAGTTCAGGATCCTGAGAGGAGGGAGCAGAGCAAACACCAAATCACAACTCTGGGCTTCAGGAGAGCAGACTTTGACCTCTTCAGGGATCTGCTTGGAAAAGTTCCCTGGGCAAAGGCCCTAGAGGGAAGAGGGGCCCAGGAACGCTGGATGATATTCAGAGATCATCTCCTCCAAGCTCATGAGCAATCCATCCCAAAAAGTAGGAAGTCAGGCAAATATGCCAGCAGGCCTGTGTGGATGAATGAGGAGCTCCTGTCCAAACTCAGTCATAGAAAGGGACTATACAGAGGTGGAAGCAGGGACAGATAATGTCGGAAGAATATAAAGCAGCCTGAGCACGAGGGGACATGATTAGGAAAGCCAAAGTGCATCTGGACTTAAAGGGCAAGAAGAAGGGCTTCTGTAAGTTCCTCAGTAGCAAAAGGAAGTTGTGGGGCCACTGCTGAATGGGACAAGGGCTCTGGTGACACAGGACACGGAAAAGGTTGCGGTAGTGAAAGCCATCTTCACCTCAGTGTTTACTAGTAAGACTGGTCTTCAGAAATCTAGAGGACTGAGGGAAGGTGTAGCATAAGGAAAAGCATGGACGAGGATCAGCTTACAGAATACTCAAGCTAACTGGACATATGTGAATTCAGGAGCCCTGATGGGATGCACCACTGCTAAGATGATAAAGGGACTGGAGCATCTCTCACGTGAGGGAAGGATAAGAGAGCTGGGGCTGTTTAGCCTTGAGAAGAGAAAGCTCAGGGGAAATCTCATCAATGTGTACAATCTGTCAAGCCAGAAACTCAAGCTGGGCAGGCAGAAAAAAGACAGATGCTATATATTTTTGGCAGTGGGTATGGAAAATATCCTGCCAAGGTAAAAGTGTAAGCAAAACCAGCTGCTATCCTGCTTACACAAAAGCACCTCCAGCTTGTTGATTACGTACTCAGTTGGCAGACGGGCTAACGACAATCATTTCTCAGTTTGTTCAGTTGAAGAAGTCAAGAAAAGTGCTGGAAAAGCTTGTTGCCACAGGTGCAAATAATGGCATTGACAAGCCTCTGTACAATCCTTCGTAACAAGGTGACAAGGTTAAAAAGCATTCACACAGTGCAAAGGACAAACAAAGGCCTGCTGTGCAGCAGTAAGCAAGAAGCTACAAGAGTCCCCTTAACATTTAAGGATAAAAAGAGAAGCTGAGCTCCAACGTGACAGAAGTAAATCAGACACAGAATATTCTAACGTACTATTGTAGTACCACAAACATAAAATTTGAGACTCTGCAGGCACAGAGATGCTTTCTATTTCCTCTATTTTCCCACTATAATTAAAGAACAGCTTGGTATGTTAGAAGTACTTCTAAGTTCAACTTTGTAGAAACCTCTGCTTTCTGACAACGTGTCTCTAGCCCAACCAGACACTTCTTCACTCATGTCTTTCTGTGATTCTGTGATGTCCAGTGTTGCTTTGCTGGTCCCGGTAATTTAAAAAAGGAGCATTCTTTCAAGCATCTCAAAAGGCAATATAAAACCAAGAGAAGCTACTTTATGAAAATTAAGCAGTAAAAATTAAATGTTTTGTAGAGTAAACCACTAAGAACAAGCAGGAACATGGGAACACATCTGGGAGAAACAACCCTCCTCTTTTTTTTTTTTTCCCTCAAGGTAAGTTTGGGTAGCACCTCAGAGACCTAAGCAAGAATGGCAAATATGAGGCGAGAAGAGATACTGGAGAGAACAAGAACCTTGTGGAATGTTATGGGTGATATGAAGTGAAGTGTTATGCAAAAGGTCAGTACAAACTAATCCTCTGTGATGTAGCTTTAATGCATTGAATGACACTGGAAAATGGCACCAAAGTCAGGTCTTATTAATGGTTGGTAAGAACCACATGCCCTGATGCTGTGCATCAATCTCCTTCAGCCAGAGGAATGGCTTCAATCAAAACAAAGACACAGTAGTACTGTACTTCTTGAATGGAATATAGGACACCAGTGTATTAGGAGGCAATAGTATTTCTCCTAGCATCATTCTACTCTTAAGTATATGTTTCTGCAATGCTTAACTATACTGTTCTGCTATCATGAGTTCATTTTGCTGTTTAAAATAGAAAACATAATACTTGCTACACTCAGCTTTTAAAGTACAAAACATCTTAATGTACAGTTCTAATCTGACACTCAGCCATAATATGATCTGTCCAAATCTACCTCCAGAAGGTGTTGGTGTACTGCAATTTAAGTAGGACTAACATAATGAATTCAACAACCAAGAGGGCTATGATTCAGTAACAACATGATACTGTTTCCTAGTATGGGGCTGCTGAAGGGAAAAGATGCACTCAGAAGCTCAGCAGAGTGTGTACCATATAAACAATCCACATCTATATTTATTTTTGCCAGATTTCAGTCCCTAGTAACATTTGAACTTTCCAAATAATTTATTTTTTTGTTTTGTTTTTGTTTGTTTGTTTGTTGGCAGAGAAAATGGCAAAAGGAGGTAAAGAATCATTTCCCATTTTAAGAAAAAATAAGTTATGTTTTTGAGAGTTGAATACCACCAAATAGATATTTTTTTTCATTGTTTCCTGTGTCAAGACTCATTTTAAATGAGTTAAATTAATGACTGGTCATTGCTATAATAGGTCCTTCAGTGTATACACACCAGGTAGAACTGTGGCAACTAACAGAAGCCAGTGAAAACAAGATTCAGGAACACATACTCCCTCCTTCATCAAAAAAGCTTCTATGATATTATGAACAGCTATTATTAAGTCATTAACTATTTTTCTACCTCGTTACAGAATTTTTAAAATGAAATTAGAGTTTGAGAGTCCTCAACAGCATAAAAACAATGCTTTTTTGCTGCCTGAAGTTAAGCTCCTTTTAACTACAGGATATCACGATAATTTTCCTGTAAGAACGTGTTTCAGTCTTTCCAAGCACTGAAGGTTAACAAAATTACATCTGTTTTGGAGCTCTGTCACAGAAATGTTCTCAGGATGAATTCTAAGATTAAAATCAACAGTTATATGTTGCTTATAGATGCTCTGCAAAGGCTTAGACTCCACATTCTGCTTACTCATGCAACCAAGACTCCATAGCAAGCGGCACTCCAGGGATAAACAGAAAGATTACCTTCTAGAACAGGTTAGAGAAATTTAATTTCTTCTTCTAATTAAAACAAAACAAAAAAGAACTTATAAAGCAAGGTTTTGGTGGACAGAAGCAAAAGATTTTAAAGTGTAAGCATCTCAATTTTTTGATAGAAGATTCAGTTAAAGCATTTACAATCATCAAAGGGGCAAAGGAGAACACTAATAACACAGAATGCTATTATCTAAAAACAAAAACAACCACAGAAAAATTTAGTAAGCATGCCCTGTGTTCTGGATTCAACTCACTCTTAAAAAAACAAAACAAAACACCACAACAAAAGGACACTCCAGTCCAAAAATGTAAATAACCTGAACACTGACCTACGGAAGTGCTGGAATCGTTGTTTCAAAGCAAAGCCTAAGACTCAGTACTTTATGAGAATTTGTTTAGTTACGAGTGACACCAGTCCATCACAGTGAGTTCTTTAGTTGTCATATTACCAGAATATACACATGCTACTTTGCTTAGCAAGAAAGTCATTGTCATCATCTGCTTAGCTCTAAAGCGTAATTAAACCAAGGTAGTTACTGCAGAAGTTTCTTTACAATATGTCAAAACATTTGTTTCTCTTAAACTCAATTGAGAACCTGCTTGTATGCCAATACCAGCTGAGCTTCGAATTTTCATGATGTAAAGTTTCTATTCAAAATATTAATGTGCTTTTTCTAAAAATAAATTGGACCAGAAACAGCTATTATTTGCAACGTACTTTTTTGTATCCCAACTGAGATAACAAGTTTTAGACATGCTGGTCCCAGCAAACTGACTATTTAATTGCTTTTATAGAAATCCTACAATAAAAACATTTTTAAGGCAGCTGTTGGCTAAAACATCAAAGCTCAGCTTGGACTAACATTTCTTCAATTCACTGGCTCAGTTGGGATACACGAAGCATACAGCAGATAAGCTAAACTTCACTTAATGGCAACCCTTGGTCTAATCAAGTTTATTCTGTCAAGGTAAAAAGCAATGCACAATAAGGCATGCTGTGCTCCACAATAAAATGTTCAGCCTTGGAAGGTCCTTTTAGTAAAAAATGTAATAAAAACTAAATATTTCATAAACTATGTAAGTGGAATAAAGCAATCTTAACTATGCCATACAATATACTTTCAGGTATTCAGAATAAAATCCATATTAGGAAAGCAGGAGAATGATCGCACAGAATTCCTGGCTCTTGTGAATATTTGCAGGTTTTTTAGTTAAGTGTCCATTTGTACAGCAGTGTGTACTCCTCTGGCCTCACAACACATACAGTCCCCTGAGGCTTCCATCATGGTGAAACTGTTCTACTGAGGGGAAATGACAGAGAAATTATACTGATCTGGTCCTCTGCTAACTATAGTTGGAACAAAACAAATCTCTTTGTACACATCCATGGATATCTGACACAACCTGCACAGTGGGGAACAGTTCTGACTCCAAAGATACCTGTATGTTGAGCAAGTTTCATAGTTCTTGCACTTCTTTGAACAGAACCTCAAAGACAAAAGGAAAACAAACAAAAAACTCACCCAGCAAGACAGCTTAACATCTATTCATTGTTGATAAGTTTAGTACATTTATTTTCAATAATGATACTTTAAATCATGTATAAAGCTCATATGCATTTCTATACTGATACACCTGCTCTCAGGCTAACATTACTTTTCCTTGTACACAAGAACAGCCTAATAAGAAAGAGATGGCAGTGCCACCAGGCCATCAAGATTAAATGCAACAACTTTACTCAGGAGCCCCAGTCCCAGCTTTCTACAGTCTCATTGCAGCTCAGTCCTCAAACTACTACTTTTTCTTCAAGGTAAATGAATTTTACAGAGGGGGAAAAAAATTGATTGACAGTCCTTCCCAAAGCAAGCTCCTCGTGGCCACACCACTTTCTCAGAACATAACAGGCAGGAAGTCAAACTCCACTGCAATCCCCCCAAGAAATCCCAGCTCTCCTGGAAGGATGCACACATAAATACAGTAAATAGTGAGCTTCATACACGACATTTCTTAAGCACCGATTCCCAGACTCTGGTGCATGAGTCATTGCGACAACAATGCTTACGTGAGGTAGGAAGCAGCACCAGTTTCTGTGCATGCCAAGGCTCTTATCAAAGTGTGGGAACAAGCAACTCTAAACAGGCATTTGCCTCCAATGTGCAATCGGGCAGGACTGGCTGCTGCACAAAGCAGTAACTCCCAACCACTTCACTGTACTCAGCACATAGGGAAGGATCCAGCCAATTTCAGGGGTTCCACCTCTAACTTCAGTACAGGCAAACAAGGCAAGGGAGGGCCAGAAAGGGAGTCCTGAAGGCAGGCAGGGAACAGGACCGCAGACCCAGTTTATGGAGGACAGAATTGTAGGAGGGTAGAGAAAAGAGGTAGTTGGAACACCAGTTTGTAGGGCTGTCATAAAAGAAACATGAGACTGGGGGTGTGGAAAGATGAAGAGATGGATGTGTATCTTCTCTGAGACTGACTGCCAAAAGGCACGGAGCTGCTTCCTCCAGTGCGCTGCTGCTGGGGTTGCAAATCTCTGGGCTACGAAACACATCGTCAGACACTCCAACAGAATAAAACAGGTGATATACTTCATTTTACCTCTAAGTGTAGATACCAAATCATTGACAAAAAGGGAAATGTTTTTGTTTTTAGTAGCCATAAAATGCACTATTAGAGACAGCTTTAATTGTCCTAACTTCACTGAGATTCGGACCAACACACGGAGATGTCATTCAGCTTGAACAAATCTTAACAGTTTAAAACACAGAAGGACTTCATATACGTGGACTAGGCAGATCCCTTAAAACCTGTTTTTGATGTATCATGAAGTTTTCCTATACTTCTGCAAATCATCCGTTTCTTTCCTTTGTACACTCCTTTAATTGCTGGTATGCTAACACTAAATTACAAGCTCAACTCTCCACTGCCAACGAAGATAAGAAAAAATGCCCTCCCAACTGATTTTTTCAAATGACAGTGTGAATAAAAGAGACACCGAGCAAATATTATCAAAGGGGGAAATTCTGGAGAGGACAGATTAGAACTGTGAAGAAATTAAACCCATTCTAATTAGCAGGGCTATTTCAGTGAGGGAGAGCTGCGGGACAAAACTTCTCAGAATACTTCTCTGAGATTTCTCAGTGCCTAGAGGCAATCGAATTTACTGAATCTTTAATGCACCAAATCACATTTGTGACATAAAAATTAAAGGATAAAATGCAGGTAATTATACAATAAACCAGAAGCAGCAATTTATCAACCAAAGTACCTACAGGATCTACGGGAGGCAACAGGTCTTTCTTCTCTTGTTCATCTTCCTCTTCATCTGTGCTGTATTCTTCCATTGTTTCTCCACTTGCAAAATGAATAACCCTTCTGGGAACTTTCTTCTTCTTCCCTATGACACCCAGCTCCACATTCTCAAAGCCTCTATCTCCATTTGCAAGTTGCTATAATGAAGAAAAAAATCATTATCTCAAGTACACTTCCTTGCAATAAGCTGCAAAACTGTAAGAGTTCCCCCTTAAAAAACTTCATGAGGTATTTAAAGAATTTTAGGTTGTTTACCATATTCAATGGATATATCTAAGAGCTTGGCAGATAGGACTGAAACATTATTCTTTGCAGATACATAAAAAATTATCTATTCACTAGAAACAACAAAAAGATAAGTGCCTTCATTGCAGCACAGACAGGTGGTTTTAAAAAATGGCTATTCTGACAGAACGCTGTTATGTAAGAGTTCCTTAGCAGAACACTTTAAATAACTTGATGAGCTCATAAGTGTTAATATTTAAGCGTCCTGTTGGTTTCTGAATTAGTATCTACTGAAGTGAATTGAGTAACTCAGAGGCTATAGCCACCTCTTTGCAAGTTTAGCCAGAAACCTCTAACTCTAAAGAAAACCGAGTGAAGGATAACTAAGCCGCCAGGCTCAAGCTTTAGAAAGATGCCTCAAGGAATCTGCCTCTCTGGGCTTTCATCAGCAACCATCATCAGTACAAGGGACCATGCGAAAAGAAGAACACTTAATTTGGCGTGTAAGGGCAAAAAGAAAAGCACAATGTCTAGTTTTGTTCCTCGAGCTGCTGAATACTACAATGCCATCTTCGAGCCACAAGCATTAGAAAAAATATACTCCTAGTTCAAAGGCCAATCAATAATTCTTTAGGCTAATAACTCCCACAGACAGAGAATTTTAGTAAGGTTTTGTATTGTATCTATCAAAATAGAGTCTATATCTTGGTAGAGCTTTTACATACTACTGCAACAAATGCAAAAACTGTTTTGAAAACATGTCTGTCACACAGAGAAGGACACAGAAGACAGGAAATGTTAGCCACACATTTTTAATGTACCGTGAAGGTTTTTAAAAATGCATGAATTCATGTAATTTAAAAGCACGGCATAAGAAACTTGTGGAAGGAAATGTGTGTAGGCACACACAGAATTAAGGCTGCATAAAACGGACACGTTCCAATTTTTGACTTCTTGTCTATGCAACCCTAGCAGTCTTCACAGATCACAAATCAAAATTACTACTAAAATACGTATTTTTATCACACAGTTGTAAGATAACCCTTAATCATTATGGGCACAGTATCGCCCTTCCTGACACTTGTGCTGCATTACATAAATTAGCCTTGCAACACAGAAAGGCTCAGTTAGCTAGGATAATCAGGGGACACGGTATAGCGGGGCAGGCGAAGGGAGAGGAGAGCAGAACTGCTGCCTTCATTTCAGGCAATAGATTTTTCTCATGCCCACAGAGCAGAGGGAGGGAATATAAAGATCATGTGCCAAGCCCGACGATGTGGAGAGGGAGTACACACATTCATCATCCTTCCTAGCCCTCGTACAGCCGCTTCAGAAAACTGCAAGTCATTTCAGCTTCCTGGAGTGTTTCTTAGCTACCGTGGCACATTGTGTGTGTTTTCCTAGAGGAGCAGAGCAGAATAAAGTGACAAGTTTTCCAAAGTATAATCCAGCTGAAACGGCCTCATGTTTTCATGCAGGAACACAAAACTGACTGTGCTGGGCCTAGTGCATTCTCTCTGCTGAGTTTCAGTCTTGGAAACACAGCAGTGGCAGAACAACAAAGCTACAAAAATATGAATGCTGAAAAAAGCAAAACAGCCTAAGTACAGGGAGCATCCCTTGCTGCCACTGGAAAAGCAGAGACCACTTACTGCAAGTCAGCTGTGTCTTTTTTGGAGCATAAAGCACCACAGAATCAGTCTCTTATGAAAATTTCACACTCTTTTATTGGCATAGTATGGTGATTTCATTGTTCATGTTTAGTCACAGTACTGAGGAGCACTATTTCTTGTGACACAGCATCACAAGTATTATTGTAATTAATAATCACAAGCAGCATAAACCCTCGCCTACAAGCTCCTCTAAAGGCACAGTCTTCTGCTGATTTTGATTCATTTAACTCAAATACTTCAAACATGTTTTAACTTAGAAAAATACTGTAGTTAATATTTAAAGTTTAAAAAGCGGGCTTTAATTCCCTGGTTGTGGAAACTGTACACTTTTCAACCCATCCCACACGCCACTTACACTACCTACAGTGAGAAGCTCAGCACAGCTGGCACCAGTACAAAGTTTCAGACAAATGCAGCAGTTCAAGACAATAAGGATTCATCAAGGAATGATGAATCCAGTTTCCCTTGGTAATCTGGTTCAGAGTCCTAAATTATTAAATAAAATAAAACACGTCAGCTCTTGCTTTGGTTATTACACGTCCAACAAACCCGGATGCTTGTTCTACTCATCACAGCAGCATTTGTTCTTTTTAATTTTTATACACACAGCACCAATAAAAGCCAACTCTCCAGCTGCAAGCAGAAAGTCCAGCATCAGTAAATTTTATTCATCTTTCCAACACAGTCTACCCAAAAACGTGGCAATGCAGATCTATTCCCTAAGTATCATCCAGGTTCACTTTACAGCCAAACAGTACATTATTTTCTGCTTGAGGCTTTCTTTTTGAGTGCGATCTTTCTTTTCCAGTACACGAGGTCATTACATAGACTGTCCTTCAACTACACAGCTCTGCTCAGGTTGCCATCTCATTTTTTTCCACAAGCCTATCCCCCTCCAACACATTATATAGGTCTTGAAAGGCTCAGCAGCTGACATAACCTCACACTATACAAGTATTTACTGTGGCTTCTATGCTGTCAGCTTTGTGTCAACACAAGGGCCAGTTACCTTTGTGCTTTCTGCCACACTAGCTAACGCTGTGAAGATACTCCGTGAATGCTTTAAAGCTACTTCCCTTTCCTTTCAAATGCCCTCTTGGAATTTTTCTTCGTTTTATGGCTTCCCCATAAACCTCGCCTGTCAGAAAGTCACATCCAGAGCTGCTGTTCCTCATTAACCATCTTTTCATCTCCTCGCCTACCTCACCCTTTGGCCAGAAACACAACGAGAGCAGGGAACATTGTGGCCCTGTTGGTACAATATCCAGCACAATGGAATTTAAGTCCACAATCAAAATGCCAAAACAAATAAGCTACAATTAAGGATGAGGTGTGCCAGGACACCTGCAGCTAGTGGGGCTCGATACAACTAACACAAGGCAATGCAATAACCTCAAGTCTTGTCGAAGAAAAGCAACCAGCAATAAGGAGAAGAAACTACTCACTTTGTCACCTTCTCATCTGTCAGAAGCTGGTGCCGTATACAAGAGCTTTTGTTCCAAAATGCCAAAGCCTGTGACATCCGCTCTCCTTCAGAAAAACGAGTAATTCGGTTTGCACAGATCTACCGATCTGACAGCGCCAGTTACTCGAAGGCTGCTAATACCTATTGAGAAATATTTCTATCCCTGCTATCTTGCCTGCCTTACCGGTTTCGTTTTGTATTACTTTTTTTTTTGGGGGGGGGGGGCTAGGTATTTTTTTGGTTGGTGTTTTTTGTTTTGGACTGTTTTTTGGCGTACTGCTTGACTTTCTGACACTGTGTTTTAAATGAAATTAAAAAGCAAGGGTATTTTGGAAGCAGATGACAAAATAGGAGAGTCGGAAGAGAACTATAAGAAACCCCGGGCGCCGCAAGCACCAGCACAAGGAGCTCGGGCGCAGCACACGCAGGCATTGGGGATAAAGCCCGCAGCAGGGGACGCACGGAGCCGGCCAGGGCGAAGTGTCTCGGAGCCTGCCAGGCCCTCTCCGGCACGCCTGCCAACTTGACCGCGCCGCCCGGGAGCGGAGACCCGTCTTAATGCAATATTTATCAGGCCCGTTTGTAAGAGGCGTTGTTTGACAGGTGAAACACAAGACACCGAGCCGCGTGCCCGCCCTGCAGGCTGTAAGCACAGCTCACTGGAAGGACACGCTTCCTTCCTCCTTTTCCTCCTCCTCCTCCTCCTCCCCCCGCACCCCGGATCCCCGTCTCCTGCCCACCCAGCCCCGGCCCTGCCCGCCGGGCTCGGGGCACGCAACGCCCCGCAAATGGCCGCCCTCCCCGCCGAGCTCCGGCCTCCCCGGCCCCGCTCCTTACCGGCTCGGGCTCCATGGCGCAGGCGGCAGCCGCGGGGCCGGCGGCGGGGGCGCAGTACAGGGTGATGGCGGACAGCCCCTGCTCCATCTCCCTCCCGCCCGCCGAGGCGCCGGGGGAGGGCGGCAGCGGGCCCGCCGCGGCCCAGGGAGGCGAGCAGCCGGGCGGCACCGCCCGCCACACCGCCCGCCGGGGCGGGGCAGGGACCGAGGGCAGGCCGCCGGGGCCTGCCGGGCCGCCCTGCTCCGCGATGCCCCTCGGGGGTCCGAGGGGAGCCCCATGGCCCCGCCGAGAGGGGAAGGGAGCCCGCTGTAACGCGCCTCTCATCGTCCCGGAGAAAGAAATGCAGAGCGAGGGTGTCCCGGCCCCTGGGGTTTGAGTCAGTGAAAATAACACGTATTCCCAGCAGGCAGGGAGAAGTGTTTCGAGTCAGGTAACTGGTTTGCTCTGAGCCGGGAGCTGACCGTCCTCAGCCTCCCAGCGCTGTGCTGAGCGCCCACTGGCAGCCGCCTGCCCGGCCCTCATGCCTGGCCAGAGCTGACCGAGGCAAAAGGCACAGACACTGCCAACAAGCAGAGAAGCCAGCTGGAGGAGGAGGTATTTGAAGCATCCTTTTTGCAGAACCGAGGAGTGAATCATGTTTTAAAGGCAGGAGTCAGTGGCTGTAACACACAATTATTTACGTGATGGTAAGAGCCATCCTTCAACCCTGTCACTCAGTATGGCTTCCAAAGAATTACGGGCTCTGGCACAGATAGGCTCTTACACCATTTTTTAGTCATATCAAAACATTATCCAGCTTGTGAGGCAAATGAAGGTCCCACAGAGCACAAATGTAGCAGATTTACAATTATACTCGCACAAGGCAGAAAAGTTCCCCTTACGGAAGTGACTTACAAATGGGATGTGTGATCAAAATGTTTGATGAAAAACACCTGAATGAATAGAGTACTATTTCGTACAATACAGGACCAAGCATCTACTTTGTATATAGAAATAATGAGGTATTACTTAAAATTGCAAAGAAACAAATTAGCATAAGAGCAAGTAAATACCTCTTAACTGATTGAAATATGTTAGCAGCTCTTAGAATGGCATTAAATCAACCAACTTGCTATCCTTTGCCTCTATGGTTATAATAGCAGCTGTGCAGTAATACTTTCACCTCCCAGAACAATTTGCATTTGCAAATTAGACTTTAATAGTTGTCAATAGTAGAAGTCCTAATGAAAGGTAAAGACTAGTATCAGTAAATAACAGAGTTCTGACAAAACCGTACCTGTGCCTTTTCATGGCTATTTTTGTGTGCTAATAGAGTTAATTGTCCAGATATTATCACACAGCTATATATTGACCATCAAAACTGTTTCCTCTCTTAATAGGTTGCTCAGGCAGAGACGCTTAAGAATTGCTGCTATGAACTACATGCATCCTTTTCAATAGCTGTGATGAAAGGTCACTGATGTTTGAACTACCTGGGTAGTTCTTTCTCTTCCTTGTCTGGAGTGAAGGAGTGAAAAATTCCATCAGACCTGTTGTTCTAGCCCAGTCAGTAGGACTTTCCATCAAGAGGCAGCAAACCAAGAAAGCATGTGCCAACAATACATGAATGATTGTTACACAGCTGGTAAAGGTCTTCCACTTTTACAGAACAGCAAAAATCATCCGGACTTATAAAGTTTTATATCCATCATCTTTCAAAAACAATAAACACACATCAGGTACCTATTTCTACATCAGGTTGCACTAATGAACACATACATATCAGAATTTATTAACATAGTGTAACCTTAATGTATTGTAACCTTAAATACTGTAAGAGGGCGACTGCAGGATATCACTGATTTTAAAACAAGGATGTACTTCTAGAACAGAAGCTCGAGGAGACAAGCTTATTTTGTACGCTGCTCTTTTGTCCTTTGGCTCCTCCTCGTGGCCTTCCCCAGGCACTACAGTTACCTGATTTCCTAAACCCTTCATCATCTCCTCTCAAATTCTCAACCTAGATTTAGCCATGTGCCCAGACAACAAAACAGCAAACTAGTCCAAGCAGCACCAACCGGTTTCGTGAAGACAGACACAGAAAGACAAACCTCAGTCTTCTATTTATTCCCAATGAAACTTGCTTCAACTTTTCAGGCTTCAAGTATACCAGACAGAACTTTTCTATGATGGGCAAGCACAAGAAATCTAAATAATGCAAGAAGATAGTCCAGGGAGTTGTTACTTTCTAGCCTTGTTTTACATAACCTCTCTTGGCTTGATGTAATTAAGTCTTCAGTTTAGAGCCCCAGATTGAAAGAATGTACCAAACATGATAGCTTCTATTCTCTAGCAACAGCTCAGATTTTCTTCTACACATTGTACTCTGGAGGGTCTACAAAGTTATTTCCCCACACTCCTTGAAAATGTTGTTCTCCTATAAAGCTCTAAGAGGGTTTTATAGACCCTTCTGTACATTTGAACTTTCCACTTAAGCACCTCTACCATGAGCCTATACCCACTTTTTTTTTCTTTAATCTTCTTTAAAGACACCAATTCAAATCTGTAGGCAATTGTCCTTAATTGTTCTCTTCCTGTACGGCAGCAGTAGTAGTAGTTTGGATATTCTAAAGACTAAATTAAACACGTGCAATGGATTGAAAATAGGACATGTTAATTGTTGATAACTTGACAGTCCAACTAAGCCTGTACAGGAACAGTGCTTCACTGTTCCTCCTCAATATGCCTATTCTTCTCACATTTGATTTCCATCAACAGCATTCAACTTAACTTCACTATCCCCTACCGTGTTGCAAACCAAGATTTATATTCTGCTTTCTAATGCAGCTGCATGGTTTTGTATATTGTATTCACTTCAATTGCTCAAGAACTGAAAATACTTTAAAAGTAGTTTTCATAAAGATGTGCCACGTGTATAGCTGAGGACAGCTCCTGCACAAGCTCATGATATGCAAGTATTCATTCTTTTGTTTGATTTTCACTGAAAATAATAGAATCCAACTTACCCAATCATTTTACAGATTAACTATATGCATAAAATGCAATATTGTAGTGAAAAGCATACCTACATACCTAAAGATTTTTCAGTATCCTCTCTATTTAGAATACGTGTACCATTACTAGTGCAGAAAATAGACATTATAAACTAAGTTACAGCATGCCTTATGTTTTATGTAGGTAATTATGCTCTTGTGCTAATAAGTTGTTCACTATCAGCTGTTAGCAGTCACCTTTTCAAACAAATGGCTGCCACTAACACATGGACGTACTTTGATTACCATATCTAATTTTTATGTCATCTAGGCAACAGAAATGGGTGTCTATTTACAATCCAAGCACTCAGCATACTTAAATCCATAATATACTCCCTTTCCTTAAAATAACAGTGAAAGATCTCACTGTATTTGCTAAACTGTGTATCAGATTTTAAGGTTTATCTGGCTTACACTTCTCAAGTGTACCTGTAGATTCCACCCATTTCAGACCTACACTGTGGACTGAGGTAGTACAAGAGATGACATAGGAAATTAAGATCAGGTAATAGTTGAGTTGGGGCAATATGGTCTGTCAGATACAACTATCTATGGCTATTTGAATTTCAATACCAGCACAGTTTTATTTACTATATATTACAAACTATTTTGATAACAGAAGAGCTGCTTAATTGGCAGTCCAGTATGCAGATTTTCAAGCTGTCACATATACTGAAGATTTCTACATACATGTTTTCATTTCTTTCATTGTTTATGTAAAGGAAAAGACTGATAAGACTTCTGGAGAACAATTTTTGTACAGAACTGACACCTTCAAAAATCTGAGCAGCAGCACCTCTACATTTTAGATGTTGCATTACAGTTATGTTACTGCTATAACTGTTTGGCATAGATAATTAGAAATTATTCAAATTAAGGAAATCTCATTACATACTGATAAAGGATCATTATGAAGAATTGGAAGAAATAGTCCATTCCTGTGTTGATAATCGCTTAATTTTATTTTACAGTATATTTGTGACATTTTATGTTACTATAACCAAAGATCAGGGTTGTTTACAAATATAATGGCTGCCATTTAATGTAAACAATTAAAAAGTGTCTCTACATATTAAAATTTTACATCATGATTTTATTAAATTGAACTACTCTTTGTGCCATCAGGTATTAGTGGAGAGGAACTACTTTAAGCAAAAATAGTTTTCAGAAGTTAGATGTAGAAACTGAGAAGCCTGAATAAGATTTTAAAAGACCACTCCCCCATCACTGTAAAAAGGAAGAAAGTAATCCTTTCACTGAAGTCGCAACTAATAGTCAACCAAGTCCATTTTTATTAAGGCTTCTTTACATATTATTGAATCCCATCATGCCTTTCATATTCCCAGCAGCACCTTGTTGAAATTGTCTCATCATTGACTGCAATCCTGCCATGCCACCTGAAGAAAATAAGTGAGAAGATGCATGCGTTAATTAGTTTTGAAGGACAGCTATCTTGCTTCTAAAGTACGTTTGGTGTAAGGAGGCCATCTCTGTAATATACAAACAACGCCCAATACTCAGCCAAGCTTAAATGGCTATCAAAATATGGACAACTAAGGAAGTAATTACATAAAGCTTAAAGTAGGTTTTAAGATGACCTTTGCATCAAGATCTAGACAAAGGAAAAAAAATTGAAGAAATCATCATTATCAGTTAAAAAGATTCCAGTATGGGAATCTTTAGTAAAGCTGTTCTTGTCAAAATTACTTATTTAAGGCAAAGCTTGGAAGGGGATGGAAGTTCAGGAATAGATTTGCTTCACAACAGACATGCTTGAAGTCACTGTACTATTTCCTCAGATGCTACTCCAATTGCTCATTTTGAGAGCTGAATCTAAATGAGCCCCCTTCCTAAATTCTATAATATTTCAAATAGATTACTGTAACAGGTAATCACCTAGTGAAGCTGTAAAACGCCGATACATACCCATATGATGAAGGACTCTTGGATCCATCATCTTTGCCATCTGTTGGTTCAGCTTGGCCAGCTGAGATGGGTTTACATTCTTGACATATCACCGCCTTCAAGAAAATGGAAGAAAAAGTGGATTAAAATACAAGGCTAAAAAAAACCGAATTTTACGTAATTTTTATATTCAAATCCATTCAAGTCAATGATCAAAAATTACTACATCAACTCCTTTGAGTAATTAAGGATCAACAGTCCCCTGTCCCGCCCACATAACAGACTACAGTGTCAGTATTGTGGTAGTGATGAACTCTACCTTGATAAAGCCAAAAATACATCAGTTTTCACCCCTAATTTACACATTAACATCACAAAGAACAGTATGGCTCTCACCAGTTAAATCAAAGAGCTTGCAAACATCATGAAAGTGAGTGAACTACAACTCAGTCCTCCTCTCCCACCACACCTCTCTCACCTTTCCCTTCTCCCAGCACCTAATCTACATTATGAGCTTCCTCTGTGTTCACATATCAAGTGACCTTCGCACTGAGTTAATAAGTGTTTTACTTTCTTTTACCTTTGAAGAGCCCTTTGATACCTCCCATCTTTTTCACCATCTGTGCAAATTTAGTGTATTGGGTCAAAAGCTCCTGGACATCTCTGGTAGAAACACCTGAACCTCTTGCTACTCTTTGGATTCTTCCTGGCTGCTTACTGAATACTTTGGCACCATCTGTACTGTCAAGTTCTGCAATTACAGCAGAGGAAGGAAAAAAACACTGTTAAAAGTAATGAAAACAAGTGCGTACTCTGGATTAAAACTAAATTCTCAGCACAAAAAATAGTTATAGAAGTGTCAACGCAGAATTGTACAGAAATAATTGAGACAGAATATTCAAAGGAATAGCACTGGCCTTTCCAGTGTCAATCACAGTGATAGAAAAAGTTGTCAGAATAAATTATGCTCTCAGCATACCTGCTGTAAGCCAGGCTAATAGGTTTAGCTCAAGGGTGAGAGCACACCTCTCCTGTAAGAGTTCTGGGTGGTTTAGAAACAGCACACCCTGAATTCCAGAGACTAGGCTATATCACTAAGTAAAATTGAGGGTGGAAGAAAGGTATGAAGAAAGATGATAATGACAGATTAAACACAAATCCAACTTTTTCATTTGCACATGTAACATTAATAAATTTTAGAAGCACAACTACACTACAAAAACAAAAACACATCAATTATCAATGGAATGCTTTGAAATTCCATCTGGTCTACACAAGAGAGCAGCAACAAGTTGTCAGTATATCTCTAAGTATTGGGACTTATTCAGAAAGTTTAAAGGCACGGGGATAAGTAACTGTAAGACTGATAAATGCTCTCTTCCCTCTTCTGTCATTTTAATTTTAGATGCTACCTTAGGTCCAACTTGTTTCCAAAAGAGATCTCTGTAAATAGGCTTGTTCAACAACTGAGAAGTGAAATACTGGCTGAAGTTTGTTTTACCTTGGTCATTCATACTGTCCATTATAGTCATCAATTTCTTTAGCCTTGCCATTGATTCTTGTTCATTGCCTTTACTCATGAAGTCAGTTCCAAAACCAGGGATCATACCCTAGTTTTAAAATGCAAAACAAAAGCTGTGTCAGAACAAGCAAATCTAACTTTAATTAAGCAGCCAGAAATACAGATAGCAAGTTTGAGTTCAGCAGGTATGTATCACAGTGGACCTTTTTGAAAAATATAAAGCACAGACTCTAGCACCAGTTTCACTGAAGAGTTTAAGTTCACAGCAGAAATTTGTCAGATATAAATGAAAATCTGATGAAGAAAACTGATTTTGGGATAACTAACCAAGATCTGACTGAATGGTCCCATTTCATGATGTTTGGAATTGTTCATACATATCTCTTAATGTAAACTGACCTGAAATACAACAAAAAGAGAAGATTAGCAAAGGTCACGCTAACATTTAGGTGTTACTTTCTCAACTATTTACCCTGTGAAAATAAAGAGCAACACTATAACTGCATAAAAACAGATAAGTAAACATCGTCTCTACTGTTAATACAGCTAGGCACACAAGATGGCACACACTCAAAGAGTTTTAAGCTGCTTAATCTGCAGTTCCAGCACTACCTGTCACTTGATGAAAAACATGACTATTACTTGCCTGACGCATTTATTAGAGTAAGAACAACCATTCTGCAATGTGCCACTTGAAACAATTACTTGTCTCTACACAGAACACAAGTTACGCAGTGGTCTGCATCTTGGAGAGAACCTGCCATGATTAGTTCATGGTAATACATCTGCTATTCAGGGAACAACTTACCATGTTTGAGCTTTTCTATGAGTGCTTCGTTATCATCCAGCTTTAACTCATTTACTTTATCTATCAATCCTTCAATATCACCCATACCTGGAAAACAAAACCAGCTCTGAAGTTAGCATTAAAAAATTACACTTTAACTTTCTATTATCAGGTTCAAAGTGTCTTATAAGTACAGTTGCATGTCATACATACCAAGAAGTTTGCTGATGAAAGGCTGCGTTTTGAACGGTTCAAAGTCGTCTATATGTTCACCAGTTCCAATAAAAATAATAGGACTCTTTGTAGCAGCAACTCTGCAGTAAAATATATATATATATGGAATGGTTATGGAATATGGAATATTATGTCTCAGACATCATCAGCACAACACAACGAACACATCAACTCAATCTCCTAAGTATCTTTTTTACTCCCAAAAATTATTAATGCAGAAACATCCAACATCGATTTAGGAGGGGTAGCTGGGAATAGCTGACAATATTTCTTTAATTAGTACTTTGTAAAATACAAACTCTGTTTCTTCGACACTCTGCTTTGACAAATCACCAATAGATACGTAAGTTGCATTTTCTTTGCCAATTTTCAGAAACTGGAGAGGATAGAAAGAAAATAAATTATGCCCATTCTACCCTAATGTTGGGAGGTCAGATGACACAGGTGTTGATTAATTTTTCTTCAGGGTCCCTCCTACAGACAATCTCATTTTCAACACAGAAAAAAAGCTTAGACATGAGAAAAATCAAAGCCTTTTCAGGAATCAGTCACTGACACTAGCTTTAATTGAACTCTGCTTCCAGTCTACAGAAAGTACAGAATGGCACAGCAGACAATGTATACGAGTACATGACAGCTGGAACCGCTTTTGGTATTTTTCATTTTACTCTTAAATTTAGCGTTCCATACTGTGCTATAAATAACAGCAAAATACATATGGCAGTTTAGGAATTCTAACACTTAAGATCCAAGTCGGACACACCTCAGCTCAATACAAAGCTGTATCATTCAAAAACAGTTGGAGATTAATCTAACTTAGAAGATAATACGGCATGTTCTAGTCAACAAGGATGTCAAGATACAGCACAGCACATAAGCCAAGAAGATGGAGTTCAGAAAGCATAACTGCAGACTTCATCTTTTTGACCAAGTTGCTGGACACTGAAAATTCAGAAACTTGATTTGCATCACAGCTTTAAGGCCTTAGATAGGACTAGCTAATTTTTTTTTTTCCCTTTCGAAAAATTATGGGCATTAAATGAGAAGGAAAAATTTTCAGGTAAGCCTTATCTATTAAGCCTCAAATTTGTATTTTGAATCTGATACGCAAGCTGCAACAATTGTTTTTTGCCTGTTCTCAGAAGACAGAATTCTGACGTGTGACAATACACACTACTGCACTGGAAGTACATCATAATACCCAATTCTGATTCCCACTGAATGTCAAAAGGTCCACTGAAATTAGGATAAAAATTTAACTGTTACTACTGAAATTTCTAGATTCCTTGTAATGTGACAGTGACACTTTCACAAGACAGGCTTCTGTGAGACACTAACACATTTCATGGTTGTACACCCACAGCCATACCTTGGACACACCTGTTATATCACAATACTTACGCACTAAGAGCGCCGCCTCCTTTCGCATGTCCATCAAGCTTAGTAACAATAACAGAAGCTACATCTACTTTGTCTTTGAAAGCTTTAGCTTGAGCTTCACAAGCTTGGCCAATGGAAGCATCCATCACATAAACAATGTTATCCGGTTGCTAGGAGGAAAAGAAGAGAAATTTGTTTCCTGCTTTCTTGGACTGCGTTGCTGCATTATGTTCAGTAGCAGAACTCACTGTAACACTGTTCTATGAACAGTATGGTCTAAGGACCATTTGAAACCCTTCTGCTGTGCTACTATTTGTGAAAAACTTATCTACAACACAGAATATTAAACTTTAATAGCTTTACAGCTTTTATTTATGTTTGAATGATTTTAGCTAGTACCCTGAGCCAGTAAGCTAAATAGCATCTACAAGCAATGAACATCTTCCATTTGGTTTTACATTAAGAGCTTTATGATGTCCATTTCTCTGAAAACAGGTTACCGTTAACAGGAGTTGCGTGGGAACTGTCACATTGTTATGCGAGATCACAGAATCAAAAAACTAGCCAAACTTTTTAAAACTCACATGAGAAACACCAGCTTCATTTACATACCCAAGCTGATGAACGTTCTCCAATCATCTTTTTTGTTTCAGGGCAAACATTCATAACAACCACAGAAATGTAGTACACAGCTACAGAAAAGAACCAGTGTGGTCTGATTTTATCTAGTTTCTAATGCAAAGACCCCAAAAGGGAAAGTTAAAGCAGTAAAACTGCAATCTAGTTATACACAAGCACCCTTGAATTACAGATCCAAGAATTAAAACCGACACAAAGCTGATCAAGCAATGATCATCCAGTCTAGTTTATTCATATCAGTTTGTAATGTCTAACACATTCTAGGTGTTAGACGTGCTGACCCGTTCCAGAAGACAGAAAACCACACAGAACATTGGGAGATGAGCAATGATTTGTACTCAAATTATTCTAACAAATGTTAATGTGTTTCTTGAAACTACTCACAATGGCATTAGCAACTTGTAACATCTCTTCAAACAAGGAGTCTTCCTGTTTGTGACGTCCACTGGTATCAACGATGATTATTTCAAAGTTTTCATTCTTAAATTTCTCAACACCTTCTGAGGCAATAATTACAGGATCCATTTCTGTGTAACTGATCACAAAGATAAACATCAACATGTATGCAATTCCTTATCCTTAAACTAATTAAGGATTTTATTACTTGACTGTGAACTTATTAAATCTACCTAGATTTCAAGATGGACTTCCTTTATATCAAGCCAAAACTGATTCAGATTATGCTTCCCTAAGCCATTTACCCTTGAAGTCCGGTGAACTGAAGCACAAAGGACTGTCTCACCTGCTGAAGATCATGCTAGATTCTTCCAGCCTTTCTCGGAAGGAAGTTGTAACTAGGCACCTAGACAGTGCACCTCCAACAAAGCTGGAGCTCATACAAAAGTTTAATAAAAACTATATTAGTTCTACTGCTGCCACTACCTGACAAAAATTAAGGGCCAAAAAATCACATCTTTTGATCTGTAAAGATGCTAAGTGGATTATTTCCTGAAAACCTCAATCTGTCTGGTAAAGCCCTGTAAACTTGCAAGCTGAGAGAACATTTAGGGGATTATCTCCAGATGCCTGATCTCTTTTAACACTCACTCTACCTGCTACTACTGACAGACAGAATACTGAGCTAGACAGGTATTTCATCTCATGAGAGCAAATATTTTAATAGCCTATTAGTTAGGCAACACTGAATGGGACTTTGTGGGAGATGTTCAATAAGGAACAATATCTCGTTATAATTGAGCTGTTCTTCAAACAGATTCTGAAAGATACTTACCTCCCATAAAAGGGAATTCTTGCTTTTGTGGCGTTCTGCTTTAACTGGTCAAAGCGCCTGTAAGACAGGTATGGTCAGGGGGCTATTTAAAAAAAACAAAACTAAGAGAAAGAACCATATCGTTAGAAGCTGTTTATATTACCTGCTCTATACGTGTCTGCACATATTAAACACGTCTTCCAACCTTTCCTCTGGTAGAAGTATGCTAACTGTTAAAAGAAATTCAAACAAGTAGTTACACCAAAATCCCACTAGAAAGCATGGCACTATGTGTAACAGCTGACTCGTACATACTGAGGACACAAAATCAAGCCAGCTTCCTATAACCGAGACCACCTAGTAGCACTGTGCAAGTATCAACTTGTTAGCACATTAGAAAAGTATGTTATATAAATGATTAACATGGTTAGATGAAAATGTTGCTCAACTCTGCTTCTGATTTCAGTTTCCTGAGCTAGGAATGGCTACAAATAGCCTCTGTTCCTGTTTTGTTAACTCCTAGATTCTGCAGATGGATTAGCTTTCAGAAACTACCCAAAGCTGTACTGCAACGTGAGCATTTCTTTGTTTCTTCCCTTCCAGAGGAACAAGATATTTCATTGCAAGGATGTGTTTTAAAGCAATGGATGGAAGCCTACTGCCTTGTAATGCTTGTAAGCTTTGCTAGTACAACTACATTCACAGAACATTTGATTCACCCAAAGACAGACTTCCAAAATACGTTTGTCTGTCTATATAAGCACTAGGAAAGTCTTATGAAATCAAAGCAGTGATATATTCTGAATATAGTCTGAATATATTCAGAATATATCACTATATATTATAATATCAGAATTCTATATATTCAATTCAGAATATATCAGAATTCAAATATAGTCTGAATCTCCCAGAGAGCAGATGACCAAAAAAAGAAAAGAAAATACACAACATACATCAGTAGTCTTCTTCCACAGTATGATTTTTTCCTTCTCCAAAACCATTGTAAATATGGTTAAGTTACAACTGCTCTGAATTGTGCCTTTTTTTTTTCCTTGAGGATATAAATCTAAATTTCCTCAATAACTCAGGGCTGGAACAGATTTCCACCACCCATTCATGCTCAGCTGAGACACCTAATACAGAGGCCCAATTTCTACTTGTTCCCTAAGTAGGTAATAGAATGAGAAGGTTCTACTCAGAGTACATCTTAAATCCAGGAAGTACAGAATGGAAGAATCTGTGATCCACATACAAAATTCCTTCATACGAGTTTAGTTTTGAAAAAAATCTTGACGGAAGTCCTGAACCATAAATAGTCTCAAAAGAATTATTACTGAACATTCATCTCATCACAGAATCCCCCTCAACAGAAGTATTTCTACAAGTAATCAGTCAGTACTTTCCTAGCGGATATAAAGCAGCATGGGTCACAAGCCAAGTCTACGTAACATGTCCAACCACACCCTCCTTCCCAAGCAAAGCAAAACACACAACACAAACAGGTTCGTGCAAGTTACCTTTGACACAGGTTGTTGTTTTACGCTTCCTTGCAAGCCAACAAACATGATAATGTTCTGTTTCCTTTGGTAGGTGTCCATGCTTTGACTCCAGGATCTACCAGCTATAGACAAAGTATACTGCGTGTTGCAGATCTGAATTTCAGAAGCACAGAACAGTCAGTGTCACATTCCATGGAGAAAGACAATTTTTTTTGTGTATATCTGGGTCTTAATTTGGCTTAGTACTGCTTACTGGTTTACAAGAACAGCCACAGCCCACGCAAGAAATCTGTAGTATATGGTGTTAACCTAACCATTCTGTAACAGTAACAGTGCTTCTTTCTAAGGCCAAGCACTAAAGTCAGGGTGGCCTGCATATATGGCACAAATACTACAATCAGCACAGCAGAAACATGACCTCCACCCCACCACCACTGCACTAGATGGACCTCTTATGATGAGAGCCCTACACTACAGAAGACTTTTCTGGGTTAGTGCCTCACTTCTCAGTGAGTAGAAGGTGCATACATTCCAGGGAGATATCCATGGGTGAGCACCGACTACAGAACAAAATGCTACACCGTTAACTGGCAAGAGGACAGAATACTGGTATCCGGGCAATGACTTGACCAAGCAGGCAGGTTAGAATTGCGGTAGAGAAACTGCCTGGTTGTTACTTATACTTTTTAAAGTAGCTTTAACAATCTTCATTAAGGTAGAGCAAAGGCTTGTTTCTGGGACAATCCGAATACAGTAGTCCACAAGTTTGTAGGCCATTACCCTTACTTCATCTTCACATTTCAATTGAAGAGTAAGCATAGCTGAACTTGAAGGTACATTGAGGTTAGTCTGACAGAGATGCCCTGAAAGTACAGTTCTGATCAGAAAAATACTGTTTGCATAGTAAATAGCATTAGAGCAGAAAACATGACAACCCAGATAGGCAGAACCTCTGTTGGAACCACATGGTAACCTTAAAGCTTAGCTTGCTACTGTAGCGCTCGCACAACAGGCTGTACAAGAAAACCAATGTAATTAAGGAATTTTGAAGTCCTACTTTAACAAGTTCCTTAAAGACAGCGTGCTGAATCATTTTCCTTTTGTTAGGCCAGATGCCATCTCTTCAAGATCAATTGCGGACCTGAGTTGAAGAAAACAGTTTTAGTAAAACCAAAGCCATGAAATACGTAGTATAACTTAAAGCATCCTAATATAACTTAAAGCAACCTAATAATAGTGAAGTCTCTGCGACTGCAGTGGCACTCTGATATTTGCTTTGAGTTTTCGGTTAGTGCACATTCAAGAAGTGACATACATTAGAGCATTGCTTCTGTATGCAGGATGAAACATGTTTCTGGAATATTTGTCTTTCAGACTTGCATATACTTGAGTACACATCTGAAAATAGCCAAGGTACACAGTCCTGGTCACATGCACGGATCTTTATATCCGGCACAAACAAATGAAGATGAGGTGTCTAGGCAGCAACAAAGAGCTTGTTTACTCGTCCACTGAACTGACATCAGTTTTCAAAACAAGTGTACAACAGCAAAGACTGGCTAAACTTGAGGAAGATTTCTTTGATGGAGCTGGCAAGACATTTATTTTAAACTAAATATTTCTGTAAAGTGAAAATAGGGGTTTACAGGTGAACTGGGTATGTCTAAGAAAACCATAAGCAAGTTGGTAGTTGCTCTCTTCTGTAACCTCAAGTTACAACTTTTACAACATTAAAAGTTAAATTTGTTTTGATTATTTGACTTACTTGACATTTTCTCTTAGTTGCTTCACAAGTTTAATATTAACATCAGCTTCCAGTAGTGCTGTACATACTTCTTTTAACATAGCATTTAAAACCTTTGGAGTATAAAAGAGAAATGCTTTTACAATCCACAGCATTGACTAGCCCAGTATTAGTTTCAAATAAGAATGTGAAAGTGTATTTATGATCTAGTAAAGGTTTTTATGAATTAAATGCATGTGGTACCATTATTATATCAAGTGCCACATAAGGTCTGCACATTTGTTCGTTTGCAAACCAAATTTAAATCTGAAAGAGAATGGAGGCTCCTAAACTTGTAATATTCAAACTACAAAGTAATGCAGAATGCTTCCTGTTGCATTAAGGAGGATGGCAGCTTGTATGGTAGCAATACTTCCTAAGCTTCCCTACAGCTACTCCTCAAAAACAACTGCAACAGAAAGCCACAAAAGAATTTAACGCAATCTTGACAAACAGAAGTATTCCCCCAATACAAGGTGGTCACACTATCACGTTTTCAGCAGAAACTGGTATGTTGCTCTGTGGCATGGCTTTGAGGCAAACAGGTGCCTCTGAAACCCAGATTAGCTGTTTTAAGACTTGTCACTTTGAAAAATCTGTAACAGAAAGATTTTTTTTTTTTTTGAAAGTAAAACCTGAGTAGGTGGCCTCATTTGCACAGCTTGAGCTCTTGCAGCGGAAAAATCTGCATTGCTGAATAAATGAATTGGGCTATATTTGACTCAGTTAAAGGTCTGTTGTCTCCTAGCTTAAGACTTATTAAAACTTTTCCCCTGTGCACAAGTTCTAGAGCTATGCCAACTCTACAACCCTTGATAAGCTTTCTTTGTAGTTTAAGCCACGAACCATATCTTCCCACCTGAAAAGTTTCTAGCAATTTATTTACTCAATGGCAGTTCTAAACCATCACATCTGTTAGTTTTCATCTTGCTTTTCAGTCTTTGCAACAGAACACACTTATTTATCATTTCATGTTTGATTTTTTTTTTAAATACAAACTCTACCAAGTCAAGCAGCTTCCAGAACCACACACACGCTGGCTAGAATAGAAAGGCAGTAACCACAACAATCCTCACATTTCGGAGAGCAGAATTTACATTGAAAGCTATTTCTCCTTCCACGCTCCAACTTCTAACAACCTAATACACATCCACAGTATAGCTGAACACAAAAGTTGGAACACTGTACAGTCTCACCCCGCACATCCCAACCAAACGTAGGTGCAAATTGCCTCTTTCAGCGTTCTCCTCCTCAGGACACCACTGTCCAGGAGTACAGCCACCAGGCTCCGTGACCCTGGGACCATGGGACCCACAATCTCTGAGGCCTAAATGTAGCTCTGCCTTTTCGCCGTACTATCAGGGGTTATAAACCTCTAGCTAGAAATGTTACTTGAAAGAAAAAAAGAGCCCAGGGATTACATTGACCCACTTCAAGCCTCTCATCAGCCTTATCTATTAGAACTTTGCCTTCTAGACGTTACAGAGGCATCACATAGGTGTATTACAAACCTCTTCATTGATGATCGTAGCATTGCTCAGTGAGCGCAATGCCGAGGTTATTTTTCTTCCGAGATCTGCTAGAACCATTTTGGCGGCTTCAGGTAGAACTTCAAAGAGAAGAATCTGGAGAGGGAAAAAAAAAACAAAAAAACCACACACAATTAAAAAATAATGTAAAAAACGAATTGAAGCTATGCCTTCACAAATGAATTATTCCAGTAAATACTGGGTTAAGAAGTCAGCTTCGCACTCCAAAAAGCAGGCAAGTTTCACTTTGCCAAGTTATTTTTAGCAAATACTGGCCTGAAGTTAATTTCAGGCTATCCTGACGGCCTACTTAAAAGCAGAAGCACCCTCCTGCAATTAGGAGGCATTTCGCTCTCCGGTGTGCCTGCGCGCCAGATTCACCAGGAAAAGCACCGCTCAGGCGGCCTTCCAGACACCTTCCCGTTCCACAGCCGCCCAGGCCCAGGCCCAGGCCCGCCGGCGGGCCGGCAGCAGGCCCAGCGCCCCTGACCCGCCGGGCTGAAGGGCGGCCTCCCTCCCGGCGCCGCCCCTTTCCGTAAGCAGCTGGCGGCGCTCAGGCTTCACCCGGCAGCCGGCCCCAGCCCCGGCGCAGCTAACCAACCGCTCGCTGCGAGGCACGCCCGTCCCCGCAGCCCCCCGGACCCCTTCCAGCGGCCCCGCCACAGGAGCGGGGCACGCAGCGAGGCCGGCCCGGGGCGGCGTCCGCGGGCACTCACCGGGCCGGGCCGGGCCGGGCCGGGCCTGGCGGCGCTGCGCAGGCTCCGCGCTCCGGCAGCGGCGGACGCTCCCCGCCGACCGGCGAAACGTCACCACTCGCCCTCACCCCCGGCGCGCTTCCGCCGCCGGGGCACCCGCCAGCCGCCGCGTTAAGGTCGTGCCGCACAACGGCGCGCCCGCGCCCCCGAGAAATCCCGCGGGACTGCGCCGCTCCACCTTAAGAGCAGAGGGACACGCAGCGCGGCCGGCAGGGGAGGGGCCGGGGAAGGGCGGCCCCGGACGCGCGCAGCGGGGCTTCATGGCCGGCCTCTGCGCATGCGCGGCAGCGGGGTGGGCGTGGGGGGTGCGCGAGGCGCAGCGCCCCCCGGCGGCGGCGCTGTGGTACTGCGGCTGGCGAGGCTGAGGGTGGGGGGGTTAGGTGGTGGTGGCTGTAGTGAGTGTGTGTGAGCGTATACGTGTGCGTTAATTGTGCGTGTGTGTGTGTGCGCGCATGTATATGTGCACATATGTGTGCCGGGGGTGTGTGTGTGTCCCCGCACCTGTCTGCCTGTGGTACTGGTGCGTCCCCTCGTCTGCAGACCTGGGTGCAGCGCTTGCTTACTGTAAATAAACGTGTAAATACACATAAATACAGTGGTTTTCTGCCACCCTGCGCGTTCCGATTTAAAAGTGTGGCTGAATTTCACATGCAGTCACATTGCTTCATGAACTGCACGTGCGAGCCCATTTCAGTGAGGAAACGTGCACGTGCTGTTATACCCGCTCTGAGGCCGTCACCCTGCTTCACCTCTGCCAGGAGCAGTCCTTAGCCAGCAGTACAGTTTATGTACACAGTACAAATGACGTATTTTTGTCAGTTAATAACTTTTTGATTTTTGTTTTTATGCTGACTTCCAAAAATCCTCACAGACGGGTAGTTTCTGTGAAGGACATATATGATATACTCCTACTTTTCCTCAGATTATGATCTTTCAAATGCTTTTATTTATTTATTTATTTTAATGATCTAGGTCTGTGCCTAGTCTTTCAATGAAAGGAGATTTATATTTTTGCTTCACATCTACTCTTTGTGATGAAGATACAAACGAAGGTGTAGGTCGGGTTCTGAATTTTGAACTGTGTCATACTCGATACATCTGAGTAATCTTCATCCTTCAGTTTTTGTATGTGCTGATTTCTGTTGCCTCACTATGTACATCATCTTGAAACTAACATAATGTATTTTCTGGTCGCCATTCAATGGCTTTTTAGCTCCAATGCTGCAGATCAGAGCACAGCGTAGACAGGATGTGTATGATCTGATAATATTAATAATAACTGTAATTTATGTTACCTTTCTCTTTTTCAGAAAACAAAATCATTCATATTTAACGTACTGTCTGAATGCCATTAATTTATTTTCTGAGAAATGAAATTACACTTTGGGCATCTGCGTTTTCAGCATTTCCTTACAGCTTGTGATTGTATTTTGCCAAGATTGAAACTATAGGCAACCTATGTGTGTCATTTGGGACATGTTGGACTTAGACTAATTTTATTTCCCAGATTGCCAGGTTTGTGGAGAAATTTAGAGCCTATAAAATTTGGTCTCATGCTACTGCCTGTAGAAACTACCAGTTTCTGCATCTATTGATTATGGTGTTTAAGCAAAATGATTAACATTTGCGCAAGGTAGCGCTGTAGTCATTAGAACTGGTCGGACAGAGGACTGTGAGGCACTGAGGTTTCTGAGTTATGGCACTAAGTTACCATATCCCTGTACCACACGGAAATAAAAGCCCAGTCTTTGGCAACAGAGGTGGAGGAAAGAAACAAGTCTATAAGGAAAAAAAAAAAGGGGGTGGGGGATAGAGGAATAGCATTCTGAATGAAGAGAACAGTGAAAGTAAACAAGAATGGGATTTATGGAAACAAAAATGGCACCCTCACAAAGTTGTTTTTCTGTGGTGTGTGGGTTTTTCCCCCCCTCCTAGTGCCATCCTATTCCCGTCTCTGTCAAGATGTTGTTGAGCTTATAGTCTTACTTCCAGCTGAGGAAGACTGGGCAAGATTCCAGTGTTAGTTATAGGCAGGATTTTTCCCTCTCAAACAGTGTACATGCAGCGTTACAGTAAAGCCGTAAAAGTGGTTGCCCTTTAGGATTTGTGTTGTCACAAAATCAGCCGTATTTTTTCATTTTAACTTAACTGATGTTTTCTGATTGATTCACGTGCTACGTGCATGGATTGAAATCAAAACTTTTCCATGGAAGAGCCAAATTACTTTTTAATAAAAGAAGTTGTCCACGGTAAAGACACATATGTACATGGGGCTAAGAGAACATTGTACAGGCTCTCACTCTAATGCTTTCTGACTAATCTTTCTCAGTAATTATGGGAATGTAAGCGTGTGTAAGATCCTATTCATTTTCCCAGCAGAGAACAAAATAACTAGTCATACTTTTTTTGTTGGTCTCGCAAATTTTAGAAATTCCAAATCTTTACGTATGATGGAAGAAGACGTTACTGTTCGAAGGCAGCTGCTTAGCAACGCTGCTTCGCTGTTTCGCAATCAGCCAGCTCTTCCCACACACTGCAGTGAAATGTACGTCATTTCACGGTGACTTGCATTCCAGTTTTTCTTTTGAGTTACTCTTAGATCTCAAAGAAAATGAAACAATAAGAGTTGGAAAGAATAACAGGAACCTTTGGTCTCTTAACTGAACTTTTTTTTTTTATAATAGGATGATTAATGCTTTAATATCCTTCTGCAATAACCATGTTCCAGAAGTTCTGGCTAAGAAAACTTGGGTGAAGCCCAAGAGCTAATTCAAACCACTTGGGGAAACCCCCCTGAAGATCCCACTTGGTTGGGTCCCAGCATTTGATGTATAGCTTCCATATAAATGTGTGCATGCACATTTTTCCTAACGCTCTTCCACTGCCCAAACTCTTAAGAGTTTTCAATAGCAGAAGAGGTTGCATTTGGGTAAGAATGGGTGCTGGAGAAGACGGGCGATGCGAGCAGAGTTGGTCAGGCTCTGATCAGGCTCCCGTATCTCTACATTAACGGAAGTACGGGAATCAGAGGAAGTAGCTCCAGGAATACTAATTTCAAGATTGAAGTGACCAAACCACTCTGCCTACTGGCAACTACTGAGCATCCTTGCTGTACTTGGAGCCTTAATGCAGATTACAAAAGCCTGTCTCTTGATTCGTGTCAGTGAGTGCAGATAAGGTGATAAAAAGACCCTTTATGATTTTTCATGTACTGTCATGGGATCTAAGACAAATTTTTTAAAAGTATTTTTTCAGCAGGGCTAGTACAAACTAATACTAGCTTCTTTTTTTTTTTTTTCCTCCTCAGTTGTATAACAGTAAAATAAAACAATCTTATAAGCTTTTCCATTTTATACATTTCATTAGAAACATTTAAATTTGAAGCTAAGATTTCAAAGTGATTTTCTAGGTTGAAACGCCAATTGCTCATAGAGTGATGTGTTATTCAAAACAGTCATTGAATAATAAACCCTCACAAATCCTCTAAGTTAAAGATAAGCAACATATAATTAAGTATTTTTTTTCTCTTGTGGATTCACTTGTAAACCAGCTTGTTAAGAGACTGATGTAGAATTTAGTCCTGTGACTCGGAAGTTGAGGTCAGTCAGTGCCGTAAGCTCAGGCTTTTAGCAGGCGGTGAAGGAGGGGTGTCTGACAAAATTAACTTCACCAGACCATGGTAGACATGCTCCTTTAGTACAGTGGTCTGCATATGGAGAAGAAACTTCTCATCACGCTCTCAGGAACAGACCGAGTTTGTCCAGCTTACATTATGTACTTTATGACTTGGGCTTTGCTGTGTTCCCAGACAGGCCAGGTAAAACTAGCAGATGGTGGTTTTCACAAGACAAGAATAGGACATAGTATAAAATAAGAAAATAACCTGAATTTCTTACAGGGAACGGTCTTTAATGTTTCTTTTCAGTACTGTTGTCGCTGCAGGTGGAATGAGGCTCTTTAGAAGGATAAAAGCATGGGTTTCTGCAATGTAACAAGTATAGGCATAGGCGTTTTTTGTGTGTGAAAAAGCAATTTAGTACAAGGCTTATTACCCAAATGGGTAGAATCTATCCAAGTAGAATATCATTGCAAAAGAGATCAAAATAGTGTTGCAAAGCCACATTAACAGGAATGTAGTTTATTAAAATGATGCCATACCAAAAATCTTTTTCACTACTCTGTTGCTTGGTAAACCTGTCATGTGATGAATCACCAGTTTTAGGAAGTGGCGTTAATTTTCTTTGTTACTCTCAGTTGAGACAACTGATACTGCTGCGGGAAAGAAATCTCAAGAATACCAAGTACTTCTAAGTTGTTAGTCACTGAAACTTAATAATGGTGGTGAAAACCAATGATTGTAAAATAGGCGTGTGAGTTAACTAGCTTAAAATTTAACTTTGAAGTTTCTTTCAATTTATGAATGAAGGGAACTAATAAAATAGTCTCTGGTTATATTTATGTTGGAAAAAAAAAAAAAAAAAAGTTGTTTTCTTTCTACCAATGGCTAGTTATGCTTAGGGGTAGAAAAGGTATTTGGAGTTCCTGAAGAACCTGGTATACTGAGGTCACAGATTGGTTCTGAAATTGTTGGTCAAAATTGGAGCTAGTAATGTTTTAGGGATGTGGGACTTCTTCTTTGACCTGCTTGTCCAGTATCCTTAAAGCACACTGAATGGTTAAATTAACTCTGTATCAAGTAACATAGGTGTTAGTGTTTGCTTTTTGCTCCTGTGAGCCTGAATATACATCTCGAAAACCATACGGTGCTGGCTGATACTGCAAAATCCTCACCTTTCCACATGACATGTTATCTTCTGTTGTCATTCGGAAATCGTAGATTCTGCCACGCATTTCACAGTGCCAGGATGTTTAGATGTTGGATAGCAGTTCTTTCTATCCCGTGTCAGGCTTTGTGATGTTTTCCTAGCTTGTGTTATATTTGCTGTAGAAAGACTGAGCAGCACCAGGGTGTTAATTAGGTTTTTGCAATGTGTTGATCAAATGTTAGAAATGCACGTTGAGTAGATCCAGTGGAACCGGTTTTTGAAGTAAAATACAAACACTAATGCTCTCAGACTTCCTCCATAAACAAATGATTGTGATTCATCTCGCAGCATTTCATGAACTGTGCAGTTCTTTCCTGGTTAGTTGTCTGCTCTCTGAATGCAGGGTTTGTCTTGCACACTCTGCATTTCAGATATATATAACAGGCACTAAAACGATAGCAAAAAATAGTTTTCTATTTTTGTTTCTTCTTTGAAGATCCTTGTAAGGTGATACTGAGATTCTCAGGAGCGAACAATTTGTTAAACACCAGGGTGGAGTTGGTAAAACTGCAGCAGTCTGAGGCAGAAATACAGATTTTCATATTTGGCACCTGCGTTCTGTACTTGATGGCAATCTATAAATATTTACATACTGCAAAAGTAAATGAGTTATTGCGGGAGCTGCTGCTGTTTCTTGCTTTGACAGGAACGAGGTGACTCTCGGGGTGTGAGTTTAGTCAGGGGCTAACCACGCAAGTGCAGAGCGCTCCTCGTGCGGCTTCTGCCGCAGCTGCCATTTTGTCATCTTGGGAGGAGCGTGCTCAGACCTCCTCTTTTTTTTTGTTGCTGAATGCCTGTGCTTGCAAAACTACTTGATAGTTGGAAAGGAGCGCTTCTTTGGCCATTCGTTTTTCGGAAGTTTTTCATTTGAGCTGCTTAGGTGTTTTAAGGAGATTTGGGTTAGGACCCATTTCATACAGAGCATCCACGGGAGCTTTTGTACGGCATCATTTGTTTCCTACGAGGAGCTCAGAGGGCCCCGTACGAGACGTTCAGTGTTGTGACAAGCATTGTACGGACGGGAGTCACGGCAGGGGAGGGATATTCCAGGATCTGAGGAAGGTGGGGGTGCTGCCTGTCTTCCACCGTGGTGGAGCTGCGATATTGCACACAGCCTGCAGGGCTGCTCACCGCTGCCCCTGGCCAGAAAAGGTGGCTGGAGCCCCGAGGGAGCAGGTCCTACCCACCAAGCGAGCTGCAGTTCTGCCTTTGCAGTGGGATGTGGCGGGCCCGGTGGTCTACAAACACTTCCTGAGTTTCGTTAAACTCTCTGTATGAATTTGATACTCTTAACAGGCAGTATAACAGCTGTATGAGCTCTCTTGCATAGTAATAGTATTGTTTTAAGGCATGTGCCAGATGTAGGGGCTCATTGCCCACAGCCACCAGCCTGTACAGCTGCTAATATCAGCTTTCTATCCTCTTGTTCTGTCTATGTCATGATTTTTCCTCTTCTTTCTTCCTCAGATGTTTTCCACCTCCGCAGACTCTGGTTCCTTTGCACTCTAAAGGTCTGTCCCAGTGCTGCTGATGGTCCCATTCCCACATTAATTATTGAGGTTTCCCCAGGCCTGATATTGTCAGACTTAGGCAGCAGTTTGTCCTCCTTCCCATAACCTCTGGGTTTACTTCTGTGCTACATCACATCCACAGAAGCCTTCCCTGAGCTGATCAGAAAAGTCACTGTCTTCACTGCTTCTGGGCTGTTCCTAAGGAATCTGCAGGTTGTGGGGTGGACTGTGAGGGTAATGGGGATGGGTGCTTAGCAGAGGTTTTGAGTTAGCATACTGACAAGCTGGAGCTGCTGCTTTGCACCTGTTGTGCTGTTCATGCTGCTGCGTTTGCAGCTGCCTCCTCTATCCCGCCCTGTTCCTCGATGCAAAGTTTGCATCTTTTGGGGAGCTGGGGTCCTGGAGAACCTATCTATGAACTGTTTCAAACAGCAAATTGTCATCCAGTCGTATAACAGCTAATAGGGGGTGTACCGTGCCCATCAGGGCTTTGGGGTGTTACCGCTGGACGTTTTAAACTGATAAACTAAACACGTTTTAAGGGAATACAGCTCATTTACAATTTCTGGTGCTTACTACAGGGGATTTAGGGTTCTCTCTTTTGTCAGTCTGGGATTGTGTTGAAATCACCATTTACGCTTGTAGCCTGTAAGAAAAGTGTTTTGCACTGATGAATGATGGTTTCTTCAATCACATTGTTCTGACTGAAGTGCTTAAGCAAACAGCATTTCAGAAGCATTTCATAGTTAAAAGTGTAGCTGGTCTCTGATTCCTACTGCCTTAAATTTTCTCCCTGTTTCTAGCATTGCTTGTGCTTCACAACAAAGATTGAGTATACTAGCATAGGCAGAACTGTGGCATGTTTGATAGATTTATTTTGAACCTGCTTGCTATCAAGCATGCTCATCCTAATGCTCCCGCCCGGGACAGCAACACTGACAAACACACACTTTTTTATTAACTCTTATAAAAGCTGTCAGATCTCCTTTTGGTGAGCAATACATGTGTATGTAAAAACCACACTCTCTGCCCAACATAGTGGCATTCTGAATGGAGCCAGAAGCAAACCAGGAGGGGTGGGGAACAGAGGACAAACATGTTAAAGACTCAAGATGGGGCGAATGTGATTTTCAGGATTAGTTTTGTGGTCGCTTTTTGTTTCATGTTTTTTGTTTCTTTTACACGTATGTAGTTGTGACCTGAGATGTACCTTTGTTCAGAACCAACTCGGTGCCCTCAGAGCGATGAGATGTCCAGGCAAAAGGAATTTCATCTAGTTCATCTAGTCCTTCTTTTAAGGGAAATTTAGCTGGAGAGGAATAGAGCACAGGCGTACAGACGATCTCAAGCCGAATGTCAGTTAGGAACATCATGCTCTGGGAAGAGGGCTAGCGTGAAACTGGAGTATGTAAGCAGGATGTTGTCTGCAAGGTGTGAAAAGTCTGGTTGACGCAAATAAACCTTCAGCTGGAGTAATGGGCCTAGTTCTGAATACCGCAGGATGGGAGAGTGCAGAGGATCTGGGAAGTGATGAGAATGATCAGACTCCTAGGAAGAATGCAAGAAAGAGCTGAATAAGTGGATCTTGTTTCTTTTAGAAAAGGGAAGGCTTAAAGGGACATGATGAGACTTCAAAGAAATAAAAAAACTTTTATATACAGGAGAGGAACAAATTTCTCTACTTCCAGTTGCGAGCAGGACAGAGAGTACTAGGTTTAAATTGTCACAGAGAAATTTAGATCAGTTACTAAGAAAAGTATTTCTTTCTAATGGTAGGTGTAGTCAAGCACTGAAACAGATTGATAAAGGAGGTTGTAGAGTTTCCAGCATTAACAATCTCTTTTTTTAAAATAATAGTCTGGAAGAAGTAGTGGCACTCAGAATTGATTCTGCCTTGGAAAAAGCAGCGTTGGTAACTCCCCAAGGTTCCTTCCAGGTCTATTTTCTAGATGTCTAAATCAAAAAATCAAAATAAAAAAAAAAAAGTTGAAGTAATGCGGGGATATCATGGAAAATATAGAAATAATTTAGTATGGCTTTGCAAAAATTTACTGCTTTACATCCATTCTTATTTTCTTTCACATTTGAAATATTTTGATATTCAGTCACATAAAATGTATTGTAAGTTGAACTGTTGAACTATGCATTATCCCTGATTTTTTTTGTAACCACTTTATTAGAAAGATGGTATGTATAAAAAGAAAGTTTTATTTATAAAAACAAACAAAAACACAAAAAAACATGCACATTCAGGCAACTGTAAGTTTTGTAATTTCTCCAATAGTTCAAAAACATCTTTGATGTTTTTATATCTTAAGCTGAAACAGTATCACTTTGGTGGCAGCCCAGACCATCATATGTGAGTTATAAGTTTATAAATATGAAAATAATTTGAGTTTTCAAAAAAGTGCTACATTTATTTTAAGTGGTAAAGTTATTACAATCTAAATCTGTCATTGGCTGGGAAAACCAACAAAGGCTGAAAAATGCATTTCAAATAAAAACCCTATCCATCTGGTATTGTTTATGTCTTGCAACTATATTGTACTGGTCATCACTTAGTCCACGTGATCTACATATGATTGTTCAGAGTTTTGTGTTTGTTTTGATTTATTGGTGACTTTGATGATCTTGTGGTAATGAATAATGAAGTTGTGCTCAAAAATATCACTGAAGATTTGCAGAATTTACCTCATTTACCCACTGAGGCAATGTTTAATTTGGAACATCTAGCTATGCAGGAAGTAAGTTAATTGTTACGGTCTCCTTTTGCTGAACCACATCTTTTTTGGGGGGGCTGTGCTGATTTCAGTTTTACCAGTAGCTCATGGTAGAGACTGAGCGCTGGACTGAGGTATGGGAAATCTCAATTTGGTTCTTGGGTCTGTTGCTGCATGACTGTGTGACCCCAGGAAAGCTGCTTCATACTGCTTCGTAAGTTATTTGGCACAGCTTTCATTCCGTGTGGTGTGGTACCTGTCATGGTGATTCCTTAATGCTAGCTCCATAATAGACTCTAACAGCCCCCTGAAAGAACACAGAATTACAGGACCAGTGCTTTGCTGTTGCTATAATGTGGGCAGCCCAGAAATGATTTTCAGTTCTTTTCAGATTCTGATGGCTCAGAAAGAGGTGGGCTGTGAGTCCTGTGGGAGGGGAGAGCACCTCTTCTACTTGAGCTGGCAGTATAGCTGGGAAGTTAACACATTTCCCCAAAAAAGTGGTGTGTGGCTCTTAAGAGGAAAAAGTGGATTGGCCACATGCAGCAAGCCTAGGAGAGGGAGGAAGGAGGAGTAGGAGGATAAAGAATTATACCTCTTGAAAGGATGAGAAGGCGAGCATCCCAACTGGTGTCCTTTTGACTGAAAATTATACTTGTGTTAATCAGGGGTATTTCTAGATGGAGGCATAAAGCATGAAGATGAAATACTCAGACAGTTGAAGTTAAGAAGCAAAATCGCCCTTTCTTAATATACGTTCTCCTCATTAAAATGGAAGAGAAAAAGTTTCCATTACCCTGTACCTTCCCTGTAGCCAAACAATTCTAAGGAGACAAAAATCACACTAGCTCTCCTACTCAGCTATCAAAACCTGCAGCTTTCTTTCCTTTGTCATCTTCCACCTACTGGTTATTTCAGTGGAATCTGATGATCCAGGTCACATGCGGGATTTCTGTGGTTTAATTTTGTCTTGTAACTTCTGAATAGGGAAGCACTTGGGTCTCAGGGATTTGGGGAAAGGTAGAATGGTGGGGTGATTGCTGTGTAACACCGTGAAAGACTTTGGTTTAGATGTCTTTTTTAGATTTTGTTCTTTTTCTCAGATACATCAGCATCCACTGCCCGTGGTTCATGTTGATGCATTCCTTTATGATGATGATTTTCGTTGATTCATTGTGTGAGGAGGAGAGAATGAATAGAAATTACTGCGCAGAGTGTGGCTCATACAAGACTGCATCTTTAGGTAAGTGCTCTTTTGGGAACATGAGAAACAAATTCTGTTCAGCTAAACTGGTTTGCGCAATGACTCAGCTGGACAGCACAGCATCCAGCTGATGGAGGACTTCATGCACACTGGTGCAATACACAGCCAGAATTATTGCCATTAACCAATGGAAGGAGATTCCTGCACAAGTAAGTCGAAGTAATTTGCAGTGTATGAATGACCCTAGTTGCCCACAAAAACGGGGCAGGGAAGAGGTACAGCTATGTACAACTGAAAAGGAAGATGCAAGAAGAAAACTGTTCCTACTGTGCAGTAACCTCAGTCTCCTCTTGCAGGTTGAAAGGCAGTAGAAAGCACCATCTGTCTTAAAGCTCATGTGTGGTGTGGTACAGATCACTGCTGTCACCAGCACAGCACAGGCATTGAAGAAGGAATAGTTTATAAGGAGAACATTCTGTTCCTTAAAGCCTTGGAGTTAAATTTTAAGCTATTAATATGTCTGCCCATAAAAAGGTTTGTATGAATTGTGTTGAGCTTTAGGTACCATGTTTTCTTTTTTACTTAAATGACTCCAAGTTAGTGTCTTTGATTTTCTTTAAAGTGTATCACTGTGCAGAAAAAGGGAATTTAATTTCATGAAGGATTTCAAAATTCTCCATGTAAGGGAATGAGTCCCTAGGTTCAGGACAGTCTCCTTGGCAGGCTACATCAGATCTGCAACCCTGGTTTTCCAGGGTCCCCACACTAGTTCAGGCAGGAAAGCAGACAGGTTTTCAGTGATGGCAACTCTTCAGATTAATGTTTAATTGGTTAATAACAAACTAGTTAGCACTGCCCATCCAACACCTTTGTTCTCTTCTTATTTCCCAGAGTTTATTTCGCATTCCTTTTCTCTCATGAAACTGAAGTTTCTTTATCAACATGTAGTGCCTGACCTGACAGGAAAGGTAGTGGTTGACATTGGCTCCAGGCTTGGTGCAGAGCTATTTGTGGTAACTTCCAGCACAGGAATTTGTATTTTATTACTGTGACAATCATTTTCCCTCTTCTCTGACTGCCTACTCTCGCTACTCGATCTTGGACAGGTCATTCCTAATGGCATCTCTGGTTTGACTGTCTGAATAGAGTATGGTGCTGCCTAGTAGTGATTTTAGTTCTTGCTCTTTCCTCACAAAAGGGAATACAAATGATCTTGCTTACGGAGAGGAGAAGTCTGTTGTCCAACACGGCAGCATATTGCTCTCACACATGTTGCTCTTTTGCTAATTCCTGCTCTGTCTCTCCTTCATAAGTAAGTTTGTCCCGTGTGTCTTGACCATGTCTATATATAGATTAGTTATGTCAAATTCCTTTATGAAGCTGACAAACTGTTAAATTACACAAAGGAAGACTTTGATATGAATTTGTCTCCAAAAACATATTGTCCTGCTCTGCGTTTTAAAATGCACATAAAATACTTCATCGAGAAACTTGAGTGCAATTTTGATTGCTTTTGGCATGGCTGGTGCAACATATGGCCAACAGCAATGCAAAACACACATTACAACTTTGTTACAAAAGTCAATGGCTGTTTAGGGCTCAGTCTTGGAAACACTGGAGCATGTAACTTTACTCATCTGAATAATCTAATTTTGGGACTACTCAGATGAGGAAAGTTACTCCAATTTGTAAATATTTGCAGCATTGGGTCCTTAAATGGTAACACTTTTGTTAGCTATTGAATTTGTTTTGAAGCTCTTAAATGCTTGTATTGTTAGAGTAGAAGATAGTCTCAAGATAAAGCAGGAAAAACGTTTTGTAAAGATTCTACTTTTTGTCATGTTCTTGGCTTGTGTTGGAGAAATGGTGACTTTACCTTCACAGGCTGCGTTTCTGCTGAACTGAGTGGGTTCAGAAAATGTTAATTAGATTGCAGTCCATAGGTAGCTCAAACAGTCTGTATCTTTAGCTTTGTTTGTCTGCCTCTCCCATTGTTAGCAATAATGCTAATGTGTAATAATGGTGTTCAGTGGAGACAATGGCAGATAAAAGTTAAAGCAATATCTCTAGTAGGGCCCTATATGTTCAAGCATTTGGTGGTTGTTTGGTTGTTGCTGTTGTTTGATTGTTTGTTTTTTGTGGGAAGGTTGCTTGTTTCTTAAAAAAACAAACAAACAAACAAAAAAAACCATCTCCAACAGCTTTCCAAAATCTCAGTCCAAAACTGATCCACTGAAGTATTTTGGGCTTATTATTGAGGGATAATATCTCTTTTTTTTTTCATATGCAACGCTATGAAGCACCTGAAAATGGTAGTAATACAGTTCTTAGAGGTGCTGACAAAGACTGTCCAAAAATATCCCATTATATTATGGGTACATTGTCCTCCATTTTCACTCACATTGACTGTGTGTATGTCTTAGGGTTTTTTGTTTGTTTGCTTGTTTTGTTTTGTTTTCCCTTGCTACTTTTTTCTTCAATTTTCACTAGAAACAAAAATGTACAGTCTTTTCCTTTCACACTACTTTTATAATTTGTTTTCTACTGCTTTTTTCCTTCCAAGGCCTTTTTCCATCTGTTTTGCAATTGAAGTAAAGTTGGAGCTTTACTTTTCTTTTTATTTTGACCTGTTATGTTGGATTTCTTTAAAAATTCCCAAGATATAAGGGGAAATTGACAAAATAGGGGCTTAGCTTTGAAAAATACATCGCATCCATATTAAGACATATCTCAGCATCCTTTTCTAAAATACTTTCTTAATCTTAACCTTTGTTTTATATTTTCCATTTTGACTGAAATATTTAAAGTTGTTCTAAAGGCATCAGTTACTAAATTTCCATTTCCTAACACAGGGTTATCTTTATAGCTCAGCATCCCAACTCTATGGAGTAGAAATGAAGACTTTTGCCAGTTGCAAGAAATGACAGTTATAAAATACCAGCTCATTGACAGAATAAAGGTAACTAAATAATATGGTTCAGTGCATTTTTAACCACTGTGCAGGAGGTATCCTGTTTATGAGAGAGACTGGTAAATCAGCATTCTGAGAAGTTGTTTCTGCCTCTGCTTGTTTTGGTCTTAAACAAAGGCTTTGTATTGGAAAATAAATTCTCAAAGCAGTAAGGAGAAAGGAAATTACCAAAATATGATAATGTGTATCAAATTGCTTAGCCTTTTTCTGGAATCTACTTACCTGCTGGCTCATGCAAAACAGATACATCTTAGCTGTTTCTCCAGTGAACTAATGACAGGATTGCCACTAACTTCCTTGGAACTGAGCATGTAAAGAGTTTCTGTCTTGAGTAACAAAACTAAATATCTCTGTGTTTCATTAACACTAGCAGAAAAATGTTTGTAGGATTTGCAAATTTGCATCTAAGAACACATAAAGGACTTTTGGCTATTGGTATTTGTTTTCTTGGAATGCCAGTGCATGTGTACCTTCCACAAACAATATGGGTTTCAAATAATAGGATATCATATGGGAACTGTTTCCATACTCCTGTTGTGGAAATAACTACTACCACTTTAATGAGAAAAATGTTTTGTATTTGGGCATACCAGTTGTTTTGTTACCGGCAAAAACTGATGAAAAGGGTATGCTGAGTGAAATATTGGTTTTAATCCTGTGCCATATGCATATGTTCTTGAGTGGAGTCACACAAACTGCTGGGTGCAGTAATGAATTTGAAATTAAAGTAACCAATTTTAAACTGTAAAGAAATAATAAACATACATAAATATAACACAAGGTACGCAGTATCATCGGGTTACCCAGTTCAATCCCAGGCTGCCAGTTTATCCATAACCTTAAATTTTTGCATATTCTTTGTGTTTGTTTGTGTAGCACCATATTGTGATGAGACTGAAGGTGCAGTTAAGAACTTTGTCAAGTTACTGCAGTGGAACTGGAGATGTATATACATGCTTTTCAGCCTTGTATATTCTTTATTATATGACTTTGTTTTTCCTTCACAGCTTGTAATTCTGCTGAAGTATTCATTTCAGAGCATAAAGATAAGAAGATATTACATTTTCAAAGCAATGCCTGAGGACTTTGCTGCTTGCATCTCATTAGATGCTAATTTAGTCATGTGACTTCTGTTATCACACTGCTTTTAATATCTCATTAGATTCTTTTTTACCCCCAAAATGAATCCTCTCTAGAGATACCTACTAGCTTAAAAAATAGTCAGAATCCAGATGCTGATAATAATTTATGACACAAATATGGAAAAAACTTTGAAAAGTCCTTTTGTTAAGTAACCATTGAATTTTTGTTAGAATATGTTCCCAAAGGACAGCAAGGTGTAATCTTAGTCAAGATTTGGTTTGTTAAAGTACATCGAAAGTTGCTCAGCATCTTTTGCCGTTGTAGCAAATATTTAGATGCTGGGCAGAAAATAAAAGAGTTCAACAGATTTAAAATCATTTGCTGCCCGCTCTGTTGTGCCAGCACATAGCCAAGCAGATCAGGGAATTGGTCCAGCTGAAAGGGAACCCTGCAAAAAAACAGTGTTTCAGCTGGAGTTGTATCTGGGTCTGGCTCGTGGTGCAGCCACTCATGTGGTCCAACATTCCTTCGTAGGAACAAGGATGTGTTTAGGGAGAAGGGGCTGCTGAAATCAGTTTAATCAGCACAGTCACCTACTCTGTAAATGCAGTCTTATTTTAATTCAAAGTTTAAGTGTTTTTGAAGTAAAGGAGGTAACAACACATGTTCAAAATTTCCTAGCAGTTTGTTTTTCTGAATTGAGGCTTAAAATACGAGGACTACCGTTAGTAGGGCATTAAGAAATTTCAGTACTAATATAACTTCTTGTGCTGTGTATATATATAACCTTTTCCTCCTCCAGGTTGTTATTTTAAAGATCTGTTTGTGAATAGTCTGTCAGTCACTTGTGTTTGGATTAAATGGCTGCTGCTCAGGTGTTTTGTACATAAATTTAGTTTTGTTGTTTCCTCCCCTTGAAAATAAAAGAGTAAAGTAAAATGTCTCCTTAGCCTTGAAAATTGTGATCTGAACCCTGCTTACAGCCTAGGTGCACTAAAAATCATGGAGTAATGCAGGTTCTGATAAGTGAGCTCCGACAGGTCTTGCTGAAGCATGTTTTCTCCCTTGCTGTCTGTCCTGCCCCACTGCAGGAATCAGTTGCCCATGTAGCAGGGCAGTAGTCAAGCCTTTATCTATAATACCTCTACCACCTCAGTTCATAGTCTGTCATTTTTATCTGCAGTTAGCAGTGGCTTATGCAGAGGACATGAGTTCACAGCTAGAACCTACCCTCTTTAGGACTGCTGGTGGTGACATCAACCGGAGTGATCCGTCTTGTTTCTCTGCTGCCTAGATGTTCCAGCTTCTTTTTAGAATCACGGAATCATTAAGGTTGGAAAAGACCTCCAAGATCATCTGGTCCTCCTGCAGTTTATAGTGCACTGTTTTAAGATAAATGATGACAATTTTTAATTGTATTAAAAAACTCTAAGTATAGTGAACTAGTGGATAAGGAATTCAGATGTCCACACACTAGAGGTGAAAGTAGCCATTTGACCAGTCATTCTGACTACTAAACTGTCCATATTTCTCAAGGAACTACAACCTTCAAACACTAGCCTGCCAGTTCTGGATAAGGTACAGTAATGCATTTGGTTCCCTTCTGCTCACTACAGGCAGTTGTGACCAACTTGGCATGGTGATGCGTTTAAGGAAAGAGAGCTTTTTTTTTTTTTTTTTTTTTTCTGAGTTGGAGCACTCTTACAGGACCCATGGAACATGGAATATAGCTCGCAGAGATTAAATGCTGTCATGCTTATTTTTTTTTCTGAACAGTAGAACCTTGTTTCTGCTATTACTGATATTAAAATATTTGGCTATAATTGCAATTGCTATAATGCACTCTGATAGCATCAGCTGGGATCATAAACTGTGACAATTAGTCATCACTTCGCCCTCTGGAACCCCTACCAGTTGCAGGGGTGGTAGCATCTGTTTCTTTGGTCAATCAGAATAGCATGCTTTGCATGTGCTTTATGAAGAGTGATGTATATTTTACTCTCCCAACAAGTACTTGTACATTGTTAAGTGGGCAAAACGTTTTTCAACAGGCAAATGTTTTATCTTCTGTACAAGCACTCAGCTTTCCTGTCAGAATCAAAGATTCCCTTTTACATCTTCCCAACACTGGAAGGAATTCTCAAAATGTGAAACATTAAATCCATCATGTTAGTATATTCTCTGCACAGCCTAGTAATAGGTCACACAGGAAAGACTGGAATTTGTATTTTCTCTACACTGTCAACATACATAGATGCACTTTCAAAAAATTTTGTGGAATGCAAGCAATATACAGATTAGCATTCTTTCCTTTAGCCCCTCAAAAAAAGATGTTCCGATTTATGTTTCTCCTCAGATTTAGGATGTGATGTATTTCTCCATGTTTAAGAGGAAATCAAACACATCTTGTCAGAGTGTTAATGAGCATTCATATTCTCCTGTCGCTATAATCTCACCTGTTTGAAAATGAAATGATGTGCTAATATCCTTTTTGGTAGGTGAAAGTAAATGAAATCAAGCCAGCTCCTATGCTGTCTGGGGACGCAGTCATTTGGGAAGGTAAAGTACTTGCTGTCCTCCAGTGCCAGTCAGCATTTTGCCTTTCCAGCATTCCCAGTCCCAATATTGGTAATGAGAATTTAGTTGTCAAACCTACATCTGTAGCGTCTTTTCTAGCTACGATCCTTTAGTAAGCCACTGAGCCTGTGAGGAGCCTGTTAGTATCCTCAAAAAACCTTTAGCTAGCTTAACTCCTTCGCTATAATCAATAACTATTTGTGGTGTTACATAGATAAATTAAAAGTATCAGCCGTCACACACATCATCTCCTCTTTTATGGCACGTGCTGTACTAGGGCAAAAGTTGGATACAGCTTATTTCATTTAATGTAATGAATCAAGTATTTTAATTAGAGGAAAGAAGTCTATTTTTTTTTAAGTTTATTCTGGTTATTTACTTCAGTTTTTATCTACTGTTAACTCAGTGAAATACCCCTTTTTGTGACAAGTCCAAAATGGTGGTAGCAGGTGCTGTATTATGTTGACAGGCTTCATGTCTACTCAAAGGCTTTATTTGTCTCTTAAATTAATTTATGCCTTGTGAAATTTTTCTCCTTCAGGTGGTTCATGCAGACATCTGTACTCAGGCTTCACTTCTTCAGTAGGCTGATGTTTGTTGTTGTAATGAATAATGTCTTTGAATATTTTCTCGACAGACTGGAACAGGCCAGGTAAGCTATGTGTCCAAACAAGTAATCTATTTCTTTGGCAATGTGTGTGTAACCTTGTGAATTATGGAAAACCTTAAGGTTGTGCTTTTTGAAGTCACATACATAAATTACATAAGGAAATTGTTTCAAACTGCCTTTACTCAACTGGTTTTTTTTAAGTGCTAAGGTGCTAGGGCAGTTGTTTGTTATTAAACCCACTAAACACTGCTCCTTTGTTTACCCAAATCTTGCCCTGGATCCTTGCACTGATCTGTTAAAATAGTACCTTGCTGTTAAAGGGTCTGAAATTACTCTATCAGCATAAAGCTTAATCTTCAGAAAGAAGACAGATCACTCTGCCTTGTGGATGTCAGAGCATTAATATGGATGCACTGCAAAACATAATGATATTTCTATTGTATCTTCATAAGGATGTGGCAGCAAACAAATGCGTGGTTAAGGTTCTTTCTCTTTCAGGTACTAGACGCTCACAGATGAGCTTTTGTTAATCTAGCAGTGTCCATTTAAAACATTAATAACTTTACCTGACAAAGTTACTCTTCTTTTAGTATGGGCAGTAAAAAGGAAAGCATGTCTGTGTCTCTGCCAGCCCAGCCAACAGTGTGACATTGCTAGCAGTTTAAGGCTTGTTCTACTGCCCTTGACACCAAGCAGTAACGTCAGCCAGAGAGACAGAATGGATAGGTGAAGGGTAGTGGGTGTTTCAGATTGCCAGCAGATTTGTTTCCAGGCACATGACCAAGAATTCATCTGATTCTTCAAGAACTCAGGTGTAGTGGCTTAATGTTGCACTGGTACCATGAAGAAAAATGACATTTGAAGAATGCTGGAAATTAAATTCTTTTTAGTCTAAACTGCAGTGCTGTGAGAAATGATCTGACTTGCAAAATCAGGAAAAAAAGGAATGCTGGGGGCTATATTTAGATACTGCTATTGCTAATGTCTTAAGAGACTTTTGTCATGACTGCAAAGTATGTAAAGAGCTGCTTAATAAAACAGTGTGCGAGGGGACTGGATTTTCTTCAAAAGTTTAAAGGGACCAAGTGTTGATGTTTAATTGTAGTCCAAAGTGAGGGTACACAAGTACAAAATGACATGCATGTATGTATCAGAGTGAAAAAGTTACAAAAACTAACATTATAAGACCATATATTCCCTCTGTATTTAATACAAAGCTTGATTTTATTCCTGCAAAGTTATTTGCTGAGATGTGAACAGTGGCCAAAGGCATGTACAGCAAGTCTTTAAGCTTAGACTACTTCCGATGCTTGAACTGTAGAAGTGTTAGATTTGTTGTATATCAAATGTGTTTCTTTTCCTCAAAACTGATGACCTACTTTTAAATGTGTTTCAGAGCTTGGGAGTTTATTGCTTGTAATGTAAAGAAAAGAGGGTCCTTATTAGTGACAGTTCCAAACCTTAAAGATTTGCTCTCAAAGCTTCGGGTAAGTTCCCTCAGTCAGTTTTATCCAACACATTTTGTCACTTTCTATGGAAAAGCAGTTCTGTGCTGGAGGTTAGCTGCTTGCCAGCATTGCCATCAGAAAGGGTATGTAATTTAGGGCATAGATTTAAAACCTGTAGGATTCTTGATTTTATTTCCAGGTTGACCACCAATGATCTTCTGTACTTTGATTGTTCCTACCCATTAAATGGAAAACCCAGTTTATATCAATGGGCTCCGTGAACCATTGCATTATTAACAAGACTTTAATTGTGAGGTTATAAAAAAACAACGACAACAAAACATTATTGAAGCCATATTATGTGAGTAAGTTTTGTGATGATTGTATTCATTATTTCTAGGTATAGGAGTAGACCCTCAGAAGTACAGATGTATTTATAAACTTCTAGTTAGAAGCAAAAAATTGTTTTCTCTATTTACCTCTGCATTTGCACATTGCCTTAAAACACGACAAACTGTTTTGCTAAGCCAGTGGGAGAAAATAATATATTAAAGAAGGGATTCCTGAGGATATCCCGTCTTCTGACCTGCTGTCAGCATTGAAAATTATACACAATATTGCCGGTATGAGCTGTTGGGAGAACAGATTAGGGAGAGATGTAGTCTCCCAACTAGCCAAGTGATTATGATTGGATCAGAAACATTACTTTATATTGCAGTTGGAAACAAACAGAATGACAACACAGCTTTAAATGATGCTGAACTTCCTGTGCTATCGCTGCTGTTCTCTGAGTAGTAACCATTTCCGAGGGACCAACCTCTGCCCTGTGTCCATTCTGCCATAGGTTATCGGTAGATTGCAGTTGTTATGTGTATGATGCCTATACAAATTATGCGGGCTGGCTTTACTTAGGAAACAAAACACTGATAATACATGACAAGGTTACTTATAAAGTGGCTTGCTGGCCACAATAGTCTGCTTTATAGACATGCAATCACTTGTTGCCTGTGTGCTGATGGATGAAATAGATCCTCAGCCCTAGGAGCAGCAGGGGTGTCATTTGACCTTTTGTTGGAGCAGACAGTAGTTACACAACAGATGAGAAGCCCTTTGTACTCTTACTACAATATTCCCTGGGTGTAAAACAAGAAAGTACCTGTGATTGTTCCATGGTACAGTTAGCTACTCCCTCACTACTTATGTCAAAATGATCCCTGAAATCAGGATGCCTGAGGCTTATACAAATGCATATAGAGAAGCAGTTATAGCATACTGGCAAAATACCTACATTACCAAGTGAGATGATTTTAAAAAGTTATCTGTATTCTCTCCTATTCAAGTTAAATATTATTTCCAGAAATGAGTTTATCAGTGCTGCCTAATTTGGAATGACTAATCTCTCTTATTATGTCTTGCTTTCTTAATGTTGTATCGGTCTTGAAAATCCTGTTATGCTTCTCAGAACTGTGTTAATTTAAGGATCTGTTTTCATTGTTTCAGACGGATATACAATTTAGCCAATGGGTAGTAGAGGTGCAGCTAAACTATGATGTAAATGTGGAAAAGGATATTGACAAAGAAGCACTTGAACAAATATATCTATACAGTATTCTCTAGTACCTGGAAAAACTTACTAATAACCTTGTAATGTCATATATTTTGAGTCTAAAATGAATCCTGATTGATGTGTGTGAACAAATCAGGTCAAAATTGTTATTGTTATTAATTTGAGTGGTATCTGTGGTTTGTAATTGAGAGTCTTCTGAAACAGGATTTCTTGTGGAGGCATTGTGCCTCAGAAGAATATATTGGCTTTTAACTAGGAGATACAGTTTATTTTTGGTAGAAATATTAGAAAGTGACTATAGACTGATGCCAAAAGAATTTTTGTTCACTAGCATTGTGTACTGCTAATGTTTGTTGAATATATCAAATCTAAGAATAGCAAATCATTATTAATATGATTGATAGCATTGCATTCAACATAGTTACTTAAAAGCTGCAGTACGTTAAGTTTTTCTGTTTTGTTTCAGCATAGGCCATTTCCCCATATTATCTGTAGTGTTCCTTCTATGGAATTTGTAGGTTTTCTTTCCCTGGTCTGCCTGCTAACCCAAGCATTTACTGGCATTAGTTAAGAGAAGCAAGTCTATCTGTTTAGTTAGTCATCCTTAAGGTGGCTATTAATGTAAAACACTGAAAGACACCTAGGAGGCATTGAGAATTAATACCACAAGTCCAGGACTGCAGAGCTCTGTTCCATGTCCTGCAGTTCTTCTGGGGATTATAGGAAGTATAATAAGCTTCAGCTTATTTTCAGTTTAAGAAGCTGAAAATTCTGAACAGGTGTCACGGCTTAGCGGAGGCTTGGTGGTGGCATAAAACATTGGAAATTCGTAACAGAGCCTCCTCAGAGAGAAAAGATCCACATACGCCCACCACATTTATATTTAGATTTTACGTTATAAGGATGTGAAGCTTTTAGTCAGCTGAAGAATGTTTCAGTTTTTAGCAAACATTGGCAATCAAGTGCAGAAATATTAACTTCAGGAGTTTTTGGACTAAGTGCATTGTGAATTCAGAAGTATTGTTAGCATCTAAAAGTTTGCTACACAGCTTATGTCTAGTGCAAATGGGAAAACTTTAAATTGGATTTCAGTCTTCAAATGATTTACAGGTCAGGAAACTTTATAATATATCCTGTAAGCAAAACAGAACAGTGGCCATTAGGCACACAGTAACACAGTAAGTAAATGATACCAGATAACGAACAGTAAGTATTAAGAAATCATATTTTTAGTGGTTTATTTGACATGGAGGAGGATATTTTAACTTGAGCGATACTGAATCACTGCCCCAAAACGCCATTGCATCTATTCTTCATGCATTTAAGAGTGAAGAGGCTTTGCTTAAAATGTTTATTTTATTAAAGTACAGAAACTAAACTGATGATTACTTAATTGCCAACTTATTTGCCACAAATGCCCCTAGAAAGAGAACCTAGAAGAGACTAAGCAGCAGGGTGGAGGTAATGCAAGGCTAATAAATCTAGCAAGCAAGGAGAGAATAACAAATGGGAAAAGAAATGCGTGTGCAATTCAGAATGAGGAAATGAGCACTATAGTAATCAGTACACTACAGTGGAAGCTGTGACTGAATCTAGAGTGTATAAATAGGCTACTATAAAAGGAAAACTGGCTGGGACTTTAAAACCTACTGTATAACCCTACTACCACGTGAGGAGAAAACACCATATTGGAAAGTTTCTTACTTTTTTCAGAGGTCCTGCAAGATATGTCCCCTATCAATTGGACTTTTGGTTCACAATCCTGGCTATAATCTGTGCCCTGCACCTTGTTTTGGTAATACGGGAACTATAGCTTTCATTGCAGTTGTTTCCCCTCTTCATGCTGAGTCTTCAAATACTTTTTTGGGTGTTGATCTCAGATTAAAAAAATTTCAATAGACTCGAGCAGATCACCAGCATATTTAATGACATCTGTATCCTCTGACTCTGGAAATAGCATGCACGCATCTGGAGCTCAGATGCAACAGAGGGTGCAATGGGGAAGCTCCCCATGTCTTTTTTAGACATCAGGAGAAAGTCAGAGGTGAGTTGAAGTTGTTGAAATGTCTGTCTTCCTCTGCTGCCCTTAACAGGTCCTTGATTTAAAATCACACATCCACGTGTTTGCAGAGAAAGGGTAGTGGTAATTCGGTTTGGTTTGGTTCCCTGTCCCTTCAGACATTTCTTCTTAACTTGGCTTCATAGGGCCAAAGCTCATAGGGCTGTTCTTAAGGGTGTTATGCTAGACGAGCATGACAAGCATGACAAGCTAGAAACAACTAGTGTGTGAAAGAAGGTGTTAATTGAATTTGTCCCTT